>NC_135343.1:38550615-39207698 GCF_023851605.1 Tamandua tetradactyla
ACGATTAGGGGCTGGTCTTGGACCCTCAACCCATCTTAAGAAGTACCTACCCCTTGGTGATTAGGAACACTCGCCATGTGCCAGGTTATCCATGCATAATTTCCCTTCATTCTCAAGACAATCCAAAATACAAGTGTTATTGTCTCTTTTAAAGAATGAAGAAACTGAGGCCCAGGGTGAAGGGACTGCCCGCCCTCACCCCATCACAGCGGCTGGGAGCCAAGGCAGGTCTGAGCGCAGGCGTGGCTCTTCCCGCTGCCTCTGTTCCCAGGCAGGGCCTTAGCCCTTCCTTTTGGGAAACTCACTACCCCAAACACATCTCCTGGGCAGAGTGTACGTCTGGATGCATGTGCAAAGCTAGCTCTCCCTCCCCCGATCCCGCACCCCCAACTCCCTTGGCTTCCAACTCCTCCTGCCTCCAGCTCCGTCTTGCTCTCAGCCCAGCCCTGGGCCCCCAAGCCTTGGCTCCCGTGACCACAGCTGTTTGGTGGAGAAATGGGTGGGGCCGAAAGAGCCGATTTATTGCTTTCCCAGTGCTTTGGGCTCCATCCCGAAAGTGCAAGATTGGACAGATGACAAGATAGATGTGTTTGGCTCCAGGCTTGGTCACTGAGGATTTATTTAGCACCTGCAGTCATAAAAAATAGCACTGCGGCCGCGCGTGCAAGGCACTGAGTGGGCATGTGGGGAGCGCGCCGTGCAAGATATGTGCCGTGCTCTCTAGCGGCTTGCCATTTGGTTGTGGGAAAGAGATGGCTCACATGCAATCTCAGAGAAGGAAAAAGGTGCTGCCGTTTTTCAGATGAGGAATCCTGAGAGCTAAGTACTTTGTCTGAGGTCACACAGCTGGGGAGCAATCAGTGAGAGCTACAGATTCTGGGAGCCTCTTGCTTCCTACCTCATCACCCTGACATGAGCTCCCACTTTTTAAAAATTTTATTGTGATGCCATATATGTGTGTAACATAAAATTGCCACCTTAAGCATCTTGACGTGTACAGTTCAGTGGCCTTAATTACATTCACCATCACACTGCCCATTACCAAAACCTTTCATCACCCCCAAAACAGAAAGCGGCACCCATCAGTCAATAACCCCCCATACCCCAGCCCCTGGCAACCTCCAGTCCACTTTCTGTGTCTATGAATTTGCCCGTTCTAGACATCTAATTGCACACATACATTATTGATCTTTTTGTGTCTGGCTTTTATCATTTCACACAGTATCTTCGAGGCTCACCCATGTTGTAATGTGTATCAGCTTTCCATTCCTTTTCACGGCCGAATAATAGTCCATTTGTGTATATGCCACGTTTTGTCTCTTTTTAAAAAATATAATAAGACAATATCGTGAGGAAGAAGAAGAAAAATAACAACTCTCCAAACCCGCCCCACCCAGAAATAACCGCCGTCACCCCTGTGGAGAAGAACTCCCAACCCTCTTTCTTTCTGTGCAGATACATGTACTTTGTCTGTTTGTTTAGAAAGACCATTCACACGCTGTTTAGGAACGTGCTTGTTCCTTTGCAATGCATGTCAAGTATTTACACGGCGGCATGGGAGGGGCCTCTGGGATGGTGAAATTCAGCAGGCGCTGGAGGGCAGGGCAGAGGGGCAGCCCTAGGAGGGTCTTCTCCTTGGAGGACATGCTGTGCTCGGGAGGAAGAAGCCCTCCAAGCGGGGCCTCAGGAGGTGGGAGGTGTGAGGGTGGGACAGCCGAAGGCCACGGTTGAGAAAAAGGTGGCCTGAGCAAGGAGACCTTGCAGGGAGCGGTTGCAGGGCTAGCAGGATGGAGGAGGGGGCAGAGGGCAGAAAGGGATGGCTCTGGGGCTCCCCTGAGAAATGAGAGGGGTTGGCGAGGCCTGGCCTGGAGGAGAGGGAAGGACCCATCTCCGGGTTGTTTCAGTAAACAAAGCAACAGACTCCTGCAGCATTCCACACACGTAGTAGAAGACGCTTCAGCCAGGAAGAAAGCACGAAACCAGCACTTCCAAAGTGTGTCCCAGGGAACACAAGTCCCATAAAAGGAGCCTCCAGAAAGAGGGTTAAGAAAAAAGTTTGAGAACTGTGTCTACAGTCATCCCATGTTGGGAGAGTTGCAATGCACAGTAATTCATCTCTAGCTGGGAGAAGTAAGGAGATCTGCTTAACCCAGAACTCCCACATTTATTTTCTCACAATAGCTATTATCATCTTTGGGATTTCCCTCTTGCTGCCAGGCCTAGGGATGCTGGAGAAGACACCACCGAGCCCCCTTTAGCGAGACTTGAACTTCTCCCTCCCTCGGTGGAAAGCCCCAGGCTTCCCAGCTGTCAGGTGCCCTGAGCTGGGTCTGTCCCAGCAGCGATGTGGAAGGGCAGACGCCAAGGCTCCAGAGGTCGCTCCCAGCTCCAACATCCTGTTTCTTTTGCTGAAATTTATGCCAATCAAGTCTCAGTTCAAGAGAATAACCAAGGAGATTATTCTCTTGGCCTAGGCAGTCAGATTTGCTGGTTAAATTCTTCCATTTCTTCAACAAATATTTCTTGAGTTCTTACTAGTGTCCAGGTATGTTCTAGGCCCTGGGAATTCAGGAGTGAACGAGACCTTTGCCCTAAGCCTCTAATGGGGGAATCATACTGTAAACAAACAAGTGCATCACATTTATGTTGGCTACCGGCTATGATGAGAAATAAAGCAGAGTATGCATATGGGGTGGGGAGGCTGAAGAGGATCCTATTTCAGAAAAAGCATACTGGAAAGGGTTTTCTGAAGAGGGGACCTTTGAGCAGAAGCCTGAAGGAGGTGAGGGATAGGGCCACACAGAGGCCTCAGGACACAGGGGAACGGCAAGTGTGGAGGCCCTGAGGCGGTGTGTTGGCAGAATTAGGAGGCCCACATGGCTTGAGGGAGTAAGGCGGGGAGAGAGTGGAGATGAGGTCAAAGAGGCAGCAGGGGCCAGATCTTGCAGAACCATGAAGGTTCCAGTAAGGACTCTGGATCTTATTCTGAGTGAAATGGGAACTCATTAGAGAACTGAGTAGGTGAGTGACATGATGTACAAGAGAGAATTTCTGCTTTCTAATTGGGATGAATGATTTTCTAAATGGTGACAGCCTCCTCTCTTGCCTTTGAAAATAATAGAATTGACGAAAAGTAATTGAATTTTCATTTGATGATTCAAGATCTTGTAAGGCCTCAAGATTGGTCAATCATTCATGACACAAACATTTTTGGGGCATCTACTATGCCCAACTTCTAAGCTAGGCACTAAGGTACAAATGCAGTTGGTAAGGCTTTTAGATCACAACTCTTGATGCAAAAAAAAAAAAAAACCCATCATGTTGCTTTTCCCCTCTAGTTAAATAGGACTCTAAGCTCCCATCTGCCGTGGTGGCAAGGAGTTCAGTTTTAGTAGTATTTTAGGAGGAGTGGCGCCCTCTTATTTCCCTATGGTTGAATAGGAATCCAGTAGCTCACATGTGCTTGCGAGGGGAAGGGGCTCTGATCTTCACTCTGTCCTGGATGGCGCCAGGATGCTCATGCCAAGTCTACTGGTTTTGTTGTTGTTTTCAAAAGCAAGCACCTCCATCCTTCTGTACCGACAAGGGCTTCCAAGGTCCTTCCTGTGGCTCCAGGACCATAGCTCTTACCACCGTCTCCCTGGCATCTACTCACAGCGGGTAGGTAGTTGATGGATGCTACATAGAAGATAAGGCACAGTCCCTGTCCTCAAGTTTCCATGACCTTTGGTCCCACCGACAAATAAACCAGCTGGGCTCTTTCAGGGAGCAGAGAGACTCTAGTGCTATTTTCATCTTGGGGAATGAGCCAAAGTAGATACACAGCCCTTTGTTCTTAAATTTTTTTTTTTTAAAAAAGAGATAACTTGGGCGGGCCCTGTTGGCTCAGCAGGTAAGAGTGCTTGCCTGCCATGCCCAAGGACCCAGGTTCGATTCCCGGTGCCTGCCCATGTTAAAAAAAAAAAGAGATAACTTGAAAGTCTGGGTGGTGGGAGTCAGGGAGGGGAAAATTTTTATTGGGTCACATAACCTCACCTGGACCCACCACTCAAAACTGGCAGGACCCCCGTTTCCTTTGTTCGGGCAGGAATGCTGCAGTGACTGGCTACAAGAGAGGTTTGTCCTCTTTGGTGTGGAACATTCTCTCTGTAAAGGGCGAGTCCTCGGCTGGCACCATCACTGCAGTGCTGATGAAGTTTAGGAAGTATTTAGCTAAAAAGGGCACATGTGGGTCACTGAACTGGTGTTGGAGACATAATGGCTCTGAGAGTCTTTCCTCCCTCATTTGTTAAGAGCCTTCCCCTCACGTCCTCTGCAAAAGCTCAAGGAGAAAAGGATGTGCACCCAGCCATCCATCAACCCTGTCTGTTGAGTATGAGTTTTGGGAAACCATAGAGAGAGTGCACTTTCTAAAAAGGCTTTGGGGACTGTTAATAGCAGGCTGGGCAGGGTACAGGAAGAGGCTACAAATGAGTGTTTTCCATGAGATGCTGCCAGGTGATAAAATATTAAAACCAATACCAACACTTGCTCATCAAGGAATGATCTTAATTCTGCCAGCTCTCTGGTCCTGTGGTCCAGCTGGACACTGAACTTTGGGCTTTATAAAAAATAGCTTAATTGGGTACCATTAATAGATGCCAAAAATGCTTAATGGGTGCTAGGCCCTGTGCGAAACTCTGATGTATTATCTCAGTCAGTCTCACGGCAACCCAATAATGTAGGTATGCTTTCACTGCCATTTCACAGATAAAGAAACTGAGGCTCAAAGGTTGACTGGCTTGCCTGAGAAATGGTGTGGTGAAGCGCAGCTTAAAACCTAGGATTGAGATTGCAAAACCAGCACTTTCTTTTTTTACTTCTTTGTTAACAAACAAGTAAGCAAACAGCAAACAAAAAAAATCCATGTCTGGTAAAAGATTCCAATACCATAAAAGAGTTTACAATGAAAATTCATTCTCCCTCCTCCCAGACTCCAGACTAGAGGCAACCACTATTACTGGTTTCTTTTTACATGGGCAGGCACTGGGAACTGAACCCAGGTCTCTGGCATGGCAGGCGAGAACTCTGCCACTGAGCCACCATGGCCCACCCTATTACTGGTTTCTTGAGTTACCTTCCAGCTATATAGAATACATACAGGCGTGTATGTTTGTTTGTCTATGTATTTGTGTATACGAATGGTGGTGTACTACCCACACTGTGTGCACCTTGCCTTTTTCACTTAGCAACATTTTTGGGTGGCTTTAGCAGCAATACAGAGAGCAGCCTCATTTTTTGAATGGCAGCATACAGACTCCTAGCATGGCTATATCAGAACTTAACCAGTCTACTCCTCAGGGACTCGTTAGGACTTTTAGGTTTTTGCCATCAGTAACAATACTGCAATGAACACCCACAGGCAAATGCTCCTGCACATGTGTGAGCAACATGGTGCTTTTGACAAGGGTGAGATGGCATTCAGGGACAGCTGGGGTCTTCACCAGGTCACCGGCACAGGGATTGCACTTGTAGCATCTCCAGGGCTTTGAGGATGGCATTACAGGGGTCATGCAGGTTTCTGGCTTTGGGACATCCCATACAACCTTCCAGCAAGGCCCTTCCCCATACCCCATACCCCAGAGACCTTTCTGAATGAAAGTAAGAACGTGACTAGCAGAAGTTCCTCTTTCCAGGCCCCATCTTATCACAGCACCCTTAGAGTGGCAAGGAACTGTAAGAGTCGTCTGTCAAGCCAGCTACATCAGACAGGTAGAGACCTCTCATAACTGATTCACCCAAGGAGACGTAAATGGAAGTCTACAGAGATGACGACATAGCTTTCTCAAGGATACCAGTGGCTCTCCCAAGGTCACCAGTGAATAGATGGTGGGGAGCAGCGTGGGCCAAGGCTGAGCGCACGCCCCCTGCTCCTCGTGCCCTGCGCCCTCCTCTGCCATCACTTGCTCAGGAGTGAAGCTGGCTTTGTGTCTCATAGGGTTGATGCTGCTTATATAAGCTGCCACTGTCTTTACACCAGCCAGTGTGGGGGGCTGAATTGTGCTTGGATGTGTTTTGGTCTTGATCTGCTCCCTGCTGGGTGTGGATCCATTGAAAAAAAGTATCTCATCAAGATGTTACTTCAGCTAAGGCGGGGCTCTACTGAGCCAGGCTGGGCTTTCACTTGGATCCCTGGAGTCCTTTATAAACCGAGTAGAAATCAGGAGAGGGAAAAGCCACAGGCAGCAGCCAGAAGCCGAAAGTCAGCAGAGCCTGGAGGAGAAAGGAGAAGTTGCCACCGCGTGCCTTGCCATGAGACTAGAAAAGCCAAGGAACCCCAAAGACTGGACGGAAGATACGGGCCCTGGGAAGAGGCGCGCCTTCTAGCCTCTGGAAGGGTGAACCAGTCGATTCCTGCTGCTAAACCAGCCCATTGTATAGTATTTTTTTTTGAGCAGTTAGGAAACTAAAACAGTCAGGACAGTCTGCGGTGCTGACAGACAGACCTGAAATTATACTGGCTTAATGACAAGATTTATTTTTCACTCATTCACTCATTTACTCCTGGACTCAGGCTGCTTCCCAGGCCAGTTGTCTTCCCTAAAGTGACCTAGTGACCCTATCTGCTCTCCTCCTTTGGCTTACAGCCTCACCCCAGGGCTCCACAGGGCTGCAGTGGGAGCGCAGCGGTGGGGTGGGGGTGGGGTGGGGTGAACGCAGGAGATCTTAAATGCCTTGCACTGGTCACTTCCACTCACAGCTGGCTTGACACAACTAGTCACGTGGCCATGCCTAATTAATTGCAAGGGGCTGGGAAATGGGGGGTGGGATGGGGGCGTGTGGACAATCCTGAGCAGTACATGTCTCTGCAAAGCCCCAAGTGGTGAGGGTCGGAACCTATGAACTGTATTAAGCAAGGAAGTGACCAAAGGCCTGTGGGGGGCTTTATTAATAGAAAAGTTGGGGACCATTACTAGCTTTTACATATTACTCAAGTGCTAATTTATCTTGTTTTTTTTTTCCCTTTGACCGTTTTATTATAAAATGAAACACACATACAGAAAACCCCACAGAACAAATGTGGAGCTTAAGCTCAGTAAACTATGGTAAGGCAAACACCCTTGAAACCAGCTCCCAAGACAACAAACAGAATTTAAGCGAGTTAATTGTTTTAATTTGGGAGCCGGCCGTCCACACTGCCAAACTTGAACCTAACGCAGCTTGGAAAAGTAAAGTTTCAACTGTCAGAGGTATGATGCTCCACTTTCATACAGAGGGCTGGATCATCTCGGCTGTTAACTCACAGCATATCCCTGACCAGCGAGTGAGGTCCTCCCATCTCAAAGTGAGGGATATGGGGTGCCTCGGTTGGGGCAGCTGGGCTCTTCCCACCCCGTAACCATGAACCTGGTCTCTGGGTGAGCCTGCTGCCACCTGCACGTCACTGGCAGTCTGACCCTGTGCTCCAAGGATTACCCAGAGAGCTCTCCGCCCTCACCCTCCTGCCTGGCCCCTCTTCCAGGCCAAGATGCAGCCTGGAGGTCAGCCTGACCCCGGGGACTCCCAGCTCTGGACAGAAGCTTCACTGCCCCTGCCAAAGGCATGTGTCAGCCTAGAAGCAACACATCATGTTTTGGTAACTTGCAAAGGCTGAATCCTAGAAAGGCTGCGTGTCCCTGGCTTGGCCGCCCAGCTTGGCAGTACTTGGTCTGCCTCTGGGGGATGCAGCACCTGCTGGGGAGACGGCCCAGGGCAGGGCCTCCCGTCCAGCTCTGTCAACACATATTTCTATGCTCAAGTCAGACTCGGGAAAGCACGGCTGTCTCTCCTCCCTCCACCCTGGTCCCCCTGCACCCTTGAAAGCTGACCCAGTTTTGGGTAGAAAAATGAGAATCCTCACCAATCAGATGGGAAAGAAAGAGCAAGTGCCACACTGTCCTTATTTAGCCCAGATGCAACCCTCCTTCTGAGGAAGGGGCTAGGAACTTGGGCCTTCTCACTCTCTTTTCAGGGCTTTGGAACGAATTCCTAAAATACCAGAGGCTGAGTGCAAACCTCCTTTGCTGTCACCAAGGGGGATGATGAATCACACGAAACACGCAATTTCTCTTGTCTCAAAATACTCCGTATATACTTACATTTGGTGTCATTTTACATGTGCAAGGTATTTTTTAAAAATTCTTTTCTCTCTCTCTTCTTTTCTAAACCAAAAACACCAGCTGTAAAGCCCACTGCCTCCTTCCTTGCCAAGGCTGGAGTGGCAGGAAGCGGCGGCAGCAGGCAGCAGGGCCCTCTGCGTTCTGAGTCAGGCCTCCCTCTCCATGGCTCGCTGCCTGCAAAATGAACTTAAAAGCTGGTGAATGGCACTTAGGGGCCCACAAGCAGGCAAGAGGCCTAAAATATTTGCAGAGGCGCACGCTCTGTTCACAGAATGAAAGGCTGAGTCTCTACTATGTAAATATCTGGGTCCTGATTGGGGTGAAGCATTTTCAAACTGGCTTCTACTTGTCGCTTCAGGCCAGTGGGGAAGCAAAGGCAGTCATTAAAAAACACCCCTTTGGAGCCGACCACAACTTCCTGACCACAGAGGGTCGACTCAGAAAGGGACCATAGCTCTGGGTTCGGGGTTTCTCTTTCTCCCCCTCATTGCACGATGCTTGTGTGATGGCCTACAATGTCAGCTTTTAGGCTGGGCACACATGATCGATTTTTTCTGTTCTGGCAGGGAAAAGGCTTTTTTGGAAGACATTTAAAAGGCAACCATAGTTACTGATGGAGCATGGCAAGCATGAGACAGAGGTAGTTATTACCCAGGCTCGACAAAAGAGTAAAAACTGTGGATGTTTTTTGCAAGAAGCGACAAATATTAACTCCAAGGACTCCCAGGTGAGTGCAAAAGCAGACCCGATATACCTGATACCCCGGGCAGCTTCCCCTTAAGATTCCTGGGAAGTCTCACACAAAAGTAAGACCTGGCAACAGCCCTTTGACCAAAGATAAGGGAGGCCATGAGCCAAAATCCAGGCAGAATCTTCACCAACCACATTGTGCACTGGGATGCATTTAGAACTTTTTTTTTTTTTCCCATTTAGAACATTCTTGGATTTGGCACCACTAGTGCTGTACTGTCTGAGCCAGAACAGGATGGAGCCCCCAGGCAGGAAGGAAACATTTTTGTTCTACTCAATTCCTTTTTCAGTGATGGTTGTCCACCTGGGCAGGAATTATCTTTGAGGTCAGACAGGTTTCATCCTCCTTTTCTGCTTCACCTCCAAAGGAACAAAGGTTGCACTTCCCAGCACACAACACAGTGAGAAAGAGAGGAGGGTGGCTGAAGGCATGCTCCATCCTCAGATATTTAGTTTCTAGAGGAAGCGTCATCAGCAATAGTGGAAAAGGGAAGAATGCTGAAGAGTAGCTCATCATATTAGGTCCGTAAACTACATTTGAGACTCTAACTTAATCAGAGATCCCAAAACCTAAGCAAGAGAAGCCAGACTGAACCTTAGGCTGTTCAGGAGTATTCCCAGATAACGCTTGCCAGCATGAACATCTGGGCTAGGCAGGCTTAGATCCTTGAGAAGATGCTGCCAGCACCCAAATGCGAGGTTAAGGAACTCCACTCATTCATCTTGTCCGATGGCAACTGTTAAGTCTAGAAAGAGGGCTCCCTGTCAACAGAAAAATGCTAACAAAGAGCCGATGAAAAGATAGCAGCACCTGAAGGGGAGGAAAACTGCCCTCAAGATCCAGAGGCAGCAGATCTCTGAGTGCAACTGTTGTAGATGTACAGATGGTGATCTTAGGTAACTTCTTGCGCTCTGAAAGATGCAAGAAGATAAAGCCTCAGTGGTACTAGAGGGAACTAGAAGGAGAAAGTGGTGGAGATAAAAGATACAAAAGGAGCAGGCTAAAACAAGAAGATAACAGAAAGCAACCAAAAGTAGGAAAGCTAGAGTCAGTGCTGCATTTGAAGAAAATGAAGAGCAGAACTGACCTTGGAACAGCTTGTTAAACAAAGAGAGGAGAGGTCATAATCATTTGCTTCTTAGGGTCCCATTACACTCTTAAAAATGATTGAGGGGTCAGAGGGCAGGCAATGATGGCTCAGTGGTAGAGTTCTTGCCTGCCATGCTGGAAAACCAGGTTTGATTCCTGGTGCCTGCCCATGTAAAAAAAAAAAAAAAAATATATATATATATATATATATATATATATATATATATATATATATATGATTGAGGGACCTGGCTATTCAACTCCTAGGTGTATACCCATAGGAAATGAAACATATATCCACAAAGAAACTAATGTATGAACGTTCATAGTAACATTATTCCTGAGAGCCAAAAGATGGAAACAACCCAAATGCCCATCAAAGGATGAATGGATTCCACTTAAATGAAATGTCTAAAATAGGCAAATCCACAGAGACAGAAAGCAGATTAGAGATGACTAGGAGTTGGCAGAGTGATTACTTAATGGGTATAGAGTAATGAAAATTTTGAAACTAAAGAGCTGTGGGCTGTAAAATATTGTGTATACACTAAATACCACAAAACTGTTTACTTTAAAATGGTTAGCTGTATGTTATGTGAATTTCACCTCAATAAAAAAATTATTGATGATCCCAAAAAATTTGCTTGTGGGTTATAGCTGTTGATGTTTACTACATTCGAAATTAAAATTTTTTAAATGAAAAATCTGCTTAAAAAACAACAGACCCTTTACGTGTTAATATAAACAACAGTTAAATGAAAAATTTCTACCTTTTCTAAGTAAAAATATTTTAGTGAGAAGAATCACTATTTTATATTTTTACAAATCTCTTTAATATCTGGCTGAATAGAAGGCAGCTGGATTCTCTTATGTGCTTCTGAATTCAGTTTGTTGTGATATGTTGCTTTGTTGAAGCGTATGAAGAAAATCTGACCACACATGTTGTTGGAAAAGGGAAGAGAATGTTTTAACAGCATTTTATGATAATCGGGGATAGTCTTATTTGATATTGTGCCAAAACTCACAAGTGATGGTCTCTTAAAGGTTACTTGCAACGCAGAATCTGAAACCATACATTAAAAGATTAAAAAAATGACTATTTTATCCATGAGTGATTTTAATCAGGCATTGGTCATTTGGAAACTATTGATTCAATGAGTTATGCAGGTCTCCTGGATGTCAACACATTTCATTTTTTATATACTATAAAAAAATCACATTTGTTAATATTACCATCAATTTCATGAGAAAAATCTTTTAATTATTGAGAAACTGTCAAGCCAACAGTAGCAGATATGTGTTTTCCAAAATTCCAATTTTTGCTTGAATGCTCAAATTTTATCACTGGCAACAAATACTGTCAGTTGTCTTCTTAAAGTAACAGTCTCACTGTACTCATTGTTTGAGAATATGTCTGCCAGATACCCTGTCTGAATAACTATAGTGACATAAGCAGTCGGTCATTCTTTCAAGTTAAAGTGGTATTCCATAAAACTCACTGCTAGTTCAGCTTGCAACTCAAAAAATTGCACAAAGGCTTTTCCTTGAGATAACTAACTCACTTCACTATGCAGAAATGCTTTATGTGTACGTTCCATTTTGTCATACCGATTAGTAAAAAGACGTGAACTTGATATTTAATACAATTAATAATATTTACTACATCATCAAGCACCTTCTTAATGAAACTGTCATTTTCACACATGGCAGTGAAGAATACTAAGACTAGCTTACTTTGGGCCCTGCCTTGATTAGTATTAAGGCACCACCAGTTTGTCCTCTGTTGCTTTTGCATGATCAGTGCAAATGCCCAAACACTGAAAAAGGCAAACAACATTTATTCTTTCTTTTTTAATTTAAAATTGTGGTAGTCCGCATCACATATATGACATAAAATTTCCCATTTTAACCACTTTCAAGTATACTAATACAGTGGTGTAACATATTATTTTGAAAATAGTTTTGACCTCAGGTATGCACCCCCCCCGACCAAGTGTCTGCAAACTACTCTTTGAGAGCTGCTATCATAGCAAAAATAATTCCTTTTGAAAAGGACAAGTTACGGAACTGTCCTAGAATGAAATTCACTAAAAGACAAGATGAAAATGATGAGAGACTATGATAGATAAGGAAGATTGGAGAGATAATCCATGAATTACATCGCGGAGGAAGGAACTACAACCGTAAGAAGCAGAAGCTATAACCTAATACACGTTAGAAGAAAACCCTGCCAAATTAAAAATCTGACCCTACAAAGTAAAAGGATTCACTGAGTTTCAGAGAAAACTAAAGACATATGCAAGCAAAAGCCTTTATTTACAAGATCCAGGTTAAAAAAAAAATGTTACTGATGACTATAAATTGGGCAGAACTCACATTGGCCTTTTTCATAACAGTAAATGCCAGAATAAAATGGTCACATACATAGCACTTATAGGGGAAAAGGTTGTTGGTCAAGAATTTTAGACTCAGCCAAGTTGTTGGACCTGTGTGTATGCAACATAAGACGTTCTGGGTTATGCCAAAACTCAGAAAAGAATATTCACTTGTATACTTTTTCTGGGACAACCATCTGAGGACTTACTCCAGGTAACCAAGTTCAGATTGGAAGACTGGTGGTGAGCACTGGAACTCATTAAACAGGGAAGAAAGCATAAACCACCGTTGTGAATATGGTTACAAATTTTAAATGCAAAGGTGAAATATTATTCTTGAAAAAAATATGGTTGCAAATTGTGGTTATCTCTCAGTGGCGGAATGTCAGAAGAAAAACTTTGCTAGGAAAATGTTTGTTTCTCCTGATGAATTCATAGGCTTTATTTTATTAGATGAGTAGAAGCATATAACCCATTGTCTTTTCCTTTCTGCTGTGGCTGCCAGGAATCTAGACCACCAACCTGTGTGATTCAGTTGCCGTGCTATATCCTTAACCTACATTTCTTGCCCTCCAGCCTCCCTTCATTTGTTCTTCTAACTTTGGATGTGAGAGCTCAAGAGTAGAAATCACCTTAAAATCATCCAATTCAACACATCAAGCAGGGTACACAGAGTAAAGAGTTATACAAAAAGGGACCACTACATTTTATTCCTTAAATACAAGATTTAAGATGCAAATGCTCCCAAGAAGATATCAGGGTAGCAAATTCATCTTAAAGGACAAATGACTGATATATCTTCTTTCTCTTCCATGGGGTTTATGAGTGGGAGTGGAGGTTGCTGGTCTTGAAAAGAGGTTTATGGGGACTGGAGGCAAAGGACACTGAAAAGGGAAGCTGCCTTGTTTGTTGAAGTTTTGTCTGGTGCTGGTGTTCCCAGAGAGAAGTTAAAATTGGTACGGTCAAACTGGCAAAGATCATAGAAGCTCATCAGAAATCAAAGTACTACCCAACTGCCCTTCCAGTGAGTTCATATTCATTAGGAGGACTAAAGATGCTGAGCTCACTGTTCTCTTGATTTTAAATCCTGGACACTGATGGGACAGCCTGGACCCTAAACAAAAGAGAAGACTCAAGGAACTTGTGTTAATTGGAGAAGTTTAGGAAATGATGAACTATACACCAGTTTAACCAAATGGTTGGACTGAATTGTACCTTTCTCTAATTGGAGAAAAAAATATTTTTTCATATGAAATCCATCAACTCAACTTCCCAGTCATTCTAGTAGCAACATCCTTGTGGTGGTGGGTGTCACATCCATTTGTAAAAATGCCAAGGGACCAGCTGGAGCAGTGCATATAGAGGGCCAGATCCTGGGAAGATTCCATTCTTTGAACCCACGTTTCTTCTTCTACCAAATGGGAATAGCAATGATTCTATTTCCTTCATAGGGTGATTATGGAGACTAAATGTGGTAGTGACTATAAAGCAATGCCACGGGGGTGGTAAGTATTCAAGAAATGTTGCTATTCCCATAAGGCTGGATTGGTAAATTATAGCATAACCATATTATGAAACAATGAAGCTGTTCAGAAGATAAATCTGTATGTATTAACATGCAAAGATGTCCATGAAATATTTTTAAGTACAAACAAAAACAGGTTTCAGAGTATTGTAGACAGCATGACTCTATTTCAATTTCAGTTCATCTCCAAAGAGAAAAACACATGAGTGCACACACGTGGATACACACACATGTGCATAAGTGCAGAGAAAAGTCCAGAAGGACACACGGTGGTTCTCTTTGATAAGACAAAGGAGATACTCATTTTTCATACTTCTGCAGTGTCTGACATTATTACAATGACTATGTTTGTAGTCTCCCCTCCCCCAAATGTTGGGGGAAAAAGAGGAAGAAAAACTGAGAGACGACACCTAAGAGGGTAAAAGGGCACAAGACATGACTATCACATACCAATACTTTTTTTTCCTTCTTTAGGCAGTGCATTTGCCTCTGGGGAACCACTAGCCCTTGTGGCTGTCCAGCTGAGGAGTCACGCCCTGACCTGCTCAGTCACAGCGTTATCTGTTCAGGAGACATGCCACCGGGGTCAGCTGCCCTGTCTGGTCCAGGCCTAACCAACTGAACAAAAAGCACTATTTCTAACCACCAGGTTCACATGGTCTCATCCCACATTTCAGAAAGTAAAACAGGCCTGTAATCAGAACCCCTGTAAGTGGCAGGCATGGTTCACAGGCTCTGGACCTTCGTTTACACGAGAGCCCTGCGATGACGTTAGGATAACAAACTGCCCTGCGAATCCTCATAGAACAGAACTCCTCCAGCAATGCTTTTTTAAAAAATATATATATATCATCATCATGATCATTTCTTAGAACACCTGCAGCCATTCAGAAAAAGCAATAAAAAGAAAACAGAAAAAAATTCATACATACCACACCCCTTACCCCTCCCTTTCATTGATCACCAGCATTTCAATCTACTAAATTTATTTTAACATTTGTTCTCCCTATTATTTATTTATTTTTAATCCATATGTTTTACTTGTCTGTCGATAAGGCAGACAAAAGGAGCATCAGACACAAGGCTCTCACAACCACACAGTCACACTGCGACAGCCATATCATCACAATTATCTTCAAGAAACATGGCCACCAGAGCACAGCTCCATATTTTCAGGCAGTTCCCTCCAGCCTCTCCAGTACACCTTAACTAAACAGGTGATATCTATTTAATGTGTAAGAATAACCTCCAGGAGAACCCCTTGCCTCTGTTTGGAATCTCTCAGCCACTGACACTTCATTTTGTCTCATTTTGCTCTTCTTCCTTTTGGTCGAGAAGGTTTTCTCAATCCCTTGATGCTGGGTTCCAGCTCATTCTAGGATTTTTGTCCCACATTACCAGGAAGGTCCACACCCCTGGGAGTCATGTCCCACGTAGAGAGGGGGAGGGCAATGAGTTTGCTTGTTGTGTTGGCTGAGAGAGAGAGACCACATCTGAGCAACAGGTTCTCTTGGCCGTGACTCTTAGGCCTAATTTTAAGTAGGCTTAGCCTATTCTTTGTGGGGTTAAGTTTCATATGAACAAACCCCAAGATTGGAGGCTCGGCCTATTCCACCAATGCTTTTTCTCTCTGGGAAAATGTTGTTTTCCAGGGTGGGGTTGGAGATTAAACCAGCCAAGGGGGCACCAGCATAATGAAGGGGGAACCAGCATAGTGAAGGGGGTGCAACAGAGGCCTAGGAGATTAGGCACTGACTTGCAGGAGGCAACCCCAAAAACCCCAGAAGCAGGGCTGGCTCTGAGGCTGCGCATGTGCTGTGGAGCCGACCCAGAACTCTTCCGACACAGGACACCAACTGGTCCCAAGTTGCATTTATTTGCTTCCAAGGACTCCAACCAGCCTAGTGTACATCTGTAGCCATCACTTGGGCTGTTAACATATCCTGTGGGGGCCAGCAAGGAATCAAAACCACACTTACAATCGCACACGTAAGAAAAAAAGATCTCAACATAGAGGTTGAGGGTCTAAATACTCACATATTATCCACCGTGTGCCTTGGCCTCCTGTGCTCTGAAATGGGTTACTGTCTCCAGTTCATGATGTCTGCTCAGGATCCCTGAATAAAGGAGGAACTGAGGAAGGAACAAGCACGTATGGAGCACCTCCGGTGGACCTCACTGCAACAACAGCATTTAACAGTCACGACACGGTGGGGGTAGGTGTTATTCCCACTTGTTACATAGGAGGAAACAGAGGCCGAGAAAGGTGAAGGAAGCTGCTTGCCCAAGGGCTCATGACAAATAACAGAGAGGCACCCTCCACAACCCTGAATGAGTTAGGCAGCTTCTCTCTGCCTACTTCCTTGCCTGTAAAGTGGAAACGCAGCCTCTACACTGCAGAGCACGAAGAACACATAAGCTGTCCCCAACTGGCCTGAGACGGCCGAAGGAGCAGGATGGACAGGGGAAGCGGGTAGCAGAGAAGGGGAGATGGCCGTGCGCAGGGGCCTGGGCTTATACCTCGATCTGTGCCTGCCTCGTGCCTGTGGGTTCTGCTAATTACATACCCTTTCTAAGCTTTATTTCCTCCGCTGTAAGGCAGAGATAACAGGAGGGGCCTGTAGAACCTTTGGTGTCCTCCTTGAGGTGTTCTTCAATTTCTCTCACCTTCTAACTTCCAGCATCTCTCCTTTTCACCTTTGCTAGTGGTTTGGAAGCCACCCCTCTCTGGACAAGTTAAAACCAAGGAGGGGACCCTCCACACACCTCTTTTTGAGGACCCTACTCAACTCTCTAGCAAAGTGGCCAAGACTTTTCTCTGTGACCCTTAAAAGGCCCCACATTTTATTTCCTGCAGGGGCCTGTCCCTAACTTCTGTGTATCCTAAAGGCCTATTGAGAGGAAAGTGGGCCAAATTTCACTGACAGAGAGATTCTCCAAGGAGACATCTTGTTTTCTGCAAGAAATTGTCTTCCAAACTCGACACACATGCGCGTGCACACAGCACAAGCCCTGAGGTTCAGCAGGAATCGGTGGAAAACAACTCGGAGGAAGTACAGCTGTTCCCTCTGAGGCGCACACGTGGGGGAAGCCAGGCTGAGGAAGAGGGGGTGTTCCCCAGGCTGCGACTTACAGCATTCCTTTCATCTGAGGCATCTGAGCCCAAGGAACTGCAGCTTCCCCTAGGGAATACGACAAAACCTGCAGGCGGGAAGGGCCCAACAAAAACAGACCATTGTACACACATATTCCTCTGCAAAGGAAACCCCTTCCCACCCTGTGCGCACACACTGAGGCTTAACCCTCACCCCGTCTCCAGCCAAACATCCCAAAGACAGCCAGCAGATAGGATGTGTTTATATTTACACGGTACAGTTTAAAGCAATGGCTACATTGGTCATACATATTAGAAACCATAAAAAAAAGTTAAGAACTAAAATGTACATCATACACTTGTATATATATTTTTTACACAGAGGTAAAAAGGCTTATTATAAAAAAAATCAATACAACAGGGTTTTTAGTATACAGGTCAATAATGAATTATGCTTCAGGCACTTTAATTTGTTAATGTGAGCAAACAGCTTGGAGTTCGGGGTAAGCTTCCAAACAAAATCTTTTGGTTAATGTTTTGTTACCACAGATACAAAAATAAAATCTGAATAATTTCTCTCAAATGATTGATGTCAGTATGGTAAAGCTGACTGGGAAAATACTACACACTGTCCAGCTGCAGTGTGATGATTAAAGATGTATTTACATAAATGTCCCCGTGTCTGTCCTTGTGCCCTTAACCGCTGCTTCACAAACCAAAAAGTCTACGTGGAGTAAGATTCACTAGCAAAACTCTTAAAAGGGGTGCCGAAGGGCAAGGGATAAAGGAAAAGAGAAACAAATAACAACTAAACAAAGACGATGAAATGTGGCTGGGATACATATATTCTTACTGAAATAAATAGGGGCACTTGAACTGAGATCTAGCAAAACATATATTAGTGTTGTGCTTTATAGAGAGGAGACCGTAAGACCCTGAGGGAGTATCTCAGGAGGAGGTTGGGGAGGCGGGTAGAGGTTTCTCAACAACTTTTGGAGGCTGGCTGAAGGTTGTCTACTAGATGTTCTCCAGGCACGGAAAAAGTTCTCTTTTGATCCATCAATCCAGATTGACAGTTCTGTGCTCCTTTTCCAAATTGGAAGGCCCTAACCAGTGACTCCAACAAAAGAAAATGTCTACCAACTAACTCATAAGCGTACTGGGTATTTACACCGATCATCTGACCAAAGAACTGCGATGGGTTCTCAAACGAGCAAAAACATTTCCTTAATAGTAAGCGTGGCTAGCACTTTCCGAAAATGATTGGCAGACTGGAAAAAAGTCCCTTTTCTTGAAGACGGATGGCCTATGTGCAATAAAGAAGGGATGGGAGCAGAGAGGAGAGGCGGTCAGGCCAGGCCCTCAGCTGGCAACGAGTAGAGAAAGAGTGCAGTGGGAAGAACAGCCAGCATTGGCAAGCCTGTGCCTGTGGTCTCCACAAGGTCCTGATTGTACTAAGCTAGGGATGGGTAATTCATGCTTCATTTCTCTTGTTTCTTCAATAAGATTTGACTATTCCTTGCAATGCATTAGAAAAATATTCTTTCCAGCTAATAAGAAGCCTCCTACATGGCAAGGCGACAGGTAGAACCAGTCTGCTGACCTAACCATCTGTGCACCCAATGTGGCAAATCTGGGTTTGGAGTTGCTGGAGAAAGACACTTAGGCATTTGGAAAGGTTTTTACATATGGCCTTCTTTTTCCTAAGTATAAATGAAGGATTTGGTGATGTGAAATCAAATAAAAAATAAAACCCAAACCAAAAAGCCACAGATAGAATGTCACCCACCATTTCTTCAAATTTATGACAATTAAAACTACATTCCTCCCCCTTAATATAAAAGAGCCATGGGTGTGGGGATGCTCCTATAGTTTTTCTTTGCAACAACCTTAGTGTTTCTCTGTTTGTGGAACACTGGTTTGTGTTTGAATGGACTTTCTGGCTTGCAAAACAATGAGTAAAATTTCTTATGTCATTAGTGTTTTATATTAATATTGTGAAATTTTTTGAAGTGGTGGCAAAATAATTTTAAAGTTCTATTTTAGGGGTAATTGGGGAGACTCATAGAAATCTTAAGTCCCCTTTCTATCCCTGATACAAGAGGAAACAATGCAGTTTAAGGAATTTTCCCAATTCTTATAAATTAATTTGAAGTTAAGGTTCAATTCTTATTTTCCAGGTGAATGCTTTCTATCTGTGAATAATTTTAACAGAATTTCTGGGTGGCAGAAAATGGTGACAGTCTTAAGACAAAAACTGCAGCTTACATGGAAAATTTGGCTTTAGAAAAGTTAAAGCGGTATTGTTTTGTGGTACAAGTTTGTTAACTAGCTCACTTTCTATACATAATAACTGACTGCAGGTTAAAATACTTCTGGTAGGGTTTCATCATTCTGACATCATATTTCTTCAGGAACTGAAGCTTAATAGGAACAGGCAAGCTGAACCAAGAGAAAGCGTCTTCTGAATGCTCTTTGAAAAATTAACTATAAAAACCCACTAAAACCTAGCAGTTCCGATTGCAGACTCCTTTGAATTGGAAGAGGTGGGGAAGAGACAGGAAATAAACACATGTGTAAGACATTTAGCTTGATTACAGATTGTTATTAATACATGAGAGTCTATGCCAAAGGTTTCTTTTCTTAAAACACTGTGTGTGTGTGTGTGTGTGTGTGTGTGTGTGTGTGTGTGTGTGTGTGTGTGTGTGTTTGATGCATGTGGGTGACTGGGGTGGAGTGGAGAGTTCACCAGGCTGGCTCCCCAGGCTGGAATGGTGCCTCAAGGGACCAGGGAGCTGGGAGGTCTCTTGCTTTCCTTGCTCTTTTTGAGTGGAAGGGAGCAAGGGAGACGGCGGGAGAATGTTAAGAGACAAGTTCCCTTGTGGTTAGGACGAGGAGGAAAGGAAATCTGAGTCACGCGGCTGCTTTGTGCTTCCCGCCACAGCACCTGCACAGCACTCCGCAGTGGTAGCAGGCCCGGAGAGGCAGGTAACAGCACATACAGGGGGCCAAGAAAGACAAGGCAATAAGAGCCATCCACCGGAGGCAAAACTTCTCGTCGCTAGTATCGCACGAGCAAGGGTCTGTATAGTCCCCCTCGGGGTCCGACATACAGTGATAGAGCATGCTGTCCGCACACCACATACAGCTCACGCGGCGGATGCAAGTTCTCACGGAGTCGGGCGCGTCCTGGCAGTGGCCCCGCCGGTTTTCCTCGTGGTTGAACATGTCCCTGCAGTAGACGCACCGGGAGCGCTCGCCGTCCTCCCTCCGCCGCCGGGACTTGCCCCGGGAGGGCTGGGTCTTGATCACGCCGCTCCCGCGGCCTTTGGGGTCCTCGCCGAGGCCGAAGTCAGAGGAGTCCACGTAGGGGTAGTTGTAGTCGTGCTTAGGCACCTCGCCCTTGGCAAAGCGCACGTACGAGTCGGCGTCGTCCGCGGGGTCGGGGTACTTGGCCCTCACCGGGGCGTGCCGGTAATCCTCGTAGCCGGTCATCCAGACCTTCTCCCTGGGGTTGATGCGCACGATCTCCTCATCGTCGTCCGGAAAGCTCACCTGGCGGTAGGGCCGCGGCATCGGCTGCCCGGGGAAGAAGGAGACATGATAGCAGGGAACAAAAAACACCCACCCCTCCCTGATTCTCCAAGAATGGAATGGGCCTTTCCCCTTGACAAAGATATTCCTTGGAGAAATGTATCCATCTCAGAATTAATTACTGCACACCTTGCAGGTCAAAGCTGTGTTTCAACATTGTGAGTCTCAATCCATTGCTGTATTAGGGAATCAACGCGGTGGATAAAGACCAGCATTTTTCTTTCCCTCTTTGTTGATATAGAGACGTGTACATTGTAAGAGGCCAGACTGACTTGATGTATTTTCACAAGCTGAACACACTCAGACCTAGAAGCAGAATTATGACCCTGCCTCCTCAACACACACACACCGCCTGATTTCTAATAGCTTAAGATTAGTTTCACCTGCTTTTGTACAGTACATTCTCATTTGTAAGACTGGCTTCTTCTTTAAAAATGAAATTGCTGATTGTGGTGATGAATGCACAACTATGTGATGATACTGTGAGCCACTGACTGCATACTTCAGATGGATTGTAAAGGCTGTGACTATATTGCAATAAAACAGCATTAAAGGGAAAAAATGAAATTGATTATACTGGAGTGCATTGCGTGTTAAAAGGAAAAATACTTTTTCCTTTTTGTGAAACTTCATTATCTAGGTGTGTACCATACGTGTGTACTGGGTCATAATGCAAAACACATTTCTCACTGGGAGTCATATTTGAAAAAGCTATAGAGGATGCTAGGAAATGTTAAGCTCAGAGTACCCTGTCATTTAGTTAGGAAGATGGGACACACAGCTGTAAGGACATGAATGCAGGGGCTAACACGGACTGCCCGGGCTCAAATCCTGCCAGGACCTCACAGAAAGTGAGTGACAGAGCCATACCTTCTGGCCTTCAACCCCCAAAATGCATTCTCCCTCAGGTGGAGCAGTCATCTCTGCAGTTAGTCCTGAAGCTGGCTACAAAGTGCCTTGCCCATAGCACTGGACTGAATAAGTACTTGTTGAATAAGTGCACAAAAGCCAGCTTTGCATGGAACACCTCAGTAGTGGCAGAGAATTAGATTTACCACCTCCAAGCCCTTTGGGCGTGAAGGATTTTTACGGGTAAAGAACAAAGGTTCTGACTTAACTAATAAAACAAAAAAGAAAACAGGAGAAGTAGCATTGAATCCTGACTCTAGAATTTACTAGCAAGTTGCCAAGACTCAGTTTCCTTGTCTTACAAAACTGCACAGGACTACTCTGAGAATGAAAAGAAATAATCCTTCTAGCTTATGAACACAGAGCCTGACACACGGATGCACCCGATACCTGCTGTCATTATTGTTATTATAATATTGTTAAAGAATTTATGATGCGGTAGATTTACCCGCCACTTCCTGCCAGACTGTGAGCTCCTTGAGGGCAGGGGCCACCTCTGACCTGCTTTGCCCTAATTTCTAGTCATATTCTAGAAATCAAGAGTTTCTCAGACATTGGAAAATCACAATCCAGTAGGATTTTCAAGCAGATCTCGGGAGCTGACATGGGCTTTGCTATTTTTTTTGTTCTGCCAAAAAAAATCAATTCCCACCTACTGGTACCACAATGTCATTTGAAAAAAGAATATTTTAATACCAAAATATGAGGAAGCATATAATAAAATAATTTTTAAAAGTCAAATAAATATGGCTTTATATTTTTTAAAAAAAACCCTCACTATCCCGTGCTCCTTTTTTCTCATTTCCAAGCAGACTGGTGGACTCATCACCTCTCGTGGGCACCAGTCCATATCCCACTGTTTGGGAACCTGCTCCGCAGAGTAGCCGCTCAGTAAATATTTGTCGAGTTACTGAATTCCAGACTCCAGCTCCATCTCCAAGAGCACAACTGGGCCTGCGGCTTGGTGCCAGGGGGCTCAAGCCAAGTGTGTTGCATTCTTTAGTCCTGATCCTGGGCTCTGAGGGCAGAGGGACATGCAGGCAGCATGGCACCTGGGGAAGGACAGACCTGGGTCTGAATCCTGACCCACTGGTACTCCATCTCCCTACATCTCATCTATCCACTGCGATGCTGGGTGCTGGCCTTACGGGTAATGTGTGTGCCCCGGGACCTGGGAGGAGACCGGCTGCTGCTCACCTGTTCGAGGTGGTAGTGATCCGTGAGGTACGGGTCATGGAGGTGGTCCAGGGTGTAAATCCTCCGGTGCTCGCAGGATGTGGGAGAGGAGATTGTCCGAATAGGTTGTTCCCTCTTCTGAGAGGAATTAGAAGAGCTGTCTGTAGCTGTCTGTTTGGAGGGAGGCAACTAAAAATTAACTTAAAAACAAAGGAACAGAACAAGAAAACCCCACACCAAACTGTAACAAGCAATATCCAAATACGGTTTATTTCCCAGTGGTGGCATGTTGTGGCCTCCTCAAAATCTTGAGTTTATCCTGGCCATGGGAAGCCAGAAAGCCCTGAAGGGCTAGCTTGACAAAACATGATGTGGCTGGCTCAACAGGCAGAGAAAGTCAGTCACTAGACCCTGAAAGTTGGATTCGGTTGGTTTGTTTTCCAAAGGCAGGAGCAGCTACTGGGCTTTGCAGAAGGGCTCGGAATACCAGGGCCTCCTGCTGGGGTACTCTGGCTTTTCCAAGCATGGTCACCTCATTTGGGGCCCTGGGTGTGAGGTATCTGGCAAGCAGGAAGAAACAAACAAGGAAAAATAAAACCCAAATGTTTATATGTGGGGCTAAACCCAGCCTGGGTATCTCTGAGACAGGAATGCCTCTGGGGTACCAAGACCACTAGCTTTCCAGGAAGAAATTTTGTAATCTTTAGGGTTGGAGGCAAATTTTGGAGGTCACTTTAAATTAGAAGCAAGATGGATGGTTGTAGAAGCCCCACACGTACAGAGGGACAAAGGCATCACTCAGGGTGGGTGGATGCAGAGGTGTTTCTCCTAGCACAGGCTGGAGCCTCTGGAGCTGTATCTCTGGAAAATGATCAGATGTCAGTATGGATTGGGGCTGAGGGCAGAGCACATGTGGATCCCACAAGCACAGGTGGCCTCACCTGCCACCCACTACACCACAGGGCTTCATCTTCCCACTTGAGACCCTTGGAACAGGCCAGGGGCACCCAGGGATGATCATTCTCATAACCCCTTGGCCTCAACAGTCACACACTCATTAAGGGCTATGTTAAATGCTTCTGGCAACCACCTTTAAAACCAGGGCCCTCAGAACCCCCACCCCTACCTGCTGCCTTAGGGGGACAGATTTTTTTTCTTCTCCCCAAAGAGATGAAAAGTTTTTCTTGACATCTAGCATATCAAGCCTATCTATATGTCTAGCAAGTACCTGGACACTCATCCCCAGCAGCTGCTTCTTACTCTTATGTTTCATTTGTCACATTTGATTATCTCTTTTTATTTTACTTGTTTCCACTAGCTGCTTTTTCAATGCTCTTGGGGGGCAAGCAGGGTTAAAAACAAATAGTTCTTTTTATCCTCTTCTCACTCCCCATTAATAAAAAATAATAAATGCTCAGAAAAATGGGACTTCAAGAAAGCAGGAAAAAGAGAAAACACCCATATTTTCACTATGCAATGTTTGAAACATGGTGTGTACCCAGCTGTAGAGGACATGTGCTGTGTGCATGCAGTAACCCTTTGGGGACCCGGCCGTCCTGGATTTTTCTCTAATTATGTTTAGTCCATCTGATGCAGAGTTTTTGGTCCCCCAGGTCACAGTGACTAATTCAGGTATGGACACATGGTCCTCTCTGAGCTGATAGAGAGATTTCAGACAGAGAGGTCAAAAAAGATGCTATTTCTGTCTCTGAAATCAAGATCTAAGGAACAGGTAAGCCTGGAAACCTGGTGAGGGTGTAGGGAAAGGAACTATCTAGAATGAATTGAAGCAGAACCCAGAGAGGAGACCCCTACAGACATCATCTGAACCACTGGAGTCAGTCAAGACTAGTCAGGATACACCCTGGGATGTTCCAGTGATGTGAGCCAATTCCTTTTGTAATTTTAGCCAGAATGGGTTGGGTTTGTGACTTGAATGCACTTTTCCTCATTCCTGATTCCAATTCTATGGCAGAAGTTCCCTCATACAGCATTCCTGGACTCTCTCTAACCCCTCATTTATTCCTCCCCACAGGGGGTGGGGGATTGGAACTGGGTGTGCAGACTGCCATGGCCTTCTTCCTCTCAGGAGCCCCCTGAATGGCAGACAACAGGTGCTATCAATCATTCTATTGACTGTGTGGACCGTGTGGTCCCTGTGCAGGTCCAGGGCCTGCCCCATGGAGGTGGGGGGTGGGGAAAGCTAGCACCCCTCTGCCTGGGTGGGCCAGTCCACCTAACCCTTGGGTTCAGCCTTGGGATGCCCATTTCTTACAGATGTCAACTAGGATGGTTTCATCAGTAATACAGGGTCATAAAAGGTATCTGCCTTACTTTTTGGTCTTTTTTCTCAATTGGTTCTGAACTCAATAAAGAGTGCCATTTAATGGCTCAAATTCCAGTAACTAAAAGAGACCAAATCCCAGTAATTAAAAGAGACCAAACAGTACCCAAGAATATACTTTCTTCCAAACTCCTGCCTGTCTTTCAACTTTCATAGCGCCCCCCCCCCCCCCCCTTTCCTTATGTCTCAGAAGGGGCTGCCCATATTGTGTGAGTGCCTGGCCCTGAGCTAGGCGTGACCATGATTCCTCACCATAACCTCACATGTGAAATATCTTGTGTCACCATCAGGAAAACGGAGACTATGAGAGATGCAGTCTCTTGCCTGTTGTTACACACAGTCAATGACAGAATGAGACTGAGATGCAAGCCCATGATAGTAAAGAATGATGGGATTTCTAATATACCTCATATATGCCCCTCCAATAGGTGAACCCAATTCTAATTCCTAATCTGAGAAGTGCTCTGTTGAGATTAATACAAGAAGGTGAACTCTGCTTTATACACACCCAGGAGATAAGGGGATGACGTCTTAATACAAAGGTTTCTAAGGATCTCAATAAATACCTTCTGAATGAGTAGACAGGGGCCCTTCAGTGTGATTCACCTGTCAAGAGTTCAATTATCCAACATCACATCACAGTCATCTCGTTAGGCTAGAAGTTACCCCTGTATCAAATATTGTAACATGCACTCAGCATTTAGTTGTCAGAAACCCAGGTAACACATCACACCACTACTTCTGTGTTAGTCACCTGTTTACCCAATCCACTGTACTCTCTGTGACCAGGTTAACAATGCGGAGAAACACATTCTGAGAAATAACGCATATCGAGATTTTTCTAGTATTCATTAGCCAATCCGAAACGCCTCCTGGTGTAGTCATCCCAACAACCCAGCCTGGGACAGCCTCTTCCCACTAGAGCCAAGTGCAAAGCTAGACACCTGTTGGGGAATGTGAGACCCAGAATGGACTTTTGCTATCTCGTAATTTAATGACTAATTCATGCAAAGGAGTAAGAAGGCCCAGAAAGCTTTGAGTGGCCTGTCATTCACCACCTCCCGAGGGTGGAACGGAGAGTGGTTAGAGCTGAGCCCGCCGAAGCCTTCCCTGCCCACACTGCTCTGGGCTTGTCTGAGCTTGGGGTAGGAGTGCGTACGAGAGGCTCCCTTAGAATCCAAAGCTTATTTCAGATCTATACTATCATACAAATCTTCCAAGATGGTGAGTGTGACCTATAAACTAAAGGAACGTCCTACTGGGCATCTCCAAGAAAGATGAGGGGGAAAAAAATCTCTTCTTTCACCCATGTGCATACACCTCTGAACCAGTTTTCCTGTAACCCTGGCTTCTGTTTTCCACACCAAGCCAGAGAAAAGTGGCCCACTCAAGGATGCACACACACATGTATGTAAACAAAATTCTTATACACCTCTCCGTTATTTGTGTGCACAATCCAGAAGAGTTAGATCAGGAGTCAGGAACTAATCCACTAACTTCCCAATCCAACAGCTTCACCTTCAACTCTGAAATAACTGCAATAACACGACTGACAGGGTTTAACTCTCCTAGCCCTTTGGTAGGTGCCAGTGACCTATTACAACTTTGAATTCATGAAAGACAGAAGTGGAGTTGAGCTGAGAACAGTATTAAGGCTTGACTACTCAGCTCCCAAGCGGGGAGGGAGGCTTCAACAACAGCTTCCCCAGCGTCCTGAGAGCGCAAACTTTTGATACTGCCTTGCTGGGAACAGTGAGGTCCTGTGTCACCCCCATACGGCAAGCATGACGCTGCTGCCTGTGAATGTATCTTCCCTTGCCTTTGGGTTTGAATTTGACTCTGTGTCAATAACCATTACTAAAGAGAAGTCTGATTAAGAAATAAGCAACCTACTCTGAGGCACTGAACAACAGAAATGCAGGGGGTATTATAATGCTAAGCAGGGTCTCCAGTTAGGCAGATTTGAATCACTGTTTTGGGCATTATAAACAGGATAATTTGGGCTAAACTAACCTCCAACTTCTTTTTCTTGCCTTACTGTTTTTTTTTTTATTTGCCAGGGACTCCAGCATGACATGGAAAAGTAGAGGTGATAGAGGCCATGTTTGTCTTGAACTGGTGTAAATGTGACTTGTCCTGATTCTCTATTAAATATGCTTCTTCATAACTGGAATGAAGTTTCAAAATTTTTCTTCTGTTCTGGATTGTTAAATTTTCACCAAGAAATGTTTAGAGGTTACCAGGTAGATGCTTTTTCAAATAGGATTTGAGATGATCATCCAGCCTTTCCCCTTTAATCTGTTTTATTAATGCATGCATTAAATAGCTTTCCAGTAGATAACATCTTATATTCCTGGGATATACTCTACTGGTCTTTTATTAAATTTGTTTTACTAATATTTGATGTGATCGGTGAATATTTATTTAGAATTTTAAATCTAGATTGACAAGTGAGTTTGGCCTTTATTTTTTTCTACTTGAGAGATCCTTGCTCAGTTTTATATGAGTTATGCTAATCTTCTAAACTGAGCTAGGCAGCTTTCTGCCTTTATACTTCGGAACAATACCTATAACATGGGGATTACGTTTCTCTACTACCTGCATTTGGTCCCTTTTTAAAGATGTATGCCTCTGACTACATTTTCAAATTTTTCTACAGCTACTGTAAAAATTCACATTTGTGGGTTCGATTCCCGGTGCCTGCCCATGCAAAAAAAAAAAAAAAGTCACATTTGTAAGTAACATGGTTTCTAAAGTGCTCTGGCAGGGCAGTAAGTGGAGACAAGACTTTGATAAGAAAGAATGCAGAAAGAACAGGAGGATGAAAAAAGGGAAGGGAAGGGAGGTAAAAGCAGGAGTCAAAGGATACTGAGATGACAGAGTGGGCACTGCCAACCTTAAAAAATAAATAAAATAGACTTGACTGCTCTGATCAAATTGACTCTGGGAGCAAAGATATCCCTTCCTTCCCTGAAGGATTCTGGGGTGTAGGATGGGGCTTTGTAGGGTAGGGAAGAGGACTCAGACCAAGAAGGTACCCGTGGACTTGACTGTGCCTTGGGGAATGCAGTGTGGCGTGGGGAGGGACCCCTGAGACAGGTGGGTGGCTTCAACATGGGAGTGGGGGAGGGACAATCCAGACCAAGGCCCAGCGCAGCAAAAACAGGCTCACGTTTATAGTGAACATCTCATAAACTTCAAAGACGGCAAGCTTCAAATGGCTGGATTGTATAACATAAAAATGTTATACTTTTATATTGCAAATGTAGTTGTTTCCTCTAATTCTTCAAAATTTAACAACAAATGAAAGGAAAAACATGGAGTTTAAAATTTAACATAGAAGGGTGGGCCATGGTGGCTCAGCAGGCAGAATTCTCGCCTGCCATGCTGGACACCTGGGTTTGATTCCCAGTGCCTGCCCATGCAAAAAAAAAGAAAAATTAACATTGAAGTTTCGTTTAAATAGTTAGCTTTAATGGAATGATATCTTAACAATAAATCTAAATCTGAAATGCAAAAAACACAAGGCTGTGGGGCATAGAGAGCCTCCTAGGCTCACAGGCGCAGAAACTAGTTGTTTCCCCCCAAGGTCATTGTTGCCTGGTTCGGACAAGGAAGTGGCCTAAAGGGAGAGGGGAGATGAGAAGGTCAGTGACCAGTGGCAAATGCATGCTGGCTACCTCCTACTGCACGGATGCATGTTATAAAATATGATCTCTCATTCTCATAAGCTTGGTTATTCTTTCCTCTCCTATGGAGGGACCCTGAGTTTACCAGAAGTTCCTAAAGAATTGTGTGCGTCTGCCAGAAGTTCCTAAAGAATTGTGTGCGTCTGCTCAGGTGGCTGCGGTCCAGAAATGAGCCTTCAGCTGGAAGGCCATCCTCTCTGACCCAGGGAAGCTCAGTGGGGAGGGAAAGCACCCTAACCAATGGCCAAAGCAGCCAAGGTGACAGTTTGCTTAAATTATCCCTCCTCAGATTGAATCCTGGCTGCAAACCTAGGGCTTTTGGGGACATTCAGGGTAGATCTGATGCTAAATTTCAAAGTTAAACAAATGATTTGGGGGAAATGTGCATTCCCTCAGTTCCCTCCAGTTCAGCAAGTGAGTGCTGACTCCCTAGGTTTTCCTGTTAATCTTTGTTTTTAAATATATATATATAGTAGGGGTAGAGAACAAAGGCAGCATGCTGGGATGGGAGAAGAAAGGTAGGTATGGGCACCTGGAACTATCAAGGGGTGGCTGGGTCACAGCTTCCTGGGGTAGGATGCCTACTAAGCATCCTGGTGAGACTGCAAGAAAGTCGGCAATTGGCAATTTTTTTCTCCCACTTGGAGATGCAAACAAATGGGACAAATTCCATCTCTAGAAATATAAACAAACAATTCAGACCACTTCATCATCCCTGCATCCTAAGGGACACCTGTGCCGGTACAAGGCAACATATGGCACCAGGAGCCAAGCATTTCCTAAGCAGCCACTGCAGGCTGTCAGCAGACCAGCCTAATATGAATAAAGTATAGAAAATAAAGTTAAGGAACAGCTTAAGGGGGCAGACCACATCATCTAGCAGTCTTGTGGCCCCGTAAAGCATAAAACAGTACTATCCAGGAGAGAATGAGAAAACCTCGTTTCTGGACAAGAATTGCATCTTAGTTTCCATACATGTAAAAGGAAGGGCACTGGAGGCTCTCTGAGGTCTGCTGGAGCTCTAACAATTTTATGGGTAACCCTCTTGCCACCAGAACATTCAGGGCAGAGGTGTCTGACTAAGCTGCTTGTTTAGGTGATTCCAGAGCCACAGGATCAATTCAGTTTGATTAAGCAGAATTTCTGGCTTGCCTGCAGATGGTGCTGATATTTTGAATTTTTAAGGGTGGCTAACCAGCAGCTATGACCACAATTTGCATTATTTTTGAAGCAACCCACCATCAAAATAGATCTTAACAGCTGATGCAATTAAAGCAAAAGTCTCATCACAAGGGCTGGTCGACTAGAACATATATATATATACACATGTATCTGTGTGTATAAAAATAGGACCACTCCTCAACTTTAGGCTGTGCGACTAGATGGACCACATGAAACTCTCGGAATCTTCTGCTTCTCAGAAGACAGTGAACTAGATGGTGGGGTGCCTCTGAAGGGCCCCTGGCTCAGGGTGTTTGGATGAGCTTTTGTTTCTAGCTTTGCAGCGAAGCAAGCCTCTCAACTCAGACTCAAAAGTCAACTCTCTCTCCTTTGGTAAACAGGAAGCTGCCAGCCAGCCGTCTTGTCAACAGGCCTTTGGGAACGGGTGGCTCCAGCTCACCTGTCCTGTTGGCTCCAGGTGTCTTCTTTCAAAGAGGCAAGTAGAGCAGGAAATAGGTCATATTCATGCTCTTTTTTGGCCCCAACTAGCAGCAATTTGGGCCTCCGAAGCAACTGCTGGGAGGAAAGAAAAGGGATGGCTTTGTCCTGGACTCCAGGCCATTATCATCCTCTGGAGCCTAGAGGATAAATTAAGTGGAAATCCTTTCCTTATGAAAAAAACAACAAAAACAAAGTTTCCACAGTTAAAAAAAAAAAGTTTTAGGTTTCTAAATTTTGAAGTTAGATACAATTTTGGAAAGAATCTTTGATAAATCAGGGATAGGGAGCAGAAAAGTAGATTTTGTAACTCTGAATATGCACCCTATGTAAATTAGTGAAATGGAAATAATACCCTCTTACTACTTACAGCTTAAAAAGGTGTGATGATATATGTGTAAATTAAGAGAGGTATAAGCAGGGAGGGCTTAGCAAAATGCCCTTGGGTTTCTTGAATTTAGAGCATTTCAAAGCTCTCCTTTGGAATCTTAGGTATTTAATTGCTTTTATTTGGCCACTGTTCAAAAAACATCCTCTTCTTCCTCTGTAATGTGAGCTTGATATTTACTGTCATTTAGAAGATAAAGACGCTCCTGGTCCATCTTCTAAGACCATTCAGCCCACTGTAAGTCCTGGGCCTCCGCTGGCAGCAGTTATGAGGACACTGCTCCTCCGAGTAGGACTGCCCCTTCCAAAACATTTCTGCTTTTCTTAATAACCACCACAGGTAAGATTTTCTGGTAAATTAACTTTGCAGAAGTAATTTACATTTTCAAGAATGAAATGTAACCTCTACCACACAGCATATAAATATATATATATATATATATATTTTTTTTTAAATGCATTTTCTCTTTTACCTAACCCCACCTGCCTCAATCCCTTAATTTCAAAGGTAGAGATAACAGAAAATATTTCTGATCACTTGATCTTCAAAAACGAGACTGGGGCTTTCAGGAGTAGGCAGGGGAACCTTATCTTCACTAAAGAGATGGCTGAAGTTTTAACTCCAATGTACTAGTTGAGAAGTCCTACTTCATCTCTCTGAGTCTTGGTGACTTTATTTGCAAAAATGGAAATCTCAACTTGTACCCCACTCGGTGGTTTGATGATCAAATACAGTAACATATGACAAAATGCAGGGCACAGCTCCAGAGACAGAGACAATTTCACATGGTTTCCTTTCCTTCCTTTCTCCTTGGCCAGTGAATGGAGACACTGAAGAAATAAATTCACTCTGAGAAGATCTTGAGTCCAAACTATCAAAGATAACAGCTGAGTAATGCCAGAACTAAGTTTAGAATCCAGGTTCTCCCTAGACTCCAAATGCCACAAACTCAAGGATCACACAAAAACTCTTGGAAAATTGGAACATTAATCCATTTCCTATAAAACATGTACATTTTCCCGCAACTTTAATGTTGTTGGGGAGAGAGTAGGGGGGGATATCTGCGAGAAAAGGAAAAATTTGTGGCATTCAGTACTCCCCAGCTCCCATAAATGAAACCTTGATTTCTTTCCATTTAATCAGGAATGAAAATAAGCATAACTTACAAATATCAAATATACATCGAGGACAAAACAAATTGCTTCTTGGTACTTTGGTTTTAACCACTTGCTCTGGCCACGCTTTGAAAACACTGAGGGTGGGTGGGAGGGATCTGAGATGTCACTGGGGACAACTGCTCTGAATAGCCAGAAAGCAATAGAACGCAGCTTGTAATAAACAGGATGTCAAAGGTTCAAGTATAGGGCACGAGGAGGGACTAAGTTTTCCAGTCTGGGCAAAACATGGCTAGAAGTTGATGCTACTGCAAAGAGGTGAAGATTTTCTATGAGAACTAAGATTCCCTCATTGAAGAAGTTACGATCTAATGAAACACTAAATATTAACCTGGGTTCCGTGAGAGAATGAATGCTTACATAAATTACATGATTGACTCTTTTCTCAGTTCTCCAAAGGATGGTGCACAGTCAGTACTAACCTAGGTGCACAGGAGAGAAGTTCCTTCGTTATGTAGGATGAATGCCACTGGATTTAGTTCTCTTAAAGAACATCTAGTGAGAACAGCTGCTCAAATTCAAATCCAAAATACTCTGGGGGTAGTCTAAATCCAGAAGGAGGGAAAATAAAAGCCTAATATGAGGTAGGTCTTTCTCTGGTCAAGCCTCTTTTCAATTGCTATCGTGCAGACCCTCTGGGTTGAGCAGCATTCACTACACAGACTCTGAGTCCATGGTAAGAAGGGTCCTCATGGGGTATTATTCTCCAATTTATCATCTTTTTTCTCCCTTTTCCAACTTGGGTCCAAGAGAACCCTAAAATATAACTTTTGTATTAGGTTGTTTAAAATTAGAAGAGATGGGCAGGCAACAGCGGCTCAGTGGTAGAGTTCTTGCCTGCCATGCCAGAGACCTGGCTTCTATTCCCAGTGCCTGCCCATGAGAAAAAAAAAAAAAAAAAAAAATTAGAAGAGCTGAAATATAATTACCTAACAGGGGAAGAGCAAAACAAGCTGGAAGGCTTGGGAGAGAGGGTTTGCTGCTGCTTCAACATGAACTAGCTATTGGATCTCAGACAAGTCACCCATCTGATTTTCTGGAGTGCTCTGGCCACTTCGTCTATAAAATGAGGCAAATATTACTTTATTTACCAGAAGGAAGGAGGCTGGATCAGATGAACTAAAAAATCCCTTACAATACCGTGACCTATAATTCTAAGGAGTTGGCCTGCCTACAGCTATCCTTGCCTCCCAGCAAATCAGACATTTCCGGTTAACTCCTCTCAGCTATCCCACCCTAGAGCATGGTTATTTTACATGGCAGACATACTGCTTCCTAACATTAAGCGAAGAAAACAGCAAGAACCACAGAAGAGCACCTAGAGCCATAGAACTCGACCTTTGCTGATCTCTTTAAACCCCCGATGGGGGAAATCAGGATTGCTGTACCTAAGTTGTGTCTCTTGATACCTCATTCTCCCTTGGCCTCTCTTCTCAGAAAACCTCCTCTCATTCTTTCTTCCCTTTTAAAAATCAGAGCAATACATGTATATAGTTTAATAAAAACCCAAATAGCAGTCCCTTGTCCTATTCTTCCCCATCTCAGCTTCTTACACCCCAGAGAAATTTACTTTCTATTCTTGCAGCTCTTTCTTCTGGTATTTTTCTCCACTTCTTAAATGACATATACTAGTATTTCTTGATTTTCAGATTTAGATATTATTTAAGGAGTTATTATGGAAGATGAAGACTTAGCTATATCTTTCTATAAAGCAAATATTTCTTTAATCCCTGGCTTTAGAGCCGAAATCCAGCCACTCATCACCGTGACAGCTGAAACATTTACACTTGACCATAGATTCTAGATTAGGCTGCTCTAGATGTTTCATTTCAGCTGCATTCTTCCAAGATCATGTTAAGATGACCTTTATCTATGGAGATGCTAATAACATTTTAAAATGGTTTTAGAATTCTAAAGCAGTAAATAAAACACCAAGTTTTAATGGCTCAAAACCTATAAAGTAGGAATTTGGTAAACTGTTAACTAAATGACTATGAAAACCCAAAGCCTCTCTAAATCTATACAGCTCATTTCCTATTCCCACCTCCATCTACAATAACCCATTCTTTGCAGGCTCCAAACCCTCTCCCTCAAAGCCCTCAGCTAAAGTAATCCAGAAGGAAATCAGCTCTAAATTGAGAAAGCAAACCAGCTCAGCTTATCCATGGAGCAAAACTATTCATAGCTCATTTTTACAAGGGTTTCTTCCATAAGACATGCAAGCTACCAAAAGCACAACAGAGGGAACAGACTTCAGTCCCTTTAAGTCTCCCCAGCTCTGTAATGAAAGAAATTAAAAGCTGTCAGTAGGTGACACCTATAAGAGTATATCAACTCTGAGCCATGTCCAAAAAACCCTCACGTTACAGAATGCAAACCTTTTTTGTAGTGGTGTTGCTTTACATTCTTTGCATTATTCAGCTTACAAATGTGTACCAAATTTCTCAGATGCTGAATTCCCTCATATATCCATATTAAATCCTGGCAACAGACCTTACTGACCTCCAACTGCCTCAAAGTACAGTCTTGCAATATGCTGACTCTGTGAACTAATATGATAATATAAAAGTGAATTTTATTTGTGGGAATCACTGCTAACTGAATAGAAATGGAAAGTCGCAGAAAGTTTAAGGTGAATTTTGTAGTAACTACTGACTACAAACTATAGATGGATATAGAAAGTTGTAGATGGTTTAAAAAAATGAATTTTGCAAGCTCTAGATGGATGTGGAAAATTTGAGAAAGTTTGTTTGTAGTTATTGCTGACTACAAGAAATTATAGAGGGTTTATAAAAATAAATTCTGTCTTAGTCAATGCTGCTCTCTGTTAAACTACTCCTAATGAAAGTTATAAAAAAGTTTTTCTTAACCACCTGAGTACTCTGTTTTAAAAATAAAAAATTTATATCAAAATAATATCCTTGTTTATGTTTGTTAACCTTATCATCCTTTATTTCCAAAGGCAAGTCTTCGCATTCTTAAAGGAAGACTGTTACAAAAAATTTGTTCTCTCACTTTGTAAAAGTGAAGTGGTAAAATAGTTTTCTATAAAAAGTGTTTCGAAAATATCAATTATTTAAAAAATTCTATTCTTCTGTTAAGCTAAAATTTGTCATGTATTTAGAAATTGGGTAAAATCCCTAAAGACTTAATTTTTTTTTTTTTTTCTGGCATGGTCAGGCACCAGGAATAGAACCTGGATCTCTGGCATGGCAGGAGAGAACTCCGCCACTGAGCCACCATTGCCTGCCCATAAACTTAATATTCTCACTGTTCATTTTATATATTAATACTTACCTGTACAATGACCAAATTTACTTGTTAGTTACATTATTTTACTCTAATGCTTCTTTAAAAGTACACATGGTCTGCTATAAATCAGAACTTCATCTTCACCAAGAACTTTCAAAGAGAAACAAGGCAAGTATACAAACTATATTCTATCTGTTAATTAACCTAACCCTAGTAAATATGTAAAGGTAAAACAGGACAATCTGCTGTAGACTGTCAATGATTTCTTATTTCTAAAGGTAGCTTCATTAACCAAAAAAACAAAAAAAGCAAAGTATGTGATAGCCAAACTAGAGTGATGCTAAGACCTTAACCCCAGGAACTTTAACTCAAAAAAGCAGAACTAATTGCCCTCACCTGAGCTCTAAAACTAGGAAAAGGGAAAAAGCTGTGTCTTTTTAGAACTGCATGTTGAAACAGCGAAGTTTTCTTCCAATTAAACACCACCAACAGATACTCAATTCCTGAATGCCATGCTCTTACCAACAAAAAATAATAGTGGTAATTCATTGCTCTGGCCATCAGAAAAATAATACTAACATCTCCTGAGGGAATAAACTGGCTGGGTTAGAATTAGGGCTGTGGCTTAGCTAAGCTGAAGCCCAACCAATCAAGCCCTTTCTAAGCCTCATTACTGCACTCCTTGATTTAGCATGTGTCCTTGTATTCCCCAGTTAAGGAGGAACGAACTGCCCAGCTAAGATCCACTCTTGGATCTGAAAGATGGTAATTTCCTTCCCTTTTCCCTAGTCTCACTTAGCTATTGCCTCTTCTAGGCCCACTCACTTCTATCCTCCTTTTGCATCTTTAAACTTCCTACCAACTTTGTTTCTTCCAGATTAGGAACCTTTCACAACAAACTCCTCGCTAGAGGCCACGCTGCTGTTCCCCACACTCAACCAGCCACCCTCAAAAGCATAGCCAGAAACTTCTATACTCCCACAGGTAGGACCTATGACCAACTGACAGCTTGAAGCAATTACAGAAGATGGATCACAGGCAGAAATCCCCTAAACATTAAGGAGAGAAGTCTCTGAGGGGGAAATGACCCAGGGTTAGAATTAGGGCTGTGGCTTGGCTAAGCAAAGGGCAAACTCCAAAAAGCCATTAGGCCTCAAGGAGAAAGCTATCTCTGAGAAAAGCAACAAGCAGCACCTGGGGGCCATATGATCCCCACCTGTGTGAGTCATCTATCGAGAAGGGTAGGACCAGCTCACCTACCCAAGCACACTCTCTGCCACCAGGCACCACCCTGCAGAGAAGAGAAGGGAGCGTAGGAGGAAGACCCCAACAAGGAAGAGGGGAAATAAGTAAGGCTAATCTATAAAAGCAAGTGGCCTTACATTGCCTATTGCCTCTCACCTTTTTCACCTCTAGCTTTACAAGACTGCCCACATGTGTACCTAATAAATTTTCTGCTTGCTTACTCTTAAAAAAAAAAAGAGTTGGCTACACATTTTCTATCATTTTTTTGCAAGTGGATTAATAATTATAAATTAAGCCTACCATGGCGTAAAGAAGATCCATTCATTCAGCAAATAAGATACGGGGGTGGGGGGGAAGGCAGGCTTTTAAGGGAAACAGAAAAAAGACAGTGCTAAGGAATTTTAATGGAGAGAAGACAGTCATAATTGGTTGAAAGAAAACTATCAGGAAATGTGAATGGAATGAACAACCCCCCCCAAATCGTGGAAGATCAGTGGCCGCTAATCAGAAGTCTCTGGCGGTGGCTCTGGCAGGAAGATGGGGACATGCGTCAGGCTAGTGGAAGGGGAGAGGAAAGGAGAGTCATGGGCAGACTGCAGAGAAGAGTGTGTTGGTGATTGGCAAGAGCAAACAGGCAGGGTGGTGTGTGTGTGCATGTGCGGTACACAGGATGATCTTTTGACTCCGGAAACTCAGGAGGACAAGCTGGTCTGCGAGATAATAAAGTGTTGGGACAGTGTGTAGTAGACAGCCAGGCCTTGTGGACCAAACGCTGCTCCCGGGAGGGGCAGGGGTCGCCCCTTCTGCCAGGTTTTATTCTCCAATGCAGAACACCCAAGGAATGCTTACGCTGTCCTGCACCAATATATTTCCCACATTGCCCTAGGAAAAGTGTTTTCCTCCTAGCCCCAAGGAATCTCCTAAAACACAGGAATGCTTCTGGCTCCAGCAACAGAAATGGAATAAACCCTGGGTCCCCTAGACAGAATGCTGGAAGTTTTCCCACACACACACCATTCTCTTAGAAAATGATCATAATTCTGATCTAAGTTGTAAGAGGATCTTATCATCATCTACACCCTTTTTTTTTTTTGCAAATACTTTTTTATTCACTGTTAAAATCACTTGGGGATTTATCGGGGCATCACTCTGGACAAACCCACAAAATTTCATGCCCTAGTCAAGGTTCCATGTTCTATGTACACCCTTTTTTAAAATAAATGACTTCCAAGTTCTAAACAACTGTCTTACCAATAAAAATCCTAGAGTACAACAAACTCTGCGAAGCTAGAGACTATATAGTATTAAAATAGTTGTTCCTGAAACTCAGCATCAAGGGATTGAGAAAACCTTCTCAACCAAAAGGGGGAAGAATGAAATGAGACAAAGTGTCAATGGCTGGGAGATTCCAAACAGAGTCAAGAGGTTATCCTGGAGGTTATTCTTACGCATTAAATAGATATCACTTTGTTGGTCAAGATGTAGTGGAGAGGCTGGAGGGAACTGCCTGAAAATGTAGAGCTGTGTTCCAGTAGCCATGTTTCTTGAACATGATTGTATAATGATACAGCTTTCACAATGTGACTGTGTGATTGTGAAAACCTTGTGTCTGATGCTCCTTTTATCTACCTTGTCAACAGATGAGTAAGACATATGGAATAAAAATAAATAATAGGGGGAACAAATGTTAAAATAAATTTAGATTGAAATGCTAGTGATCAATGAAAGTGAGGGGTAAGGGGTATGGTATGTATAAATTTTTTTTCTGTTTTCGTTTTATTTCTTTTTCTGAATAGATGCAAATGTTCCAAGGAATGATCATGATGATGAATATGCAACTATGTGATGATATTGTGAATTACTGATTATATATGTAGAAAGGAATGACCAAAATAGGAAAGTTTGCGTTTGTTTGATGTTTTTTGGTATTTAAAAAAAAAAATTAAAAAAAACAACAACAGTGGCTCAGTTCCTTGGCGCTAGGTTTTAGCCACCTTATTTACTGTCTTAGGGCAGAAAGTCCCGTGGCAGTGGGCTCTTGAACAATGGGAACCCGACCCATCAGCCTCCAGTGATCCTACCTGCCCTCAGTGGGATGTATTCCCAGTAGTCAGTGGCTTGATCATCGGGACTTTTTTGGTGGGGAGATGCTATTATTAATAAGGTCCTTGATTGTAAACCAAGGGAATGAAGGAGATTGATCACATATAGCAGGGCCTACATGGAATCCAATTAACTAAGAGCAATTCCCTCTCCAGGGAGTCTCTGAGTGTCTGGAAGCAGCTGTATTGTTTCTACACTTCCTATTCGCCCCATGCATTCAGCCTTACCCTAGAACAGCACGTTGATCCCCTGTGGATTAGAGGATAAAACCAGGAGGGATTCTGGCTTCCATCACCCCCTTCCCTTTTCTCCCTCTCTCACTCTCCCCATTCTATAAATCACTTCTGGCAGGTAGCTGGGAAGCAGCTGCGAGTGACAGTTTTGCTCTGGAGCACAGGAAGCCACCTTTTAACCCGCCTGCTGTTGTTTGTCTCTCGAAACGTGACAAAGGAACAGATGTAAGCAACATGCCAACTGTTGAGAGGATCTGCTTGGAGCCCTGGGAGGTCTGCTCAGAGCAGCATCACACTAGCCACTCCATGGGCAGGCAACTGAGCTCACTTCCTGAACCCCTACACAGCCCAGGGAAAACCCAACCATCACTGCTGCTTTAGACCCCACGCTGAGGCCCCCAGTCCAGAAGCCTCTTTTCCAGCCCTGTTCAAATGATCCTGAGGTCCAGCCTAGCCTCACTTCCTTTTCTGACCCACATACTCCTCGCTGGGCCAACGACTTTACACTGTCTGTACCAGGCTCTAAGCCTTTTACAGGTTGGTCTCCTCTCTGTCCGAAGGATTCTATAATCTCTTTGAGGGCTGGAGCCATGGCTTACACATCTGTGTATCCACAAAGTAGTATTTTTCAAATCACTGGTCACAGACCCTTAGTGGATCAAGGGATAAATTTGATGGGTTGCAACCGGTATTTAAAACTATGAAATAAACTGGCTTATAAAAGACATTCTGGGGACAAGACATTAGATATTATCATGAAATTCCTATTAATTTTCTTAGGTATAGTAATGGTGCTGAGGTTGTACAGGAGAATAATGCATGCTGAAGTATTTAGGGGTGACAGTTTCCAATGGATCAGCAAAATAATCTGTCTTTAAGCACATACACATGTGCAAAGAGAGCACCTGTGAGACAGTTACAACTATTGACTCTAAATGTAGGGTATACAGGTGTTTTCTGTATGAATCTTTAAATGTTTATGTATCTTTGAAAAGTTTTATAATAAAAAAATGGAAGAAAATGGAACATGGGAGGAAACAATCAGGATGTGGAGCATGAAGTATGACTTGATTTCAGGTCTACGTGTGGATGTACATCCTATATCCTAGTGTAAATGCATTTCTTACAGTAGGTTAAGTCCAAGAGTGTGAAAATGCTGTCCTACAGTTCTTCTTTGCACCAGGCACACAGCAGGCATGCAATGAACTGTTGTTAATTAACTTCTTAAAAACACAGGATTTAAATGAAGAAGCAAGCTGAGAAATCATTTTGTTTCCAGTTTATATTCCATTAGCTCAAGCTGCGACGAAATAGCCAGGCCCTTTTCTGCCATCCCACACTCAGGCTTAATTCAGCCTTCAGGACTTTCTTATCAGATGTTTAATTACTCATTAGGAAAGTTAATTCTGGATTTCCCCTTAGATGTCAGAGAAGGAGCTTAAGCATGTTAACAGAACTCTCCAAGGAAGACAACCAATTGTCACAGTTTACCTTGGATTGAAGGGTTTTCCCAGGATTTAGGACTTTTGGTGTTAAACTCAGGACAGTCCCAGGAAATCCAGAATGGCTGGTCACCCTAACTCTGAGAAAAGATGGCACAAGAACTATGGATGGAACAAGACAGCTGACTCTGTTGTGTTGGTGGGCAGGAGGAAGCACTGCAGATGAAGCAATGAAGCCAAATCCAGAGCAGGAAAAAGTAAAACATCTCTATGATAGCATCCAAACAGCAATGGCAAATGCCAACTTGCAAACTCTCATGCCCTTAAACAGAAACGCTCTCGGATTATTTATTAGGTAATCTGGAAAGCAGAGGACAAACAAAGCTTACTGTAAAAACGTCATCATCACCAAGCTCAGCTTCATTATGGATGGTGGAAGACGATGTCGTTGAGCCTAAAAGGATGAAAATGCAATAAAAAGTGTTTCCAAAGAGGATAAGTCAAATTCAATAATTTAATAAGTATGCTTTAATAAGACCACATTCCATTCATTTTGAATATGAATCCCCAGCAGAAATAGGTTACCTGGGAATGATATGATTTTAACTTACTCTTCTTTAATTGACTCTTTGCAGAATGCTCCATAAATGTTGCTGGATAAATACCTCAAACTTTTATACTGGCTTCTAGGGCACAGGCAAACAGACAGGCCTCACTGAGCGAGCAGCCTTGGGTGCCTGCCTTCTCCTCGATAAGGGTATGGAGACCAGGCATCTGCCAGAGAGCCTGAGGGTCCCTCAGTGTAGTAGGAAAAGCAAAGGACTGAGAAGCCTCAAATGAGACCCACCACGATCTCAGCGTGTAAACTGGACTTAGTTTTTCCAGTCCTCTCACCTTGACTGTAGCTTCCAGTTCTGAAATTCAAATACTGGATTTTAAAACCCAGACTGTGGGAACTACCTTCTAACCTGACACCTGAGCTACTGTCAGAAGACCCAGCTTCTTCTGTGATGGAATAAATCGGTCTTTTAGAGTTCGACTTATTTACTTTCTCATACCTTTCATCATCCTGATAGGAAATCAGTTGTAATTACACTTGGAAAAGACTAAACAAAAACTTGAATTTGCAGCAATCACTGTATGCCTCATTCCTCCCCCAATGATGTGTGATCAACCCAACCGACACTGTTAATGGCCCAAAGATAAAAAACATACAAAATGTGCATGTGACCGATAACAATAAAAGAGAAATTTATTTGTATCTTCTTTTTTTCTTGGTTAGGCATTTAAAAATATTTTGCTATTACATGAAATTGAAATAAAAAGAATTCCTTAGAATAGGATGGAATACTTAAATTTCTAATGAGGGATTAAAGAAGGGGGAAAACAGTCCCCAAATATTCTGTGCAGTTCCTATTAGCCTTTCAGAATTTTCCCCTACTATATGAATTACTCTAGTCAATTAACATTTAGAAGTGAGTTTGATAGAAAACAGTTAAGCAGAATTTACACAGAGAAAAAAATATATAAGTAGGAGAATCAAATTTTTGCATACTTTCAGTGAATAAGTACATGGACAATCTGCAAACTTTTATCAAGAATAGAAGAGGTATTTTCTTTCTGAACATTTAAAAAGTTATGTTTAACAACAACATTTTAAGTATTTGTTACTCTGTCAAACTTATAATGTGAACGCAAACGGGTTTTTATTATCTTTTTGGCTATCACATGGTGGCAGTTAGCAGATTTCATGCTCTAGCTTGAATTGCCATACTACTGATTATACCACTAAGTGATATTTCTTAAGGTTTGCTTTTCTCTCTTCCCCCAAATCCACAATGAAGAGAAGGACATAAGGACACTTTTACTTCTTAAACAAATCAAACATACAACCTTTTGTGATTAATTTTCCCAAATTCTGAATTTGGCATTAACTTGCCTTGCTCGACATTTCTTTTCCCATGGGGTTCTGGCTACGGTGCTTTTTGCATGGCAAAACAAACCCTCTGATATGGTAAGTGAATAGGCTGAAGTAGAGAACCTATGATTTTGCATTGGTGAACTCCAGCTAAGCCCACCATGAGAAGCGACTGCCAAAGGGCCTTCCAGGCTATGAACACATGTAATGCAGTGCCACTACTCACTCACCCACACACGGAGGGCTAGTCTGCACCAGGGCTCCAGGAGGCCCAGATCCCTCTTCCATCTCAGTGGGCCCCTGAATACAGGAGGCCTCCTTGGATCGCCAGGACAGACCAGTTGTAATAGTCAGGGAAGGTGAAATCAGTAAAAAATTCATTCACATGGAGTCCAGAACTTGTCTGCTTGTTTTTTTTTCAGAGTAGAGTATAAAATCAATTGGGATCATTCCTTACTCTGAAACTCATCTCTTTTCTCCCCCTGTATTCTCACTAAGTATTGGCACCTACTGACCTGGCACCCAACTGCCCTATAATTAAATGACAAATATACGATGGTAGAAATAAAAATAACTTAGAAAGTTTCCATAGTTCCACTAAGAAAGCAGTGGGAAATTCAATACCTTCTATAAGGTCTTCGATTGCTTTCCTCACTCCCCTGTCAAAGGCTCGAGCATCAGCAGGGCTTTGAAAACTCAGTCCAAACTTCCTATTATCAACCTTCCAGTGATGAAATGTTGGATTGGCTTTGGTGTAGACCAAGTCCTTCCTCACATAACATTCCAATACCACCTGAAGGATTGAAACATACAAGCCGGTTACTTGCAGAACAGCCTTCATAGGGTCTCCTTACAGAAATCTAATCAGGAACCATTGCTGGTGGAAATCAGTGAGTACCTCTACTCCCTGCCCTTATTATCTGTGAGTGTTCCCAGCTCAGAAGAAATCTTTGCTTGCTCCTATTGATCATCCAGTCTTCACTGACTCATTTCATCCTTGGCTTCTTCTCTCCCCACTGTATTGGGTGTGTTCCATTACCAGGGTTTTTATTCCTCTTCTTTCTGCCCCTGACTCTGGGACACTAAGCTAAGGTTGAAGTCTTGGACTTCTGGATATACAGGCTTAACGTTTCTGTGTCAATCTCTTCCCTATCCTAATGAGTCTATCCAATGACCACGAATTCAACAAGCTGAAAAATTAACTAATTGGCTCTGAAATTTAGGTCACTAAATTCCTCTCCCAACCTCACCATCTCTGTTCATTCTCTCAACTCAAAATACATGTGGTCATCTTTGCCTCCTTTGCTTTCTCTATCCCCCAGATTACTAATCACCATGTCCATTTCATTTTCCCTTCAACATCTTTTATACCAACCCAATTTCAATTGCTACCAACCTTATCTGGAACTCCATTAACCCTACATCTGGATTATAAGAACAATTTTCGTGTCTAGCAATCTAGTTTCACAACTGCCTTTTATTAAGCTATAACTTTGAGCAGGTTTTCACTGACCCTCAATCTTTTTATCTTTAGAATGGATGTAGCACCACAGCTATCAATAAGAACATCTGTATGAAAATGTTCTGAAAACAATGCATAAATGAGGAACTTAAAGCTACACTTGCTTCCGAGTATATTTCCACCATCAAATTTTACTCTTTTTTTCCAGTTCTCATTCTTATCACCTTTACAGTTTAATATTTCATCTCATATTGTTCTGTGACAGTTTTATGTGCAGTAATCTTGTTCCCCTAACTAAACTGTAAAAGATTGTTAGTATTATAAAATAATTCCCCCTGTGTCTAGCACAGTGTTTTTGGTTGATATAGATAACAGGGCTTAATATTATTGAATAAACAGCATTGCAATTATGTGAATGTAAATATCATTGTTTATTTACAAAAAAATAAAAAATATTTATAATATTTATTCCCATAGTTTAGCGAAGAATACCACCCTGACTTTGCTAAATCTTAACAGCCTTGATTTTGTTCTGGCAAAGCTCTGCATTTAACACAATGAAATCTTTTTAATTTAGACTAATTAAATGGAAAGAGTGAAGGCCTGGCTAAATTAGTATAAATCTAAATTAGAGAATATCTTTAAATGAATACAAATCTCAAGAACACATCCAGCAAATAGAAATTAAGTGTTGCCAAGTAAATGTTCCCTAATTTAATGAATAGATGAGAATAATATTCAAATTGGTATATCAAATAGCAGTCTCAAGCAGTTAATTTTATTACATTGTATTAAAAAAGGACAAGAGTTCCCTCACACAATTCTATTTATGATTAAATTCCTTATTATGCCTATTTCTTTCTAAGAATAGTGCAATGATTAAATGTCAGCCCAGCCCCATTCCAAACTGGGGAAATCTAAATAACTAATGCTTTATCTAACAAATGTTATCTATTTTAGAATTTAATAGCCTCAATTCAAAGCCTTGAAATAAACTTTTTTTTTGTAAAAATAAAGACTTTCAGTTTCTCCATATTTTTAAGGTGAAAAAAAATTAGTCTCTGATCAACACTTTCTAAGCTAGAGATTATTCCAAAGGTACATTTTTCTCAGGAAAGTTTAAGTTTAAACTGAAATAAATTCAGCCACTCAAACTGCGGACGGGAGGAGAATTGGATACTGCCTCTCTTGTCCTCTTAAATAAAATAACCTCATTATATATCTACATAAGTTTAATGACAAAAATGAAAAAAGGTCAGATTTTTAAATCTTCATAACATGTATAAAGCCTCTATGGAAGTTTTGGCACATATACAACTTGACATTAACTTAAAACCCAAGAAAGGCTTTTGAAACTACCTTTTTAAATGAGATGCATGGAGATAAAAAAGAGTTACAAATGTTGTTTATGTTAATAATATTGCTAAATTAAGAACTAGTCTTTAACATTTTTGGTTTTAATTTCTATCATGAAAAATATTAATAGCTACTCCACCACTACAAAACAAAAATTTATCTGGGGTCCTCAGTAATTTTTTAGAGTACAGAGGGATCCTGAGGCCAAAAAAAAGAGAGAGAGAGAGAGAGAGAACCACTGTTATACCAAACTCTGTGTACAAGTTTACACCTCTAGGACAGGGCTCTAAATGTAGAACAGCCAGGTAAAAGGGTATGCACATTTAAAGTTAATATCCTGCCAATTTGGTTTTCAAAGAGCTTTGTCAGCTGAAACTCCCACCAAATGTGTGCGAGAATGCCCACTGACCGGCACAAGGATGCTAGAATTATCAACCTTTTAGATTTTGTGACTGATCTTCATAAGACGGTTTCTCTCACAGGATTTATTAAAGAGTAAACTTCTCCAATCCATCTCAAATAAGATTCGATTCAGAAAATTTTAGCTTCCATATAGTTGCTCAGGAAAACCAGTTGTTAACAATTTTGCAAAGAATTATTTTCCAAATAACTACTTGTGAAAGGCTGTCTGGAACACAGGACTTTCCCACAGAAACAGTGGCAGTTAACTTCGTAGGCCTTACTGTGTCATACGGTAAAAAAGTAAAAGAAAAAAAAAATCGCCAAATTCTAGAACTTTCCTACCTTGGAAAAACCATTGACAACACTGTTTCTATCAGAAAGGGCACTTTGTTACATAGTTGGCATAGCAGGAACTCTGAACTCCACCTTTCTAGAGTGGAGCTCTCTCAACAGTACACTCCACTGGCAGAGCTCCTGTGGGGGCTAATGCTGTCCAGTGGGCAGAGGTCTTGCATTACAGAAGACTGGCGGTCAATGGAGTCACCATGTCTCCAAATGCTTATGTATGTATGTGTGAGAGATTTAAGTATCATGGATCATAGGTGTCCAGAATTTCCCACAGAGTGTGAAAGGGGCAAGGTAAGGGATGGAAAGACACAGAAGCATAATTACAAGTATGTGTGTGTTTTAAGTACTAGTGGATATAAAAGTCCAAAACTGCGACCATTGCATGACATAAAGGTGGTAGGAAGAGGAACAGAAAGATGGAGAAACATTATAGAGTGGAGGACACAAGGTATACTTTTAGGGTAGCCTGACCCATGCACAATAACAACAAATAACAGAAGCTGGTCTACAAGTCCATAGGGGTAGACAGAGGACCAGGAATGCGCTATTATGATGCAGGTTCAGGATAAAGGGACTGGGCTCTGGCTTCACAAGGAAATGCGTTTTAATACCAGCTCTGCCCATGATTATCTATGTGTCCTGGACTAAAGAAGTGGATCACTTCTGGGAGTATTTAATTTCCCCACCTACAAAGTAGAGATAATAGTATCTTCTTCCTCCAGAATGTTTCAGGAATTTAATTGAGGCTACTTACATAAAGGGCCTCAAACAAAATGGTAGAAGTACAATTATTATAATACAAATCAGTGGTAAGATACAAGTTCATAAATGTATTTATAAAATGAAGGGACTGAATTAGACAATCTAAAGGGCCATTTCAAACTGAAATATTCTAGAACAAACACAGAAAAACCAGGGGAAAAATCTAAAAATATAGCTCTATGAGGTAAGATAATTTGCTTATGTGAGGTAATAACAATAAAAACAAGAAAGGAAAAAATCAGAAACAAATTCTATCAGCATTACTATAGAAAAAGAACCCCAGCAAAATAAAAAGGCAAGTTAACAGAGTGTGAAAACATATTTGCAGTCACTATGGCAGATGGCAATGAATATCTTTATTATACAAGAAGGTATACAAATCAAGGAGAAAAATGAGATGCCTAAAGGTAAATATGGAATGGACATTAACAGATAATTCACAGTTACAAATGTTTAATAAATGGAAAAACATTTGATTTCCCACTTAGCTATAATTAACAATAAGATACCACTGCTTATCAAATTGATAAAGATTAAAAAATTTATGACTTTCCATATGTTAAAGGAAATTCTCTTATCTGCTGTAGCAGACCCTTGTCAACACATGTATCAAAGGTCATAAAAATTTGACCCCCAAAATATTCCAAGAAAATAAGAAACATGGAAAACACAGGTATCTATGAAAACACTATTCATAATATTGAAAAGATTATAAAAAAGGGAAGGAATTTCAACATTTGATACTAAGGAAAGGTTAAATAACAGATCATCAACCTATGCTCAGGAACACAAAAAATTTCTTGAGGCTATTAAGGCAAACAAGTGATACAAAAGCATTTAAAAACTGTTATTATAACTATGTAAAAATAAAAAAATACATGCACAAAGGTTAAAAAAAAAAAGAAATATATCAAAGGGCTAAAATATGGTTGTGTTTGTATGACCAACTGTGGGAGAGTTTTGGGGTCAGAATGACAGGGTTTCAAATATTGTTTCCAGGCCCCCAAGTTGGGTCATCAAAGAAAAGTAAGGAATTGTTTTGAATGTTACTTTCTTTAGTTATACAGGCTGCTGTAAGGATACAATGATACACTCTAACTCAAGGGCTAACACTGTGCTTAGCACATAGCAAATGCTAGATAAATGGTAATTATTTTACTTTTCATTGGTAGCGTGGTTACATCAAAACCTGCAAAAATTTATACTGCAAAAATTATATACATGAATGTTTGAATTACTCAATAATTATGTAGGTAATTTCCCAAATAGACACTTCTTAAAATTACCTGTATTCTCTATTTGAAATTTCAGAAATGAATCATGTGTGAAAACAGCATTTCTATTTACCTATACATAACTTTAAAAATTGTTCTGTCATTATTTTGTGATTTTGAAACTATAAAAAATTGTTGCCAAAGAAGATTAATTTGCACACTTAATAGGTAAACCTCAACAGATGCTGCTGCGAAGAGTTTCAAACTTAACTCTGATGTGTTCCTGCACTATCCTTCTTGTGAGATCTGCACAATTTGAATCATCTGTTGGCTTTTAAGTATAAACTTAATGATCAAATGCAGATAGTAGCAATATTACTGCAGGTTTATGACCTCTAATTTATAACAGATTTGGCCATTCAATTTTCCTTCACATCATAGATTCCTTCTTAACAAAGAACTGGACATCAGAGATCCTCCATCAGATTATATATTATGAGCTATATCAGACTCCCTACTCATGTGGGGAAATGATTACTCTCCAAAGTATTTATTTATAAGCACATATAATTATTCATAGCCACTACTTTTTGTGACTTTTCTTTTTCCAAATACGTTTTATTCATTAGCTTATGAAATAAAAGCTACAACGTCTTTTGGATAAACATATAGTTAGACGTGACCAAATGTCAGATGACACCCTACCACTTCTGCATTTTGCTTTTCAATAATCCAAACCTGGATAGCATGCTCCATGAAAAAACTCTACATCTGAACAACTTTGACTTTGCTGCTCAGCCCAGTGTAACTCACAGTAAAGAGCACACTTTTAATTTTGAATGCCTTTGTGCAATGACAGAAAGACATCTTAATTAACCAAAGGAACAAACAAGATAGCTGCATATAGTTCTTCTAAGCATCTGTGCTATAGGATGTGTGGTAAAAAGGGACTTCACTGGAAAGCAAGGTTGCTTTGCAATTTGGCACCAGTTCTAACTTTTGATGCTTTCACAAGAGTTTGAAGTCAGAGAAGAAGAAAATAAACAAAAAAATAAAAACCCAAGGGAAGAGGGCTATAATTTAATGTAAGAAATCAGTTGCTAATTTAACCCACACGTTGTACGTCTGCCATTTACCAGTTTGTCTTTCTGCCGTTCACCATGGATGAGAAAGCCGCTGCGTCCATTGCCTTCGGGGTGCATGACCTTACAGACCCCGACGCGGCTGATCCCGCCTCCTTCCTGTGGGAACCATCCCCCGCTGGAGTCATCTCTGGTCATAACCACAGCCTTGACACGCACAATATAGCTGTCACTAAAACGACAACAAGAAGAATGGGGCATGACAACGGTCTGGTAGCTGCAGAACATGGTTCACAGTGCAAGGTGACAACCGGTCAGCACTTTTCTGGGCTCATCAAAACAATCTGTGCCTGGCAGCAAAATGAAAAGGTAGCCCATCTCAACTCTTCGGGGTTGGGTGATCAAACGCACTTAAACTCAACATAGAACTACATTTTTAAAGGTACCTAGGAATTAAAAAAATATTTGGAAGATGCATGCTAATTTTCTATGTTGAAATTCAGGTCTTCAAGCATAATGTTCTGTTTCTGGATGTAAGAATTAATAATAAAACAAATGAGCTGATCTCTACAATTTGGTATCTGTAAACTGGGAAAGACAAAGCTATTAATTCAAGAGGGTAGTATGGTTTCAACCCTTAAAAACTTAAGCTTACAATGAATTACCATAGCATAACATTTTATAAAGCTAAGCACCTTCTGATTTAGCATAAGAATAATAGTCCACTTTCAAATCACAAATTCATCATGCAATTGTTTATATGGGTTTGAAAATACTTCAATTCAAATACCCTTTACATATTGTGACCTTCTGTTTATGATTTTATTTTTTCTATGTCTAAACTTCAGAGTAAGTTCTCTTGCACATTTGCCAAAATCCTTTTTTCTCCTCAAGAGACCAAATCTTGCTTGCCCCTTATCAGTCTTTCTAAATCCAAAATGTACTTGGATTTTCAATGGGTCTGTTAAATTCTCACTTGTTTTCTTTCTTTGGATGTAATTCATTTTTCAACATATATTCAAATATATATTCATGTCTTCTCTATGCCAGATACTGGGAACACTAAGACACAGAGTAACACAGAACCCCCTCTATTCCTTGGGCTTCAGGGAAGACCTCCCACCAGCTCCTCCTTAGGGCCTGCCCACCCTAATCTGCCAAGGCATCATCCAAACAATCCCATTATGCCCCACATCCCTGCTCACCTCATTTACAAGAAACCAAAGCCACCCAGATTTTCCATTATCCCTTAGAGCTGACCCTGCTGTGACTCAGCTTCCCTCCCATTGTGCCCAGTGGAACTCAAGATCCAGCACACCCCTTACTTCCTCATCCTCTCCTCTGACCATTCCTTTCACTTTCTTAATCTAAACGAACACTTGTGCACTCTGTGGCACCTCACAGGAGGCTGTTTTCTCTCCTTCATCCTCCCCCTGAGCCTACACATAGTGGAGGGCACTCACCATGACTGCAGACTACATTCTTTCCCTCCAGCTCCTCTGATGCCCCTACACCCAACCACGCTGCCCCTACCCTCCTTTGTTTCAATCTTCTACCAACCTCTGGGTCACTCCTCCTCATTCCTTGAAGAGCTTAGCAACCCAGGTGACTGTCTGCCTCTGTCCCCGTTATGGTTCTTGGTAATTAAGGAGATCTCTCCAATTCCTTGGCCTGGCAGTTCCTGGAAATCTCCTCCAATGACCGTCACCCATGCACAGGGTTATTATACAACAACCTTGTCATTATGAAAATCTGTACCACCTTTATAAGCTTGAGTTTAAGCATCTGCTTTCCAATCACCACCTCCTAACTTTGTAGTTCATTCCACTCAGACTCCAAAAAATCTTTAGCTCTCCTTGGGCCAACAATCTATTGTGTCAACCACCTCTGCCTTGTTCCCATCACCCCTCATGTTCTCCCTTGATTCTCTACTTAACATACATTTCATGGTCTATCACAACAGTCCAGCACAACCTTAATTCCTTTGTCTTCTCTTTCTTCATTGTAACTGCCCAGCAAAATCCCCAATCCTACAATTTACTTACTCCATGCCCCTACGTAGGCGGTTGAACATGGTTAGAGGGAAACAAACAAACAAAAAAAACTCTATTACGCACACAGGTCTCAGTTTAAAGTCATAGCCACTAACTTAAAATGGGCCCTTAAATGCTGTTCAGCATCCTGATACATTTCCCTGGTCCATCCTAAAGACTATTTCACATGTCCTCCCATTTCTTCCCTATTGGATGACAGATGAACCAGCTTTAATTTCATTGAGAAAACAGACACAATTGGAAGAGAATTTGCACCTGTGCCCACCACCAGGCCTCCTACTCTGTACCAATCCTCTACCTTTTCTTCTGTAACTGTAGATAAACCACCCATGATCCAAGCTAAGGCCAATTCTTCCAGTCAGATACCTTCTATCTGCTAGCAGATGCCCAATTCACATTTATAACCCAGACCTCTTACCCAAGTTCCAGACCAGTAAAATCAACTAACTATGTGATTTCTTTGCTTGGGTTGTCTAACAGGCATCGCAATCAACATGCTTCAGGTTGAACTCTGCTTTTTTTTTTTTTTTCTGGTGCGTGGCCCAGGAATTGAACCCAGGTCTCCTGCATGGAAGATGAGCTGAACCACCTGTCAGACTGAACTCTTGATACCCAAACCCTCCCCATCTTATTGGCCCTCCCTTCAAAATACAGCCAGAATTCACTTTGGCCACCTCTATCGACGCTGCCCTCATCCTAGCTGCTTACTCTTTCACCTTGATTATTGTATTAGTCTCCTAACTAACCTTACTTCCACACTTGTCCAACCTTCCAAAAAAAGAGACAGGTTAAGTCTCTCAGGATTGTGATGCTCCATTCAAACAACCCCTGCAGTGGTATCCTATATTACTCTAAGTGGAATCTGGCTTTTATCCTACTACTTTCCTCCATGTTCAATCAATCCATGCAGTCCCATCAGTCTCCTTGATGGTCTTCCACACTAAGCACACTCCTACCTGCCTCAGGGCCTTTCCACTTGCTATTCCCTCTACTTAGAATGCCTTTCCCTGCTCTTCTCCCAGGTCCTCACTAGGCCCATTAACTTATTCATTCAGGTCTCTGCTCAAGGTTATTTCATCAGAGAAGACTTCCCCGTCCACTTCATATACTCCATCCCGTTTATATCTTCTTCCACTGCTTTTTTTCCCACATGCTAATCAACACCTGCCTTAGCACATATTTGCCTTCTTTCCCGAACTAGAATGTAAACTGCACAAGAGTGACTTTGCCTTTTTTGTTCACTATTAAATACAAGAATGGTGTCTTGTATTTTAACAGTTTGTGGAATGAATCAGGTTATACAGACAACATAAACAGGTTTGTAAAAAATGATCTGTAGCTAATTGAATCCCTGAGAAAATATAAACTGTCAACAGTGATTTGCTTATAAATCACAATAACTTAGTTGGGATAAAGGTAGAGATCTTTTCATTATTAGGAACATTCAATAAAATCACAGGTTACACATGTAGTTGCTTTATATCACTAATCTGCTCATCTCAGGACTCAAAATGCATATTCCTTTAAATCCCAGAAATTAATTAAAAACAATTTATAACACGTGTTTAGATTAGTTGCATATAAACAATTTTGGAAGATATCCATATGTTTTTTTCCCTCTATATACACCATTTATTCCAGAAAAGCTAAGTTCTCAGATACATAATTCTCCAGTATGAAACACAGCTTTCCTAAATCTTCTATGAGTACGCAACAGGTTCAACTCAACAGGAAACCGCTGAGGTGAAGAATTGAAACTCTACACACCTCTTGTTAAAACATGTTTCTACTTTTTTTGTGCTGTAGCTGTATGCCACTCTGTCTTCCTTTGAGGGGATTATGTAAACATGAAAAAGGGAAGTGTGCGTTACTTATGCTAGTGCCACAGACAATTGACAGTTTCCCTAATCCTTCCCCATTCCATCTTCCAATTTAGGACCAACTGGAGAAAACCAAAAATGCTCCCCCAAGTAATCACAGAGCATTCTTCCTTCAGTTAGCCCATCTCCAGCCTCTCCATGCCAACAGCTTCTAAGGAGGGCGCACCTGAATGAACTCTTCCCTTTTCCCACTGTAAAGCTTTCCCACTCTTCTCTCTTCTTCCTGTCTTTGGGTCTCTGCCAAGTACAAAGTATGGTGGCTGATTCCCTCACTATAGTAAGCTCTGAATCAATGGCCTTTTGCTTGGTCTCATTTGGGTGCTCTTTGTTTATTCCCAAAGACGATTTCCAAAAAAGTACTAATTTATTAGAGATTAAAAACAAACAAACAAAAAACCTCTGCCTGCCTTCCAGACTACAGGGGCTGCTTTCACTGTGGCCTCTACTTGCAGTCTGCATCATCTTCCTGCTTTGATTCCTCACCCCCTTTTCATGGTTGGGGGTAGGCGATGGGGATGGATGCCTATGCAGAAGCACCCCCTCCCCCTCTTCTGACAACAACCCGCCAGCCAGCATTAACAGAGGCATCTGGCTATTTAAAACAAGGCAGGGGGATAAAGTGTTGCACTAAAAGCTGAGAAGGATGCCTGGATAATCCAGCTGCATGGCCACATGCCAACTGCTTCCTATCTGAGGTGCATTTATGTTACTTAGCCACTTAATCCCACCCAGAACAGAAATGACAAGGAACTGTGCTACTAAAAAGGTATAAGGGAGGAAACTCCTTTCCCACCTTCCCTTCCCCACTTTCTGGAAAGAAACAGCATCTGTTTAAAGCAGATGTGGAGTTTGCTTGGGAGGGATGGAGAAGGAATGGCAAGGGCAGATTAGTTTTTAATTTGCACAAGGAAAATGCTGCTGGTATGTCTTTGAAAAATAATAATGTTATCACTGCACTTCAAATAACAACAAACATTTTTTAAAAGAGGAAAAAGAAAAAAGCTTCAGAAAGCAGTTAGTGCTGCATCAGAATAACTGATTTAGACATGTGAAGTTCTAGACATGGGTCTAAAAACAAATGAATGGAGTCCGTGGGAAACCAAAATGGCGAAGGGCTGTACTGAAGTGGGGTGTGTTTGAGGCCGGTGTAAGAACGCCTACTGTACCCCAACCCTCACCCCCAGGACCTTGGCTTGTGCGTGCGTATGTGCGGGGTGCCCGGTGGGGTGGGTACCTAGTAAGTGCTCGGACTCGCAGGAGGAGTGCCCAGGGGAACGTGATTGGTTGTTTTTTTCCTGTATGAAGCGGTTGGTACCACTGAAGTGACCAAATGAGGATGGACATAAAACCAAAAAGCCAGCATGTATTTGAAGAGGGTCAGGATGTCCTAGCTAGATGGTCAGATGGCTTGTTTTATCTTGGAACTATCAAAAAGATAAACATATTGAAACAGAGCTGCTTCATCGTATTTGAAGATAGTTCTAAATCCTGGGTTCTCTGGAAGGACATTCAAACAGGAGCCACTGGAAGTGGGGAAATGGTCTGTACAATATGTCAGGAAGAGTATTCAGAAGCTCCCAATGAAATGGTTATATGTGATAAGTGTGGCCAAGGATACGATCAGTTGTGTCACACACCTCATATTGATTCCAGTGTGATTGATTCAGATGAAAAATGGCTCTGTCGGCAGTGTGTTTTTGCAACAACAACAAAGAGGGGTGGTGAGCTTAAGAAAGGACCAAATGCCAAAGCATTGCAAGTCATGAAGCAGACATTACCCTATAGTGTGGCAGACCTTGAATGGGATGCTGGTCATAAAACCAATGTCCAGCAGTGTTACTGCTATTGTGGAGGGCCTGGAGATTGGTATTTAAAGATGCTGCAGTGCTGTAAATGTAAACAATGGTTTCATGAGGCTTGTGTGCAATGCCTTCAAAAGCCAATGCTGTTTGGAGACAGGTTTTATACATTTATTTGCTCTGTCTGCAGTTCTGGACCAGAATACCTCAAACGTCTACCATTACAGTGGGTAGATATAGCACACCTATGCCTTTACAACCTAAGTGTTATTCACAAGAAGAAATACTTTGATTCTGAACTTGAGCTTATGACATACATTAATGAAAACTGGGATAGATTGCACCCTGGAGAGCTGGCAGACACACCAAAATCTGAAAGATATGAGCATGTTCTGGAGGTATTAAATGATTACAAGACCATGTTTATGTCTGGGAAAGAAATAAAGAAGAAGAAGCATTTGTTTGGGTTGTGAATTCGTGTTCCTCCTGTGCCACCAAACGTGGCTTTCAAAGCAGAGAAAGAACCAGAAGGAACATCCCATGAATTTAAAATTAAAGGCAGAAAGGCATCCAAACCTATATCTGATTCAAGGGAAGTAAGCAATGGCATAGAAAAAAAAGGAAAGAAAAAGTCTGTAGGTTGTCCGCCTGGCCCATATACAAGAAAAATGATTCAAAAAACTGCTGAGACACCTTTGGATAAAGAATCAATTTCAGAGAATCCTACCTTGGATTTGCCTTGTTCTATAGGGAGAACTGAGGGAACTGCACATTCATCCAGTACCTCAGATGTAGATTTCACGGGTGCTTCCAGTATAAAAGAAACTACCTCGTCTAGCATTTCCAGGCATTTTGGATTATCTGACTCCAGAAAAAGAACTCGTACCGGAAGATCTTGGCCTGCTGCAATACCACATTTGCGGAGGAGAAGAGGTCGTCTTCCAAGAAGAGCACTCCAGACTCAGAATTCAGAAATTGTCAAAGATGATGAAGGCAAAGAAGATTATCAATTGGATGAACTCAACACAGAGATTCTGAATAACTTAGCAGATCAAGAGTTACAACTCAATCATTTAAAAAACTCTATTACTAGTTACTTTGGTGCTGCAGGTAGAATAGCATGTGGCGAAAAATACCGAGTTTTGGCTCGTCGGGTGACACTTGATGGAAAGGTGCAGTATCTTGTGGAATGGGAAGGAGCAACTGCATCCTGACTGTAGGACTGAACATTCTGTTCACTGCACTCTCATTTTCTGTAGGTACATTTCAGAACCCTAAAGGATTCTGGCTTTTACTATCTTTCTTAAAAAAAAAAAAAAAAGTCAAAAAAATTCACAAAAGGAGATGATATTAGCCTTAACATGTACCTGTCAATGCTATGGATATTGTCATAAAAAGATATCTTTTAAAAATCAGAACAGAGACTTAATTTTTTAAATCTTAATATTTGTAGAATGTTTCTAGGATAGGATATTAAAAATTATTCAAAACCCCATGCATAGTGTTAGATAATTTTTCTAATTATTCCATTGAGTCATTTTGTGATTAGTGGGTATTAGAGCAAACAGATCATCTAGATAGCACAAGTGTTTGGAGAAACATTGTCTGTTTTGTTACCAAAATGTTGGAAAAAATTTATCTCAATACCTTTTAGATTTCATAAAGTGCAGTGTATATAATGCCTACTGAAAGACTGTAAAATATTGAAGTTTTCTTTCAAACAAAATGTAAAAAATATATTGAGCCTGTAAATTGCTCTGTGACTAGACTTCATTGTCGTCTTAATATATTCTTTGCATGTGCATATATATACACCTATGCAATACAAATTATGGGAATGGGCAGCTTTGGAGTATATATCCCATAATTTTTTTTTCAGGAATAGTTGCAGTATTTACACAGCAGCATTTCTTCTCAGGCTTTTATTGGGTGCTGTTGCTTGCTATGTATGAAGAGAAATGTGTCAAACAAATTTAGTGTGTTCTCATGAAGTGTGTGAACAACGGTATTCATGAGCTTTTAGAATGCTTTCCATTTTTCAGTCCTTGTAACTCAGCTGTTCAGAAACTAAAACAAATTCAAATATGAACATTATCTCCTACCGGAAGTAACATTTTCAAGTTTTCATGACACATTATGATTGTAAATGTCTCTCAGTTTTAACAGTAAGTCTATAGGAGTCCCACAAAGATTCCTGAAATGTCTGTAGTAACTTGTTAGTCATGTTTGAATAAGTGTAGTATGAACAAAGTATTTTATTGCACAGGGTTAACAAACAGTATGTTGCCAGCCAGGGCTACTGCTGTTTTATTACAACATTACCTCTTGTTTTTATAAAATGTAACAAGATTTAAATCGATAATTTTATTTTACATGTAAAAAAACAGTTTCTTTTATCACCAGTTGTCTTCTGTTTCTTTTTGTTTTGTTTGTTTGTCTTCTTTTTTTAGCCAAAGAGTAAACAGAAGAATATTCTTCTTTTGGTGGCTGTTCATTTTACTCTTAAAAATGATTGGTGGATTTTAGCCTAAAAATTGGGAAGTTTGCCACCAGAATGAAAAAATGTAAAGTGTAGTGATTACAGTGTGGTAAAAATGTGGGTTAGTACTTATTTATTCCATTAATTGATTATTTGACTATTTATAAAGAAAGTTGCTTTATTTCTTTAAACATCTTCAAAAGATGACCTTTTCTTATCACATTATAGCCAAAAGAAGCAGAGAACTTCGCTTTCCTGCGTTTGGTTCCTGGTTGACCAGGTATAAATGAGCTTTACAAAAGTGCAAATTAAAAACTGTCACTTCTGTTTACCTCCACCAAAACTTGATTTTTTCCCCTAGCTATTAATTTAAAGTTGCCTTTCCTGCAGCTGCAATATTTTGAATAACACAGAGTTTGTGTTGGTTTTTGAATGTTTGTTTATATCTAGGGGTAATGGAAAATGTAAATCCCGTGTAACCTTATTCACTCCACCTGTATCATATTATTTCATTTTCCCCAAAGTCCTTTAATTCTAACTGAACACCAGCAGTATTTTAGTATTTCTTTCTTTAAGATACTTGGAAGAAGATTTATCAAGCTGAACTGTCTTTAGACGTAATTATTGTGAATGTCTGTTTTATTTTATCATGGTGGTTCACATGGCTCTGATGTTCAGTTTGTATTTTTGGAATTGCTTTACTTAGAATTAAAACAGACCAACATTAAATGTGTGTATTTTTTAAAGAGCTAAAAAAAAAAAAAAAAATGAATGGAGTCCCAGATTCTGAACTCGAGCTAAACTGACCCAAAGAAACATCATCATTACAAATGGTGTCTGACAATCACTACCCAAAGAGTATGATCGGCTTTAGGTACTAGAGGAGTAAAATTGGCTTTTAAAAGTCTAACTGGAAAAAGAAAAAAGAAACAAAATTTGACTGGGGACCTGCCATTTAAATGTGGGGTTCCTTAAGAAAAAAGCTTTGCCTTCCTAACTTGTGGGCTTATCTGTAAAAGAAGAACTTCTTGTCCTTTGATCACCCAACACGTAAAAGAAGTAGGTGATATGCTATGACAGGAGAGGGAACGCACGTAAGGAATAACACAGAAACTAGATTTTCATTAGGGGTGGTTTGAGTCCAAGGTGGCACAGCAAGTTTTATGTCTCAGACTTCCATGCTCTATGTTCTCTCCAGATTTGAGGCAGGCCTGCCTGGGCGCCTGACAGAAGTAAACAAAGGAATTGTACAAAATGGTGAGGAGGTAGCACTGCGTTGGGTCAAGAATGTGTGTTTCACAGGCAGACAGGTCAGAAGGGTCATGACCTTCTCAACAGCTGAAACCTTTCTGAGCTTGGATTTTTGTATTTGCAAACAGATGAGCAGATCTACCTCGCTAGGTTACCCCGACGGTTAAAAACAGTAATAGAGGTTACATGCCTGATAGAGAGAAATTGTGATCAGTCGCAGCCATCGTTATTACTTTTGCTGAATAAATGACTTTGATTACAGACAGGTCCTTTAAATACATACTCCAAGAAGTGGGATTCTAGATTGCCCGCCTTTTTTTTTACTGTCAGAGGGCAGAGTTGCAGGGACGCTGTAGGGCCCTGTAACAGAGGAAATCCAAAACGGACCTCCAGCAATTATCAACAGTAGTCTGGTTTTTAAAGACCAGGTTTGACTTCTACATTTCAGGCACACCTGCAGAGGAAAATAATTCCATCTGCCATCTATGAACTGGCCCTGTGCTGCCTGGAATTCCTGCCCTGCCTACCTCAGTTTTCTTTCAGGGATGGAGACTAGAATGTTTACATCCCCTGCAAATGCTTCTCTGCCTCCTTCTCATCACCAGCCTTCGTCTGATTACAGCATTCATTTATCTCTCCATTATCCTAAACATTAGATCTACTTCCGCCCAGCCCTCTTTTCCACCCTTCTCCACTTCACCAGGCCTTGAGAGGGATTAGCCAGAATCCCAGCCTCTCTGGCTGCCCCTTCCACCAGGCATAACATATAGATGCCAGTTGAGCCAAATATAACACTGAGTGGGGAAGGCCAGCACAGTCACTTTATTTTAAACACACCCTCATCCACATTTCGTCTTCCATGTGCCTAAAGATTCATAAGGGCTCCTGGAGTTCATCAAGTTATACATGTATATATAAAATATTACATACATGTATAATATATATACATGAAATACACGTCTAAGCCATCTTTTTATAAAAGAATGAGCAAAATATTTCAGCAAAATCAAGTGCTTACAGATTTTTAAAAAGTATATTGCCCTGGTTTTAGAAATTTATACATTCTGAACTTCATGAGCACAGAAAGTTGTACATAATATAGTTTTATGCAGGGTGGCAATGTGTTTTTTAGCTCTACACAAGGCACTAAAGTAGGCCATTTTCTCTCCCTGCTTAGTGCCATAGGAAATAAGGTATGTACTGTTTGTAGGCCATTATAGAAAAGTCTACACTCCATGGTAAAAAGACTTGATTGCAAAGATGATTTACTAAACAGTAGCTACTTATGGCACTAGCTCTCCTTTCAAACCCTGAAGAACAGGCACCATGAGGCACAGAAAAAGTTTTCAGAATATTACATTTTGCTTGATAAAGAGAGCGGTTTGCATATGATCAAATTTGGGGCTAAGGATTCCCCATACTGATTTCACTGACGTCAGTGAAATCAGCCATAAAGTACATTCGAAGAAGTCTTTGAAACTGTCTTATTCCATCATCTATCAGTAAAATATCCATGAACTTGAACAGGTACTAATATCTCAATTCTGAATTTACACAGCCCAGGGCACTGTGCTAGGGATCAGATTTACCAAGAGAAGGAAAAAGAGAGTAAGCTCTGCCATCCAGTCTTTACTGTGTCCCTGCTTTTCTGAGCTGCCACAGCTAACCTTACCTACACAGAATAATTCCCCCCAGAGAATTACAACATAGCTTTTACTATCAAGTGCATGTTTTTACATGCATAACAAATGTTTGTAAAAGCATTGTTTTATCTTCATGATCAATTTAGGTGTTTTCTTAATGGAGTGTAGTGAGTTTCCAGGAATGGAATACGGTATCTAAAAGGGGGGAGGAGGAGTCTGCCTTACAATGAGTGGAATGTCGACCCTCGTCTAGGAAACAATTAGGCTGAGAGCCAGGGGTCCAGCTAATACAGAGGGAGCCCCAGCAGAGGTGTGAATAGGCCGACCTCTTTCACTCTGTGGGCTCAGACTATGTGTGTGAAGTCACGAGAAAATGTTTTAGGAATCTACCTTAGTCTTGTGGATTAGCAAAACTAATAAGTTATGCTATGTTACAAGGTCACTAGACTCCTCAGTGCCGAAGAGGTCTGGGGCATGTCCATTCTCATCCTGGCATGCCACATGTAAGGCCAGCCTCTGTTGTTGATGCTACCCGGCTACATTGAGGTATATAAATAAACCTACCCACCCAGAAGGGGTGGGAGTCATTTTCTCTATTATGAAAGACATAGCTGATCCCACTGATATTTGAAATGTGATTATTAAATTTAATAATTTGTAAATCACTCTTCAGAGCCAGTCCTAACAAGTCAAAGTTCATTTAACATGGGTAGCTAGTATTTTTATTTTCTTACTGAAATTTTTTAAAACATTTTTTATTGTATAGTATAATATATATACAAAGCAAAGAAGTAAAAAAGCAATAGTTTTCAAAGGACTCTTCAAAAAGTGGTTACAGGATAGATCTTAGAGTTTGTCATGGGCTACCATATGATCTTCTCATATTTTTCCTTCTAGCTGCTCCAGAATATAGGAGGCTAGAGGGCTTAAATACTTTTTTATCATCACAATCGACTTTTTTTCCTTCTTTTTTTGTGAACAATAACATATATACAAAAAACTTATAAATTTCCAAGCACAGCACCAAAATCATTTATAGAACATATTTTAGATTTTGACATGGGTTACAATTTACTTGCCCTATAATACTGGAGACTAAAAGAGGTATCAATTTAATGATTCAGCATTCATATTCATTTGTTAAGTCCTATCTTCTATGTATAATTCCACCATCACCTTTGATCTTTCCATACCTCTCACTGGAGTTAGTTTGCGTTATGGCAATTCTAAATTTTTGATATTGGAAGGGGCTGTCACTAATATGGGGTAGGGAGATGGAACTATCTGGTGTTCTGGAGAGGCTGGGGTAGGTATCAGGACTTATCTGAACCAGGGACCCATCTGGAGGTTGTAGGTTCCTGGCAAGTTACTCTAGTGCATGGAATCCTTGTGGAATCTTATATATTGCCCTAGGTGTTCTTTAGGATTGGCTGAAATGGTCCTGGTTGGGGGTTGGCAGGTTATGAAGCTTGGGTAAGAACAATCTCCAGAAGAGCCTCTCGACTCTATCTGAACTCTCTCTGACACTGATACTTCATTAATTACACTTGCTTTCCCCCCTTTGGTCAGGACGGAATTGTTGATCCCACAGTGTCAGGTCTGGATTCATGCCTGGCAGTCCTCTCCCACTTCGCCAGGGAGACTTTCACCCCTGGATGTCATGTCCCACGTAGGGGGGCGGTGGGGGGGCAATGATTTGACTTGCAGAGTTTCTTATTGAAATTTTAATACAAAAAATATTCCTTTAGAATAACTAGTGCAAACTCCTATTTTTATAAGCTAGTGATTTTATCATTCAAAACTTATGCCCATATCTTGTTTAACATACAGTGCTGATTTAGAATGTTAATTGCCTCTAAAATCCAATCTCCTGAGGGTTACCTTGCATTTTCAGGCAACAAAAACCAGTACACCAAATGCTCTGCACATTCTCAGCCATGAGCCTCGGTACCTGCCCTGCAACCGGCCTCAGGAGTGGACACTTGGCCTGGCTGTCCCAAGTCCAGCATACTGGGCTCTTTCTCTTTGCTACTGTGTCCATGACCCATAATGTCCAAGAAAAGGAAAGGCAGCAAAGACACAAAGGAACAATGATCAGGGCTGGAAGTTAAACATGCAGTACGCTTTACAGGGGCTTGAGGGGCCTTTAATGAAATACCAGCAGGCAATTAGGGATCCTCTGACAGCCCTGCTGCCTGGGAGGACTGACTCACGGTTCTAGTGAGCTAGAAAAACCTCTGCCTGAGGCAACTCAGAGCTCCTGGTGGTCCCTGTTTCCCCAGTTCAATGAGAGCCCCAAATCCAGGGGCTAATCTTCACATACTGAGCCCAGGGCAATGGCCGCCACACTAGAAACTACCTTATAAAGTGCTGCTCTTCTGGCTTTCTTTTCAAGCCAGGTTTAAAGTTATGTTAGACTCATTTAACTGTACTGTATTTTAAATGCAGTTTTTAATTTAACCTCTAAGCTTTTATCTTCTCTAGTTTGAACAAGAATAAATCCTCCATGGGAAAAGAGTGATTCAGCTGGATTCTACTTATATTGCTCTCAATATTTTTCTTTTGTAAAAATGACATTTGTTGATTTTACTTATTTATTATTATTATTATTATATCAAATGTCTTAAGGACTGAGCCATAGTTAAAAACAAAAACAAACTTTCTTACAAACATTTAAATTCTGCACCAACATTTAAATTCAGAAACCACAAGAATACTAAATTTATAATATTCGCGATGACTAATCACGTATAATTGGGGCACAATAATGATGAAGGATTAGAGCCCTCCGGCTAATGCACAACCTAACACCATAACATGGGGCAGTTTTTAAACAAAGGCAGTTTTAAATCATCTTAGCTTTAGCACCTGAAAAGGCAATTTTAGTTGTTGTGTCTAAGGCAGAATTTTAAAAAATGGTCATTTGGCGACCTTCCCTGCATCAGTACAACTTCCCTGAACAAGTTATCTTATGAGGTGAGTAATGCACCAGTTTAGAGAAAAAACTCCCCGGCCAGGGCTGAGGCCAATCGTGGTAGTTTGTTTATTGTATAGGATATACAATCTATGAAGAAAATAACTGCTTTTTTTTCCTTATTTCTTGAAAATGGCTGATAGCAGAAATCCTAATTTTTCTACCCTGGGGATCCAGGGAAGGAGAGATTACTGGAACATGTCCTGAAATCCTAAGTGGGTTTTCTAGTCATTATTTAGGACCTGCATATCTTTATTTGTGAACTAGCTATAGAGTGGTTAATTACTTTAATATTAGGATCTTGAATGCATTGTTATTTCTGAGTTTCAAAACACTGACCTCAAGAAATTAAGTCAACACATATTATCACAGTCCTCCAACAACAAAAAATTCCTAGATTTGCAAGTAAATATAATGCAATTTTTTAATTAAAAAAATATACAAATTCCACCAAATTTGAGAAGCTGAAAATTTTTTTTGAAAAGGTTTTTTTTTAAGCCCAGCATCACCCAATGACTCTCTGCCCTGTTCTAGGTGAGGATTATGTGTTACAAGGTGGCTAATTCAGATTTAGGCTCTCCCTTCCAAAGCACATCCCCTAACACCAAACAAGGCTTCCAAATCCCAACTCTCCATGTCCCCAGTATAGGTCCACACTTTCTGACCCTTTTACCTATAGCCAGGAATCGTATCTGCTGTAGGCAGAGCCACTGAAGTAACAAGATAAAGATATATGGATATGTGCTGGTTTGAAACTGTTCTGGACCCCAGAAAAGCCATGTTATGATTATTATTATTATTTTGAGAAATCTTCACACACATACAGTCCACCCATAGTATACAATCAATGGCTCACACAGTTGTGTATTCATTACCATGATCATTTTTAGAACATTTGCATCACCTCAGAAAAAGAAATCAAAAGAAAAAGTCATACATCCCATACCCCTTGCCCCTCCCTCTCACTGACCACTAGTATTTCAATCTACCCAATTTTGAGGCTAGGTTCTTTTAATCCTAATAGGATCTTAAGGGGGCAGACCTACTGTAGGGTGTGACCTTTTGACGGAGTTGTTTCCATGGAGATACGATCCACCCAACTGTGGGAATGACCTTTAGATTAGGTTGTTTCTATGGAGTAGGGTCCCACTCAATTGTAGGTGGCACCCTTTGATTAGATGGACATATGACCCTTCCTATTCAAGGTGGGTCTTAATTAATTTACCGGAGTCCTCAAAAGAACTCACAGAGAAACAGCCTCAGAGCCAATACAGACAGACATTTGGAGATGCTAAGCTAAGAGATGAAATTCAGAATTTGCCCCGAATAAACTAGAATTGAGGGCCCACAGAAGCTCAAAGAGGAGGCCACTGGAACCAGGAGCCAAAAGCAATGATATCTGGGAGCAAAAGGCCAGCAGATGTTGCCCTGTACCTTTCCATGTGACAGAGAAACCCTGGAAGTGCTCGGCCTAGAGTGAAGGTATACTCTTGTTGATGCCTTAATTTAGACATTTTCATGTCCTTAGAACTGTAAATTTGTAACTTAATAAGCTCCCTTTGTAAAAGCCAATCCATTTCTGGTATGCTGCATTCTGGCAGCATTAGCAAATCAAAACAGTATATATGTGTGTTTTCTTTTAATGTTACATCTATTATATCAGTGTACCCAGCTTCTCTAAACATTGACCTAGATATTTTAAGATCAGTTATGGTTAAGATTTTATCACAACAATTTATTAACATTCTAGGCATCTATTAGAGGGTTCTGAGTTTTTGTTAAAAATCACCAAAAACACAGACAACTCTGACATGAGTAAACTACTCTTAAAAAAATGAAATTTGTTTAATTCAAGCCAAAATAGAACGAATCTACTTTTTAAAATTTTTATTAATAAAATGAATTAATGCACAATATGAACATTCTTTTTCATCACAAAGTTGTATATTCATCATCATGATCATTTCTTAGAACATGTGCATCAATTCAGAAAAGGAAATTAAAAAAACAGAAAAAAAATGCATACATACCATACTCCTTTCCCCTCCCTTTCATTGATCACTAGCATTTCAATCTACTAAATTTACTTTAATATTTGTTCCCCCTATTATTTATTTCTAATCCATATGTTTTACTCATCTGTCCATAAGGTAGATAAAAGGAGCACCAGACACAAGGTTTTCACAATCACACAGTCACACTGCAAAAGCTATATCATTACACAATCATCTTCAAGAAACATGGCTACTGGAACACAGCTCTACATTTTCAGGCAGTTCCCTTCAGCCTCTCAAGGTGACTTGACTAAAAAGGTGACATCTATTTAACGCATAAGAACAACTTCCAGGATAACCTCTCAACTCTGTTTGGAATCTCTCAGCCATTGACACTTTGTCTCATTTCTCTCTTCCCCGTTTTGGTCCAGAAGGTTTTCTCAATCCCTCAGTGCTGAGTCCCAGCTCATTCTAGGATTTCTGTCCCATGTTGCCAGGAAGGTCCACACCCCTGGGAGTCCTGTCCCATGTAGAGAGGGGGAGGGCAGTGAGTTTGCTTGTTGTGTTCACTGAGAGAGAGAGGCCACATCTGAGTAACAAAACAGGTTCACTTAGGGGTGACTCTTAGGCCTAATTTTAAGTAGGCTTAGCCTATCCTTTGTGGGGTTAAGTTTCATATGAACAAACCCCAAGATTGGGGGCTCAGCCTATTGCTTTGACTGACCCCACAGCTTGTGAGAATATCAAAAATTTTCAACTTGGGGAAGCTGAATTTTCCCCAAAAAGGGGACTTTGCAAATACTTTTCGGAATCTACTTCTTATAGAGTGAAATGGTTCTGTCTGAAAGGGCCGAGTTTCAGGATGGTTACACAGTACAAAGTGGGGAGAAGGGATCCTGGGAGATGAGAAGCCAAATAATCCAGCTTTAAGAGTTTGCTTTTATTGTCTATTTTACTGCTTATGTGATAAAGCTTGGAGTTCAGTGGAGTTCATAATTAATCAGGATCAAAGGATTACCAACTTAAAGCAAAATAACCCATCCCTGAAGAATTCTTTCTTCTCCTATTTTTTCCTACAAAGCATGGTTTTCTTTGACTTCTGTGTTACAGATGCTTTCAAAAGTGGTATTTATGATCTCCATTTAAACCCCAAAGGCCAGCTAATGGAAATGTTAGATTATACAAACAAAATTAACTAGCATCAGATTAAAATATATATATGTGAGGAGGGGCCAAGATGGCGGCTTAGCAATGTGGGCGTTTTAGTTCGTCCTCCAGAACAACTACTAAATAACCAGAAACGGTACAGAACAGCTCCCGGAGCCATGTCAGTGACTAGACACACAGCATACCCCAGTCTGGACCAGCTGGACCGGCTGCGAGTCTCCCCAAAACCGTGAGTTCCCCAAGCTGCAGCGGCTGGCGCCTCTCCCTGACAGGCGGCTACCCAGAGGGAAAGGAAAGAGACTCTAAACCTGGTCAAGGCAGAGTTTGCTCATTGGGCTCACGGAAAAAGAGGAAAGGGGAGAAAATGGAGGTTTTAGTGGCTGTGTTTCTATGGAGACTTGGGAGCCTCTGGATTCAGCAGAGGGACTTCTCGGGCTGTAATTGCCCCAGGCATAGGCAGAAACGGGCTGATTTCAGGGCTGTCTCCCACCTGTGCCTTCCCCAGGGGAGAGGTGAAGCCCAACTCAGGTGGAATCCCTCCCTCAAGGAATTCGGACCCCAGGACTTGGCAATTTGAAGCCATTAAAACCAGCCTACAACCTCTCCTCTGTCTCCACCATGCCCCCAGCAGGGAGAGCCTTCCAAAGTTAAAACTGCCGCAAGAGAGGGGCCAAGATGGCGGCTTAGCAATGTGCGCGTTTTAGTTTGTCCTCCAGAACAACTACTAAATAACCAGAAACAGTACAGAACAGCTCCGGGAGCCACGATAGTGACCAGACACACAGCGTACCCCAGTCTGGACCAGCTGGACTGGCTGCGAGTCTCCAGACCCATGAGTTCCCCAAGCCGCGGCGGCTGGCGCCCAGCATCCTTCCCCCACAGGTGGCTTCCCGGAGGGAAAGGAAAGACACTCCAACAGTAGCAGAGACTGAGTCCAACCAAACACCAATTGTGGCATTAATAAACAAATTCTGACTACTAAAAATAGGCCCCCAGCTCAGGCGAAACTGGTCAAGGCAGAGGTCGCTTATTGGGCTAACCAAAAAGGAGGAAAGGGGACAAAACGGAGGTTTTTGTGGCTGTTTCTACAGAGGCTTGACTGCCTCTGGATTCAGCAGTGGGACTACTCTGGCTGCAACTACCCCAGGCATAGGCAGAAACAGACTGCTTTCAGGGCTGTCTCCCACCTGTGCCTTCCCCAGGGGAGGAGTGAAGCCCAGCTTAGGTGGAATCCCTTTCTCAAAGAATTCAGACCCTAGGGCTTGGCAATTTGAAGCCATTAAAACCAGCCTACAACCTCTCCTCTGTCTCCACCACTCACCCAGCAGGGAGAGCCTTCCAAAGTTAAAGGAGCCACAACATCTTTTGCTGGTGGGACCCGCAGGCAGACAAGCGCCACATACAAGGCAGGATAAGAAAAACAGAGCCCAGAGACTTCACAGGAAAGTCTTTCAACCTGCTGGGTCTCACCCTCAGGGAAAACTAATGCAGGTGACTCGTTTCCCTTGATAGGAGGCCAGTTTAGTCCGGGAAAACCCAGCTGGAGTCTATAATACCTATGCAGACCCTCCTAAGGGTGGGGAGGGAAAAGGCCCCTTACAAGCAGGACAAGAAACAAGAAGAACTGGAAAATTACCCTCTGTTAAACAAAACTTAAGCTAGAGGCCCAGAAAAAGCTGAACTGAATGTCAAAGAACAAACTCATCTAGCAAGAAAACCCTAGGTAAGATAAGTGAAAGCAATCTCCAGAATAAACTAATTAAGGTAATTAAATGTCTAGACGCCAGCAAAAAATAACATCACACCAGGAAATTTGAAGATATGGCCCAGTGAAATGAACAAACAAATAGTTCAAATGAGATAACAGGAGCTGAAACACTTAATTCAGAATATATGAACAGAAATGGAAAATCTCATCAAAAACCAAATCAATGAACTGAAGGAGGACATGAAGAAGGCAAGGAATGAACAAAAAGAAGAAATGAAAGGGTGAAAAAACAAATCACAGAACTTATAGGAATGAAAGATACAGTAGAAGAGATGAAAAAAACAATGGAAACCTACAATGGTAGATTTCAAGAGACAGGATAGGATTAGTGAACTGGAGGATGGAAAATCTGAAATCCAAAAAGAAACAGAAACTATAGGGAAAAGAATGGAAAAATATGAGCAGGGACTCAGGGAACTGAATGATAATATGAAGCACACAAATATACGGGTTGTGGATGTCCCGGAGGAGAAGAGAAGGGAAAGGAGGAGAAAAACTAATGGAAGAAATTATCACTGAAAATTTCCCAACTCTTATGAAAGACCTAAAATTACAGATCCAAGAAGTGCAGCATACCCCAAAGAGAACAGATCCAAATAGACAGTCTCTAAGACACTAGTCAGAATGTCAGAGGTCAAAGAGAAAGAGAAGATCCTGAAAGCAGCAAGAGAAAAGCAATCCATCACATACAAGGGAAACCCAATAAGACTATGTGTAGATTTCTCAGCAGAAACCATGGAGGCAAGAAGACAGTGGGATGATATATTTAAATTACTAAAAGAGAAAAACTGCCAACCAAGACTCCTATATCCAGCAAAATTGTCCTTCAAAAATGAGGGAGAAATTAAAACATTTTCAGACAAAAAGTCACTGAGAGAATTTGTGACCAAGAGACCAGCTCTGCAAGAAATACTAAAGGGAGCACTAGAGACAGATAGGAAAAGACTAAAAGAGAGGTGTGGTGAAGAGTGTAGAAAGAAGGAAAATTAGATATGACTATAAAATACAAAAGGCAAAATGGTAGAGGAAAGTACTACCCAAACAGTAATAACACTAAACGTTAATGGATTGAACTCCCCAATCATAAGACATAGACTGGCAGAACGGATTAAAAAACAGGATCCTTCTATATGCTGTCTACAGGAAACACATCTTAGACCCAAAGATAAACATAGGATGAAAGTGAAAGGTTGGGAAAAGATATTTCATGCAAATAGCAACCAGAAAAGAACAGGAGTAGCTATACTAATATCCAACAAATTAGACTTCAAATGTAAAACAGTTAAAGGAGACAAAGAAGGATACTATGTATTAATAAAAGGACAATTCAACATGAAGACATAACAATCATAAATATTTATGCACCGAACCAGAATGCCCCAAAATAGGTGAGGCAAACACTGCAAACACTGAAAAGGGAAATAGACACATCTACCATAATAGTTGGAGACTTCAATTCCCCACTCTCATCAATGGACAGAACATCTAGACAGAGGATCAATAAAGAAACAGAGAATTTGAATGTTATAATAAAGGAGCTAGACTTAACATACATTTATAGGACATTACACCCCACAACAGCAGGATATACCTTTTTCTCAAGTGCTCATGGATCATTCTCAAAGATAGACCATATGCTGGGTCACAAAGAAAGTCTCAACAAATTTAAAAAGATTGAAATCATACACAACACTTTCTCAGATCATAAAGGAATGAAGCAGGAAATCAATAATAGGCAGAGCGCCAGAAAATTCACAAATATGTGGAGGCTCAACAACACACTCTAAAACAACCAGTGGGTCAAGGAAGAAATTACAAGAGAAATCAGTAAATATCTCGAGGCGAATGAAAATGAAAACACAACATATCAAAACTTATGGGATGCAGCAAAGGCAGTGCTAAGAGGGAAATTTATTGCCCTAAATGCCTATATCAAAAAAGAAGAAAGGGCAAAAATTCGGGAATTAACTGTCCACTTGGAAGAACTGGAGAAAGAACAGCAAATTAACCCCAAAACAAGCAAAAGGAAAGAAATAACAAAGATTAGAGCAGAAATAAATGAAATTGAGAACATGAAAACAATAGAGAAAATCAATAAGACCAGAAGTTGGTTCTATGAGAAAATCAATAAGATTGATGGGCCCTTAGCAAGACTGACAAAAAGAAGAAGAGAGAGGACACAAATAAATAAGATCAGAAATGGCAGAGGAGATATAACCACTGACCCCACAGAAATAAAGGAGGTAATAACAGGATACTATAAACAACTTTACGCTAATAAATACAACAATGTAGATGAAATGGACAACTTCCTAGAAAGGCATGAATAACCAACTCTGACTCAAGAAGAAATAGATGACCTCAACAAACCAATCACAAGTAAAGAAATTGAATCAGTCATTCAAAAGCCTCCCAAAAAGAAAAGTCCAGGACCAGACGGCTTCACATGTGAATTCTACCAAACGTTCCAGAAAAAATTAGTACCAACCCTGCTCAAACTCTTCAAAAAAATTGAAGTGGAGGGAAAGCTACCTAATTCATTCTATGAAGCCAACATCACTCTCATACCAAAACGAGGCAAAGATATTACAAAAAAAGAAAACTACAGACCAATCTCTCTAATGAATACAGATGCAAAAATCCTCAACAAAATTCTAGCAAATCGAATCCAGCAACACATTAAAAGAATTATACATCATGACCAAGTAGGATTCATCCCAGGTATGCAAGGATGGTTCAACATAAGAAAATCAATTAATGTAATACACCATATCAACAAACAAAGCAGAAAAATCACATGATCATCTCAATTGATGCAGAGAAGGCATCTGACAAGATTCAACATCATTTCCTGTTGAAAACACTTCAAAGGATAGGAATACAAGGGAACTTCCTTAAAATGATAAAGGGAATATATGAAAAACCCACATTAATATTCTCAATGGGGAAAAACTGAAAACTTTCCCCCTAAGATCAGGAACAAGACAAGGATGTCCACCGTCACCACTGTTATTCAACATTGTGTTGGAAGTTCTAGCCAGAGCAATTGGACAAGAAAAAGAAATACAAGGCATCAAAATTGGAAAGGAAGAAGTAAAACTATCACTGTTTGCAGATGATATGATACTATATGTCGAAAATCCTGAAAAATCCACAGCAAAACTACTAGAGCTAATAAATGAGTACAGCAAGGTGGCAGGTTACACGATCAACATTCAAAAATCTGTAGTGTTTCTATACACTAGTAATGAACAATCTGAGGGGGAAATCAAGAAATGAATTCCATTTACAATTGCAACTAAAAGAATAAAACACTTAGGAATAAATTTAACTAAAGAGACAAAAGACCTATATAAAGAAAACTACAAAAAACTGTTAAAAGAAATCACAGAAGACCTAAATAGATGGAAGGGCATACCATGTTCATGGATTGGAAGGCTAAATATAGTTAAGATGTCAATTCTACCTAAATTGATTTACAGATTCAACACAATACCAATCAAAATCCCAACAACTTACTTTTCAGAAATAGAAAAACCAATAAGCAAATTTATCTGGAAGAGCAGGGTGCCCTGAATTGCTCAAAGTATCTTGAGGAAAAAAAACAAAGCTGGAGGTCTCACGCTGCCTGACTTTAAGGCATATTATGCAGCCACAGTGGTCAAAACAGCATGGTACTGGTATAAAGATAGATATATTGACCAATGGAACTGAATAGCATGCTCAGATATAGACCCTCTCATCTATGGACATTTGATCTTTGATAAGGCAGTCAAGCCAACTCATCTGGGAGAGAACAGTCTCTTCAATAAATGGTGCCTAGAGAACTGGATATCCATATGCAAAAGAATGAAAGAGGACCCGTATCTGACACCCTATACAAAAGTTAACTCAAAATGGATCAAAGATCTAAACATTAGGTCTAAGACCATAAAACAGTTAGAGGAAAATGTAGGGAGATATCTTATGAATCTTATAATTGGAGGTGGTTTTATGGACCTTACACCTAAGGCAAGAGCACTGAAGAAAGAAAGAAAGAAAGAAATGGGAGCTCCTCAAAATTAAACACTTTTGTGCATCAAAGAACTTCATCAAGAAAGTAAAAAGACAGCCTACACAATGGGAGACAATGTTTGGAAACGACACATCAGATAAAGGTCTAGTATCCAGAATTTATAAAGAGATTGTTCAACTCAACAACAAAAAGACAGCCAATCCAATTACAAAATGGGAAAAAGACTTGAACAGACACTTCTCAGAAGAGGAAATACAAATGGCCAAAAGGCACATGAAGAGATGCTCAATGTCCCTGGCCATTAGAGAAATGCAAATCAAAACCACAAGGAGATATCATCTTACACCCACCAGAATGGCCATTATCAACAAAACAGAAAATGACAAGTGCTGGAGAGGATGTGCAGAAAGAGGCACACTTATCCACTGTTGATGGGAATGCCAAATGCTGCAACCACTGTGGAGGGCAGTTTGGTGGTTCCTCAAAAAGCTGAATATGGAATTGCCATATGACCCAGCAATACCATTGCTAGGTATCTACTCAGAGGACTTAAAGGCAAAGATACAAACTGACACTTGCACACCAATATTTATAGCAGTATTATTTACAATTGCAAAGAGATGGAAACAGCCAAAATGTCCATCAACAGACGAGTGGCTAAACAAACTGTGGTATATACATACGATGGAATATTATGCAGCTTTAAGGCAGAATAAACTTATGAAGCATGTAATAACATGGATGCACCTAGAGAACATTATGCTGAGTGAGTCTAGCCAAAAACTAAAGGACAAATACTGTATGGTCCCACTGATGTGAACCGACATTAGAGAATAAACTTGGAATATGTCATTGGTAACAGAGACCATCAGGAGTTAGAAACAGGGTAAGACAATGGGTAATTGGAGCCTAGGTTTACAGACTGTGCAACAGAACTAGATACAAAAACTCAAAAATGGACAGCACAATACTATCTAATTGTAATGTAATTATGTTAAAACACTGAATGAAGCTGCATCTGAGCTATAGTTTTTTTTGTTTGTTTGTGTTTTTTGTTTTTTTCCTTTTTTTATATATTTTTTATTTATTATTTTAATTTTTTCTCTATATTATCATTCTATATCTTTTCCTGTTGTTTTGCTAGTTCTTTTCCTAAATCGATGCAAATGTACTAAGAAATGATGATCACACATCTATGTGATGACATTAAGAATTACTGATTGCATATGTAGAATGGAATGATTTCTAAATGTTGTGTTAGTTAATTTTTTTTTAATTAATGAAAAAAAAAAAAGAATTTAAAGAAGACCTAAATAGATGTAAAGAACTCCTGTTTCATGAATTGGAAGACTTAGTATTGTTAAGATGTTAATTTTGCTTATAGTAATGTACAAATTCAGTATGTTCTCTATCAAAATTCCAGCAGCCTTTTGTTTTCAGAAATGGAAAAGCTGATGGTTAAATTCATATGAAATTGTGAGGGGTCCAGAATACCCAAGACAATCTTGAAAAAGAACAAATTTCAAAACTCTACAAAGCTACAATAATTAAATGAGAGGGGTGCTGATCTGTATGGACAAAGGAGTAAAACTGAGAGTCCAGTTGATTTTCAACAAGGGTATCAAGTCCATTTTATGGGGGAGGAACATTCATTTCAACAAAATGTGTTTGGACAACTAAAACTACACATGCAAAAGAATGAATGTGGGTACTTACCTCTCAACATATAAAAAAAAATTCAAAATGGATGAAACCATTCCAGTAGGCATATTTCTTGAAGATGAATGTATAATGTATAGCTTTCACAATGTGACTGTGTGATTGTGAAAACCTTGTGTTCTGATGCTCCTTTTATCTATGGTATGGACAGATAAGTAATACATAGGGATTAAAAATAAATAAATAATAGGGAGAACAAATGTTAAAAAAATAATAGATGGATACATGGGGGAAAATGTACCTATTGCAAACTATGGACTGTGGTTAACAGTAATATTTTAATATTCTTTCATTAACAGTTAACAAATGTACCACACGAATACTATAGGTCAGTGGGGTGGGGGTGGGGGGATAGGGAAATGAGAGGATTTGGGTTTTATTTTTTATTTCTATTTCCTTTCTGCAGTAATGAAAATGTTCTAAAATTGAACATGAGGATGGATGCACAACTAACTGATGATACTTTGAGCCAGTGATTGTATACTTCCGATGATTAGTATGGTGTGTAAGGGTATCTCAATAAAATTGTATTAAAATATAAAAATAAAAAAAAACTCAGAAATGGACAGCACAATACTACCTAACTGTAATGTAATTATGTTAAAACACTGAATGAAGCTGCATGTGAGAATGATAGAGGGAGGAGGGCTGGGGACATAAATGAAATCAGAAAGAAAGATGTTAAAGATCGAGATGGTATAATCTAGGAATGCCTAGAGTGTATAATAATAGTGAAATGTACAATGTACAAATTTTAAAAATGTTTTTGCATGAGGAAGAACAAAGGAATGTTATTATTGCAGGGTGCTGAAAATAGATGATAATTAATACTTTAAAATGTTACCTTATGTGTGAGACTAAAGCAAAAAATGTTTATTTGTTACAAAATTTATATTTTGACTAGAGCATTTCCTAATATAACTCATGTAGATAGTTTGATTGAACGTCATAAGTACTTGGAATCTCAGGTAGGACATGAGATTTTGTTGGTTTGTCCAGAGTGATGCCCCGATGAATCCCAGAGTGATTTGATCAGTGACTGGAAAAGTATTTGCAAACCCCCTTCGGGGAATGGTGAGAGCGGGGAAAAATTCAACTTCCCCAAGTTGAATTCTTGATATTCTCAGAAGCAGTGTGGACAACCAAAGCTATAGGCTGAGCCCCCAGTCTTGGGGTTTGTTCATATGAAACTTAACCCCACAAAGGACAGGTCAAGTGTACTTAAAATTTAGGCCGAAGAGTCACCCCCAAGAGAGCCTCTTTCGTTGCTCAGATGTGGCCTCTCTCTCCAGCCAACATGACAAGTAGTCTCACCACCCTCTCCCTCTCTGCGTGGGACATGACTCCCAGGGGTGTGGACCTTCCTGGCAACGTGGGACAGAGATCCTGGAATGAGCTGAGACTCAGCATCAAGGGACTGAGAAAAACCCTAGAATGAGCTGAGAATTAACATCAAGGGATTGAGAGAACCTTCTCGACCAAAGGGGGAAGAGTGAAATGAGACTAAGTGTCAATGGCTGAGAGATTCCAAACAGAGTTGAGAGGTTATCCTGGAGGTTATTCTTATGCATTAAGTAGATATCACCTTGTTGTTCAAGATGTAGTGGAGAGGCTGGAGGGAACTACCTGAAAATGTAGAGCTGTGTTCCAGTAGCCATGTTTCTTGATGATGATTGAACAATGATATAGCTTTCACAATGAGACTCTGTGAATGTGAGAACCTTGTGTCTGATGCTCCTTTTAGCTACTGTATCAACAGAAGAGTAGAACATATGGAATAAAAATAAATAATAAGGGGAACAAATGTTAAAATAAATTTAGTTTGAAATGCTAGTGGTAAATGAAAGCGAGGGGTAAGGGGTATGGTATGTATAATCTTTTTTTTTCTCTATTATCATTTTATTTCTTTTTCTGTTGTGTTTTTATTTGTTTTTCTAAATCGATGCAAATGTTCTAAGAAATGATGAATATGCAACTATGTGATGATATTAAGAATTACTGATTGTATATGTAGAATGGAATGATATCTTAATATTTTTGTTTGTTAATTTTTTTAATTAATAAAAAAAGTTAAAAATATATATATATGTAACAGACAAATTGGTATTTCAAAACAGTAATGGCAAAAGGAGTTGTTAAAAGTTAATAATCTCCAATTCCGGTTTTTAAATTGCACCTTTAGAACTTGTATGCCTGACTTCCCCAGAATATCTTCTCTTTCTCTTTGAGTTGGAGGAAAAAAGGAAGAAGGTACTTAATGATTGACATGCTGAAATATTTAGGAGGGAGTGCGTTCTTACCTACAACTTACTTTGATATGAATAAAAAAACCAACAACTACATGGAATCCTGGATGCAGAGAGGGATGGATAGGTGGACAGATGTACATGTAATAAAGCTAATTTCAGGCTCTGGGAAGGATTGTAAGTATGTCTGTAAAATTCTTGCAGCTTTTCTGAACATTTGAAAGTCTTCTTAAATAAGATGTCGAGAGGAGGGTGGGGAGAAAGAGGGAGAAAATGAGATTTCTCAGATTTCTAAACTGAGATCAACACTAAACCCAGAAGATGCTGATAATGGTACTGAAAAGTCTGTTTACTTCTCATGCAATCCAGGGCACATTTCCCATTTTTCACCTGCTGCCAGTGCCTCCCAACCCCCACCCAACCGCAGCAAACCATGGTCAAAGGGTGGGGGCAGAAATTACTTTACCAAACTATGTTAATACCAAAAATTAAACTTACAAAATCCCTTTAAAGCCAGTTCTTAATAAGATCCGTTTTCAAAAGATAATTTAACTCACAAGGAGTAGGCAAAGTCATCATTTGTTAGCAATAGGCCAACAGGATTAAAAACATTTTTTTATTGTGGTATAATTTGCACAACAACACAAAATTTCCCATTTTTAACCGGTTTCATGTATATAATTCAGTGATATTAATTACCTTCTCAATATTGCGTAACAGGATTTGAGGAGTCTCACAGCTTACATTCCCCAACAGATCCATTAGACGCAATGTCCTTTGAGGTGGCAAGAATTACCAATTCATTTTTAAGTTCCTTCTTTTCTAGGATTTTGCCACTTCCCTCATCAGAGACAGAAAGTTAAGCAAACAAACGAAGTACACTCAAGGAATCCTTCTCTCTAAAGGATTCTGGGCTACTTTTTCATTTTCCAAACAGAGACTGGAATGAGAGGTGGACCTGAAGGCTTAAGTCTTCAGTTATGTCTAGTGGAAAGCCATACAAACAAGGGAATTACAGGCTTTTCAAGCTAAATCGAAGCAGAGGAACCACCTGCTGTACACGATCTCATTCAGTGGAAAAAACATTAAATTCATACTGGAAAAGGAACTTAAGGACACCGACATTAGCAACAGATAAAGGACTAAGAACCAGTCTGCACATCTTACACCCTCTCACCCCCTACTTTTTTTTTTTAAGGGCTCTGATTTATGGCACAGCCCCCCATATTCAAGCTAGCTGCTCTAGAGGATATAAAAGATGGGGCCCTTTTTGGGGGGGGCTGGGGGGCTGGGGGGGGCGGGGCTGGGGGGTGCATGGGTCAGGAATCAAACCAGGGTCCTGCATGGTAGGCAAGCATTCTAACACTGAACCACCCATGCACTCAAGATATGTCCTCTTAAAATTTACTGGCTAGACAATCAAATGTCAAAGGAATCATAAGGAGAAGTGAAGAGGTATTACTAAGAACACAGATACATGCATTAATGACGTGGCTGGGAAGTCCTACTCATCTTGACAAGTTTCACACCAACAGAGGCAATCCTCCTTTTTCATCCGTTGGTATAACTAGTGCCCAAAGCCAGGAGACCTAACTTCTATTGCACATACTTTCACTGGGTGAGACACCCAAACTCCATCACTGAGCCTCAGTTTCTTGACATGCAAAACAAGGAGTCTAGACCAAATGTCCTTTGAAGTCTCTTTTTAAACTTTGTGTTTAAAAAAGAAAGAAAAAATTGCCTCAAAGTACTACAGCTGGGCCATAGGGGGCTTAGCAAACTCAAGCTACCAAGATAGTGTATAAAAGCAGATCAGAAAATGTTCAGCAGTAAAATACAACTGAAAACATCTTTCAAATTGAAAAAACTTGAAACCACAGACTTGAAACAGCCACAAGCTAACAGATGCATTTTTTCAGTGCATATATTATTAAGCTACTACAAAGTTCCCAGTAACAAAACTGGATTATTTTGAAAAAAGTGAGAAAATGGCTAAAATTGAGTTTTAGTAAGTTTAACAAGATCCTTTGTACAAGATGGGTTCAACCCAGTAATTTAACTGAGTTGACTCTTTCACAAATGGGAAATTTTCTTTAGACACATAGAAGGAAAGCCCCAAGCCATACTTACAGAACGAATGCAAACAAAGATGAGGAATCTGCCCATTTTCTTCCAAATGGTTTGTCCTATATGCTTTATCAATTGACTAAAATGGACACACCAGTACCAGTTTTTGTTACATTCAGAGGGAAAGGAGGGAAATGTTAGGAAAAGGTAATGAAGCCATTGCTAAACTTAACAATGGAAGTGAAACCACTGTTTCCCAGTGTGGGACATGACATCCAGGGATGAAAGTCTCCCTGGAGGCATGGGAGGTAACTCCTATGAGCCTGGCCCTGACACCATGGGACTAACAATGCCATCCTGACCAAAAGGGGAAAAGAAATGCAGCAAATAAGGTATCAGTGGCTGAGAGAGCTCAAATAGAGTTGAGAGGCTACTCTGGAGGTCATTCTTACACAAGCTTCAGTTAGACATTGCTACCTATCATAACTTGCCAAATCCCAACCAAACCATTCCTGCCAATCCTAAAGAATACCTAGGGCATTAATTATATAAGATTCTACAAAGGTTCCAAGTGCTGGGGTAACTTTCCAGAAACCTACAATCTCTAGATGAGTCCCTGGACCAGGTAAGTCCTAAAATGCAGAGAGACCAGCCTTTCTAGAACATCAACTAGTTCCACTCCCGTCTCATATTATTAACAGCCCTTCCAACATGAAAAAGTTAGATTGTGCATAATCCAAATCCCCTAAAGAGTGGGAGAAAGATCAAAGGGGATGGTGGCATTACACAGAGAAGGCAGGGTTTAATAAATGAGTATGAATGGTGAATCGTTATATTGATATTTCTTTTAGTCTCTAGTACCCTAGAGCAGCTAGAAGTAAAAACCTAAAATTATGGAGTTGTAACCAATATAAAACTCTGAAATCTGCTTTACAACTAATTATTGCAATGTGCTTTGAAATTTGTTTTTGTATGTATGTTATTTTTCACAAAAAAGAGAAAAGAGAGAAGGAGGAATGTAACAGAGAAGACAGGACTTAACAAATAAATATCACTGCTGAATCATTATACTGATATTTCTTTTGGTCTCCATTGTCTTATAGCAGCTAGAAGAAAAAATGAAAAATCATGGAACTGTAACCTGCATCAAACTTTAAAATCTGTTCTAAAACTACTTGTTAAAATATACTTGGAAATTTATTGGGTTTTTTTATATATATATTTTATATTTCACAATTAAAAAAAAGTTGAAATAAGTAAGTAAATAAAATGGGGAGAAATTTGTTGTAGCCCTATGGTAAACTTTGGGCACTTCGAGTTGTAAGGGTTAGTGGTCCAGGCTCCTTCAATGTGGCAAATGAGTTCTGGCCCAAAAGCCATCTTGTAAATCAGTTGTTGCCTGTTACAAGCAAAACATAAAATGGTGAGTAACGGGGTTCCATTTCAGGTCCATGAAAACCTAAATTCCTAAAACACCTGAACTATAGATAACACCGAATACTTTCATGGCCCATTGATGGTCTCCTTAACAGAAGCCTACCTTCTCCACCCCTGAAGGGGACCACCATCGCTATTCAGCCTTTGCTGGGTTTTAGCCAGGATTTTTTTTTTTCCTATCTGGGTGTGAGATGGAGAGAAAGAATAAGGGTGGAGAAATTCTCAAACTCAAGATTTAGGCTTCATTTGGGGATCCTTGGAATTTGGCCCCACTGGATCTTTAATGATTCTGAAAAAAGCCAACCTGATGATCTGCTAATAGGATTGAGCAGTCTACCCTAAACAGGCACGCAGACAAACAAAAAACACAGCATGTAAATACCCAAACTCAAAATGATGTGTTTAAATGCAAATGGTAACCGGGACCAATTCTATCATTTACAAATCCCAAATAAGTGTTAATGGGGGAAATGACTGTTGGTGAGTAATTAGAAGGGCAGGAAGGAACAAGGCAAGCTTCAGGCTCACAGGACAGTCACGTTGCAGCAGATTCTTAACTAGTCAACTTCTCTGGCTACACAGCGGGGAAGGACTTGACTGAGAGCACTGTAACACACAACAGAGCATGTTTAGGACACATGCTTTCATATGTTACTTTCCCCGCATAGAAGAACTGAGCGGTAAGGACAATATGTAGGCCAACTGGTACCAAGATCGCTCATAGTCTTTTGTTTCTTTAAAAAATATTTCATGTACCATGCAGTCCATCGAAAGTATATAATCACTGGCTCATAATATCATCACATAGTTCTGTATCCATCACCATCTATTGAAAGTCACTAACTCCTAACTCAAAAGACAGTTAATTTGAGAAATAAAGAGGGGTCACCTGAAATAGGCACCCAAGAAGACTCCAAATTCAGAAATTTTGGGCTTTGGATAAGGATCATTTTTACAACATTTGCATCACTCCCCCAAAAAAAGAAATAAAGGAAAAAATACCCATACATCTCATACCCCTTACTCCTCCCTCTCATTGACTACCAGTATTGCAATCTACTCTATACTTTTACCCCTTATCCCATCCCCACCGCACAATATTTATTGATTTATTTGTCCTTATGTTTTTACTCATTTGTCTATAGCCTAGATAAAGGGTTGCTCACAGTTTTAACATGACATTTTAAAAATACTTTTTACTTATAGGAGATTATTATAGTTTGAGGCACTCAGTTTATATCTCCAAGAAACAGGAGACCTATCCACCAGCTCTTGTACTTGAAGCCATTTTATTTCAAGACTTAGGATCTTCACATATAACTGATACCTTGGGGTCTAAGCTAATGAAATTGTGCTTTCCTGAGCATCACCAACATGCCTGCAACAGGGGACCAACCCAGCTTTAAATAAGTGAACTCAGTGGTGGCTAAAAGCCACTGACTGCTCCAAGAAGGACAACTGAGTGGCAGTGGCTAATAACATCTCTCATCATAGCACTTAACTGACAAGGTGACAGTCTGTCTGGCCAATCAGATACATTACTCTACCTTGAAGCTATGATGTCATAAACTTGTTACCAGAGGTTGCCATTTAGTATGGAAAGAGAGAATTCAAGGGGCCCAGAACAACCCACGGCTCATTTTATTAACTGATATGCTTTAGTCACTTCCCTGGACTTAATTTACATTATTTGGATTCTATAGGAAAGTCACTATCCCTGAATGCACTGCGAATTCACCAACCCCATAGAAAGTTTCTATATATCCAGCAAAATCTACAATGGAGTAACTTGGGTATATGGAAGTGCTTGTCTAAACTGAAAAGGCTAGACAAATATATGGTGATATGTTTTTATGGCACTTTCTCTTGTGCATTTGCATACAAAGAATTAATTCTAACACCTAATGAAAGTGAACTCCTAACTCAAAAGACAATTAATTTGAGAAATAAAGAGGGGCTACCTGAAACAGGTACAAAAGAAGACTCCAAATTTAGAAATCTGGATAAGAAACATTTCTGTAGTTCTTAGGAAGAAAACATTACCACCAATTACAATTTAAAAAAAAAACAAAACTCTTCCCTAATGATAAAAGTAACATAATACTTATTGTGCAAACTACATAAATTATGGCCATTCTTTAATCTAAAAAACATATTCTTGTACACTATAAGGAATCATTAACAAATTTACAATACCTTCTCTCGAGGTAATTATTAAGGACTGGTCTTGTGTTTCAAATATAAATGTGAATATTGCCTAATCTTTGTTCTTTGGGATACAAGGCAAATCACTATGTGAAAAACAGAAACATTTCCTTTGGTATTGGTTCTACTGAGATCAAAAGGCTTTTCTTACAAAGTTATCTCAAAGAAGAACAGAAGAAGAAAGTTAATTTAAAAAACATATATTTTAAAAAAGAAGTTAAGCATAATAGATTATTCCCCAATTGTTAGCTCCACTCATTAGCTAATTATATCTAATAGAATGCTTATCGTCTTTACCACACAAGCTAAAAATCCCTCAACATATCTTTTTTTATGATCAGCCTTCTTTCAGTTTTTTACATTCTACTCTGTTTTAAGACAGTTAAAACAATTTTTCTTAAACCCCATAATCACAAAGGTTTTCTAACAGTTCCATTTCTTCTGCCTGGGGTTAATGATGTTTTAAAATATTATTCAAAGCAGAAAACAGGGGCTGCTTTATTTTTCTTTGGAACAAATTCCTGCCAGATTTTGCATACTGCAGTTCTTTGGCGATGTGATGAGAACAAATGCCCACCCACAGACACTAATTTTGCTCTTCACCCTTCCCAAGCAGCCTTTATGACACATGCTGTCTGCACTCCACTTAATGGAATTCAGGAGGCCCAAATAGCAGGCCCCTATGGGGCCAGAGCAACAACAAGCAACCCACTTCTGCCCGGGGATGGGCACAAGGAACATGTGCTTAAAAGAAAAGCACGAAAAAGCCAGACGCCCCTTGCACATCTCCAATCTGAAAATCCTTACCACTGCATGAATTACACTGAAAACGAAAGTCTTCTCTTGGTTGAAACCTGGAAAGAGATAATATCTTGTTGTGGTTCCTTGCACAGTGAGCTTTATGAAGATGATGCAGCAAGGAAGGTACCACGGTCATCCAAGCCAAAAGCTCTTTCTAAGAGAGCTGAAGTGCCAGCTTTGTTCTAAAGCATTTGCTTTCTCTATGGGGATCATTAGTCATGAAGAAACATTGGTGATTAAGGATCCAACCGGGAATGCTCACAGCTTCCATAACTGTCCTGCATACACCCCAAAACAAGCTGGGCACAAATGTCAATACAAACAAGCTGTCAGCAAACTTATACCTGGAAGAATGCTCAGGACTAATAAAAGTCTGTGCTGCTTTGATAAAAGGGTCATCATTCACTCCTAGTTAAGTTTCCTTAAGAGTGGGGTTTACGTTCTAAAAAGGCTCTTCTGCACTTCTCTCTGGTTTTTCTGAGCTACACTGAAAAGTCACTATTTCCAGATAATGATTCAGGATTTATCTGTTAAGTGCTTTTATTCCCACCTACCATGTAGGCAGAGTGACCACAGCCAGGATGTGGGGACGACAGTGTAGTAGCAGAGCAGGGAGGGGGCAGTGGACAGTAGGCAAAGCCCAGGTGAACCCTTGTCCTGAGAGCTCTATTTGTCACCCGCCACGGATCCACACATCATCCACCTGCGACAGACTCAATAAACCGGCCTCTCTACAGACACATAAGTATTTTAAAATGTTGGCAGATGGTCAATAGTGATTTTAAATAAACTTGTTTTTATTAAGTAGTTATTGAATTCATAATAGCTTTGAAGTGTTAGAATTCATTTTTAATAGATGCTAAAAAGGGGAGGCGTCTACAGCAAAAATTTGGGGGAAAATGGTCTCAATATCCACTATTCTGTTCCACTAAAATATCCTGGACATGCTAACCTTTGAGGATTCAATGGTTTTCCCTGACTGCCATCCAAACCAAGAAGGAGAGCAATAAAATTATTTGTCTTAGGTTGGGTCATCCTTCTTGACTCAGAAAGCCTGGCCGCCAAAATTATCAAATAGATTTCTAAGTAGGGCAGTCCCTTCTTGCTTTCCATCCAAGAAGAGTTAGGTTTTGAAGAACCAAAAGGGAATAGCTAAAAGTTGCTTATACACGTAGCAATTAGTGGCTCTCGATTACAGACTCCACTGAATCTGTGAATAAAAGAAAACCCAGGGAGGAATCTATAACCAATAACAAATCCCCACCGGAGAGGGAATTAAAGCAAGGGCAGGGCTGAGTCCCATTGCAAGCATTTTTAAATTTAAAACCATCCAGCACACTGCTCTGAACACAGGCAGTGTCTCACTCAATGGCTATTGACTGCTTCCAAGTTCAATGATAGGAGACCTTCGGTCATGACCGTGGCTCTGCATTACTTTTCTCTCAAAAGGGAAAGAAGGAATCTAAAATCCACGTGGGAGCTCTGGACTGATGGCTCACAGTTGCTTAACAGCAAAGGGGCCTCCCTCTGAGGGGCAGTAGCCACAACCTTAGGAGTGATTATCATTGCTGAATTCCAATGATCTATATACCCTGAGTGTGTGATGTCACCAAAGCTGAAAGAAATCTATGCAGCTCTGAAATAATTTGGACAGGATCTGAGTGAGTTTCAACTATAAAAATCACAGAGAAACAAGTCTTTTTCACAGAAAACATTAATAAATTAAGAACATAAAAAAAAATTGGAATACCTGCCTGTAATTATTTTCTATACCTTTCAGGAAAAAGAATATAGTTGAACCTATTTCTGAGAAATTTAGCGGTTCTACTTTCAAGATAAAACAAACTCGAATCACGTATTTTTCCTGATGATTCTTGATAAAATATATCCTGAACTGAGTGTAGCATCCACTAAAGCTGTGAAAGAACCATGTTTACTATATGATAGCATAATACGGACTTTAGTTTAAAGTAACATTTTCTTTAGTAGCTTTCTTCTATAACTTAAAAAAAAATTGCTAAAAAGTGTCCTCACTTTGATTCTGAAGTATTTAATTTTACTAAAGGCTATTATTAAATATGCAGTCTATATAAACATACATACACACAAAAATAAGCACTACAGATGTGGGCAGTTAGAAAAATTCTTAGCAAAACCCCCACATATTTCAAATACTGTTCTTCCTTGTAACTGTCCTCTACCAAAATTAGGATGTTACAGCCTAACAGGTGGCTTTCATTTATAGAATTCAAAATTAATGAAATTTGGAAATGGCCTCTCTCCAAAAACAAACTGGTCATTCTAAAAAAAAGTGTACCCCTTAATCTATAAAACAAACAGAAACAAACCAAACAAACCCCCTTCATGCTGTCTTTCCATATTATCTGAATTTTTGATGTATTTAAGAAGGTAAATTTCATGCATGTACTGACAATTTAAAATTCATATACCTTAAGGAAAACAAGTCATTATTATGGGTTTCACAAGAAAGGGGAAGAGAAATGAAAACTGCCTGTATTTCCAGAGTTCTGTTCAACGTACTCTGGTTGATAACAAGATTTACCACCATAGACTGGTACCAAGATTTACACCAATGCTAAATATTAGGGAAAACAGTGGGCAATAGTGTTATAGGACCTGACCCAGCTATTCTGGACAGACAGATCAGGAAAACATAAATAGTAATGCTATAAACTAACTATAGCATCTGTCCCGAACAAGACTCAAAAAGTAGTTTTTAAAAATATGAGGAGACACTGAATAGACTGTCAGCACACACAGCAATGTTTAATATACTCAAATAAACAAGATACGTTGTGTCTTAACTAGCCAGACCCTGTTTAAATTTAGTGAGGGAAGATAGAGAGGTCAGATATGCAGACACAGCCTTCCAATTATGTAGAATGATCCTTTAGATCATGTGATATAGTTAAAATGTTGTTTCCAAATCCCACTACCCCATTTTCCTATCTAGAAGAGTTAATGCATGAATTCAGTATGAGCAAATGGTGCTTTGCAAAAATAACCACACTCACTCACTAGAGGAATAAAGGTTGCTTGCATTAAGTCACGCATCGTGGAGTTAGGAAAAAATGACAATACTGAAAAAATCCAACACAATCCAATGATTACCACAAGACAAGCTCTTTCAGGTCACCTCTGCTTATTCCTTTTTTTAAATCTTTAAGCTGCCCACCCGAAAGACATATCACCTCTGCAAGCTGTTTCCTAGGCAGCATTTTTTAAACTCAGGATTTAATAAAAGGGATGGGTCAAAACCATTTACATTTGATAACCTAAGGAGAAATTTGTTTTCAGAAAGAGGGATGAATGGCCAAGAGCTCTGTGTCCCTCTCAAGACCAGTAGGTACCTATTGTCCTTGCACGTGGGCAGGGCATACACACATATACAAACACACACTTCAGTTCTTTACAAATAGAATCATTTTTTGCTTCCTTAAAAAAATGTTAAAGGCAAACACCGCAAAGTTTAGGTATAATAGAACAAAGACAAAAATAAAGTTCATGTAAACAGTAAGCACATACCTGCTGGGAGATGCCATTTCCTCTACATTTTAGAGCCCAAATGTTGAGTATTAGCATTATTGCTACTATAAAGCTTCTGATAAAAATGGATCATCTCTTGCTGACCTGAGAACCAGCTGGCTGCTGGAAAAGTGGTTTCCCCCATATATGATTCAGTCTCCTTGACAAATGTACTGCATTGTACTGGATGAGTCATCCGAGGGTTAGTCCGCATTTTATAGGCCTGTTGTGTCATTACTCACATTCAACATCCTGCTTCTCAAAAGTGGAAGCTGGAAGCCTGACAGCTGACGGATGCTTTTTCCAATTAAAATATTGTTTTAAAAATTCCTGTAAGTTATGATTATCAATCATTGATGATACTCTAAAAGGCTCAGGAAGTAAATGGCACAGCTCAATACCTGAGATTATAGTCTGCAGAAAGTGCCAACTGTTCACCTACGCCCACCCCCAAACCAAAAATGTTATTCCAGGTTGAGAGCACGGGTGTCCTTCTTTCAAACTCTCGGCGGAATTAATGCAGGCATGGGCCTCGTTAAATCTTATAGAGTGAGGTTACCTAGCTGCTGGAGTTATGTGAAAATTACATGTCAAAATTTCAATTCCTGGGTATTAGATGTAACTGAGGAATAATCTGTTAATTGTGTTAAGTGGGATAGTGGCATTGTGTTTATAAAATGTCTATCTTTTAAGAGAGGCATACTGAAGTATGTTAGAGGTGAAATGATATTATATCTGGGACTGGTTATATTTTAGACAAAAGACAAAGAAAAAAAGCAGTAAAGAAGGGTGGCAACATCTTGATAATTGTTGCATCTGTGTGGTGAGTCTATGGGGGAGGAAGTCAGCATATTTTTCTCTATTTCTTTGAGAATCTTTGAAACTTCCTAATAATTTTTTTTAATTAAAAAAATTTTTTTTCAGCCCTGATGATCTAATTTATACCTGAACATGGTAGTTTTCTAGTTAGGCATGAATCTATCTCGAAAGAGCTGGGGTGTGGATGCAAGGTTACACACTGCACAAGTGTGGGGGTCAGGGGGCACCATTCACACAGTACAACCCAGGAGTCCCGAGGGCAGGAACAGGACCTGAGGTTGTTCTATCTCCAGCCTGAATATGTTCTAGGTCTCCTGTGAAGGCTGCATCACCCCCCTGCACAAATGCCCTCCCCCTAGATAGTCTGGAGGTTATTTTCTTACGCTTTGAGAACCCAACCCGGCCTCATTCATGAGTGCAATGTTGACATTATGATGGAAAGGTGACTATTTCCAGCTTCCTTATATGGTTTTGGAAACACTCCACGAGAGGTTATGTAATCACTACCCATAGTCCCCCTTACACCAACAAGTCCCTTTGTAAAGCGGCACAGTGTTTGCTCAACTCATTTAATGCTCAAATAGGGTTACTCAAACAATGAGAAGGAGGAAGAGGGCTTTGATTTCATGGTTGAAAAAAAAAGTCCAGATATGGAAGCTCTGATGCGTGTTAAATGAATACACTATTTAAATCAGATGTCATTTGAAAAACTGTTCATGTTGTTACACTGTGAAAGCGTGATAGGTCACCATAGGAAACATAAAATATGGAGGTACTACTAAAGCCAAGAACTCTGGAATACTCTCCTTAGTTCTGAAACTGAAGGGATGGAGCATGTGTCAAGCTTAGGCTCCCACTTTAGCCAAAAGCCAACCCCAATTTTCAAACAACAATTTTCAAAGGACTGCAGACAGGTTTTATATGATTGTGACAGTCTCCACACAACATACAGTTATACCCTCACTAATCCAGATGGGTTTAGATGGTTTGTAGCCCTGAATTGAAGATTTCCTTGATTTTGATAAATTCTTTCCTCAAAAGGACTGCAAATTACAACCTTAGCAAAATGTTCCCTCACAATTTAATAACCGGTCACATGCTTCCGAAGCATAATTTATCTCAATGCAACAGACAGAAAGGGGAGAAATTAATAAACTTAGCCCAATTTGAGCTTCCGTGTCTTCAAGAAATAAATTCATAGTTTGTTAAAGAATTTTGCATTCAGACCTCACTAATTGAAAATACGAAAATAATAGCAATAATGATGTGTCACATATACACATACACACTTATTCATATATAGTGAAAGAATGAGAATCATAGGGCAAATACAAGAAAATGCTAATAATACTTGGGGGAATCCAGTCTTGAGGGACTCCTTTATTCTATTCTTGCAACTTTTCTGTAAGTATGAAGTATTTCAAAATAAAGTTAAACAAGCCTCACCCTATCAAGATGGTGGAGTGAGAAACTTCAGGGCTTGGCCCAACCTAGAACTTTTGAACAACCAGCAAGAACTGGCAGAAACATCTTTCTCAAAGCTCCAGAAAACAGTATAAGGATTATAATAACCGGGTGAGCGCCATGCAAGAAAACGGCTATTTAAACACTGTAGAATCTCCTGGCATCCTGGCACGCAGCTCTGCACAGAACCAGCCCACACTCAGTGTGGACCCCTAGCACAGTTCTGGACGTAGAGTGTCCTTTGCGTACATAGCGGGAGCTTGTTTGACCCAATCTGCCTAGTGGTGGCTTTACGATCTCACCACCCCAGAACTTGCCCTGCATGTAGAAGGTATCAATCTCTCTGAGTATCCCTACAGGTAGGTGAGCTGTCAAGCCGTGCTGCCTGGGGAAACAGATTGCTGGTTATAGGACATACAGTGCAATGCCCTGGACCATGAGGAAACTGTTTCCTAGGGAAGAGGTGACATTTCTAACTGTGTAAATGGGGGAATTCCCAGGGCCACACAACACGCCTGCCCGGGACAAGACACGGGCACAGAAAGGATCAGGAAAGTCCCTACCCTGTGGCCTACAGCCATTCTCTAAACTCATGGTATGGATAAATCTTGAAGTATAACAGTTGCACAGGTCAGTCTGCAAAAACCTGGAAAGGTATTCCTCCCTTCCACTTGTTTTTCTTTTGTAAGCAGCTGACATTCAAGGAAAGCTCTGTCATAACACTAGCTGGATACAAGCTTAAGGAACAAAAGTCTCAGAGTCTAAATTCCAGCACCGACAAAAAACCAAAATGTCCGGGTTTCCACAAAAGACCACAAAACATACAAACAAACAGGAAGGAATGGCCCAGACAAAGGAGAATATTAAAGCATTAGAAACCATCGATGAGGAGGATCGGACCTGGAACATACCATTAAAAATAGCTCTAAATGCTTTAAATTGTGTTTCTGGTTTATAATTCCACTTTTTAGTCCCCACAGTATCTAAAAGGCAAATGCTTAAAATTTACTGAGAAATCAGTAGTTTTGGACTCATGTATAAACATGTAATCTGTAATCTGGAACAGAAGAATATAGAAGCATAGCTTGTATATGTTGAAGGTGAAAGGTTGGAAAAAGATATCCCATGCGAACAGTAAAAAAAAAGCTAATATTGGACAAAATAAACGCTAAATGCAAAACTGTTATAAGAAACAAAGAAGGATACAATAAATTAATAAAAGAGGCAACCCACCAAGAGGAAATATCATAAATATTTATGCACTCAGACATGGTGCCCCTAAATACATGAGGCAAACACTGGCAAAACTGAAAGAAGAAGTAGATCTCTCTACGTTAATAGTTGGAAACTTCAATACACCACTCTCATCAATAGACAGAACATCTATCTAGACAGAGGATCAATAAAGAGAACATGAATAATATGATAAGTGAACCAGACCTAAGAGACACATACAGCAGGGTATACATTCTTCTCAAGTACTCATGGTATTCTCCAGAACAGACCACATGGTGGGTCACAAAATATATCTCAGTAAATTAAAAGAGACTGAAATTATACAAAGCACTTTCTCTGACAATAAAGGAATGAAGCTGGAAATCAATAACAGCCAGAGAACTGGAAAATTCACAAATATACAGAGGTTAAACAACACATTCTTACACAATCAGTGGGTCAAAGAAAAAAATTGCAAGAGAAATCTGTAAATAAATCAAGATGAATGAAAACAAGAACTCAACATAATAAAATTTATAGAATGCAGTGAAGACAGTGCTGAGAGGAAAATTTATAGCCTACATTAAAAAGAGAGAAACAGCTCAAATCAAAGACCAACTGCATGCCTGGAGGTTCTAGAACAAGAATAATAAACCAATCTTATTTTTTTTTTTGCATGGGCCGGCACCAGGAATCAAACCCGGAATGGCAGGTGAGAACCCTGCCTACTGAGCCACTGTGGCACACCTGTTCTAGTCTGCTAACTACTGGAATGCAACACACCAGAGATGGACTGGCTTTTAATAAAAGGGGATTTATTTAATTAGTTCTTCAGAGGAAAGGCAGCTAACTTATAACTGAGGTTCTTTCTTACATGGGAAGGCACAGGGTGATCTCTGCTGGCCTTCTCTCCAGGCTCCGGGGTTCCAACAACTTTCCCCGGGGTGATTTCTTTCTGCATCTCCAAAGGCCTGGGCTGAGCTGTGAGTGCTGAGATGAGATATGCTGAGTTGCTTGGCCGGTGCTATGTTGAATCTCTCATTTAAGCACCAGCCAAGTAAATCAAACATCATTCATTGCAGCAGGCACACCTCCTAGCCGACTGCAGATGTAATCAACAACAGATGAGGTTCACATGCCATTGGCTCATGTCCACAGCAACAGAACTAAGCACCTTCACCTTGCCAAGTTGACACCGGAATCTAACTACCACACCACCCAAGAAACCAATCTTAAAGCAAGCAGAATGAAGGAAATAACAGATTAGAGCAGAAATAAATGAAACAGACTAACAAAGCAATAGAGAGAATCAACAAGACCAACAGTTGGTTCTTTGAGAAGATCAATAAAATTGACAAATCCTTAGCTTCACAAACAAAGAAAACAAGAAAGAAGATATAAATAAAGTCAGTAATGAGGGGAAGGGAAGAGTGAAATGAGACAAAGTGTCAATGGCTGAGAGATTCCAAACAGAGTGGAGAGGTTATCCTGGAGGTTATTCTTATGCATTAAGTAGATATCACCTTGTTATTCAAGATGGAATGGATAGGCTGCAGGGAACTGCCTGAAAATGTAGATCTGTGTTCCAGTAGCCATGTTTCTTGATGATGATTGTATAATGATATAGCTTTCACAATGTGACTCTGTGATTGTGAAAACTTTGTGTCAGATGCTCCTTTTATCTACCTTGTCAACAGATGAGAGGAACATATGGAATAAAAATAAATAATAGGGGGAACAAATGTTAAAATAGATTTAGTTTGAAATTGCTAGTGATCAATGAAAGGGATCAGTAAGGGGTATGGCCTGTAAATTTTTTTTTTCTGTTTGTTATATTTTTCTGCTGTCTTTTTATTTCTTTTTCTGAATTGATGCTAATGTTCTGGGAAATAATCATGATGATGAATATGCAACTATGTGATGATATTGTGAATTGCTGAGTTTATGTGTTGGGAATGTTTGTGTTTCTTGTAATTTTTTTAATTAATAAAAAATTTTAAAAAAAAAGAAATGAGGGGAAGGACATTACTACTGATTCCACTGAAATAAAAACGATTATAAGAGGATACTATGAACAACTATGCTGACAAATTGGACAACCTTGATGAAATAGACAAATTCCTAGAAACACATGAACAACCTACACTGACTCTAGAAGAAATAGAAGATCTTGACAGACCAACTAAAAGTAAAGAGATTAAATCAGTCATCAAAAGCCTCCCAACAATAATAACAATAAGTTTCCCAACAAAGAAAAGCCTAGGACCTGATGGCTTCACAGGTGAATTCTACCAATCATTCTAGGAAGAATTAATACCTATCTTGCTGAAAAACTCTTCCAAAATAACTGAAAAGGAAGGAACACTACCTAACTCATTCTATATGGGGCTACCATCACTCTAATAGCAAAGCCAAATAAAAATACTACAAGAATATTACATACCAATTTCTCTAATGATAAGGATGCAAACATTGTCAATAAAATACGTGCAAATTGAATCCAACAGCACATTAAAAGAATTAAACACAATGATCAAGTGGGTTTTATCCCAGGTATGTAAGGGTGGTTCAATTCAAGAAAATCAATTAATGTAATTCAACACATTAACAAACCAAAGGGCAAAAACCACATAATTATCTAATTGATGCAGAAAAGAGATTCAGCAAAATCCAGCAATCTTTTTTGACAAAAACACTTCAGAAGATAGGAATAGAAGGAAACTTCTTCAACATGATAAAGGGAATGTATGAAAAACCCACAGCTAACATCATACTCAATGGTGAAAGACTGAAAGCTTTCCCTCTAAAATCTGGAAAACGACAAGGATACCCACTGTCACCACTGTTACTCAGCATTATGCTAGAAGTTCTAGCTAAAGCAGTTAGGCAAGGAAAAGAAAGAAAGTGCATCCACACTGGTCAGGAAGAAGTAGAACTTTCACTATTTGCAGAAACATGATCCTATATATAGCAAATCCCCCAAAATCTATAACAAAGCTACAAGAGCTAATAAATGAGTTCAGCAAAATGGTGGGATACAAGATCAACACGTAAAAATCAGCAGTGTTTCTGTATTCCAGTAATACACAATAGCAACTAAAAGAATCAAATATCTAGGAATAAACTTAACTAAGGATGTAAAGGACTTGCACATACAAAAAAAAATCACAAAACATTGCTAAAATAAATCAAAGAACACATAAATAAATGGAAAGACATTCTTGTGTTCATAGGTTGGAAGGCTAAATATCATCAAGATGTCAATTTTTCCCAAACTAATTTACAGATTCAATGCAATCGCAATGGAAATGGAAAAGCAAATTATCAAATTTATTTGGAAGGGTAAGGGGCCCCACACAGTCAAAAACAAAGTTGGAGAACTCACACTTTCAGACTCTAAAGCATATTACAAAGCTATTGTGATCAAAAGAGCATGGTATAGATATATTGACCAATGGAACAAAGTTGACAGTTCAGAAACAGACCCTCACATATATGGCCAATTGATATTTGACAAGGCTGCAAAGTCCACTCAAATGGGAAAGGACAGTCTCTTCAATAAATGGTGCTGGGAGAACTGGATATCCATAAGTAAAAGAATGAAAGAAGACCCCTACTCTACACCTTACAGAAAAATTAACTTTAAATACATCAAAGACCCAATAAAAGAACCAGGACCATAAAATTCGTAGGAGAAAATGTGGGGAAGCATGTTCAAGATCTTGTGATAGGTAATGGTTTCCTAGACTTTACAGCCAAAGCACAAGCACTGAAAGGGAAAATAGATAAATGGGACCTCCTTAAATTGACTTTTGTAATAGGGGAAACAAAGGCTAAAATATATTGCGTAGATGGAAATACTAGCAGTCAATGAGAGGGAGGGGTAAGGGGTATGGTTATGTATGAGTTTTTTTCTTTTTATTTCTTTTTCTGAATTGATGCAAATGTTCTAAGAAATGATCATGGTGATGATATTGTGAGTTGTTGATTATATACTAAGAATGGAATGATCATATGGTAAGAATGTTCATGTTTGTACATTGCTGTGTTTAAAAAAATAAAATAAATAATAAAGGAAAAAAATTTGATTTTTGTGCTTCAACGGACTTTGTCAAGAAAGTGAAAAGGCAACCTACTCAATGGTAGAAAATATCTCAAAACCACATATCAGATAAAGGTTTAATATCCAGAATATATAAAGAAATCCTACAACTTAACAATTAAAAAAATATTTAAAAATGGACAAAAGACTTGAATCGACATTTTTCCAAAGAGGATACACAAATGTCTAAAAAACACATGCAAAGATATGCAACATCACTAGCTGTTAGTGAAATGTAAATCAAAACCACAATGAGATACCATTTTACACCTAACAGAATGGCCACTATTAAAAAACAAAAAACAGAAAAATATAAGTGTTGGAGAAGATGTGGTGAAATAGGAATACTCATTCACTGCTGGTGGAAATGTAAAATGCTGCAGCCACTATGGAAGACAGTTTGGCAGGTCCTCAGGAAGTTAGGTATAGAATTGCTATAGGATCCAACAATCCTATGGCTAGGCATAAACCCAGAAGAACCAAAAGCAGGTACATTTGCTCACCTATGTTCATAGTGGCATTGTTCACAATTGTGAAAAGATGGAGGCAACCCAAGTGTCCATCAAATGATGACTGGATAAACAAAACACAGTATATGCATATGATGGAATATTATTCAGCTGTAAAAAGGAATAAAGTTCTGATGCATATAACAACATGCATAAACCTGGAAGACATTATATTGAGTGAAATAAGCCAGACTCATAAGTACAAATATTGTATGAACTCACTAGTATATTATACATATTGCAATTATAATAAGAAAGCTCATAGAATCAGAATCTAGAATATAAGTTACCAGGAGATAGACTGGGGTTAGAGAAAGGGGAGTTGTTGCTTAATTTGTACAGAATTTCTTTTTAGGCTGATGGTAAAGGTTTGGAAGTGGATTGTGGTGATGGTAGCAAATTATTGAGTGTAATCAACAAGATCGAACTATGTAGGTGAAGGTGGTCTGAAGAGGAAAGTTTAGGATATGTATGTTACTAGAACAAAAATGAAAAGTTAAGACATAGGACTACACAGCACAGTAAGCCCTATTGTAGACAATGGACCATAGTTAATAATACAAGTATAAAAATGTTCCTTCATGGGTTATACAACAAATGTATGATAAAATATAAGGTGTTAATAATAGAGCATCACTCTGGACAAACCAACAAAATCTCACGTCCAGAGTGATGCCCCGATGAATCCCAGAGTGGTTCGATCAGTGAGTGGAAAAGTATTTGCAAAGCCCCCTTCGGGGAATGGTGAGAACGAGGAGAAATTCAACTTCCCCAAGTTGAATTCTTGATATTCTCACAAGCAGTGTGAAAAAGATAAAAAAAATAATAGAGCAGTAATGGGAAAAAATACGCCTAATGTAAATAATGGATGAAAGAAGTATTTTAACAATATTTCATCAATTGTAATAAAGTTAACTACTATATTAAAAATAGCACAAGTATTTTAAAAAGTGCTGTCATTAACAATAAAATATTCCACACCAATGCAAGATGTTAGTGCTGGGGTAGTGTACAGGAATCCTGTATTTTATGCATGATTGTTTTGTAAAACTCACAACATCTCTAACAAAACAATTTGCAAAGACAGTGGAAAAAATTAAAATAAAGTTAACATACCCACACAAGAGAATATGTACCCCCACTACTCCAGGTGATTTTCATGGGATTTAATAACCAGGATCGTTAACTGCTGTTGGCACCCCCAACCCATTTAAAAATGATGGATTATAAGGAAATTTACTAAAATGATAACAGTGAAAACTGCCTTTGGGTAGGGCTTCTCAAAGTGTGTTAATTTACAAATAATCTTATAAGAGACAAGAGAGATGGACACCTATGCTGGGAAAACAGCTTTTTATATCCTTGAAAATTATATGACTAAACCCTGTTTAGCCTTGCATTTTCCAAATGTATTTCATCACAGAGCCCCCCAGCTAGATACATACCCATCCATTACTGTCCCAAGGAACCTTATCAAAAAGCACTTTGGGATACATTGCTATAAGTGATGGAACGTGGGATACTTTAAAAAAAAATTTTTATTGTATAATATACATACATATAAAGCAAAGCAAGAAAAAAGCAGTAGTTTTCAAAGCACTCTTCAACTAGAAGTTACAGGACAGATCCCAGAGTTTGTCATGGGCTACTATACCATCATCTCAGATTTTTCTTTCTAGCTGCTCCAGGACATTGGAGGCTAGAAGGAATAAATATTTTTTTATCATCACAATCGACTTTCTTCTTTTTGAAAGTGAAAAATAATGCATATATACAAAAAAGCAATACTTTTCAAAGCACATCACCACAATTAGTTGTAGAACAGATTTCAGAGTTTGGTATGGGTTACAATTCCACAATTTTAGGTTTTTATTTCTAGTTGCTCTAAGATATTGGACTAAAAGAAATATCAATATAATGATTCAGGAGTAATACTCGTTTGCTAAACCTAACCTTCTCTGTGTAACTCCACTATCACCTTTGATCTTTCTCCCCCTCTTTAGGGAGTATGCCCATTCTGACTTTTTCATGTTGGAAGGAGCAGTGTATGATATGGGGTAGGGAAATGGATCTAGCTGATGTTCTGGAGAGACTGGCCCCTCTAGGTTTCAGAACTTTCAGGACCTATCTGGAGGCTGTAGGTTTCTGGAATGTTACCCTAGTGCATGGAACCTTTGTAGAATATTATATAATGCCCTAGGTGTTCTTTAGGACTGGTGAGAATGGTTTTGGTTGGGGTTTGGCAAGTTGTGATAGGTAGCAATATCTAACTGAAGCTTACATAAGAGTGACCTTCATAGTAGCCTTTCGACTCTATTTGAGCTCTCTCAGCCACTGATTTCTCATTTGTTACACTTCTTTTCCCCCTTTTGGTCAGGATGGCATTGTTGATCCCATGTCAGGGCCAGGCTCATCCCTGGGGGTCATCTCCACACTGCCAGGGAGACTTTCACCGCTGGATGTCATGTCCCAGGTATGGGGAAGGGCAATGACTTCACTTGCAGAGTTGGACTTAGAGAGTGAGGCCGGGATGTAGGATACTTTTTAATAATCTTTTACTCTTTTCCAGTTTTCTTCAGAACACATTTTACTTATTATAAGGAAAAACATGCCATGTTAATGTATGCTTTCTATTTGGTCAACCTGCATGCTAATAACCACTACTAGTCAAAAAAACAACTTGGAGTGTGAAGAAATTGATCACATCAGAGTGGCCAGTGCCACCATTAGCAGCAGCTAACTGATAATACCAGAGAAGCCTGGGCCCATGTGCACAACTGGGTTGGCAGCTCATTCCAGTATTGATGGTCCCTGGAAAGAGCTGGATGGGTCCACCTCAAGGAGCAGTAGCTTGCTCCAGGTCCACTTCCACTTCACCATGGTTAGAGCAAACTAAGGAACCTGAAAAGGAAACCAACCTGGAGGTCTTTGACCTCTAAGCTCTGCACATGCTTATCTCCTGGCACCGATCCTTGGGCTGTCAGGAGCAAAATTAACTTGATTCCAACTTCAATAAACTTATTAACTCACTAATGTACCCTTATTTTTAAAATTCTTGCCATGAATTTTTTTCCACAAGAGATTTAGCAATTATCTGTCTGCATGAATATTTGCTTGTATTTTTGCTGAAGTTCAAATACTGGCTAATGTCAAGATCTAGAGGCAAACATGGAAACCACTGACATAGGTCCTGGAGGCAATACCGTGCAGTGGTAAAGAGCATTAGTTTGGAGTCATGCTGTCTTGATTCAAAATCCTGCCTGTGCTTACTAAAATTATATGACTTTTCTAAGCCTCTATTTCCTTATTTTTAAGTAAAATGGGTATAATACTATGAATGACCTCCAGAGTTATTCTCAACAGGATAAATGTGGCCATTCACAATTATTTAGCCCAGGGTAGGCCCATACAAAGCACTTATGAATGTACACAAACAACAACGTTTTATGAATTTAGATTCTCAACTGGGCTGGCAAACTATGGCCACACCACCACACCCGCAAGGCTGTTTTTGAGCTACAATGGTGGAGTTAAACTGCTGCGACAGAGATCATATGGCCTATAAAGCGGCAAATATTTCCATCTAGAACTCTGTAGAAAAACTAAGCCAATTCCTGGCGATGAATGTTCATGAGGATAAAGAGCCAGGTCTTATCTCTACAGAAGTTTTGGTTCTTGGTCCCTTATTCTGCTTCATGTCCCAATTTGACACTGGCCAGTTTTAGAATCCGATTTGATCCACACGAGCTGGAGCTCATGCTTTTCTTATAGTGCCAAACATCTACCACGGCTGTCTCATGGTGGGTGGTGAAATCGACAGAGCCTGAGGTTGATTTTTGGTCTTTGCACCCCCCATTCCTTCCTAACTTGTCCACTCAAAAAGGACCTCCCCTATTTCAGAGACCAGTGACCCCTGCTGGTGTGTTTAAGTCCACAGGCATGCCTCCCCTCCCCCAAGTAACATCTGTGCATTATGGAGAAACCACATGTGTCCCCCAGAGCTTGAAGCAAGATGTGAAAGATGATCTGGAAGAGGCATGCAGGAAACTGAACAAACAAAAACGAAGGCTTCTCTCAAGAGGGATGGACAGCCACATGCAGGATTCATAAAGCAGGGAGGAGCCTACAGAAATTAAGCTGCAGAAACATTGTCACTGACAAGAATCCAGTAAGGAGACTGAGGGCAACCCAGAAAATGAAGCACACACCTCAAAAGCAGGTCCTGATTTTTCTGTAAACATACAATTTCTACAATAATAATTTTAAAAGGCAGGTCCCAATACACATCGCTGCAACCAATAGTGCTACATATTTTCTTTGGCAGGAAAGCTTATTTATTTGGGGAAAATGAATCCACAGCATTAATGGATAACACAGGTGAAGGGACTCCTGGGATTGGCCTCTGGGAGAAGAAATTTGAATAAAAGAATCCATTTTAACTGCCTTCAGTTAAGTTCTCTTTAAAAAAAAGTTTAAGCCAGCTGTTTGGACAGAGATAAAATCTGGAAAATACTTAGAAATACAGTGTTTTTCTGGTGGTCACTTGTTGCCTCTTGGCAAAAATCAACATTTTTGAGCAGTCAATTCAGAGAAATACTTAAATACTAAATTGAATGATGGGGGTTGGCCAAGGAGAGCAGGGAGGCAGATGAGTTCTACTGCTGCCTATGACAGCAGAATCTCAAAGACAGTACAGTGACAAATTTCACTTACAGTGACAAATTTCACTTGATGCTAAGTCAGTTTTCAGCTGTTTCTCAAAGTATTCTGGCACAAGTAGTCAAATAAGTTTCTCTCCAAAACCTGTGGTTAATCTGGAGATGTTCACCCTGGCCAGAGCAAGACCTGCACTGATGAAGTGTATACAGGCTCTTCTAAGCAGAGTTTTTAAAATAAGAGATGCCACTATGTGAGAACTGGGGCTGGGATTGTAGATTCAGCTCTGTGCACAGTACTGTATACAATTCTATGATTAAACCTACAAATTTCTTTCCAGGCCCGTGTGGAGGGAAGGCAAGGGACTGAATTAGTAGACAGATTTAGTCTAGACAGACTGAGTTTCTCTAGTACAGGATGGATGGGAATGGAGGGGTTGAGAATAATCAGTACAGGGTGTTATACAAATAGGGCAGCACTGAGGAGATAGGAAGGAAGAATCTGAAAAATATCAGAAATATGTGAAAGTCACTCTGGAAATTATGGGAGGAGCCAAGGGCTTGATTAGCAAGGAAAAGCAATAGAGCATTCAAGGTTCTGGGCATATGACTGAGTTGGAGGTCAGGTGTCTATGAGAAGACCAGTTTCTTTGTCAACTTTAGAGAAGGGGTAATGAAGACTAAACTGGACAAGGCCTGGCTTCTCCAAAAACCAAGTTGGAGAAAGAAATTCGAATCAAGATTTAGGGGTAGAATTTTAACTTCAAGGGTTGGGGGTTGGCTCAGTGTTTGAAAAGGGGATATAGAGAGTACCCAAGAAGTAACCATTTGATGTATTTAACAATTGTCAGGCTGAACAATGAGGTCTGTGCTTGAAATCTACTCAAGGTTGGATGGCTCATTCCTTAAGCCATTGCACCAAGTGAGTATGCTAGACAGAAATCTGCCATTTGGCCTAGCTCAGCCTACTCTGTTGTTTCTCTAACTCCAAGCCAAAATTAGATTTGAAGCTGCTGAAGGGCTATATGATTCCAGAAACAGACTTCTGGAGAGAAATCTTAATGCTGGCCACAAAAACTTGTTCAAGACAATGGTTGCCTCCTTGTGGAAGTCATCTTTGTGTGGGGGGCAGTTATGCAGTTGTGGAAATAGAAATCTCTTCTGAGAATCCTCAACTATATTCTTTAATTATTCACCTATGTAAATAGCATGCATTATTATAATTATGAAATGCAGTAGCATGAGTTTGGCTTTGCCATCAGTCCTAGGCCCTTCGGCAGAATCATTTAACTTTTTTATACCTTAATTTCCTTGTCTAGAAAATGTAGGGTATAAGTAAATCAGCCCTGGAAGATTCCAAAATCCAAGGAATTTTGGTAATAAAAGGAATGGATTGGTAACAGCTAAGTGAGAAAACTGTCTAATAATAAAAGTAGCTAGAGAAGAAGGGGAAGGGGGGAGAAGGTAAAGGACCAAAATAACTCACAACTTACTGACCAGGAGAGGGAAGGGGAGACCCAGTTTTAAGCTTGAGTGCTCCTGAAGCAAACTTGAAACTGACCAAAGGCTCACCTCCATAAAGAGCCATAGGTTAACAGGGAAAGCAAGAAGAAACTGGAAAGAAAGCTGGATAATACTGGTGGATCAAAACCAAAGTAGGGGCTAGGGAGCTATGTTCCTGACCCTGGATCTAAGAGACCAGTCTAAACAAACACACCAGTCTAAAAGGATGTGGATCTCACCCCAAAGCTAGAACTGACTTTTCCTTACAAACAAACATTAGTCAACAAGAGCAGTTAATGTCAACATTAGCTATGGTTATATCATATGCAAGCACAGCACCTTAAAACTTCAAGGACTTTTATCTCTAAAGACCTGGGATGAGAAAATGGAGTCTCACATGTCTTCTTGCCTGTCTTCATGGCAAATGGGATCATAATAACATTTTGTAATACCTTGACCATCATCTTTATCACTGCACTTGAGACTCTTAAGATTTTTTTCTTTTTCTTACTTACTTACTTCTGTAGCTCAGCATCTGACACATAGTAAACCCTCAGTAGACAGGATATCTTGCATTAATTCAACAAACAAACACAGATGAACTTTTATTGGCTTAAGTACAAGGTAGAGATGAAGATTATAAGAGGGAAAGAACTGACATACGGGTGGTAGCAAACTTTCGTAATGTGGATTTTTTTCTTCATGACAAAAAGTGATAAATTCACTACAGAGCACTTAGAAAACACAAAGAAAAAAAGTCACCTGAACTAACATCTAAGTGGTAGAATTTAACAGCATTATAGGCATCTACAGTTACGTGATGTATGTTTGCTAATTCAATGGCTGAATCCCATTTAAAAAAAAGTAAAGGAGAAATAACATTCTCCTGTTTTTTAAAATGTATTCATTCTTTTTAAAATTTATTTATTAATTTAAAAAATTAACAAATGAACTAAAACATCAACATATATAATCAGTAATTCACAATATCATCACTTAGTTGCATATTCATCATTTCTTAGAACATTTGCATCAATTCAGAAAAAGAAATAAAGAGACAACAGGAAAAGAAATAAAATGAAAACAGAAAAAAAAGATTATACATACCATAGCCCTTACCACTCGCTTTCACTGATCACTAGCATTTCAAACTAAATTTATTTTAACATGAAATGTATTCATTCTTGATAAAGATAAAAAGTATTATATGCAGGTCTTAGCAAGATTTTTTTCCTGCTTTAGTTCTGTTCCCCAGAAGGAACAAATAAATAATCTATGGGTTTTACATCTTATGGACCTTAGACAGTAACCTAAAAATAAAAAAGAGCAGCTAGAATTCTAAAATGAGCCTTAGAGATTTTAGTTCTAGACTACCAGCTGTTAGTTCCCTCTTTAAAAGTACATATACGGGAAAAAAAAAATGCAGATATTGGGTCCCAAACTTCTGACTCCACGTCAACTGCACCTTACTAAGAATTAACTACCTAGCTAAGAAGAACATTATCCCTAAATTTTGTCACACTGTTAACTTCTGCTTTCTGAAACACATAAGAGTTGATTCCAAAACAAGAAAAGCAAATGGTCATCCATGCCTAGGATATTTATCTGTACCAGGAGTCTCAAGCTCTACTCATTACTTTGAAAGTTGTTTCTGACTTTGCCATAAACAGTTGAGTTTCATCAAAAACAGAAAAAAATGGGCCAATCTGAATTAGGGCCCATTGGTCAACAGATTGCAAACTATCAGATAAGGCTTACAGATCTCTAATTTCTGCTCCAACTTCCTCCCTAAAGCTCATCTGATTCTACATAGGGAAGGCATATTTGGTGAGCTTCCAACCTGCTTCAACTATCCCCTTTTCTCAGAAACCCCAAGACTGGTCTTAACAAGGCTTGTTGAGGAGGGATAGGGGAGGTGTATTCAAAGTACTTCATCAAGAAAAGAATCTTGCTCTTTATGACAGTTGAGTGTCTGCCAAGAGAGTTTCAAATCTGCACAGTTAACCTTTCAACTTCACTAACATCCACTCAGAGAGAGAGAAGAGAAGCAAGGGCCTGAGAACAGTTAAAGAAAGTTGTGGTGTTCCTCTAAATGAACACAAACCCTGGTGTTAGCCAAGATTTGGGGAACTACTGTCCATGTGCCTCTTCTGACAATCAACCTTGCCAACATTGATATGGTTTTTAGCATTGAAAGATGTGGTATATACTTATCTTTCAAACTGGCCCCTCAATGCTTGCCACCTACTTCATCTGATGCTCCATGATGGGAAGTTTTCCTTCCCAATGCTGGAGGAAGAGGTGAAAGACTGTCTTCTGCAGAATTTTCAAGGGTAATTCTGACCACATGTGATTTTCACATTGTATACAGCTCCAATGAAAAGAGTCAGAGACCTATGATAGATAGGAATCTGATCAGTACTCCCCCCTAGAACTCTCTCTTCAAGTAGCTGCCATTTGAAAGTCAGCTCTAGGGGGTGCAAGGGTAGTTCGGTGGTAGAAGTTCTGCCTGCCATATGGACGACCTCGGTTCAATTCCTGGCCTATGCATTTCCCCAAAACAAACAAACAAGCAAAGAAACAAACAAAAAGCGAAACAAAACAAAAATTCAACAAATGCTGCTACAATAAGGGGATATTCACATGGAAAAAGAATGAAATGTGACCCCCGCCATACAGCATACAAAAAAAGTCAGCTCCAAAGTTTCCTTAGAATAAGTATCAGGAGGCTAAAGGGAAAAAGGAGGGGGAACGGATGTGGGCTACACCTATTTTGTAGACTAAAAACCAAATAGTAAGCCCCAAATGCATATATTGGAAATAAAATATAAAAAGTACATTTGTGGCAGAGCCAAGAATAGATTCTACATGTCCTTGAATTTTATCTTTCAGAACTCTCTTAAACAAGGTTCACTGCCATAAATTCACTGTTTCAAGACTCCCCAAAGATGCTCTCTGACTCTTTCTCCACTCCAGAAGGAGAAAAAAGTTTCATGGATTTCATTTGTGTGTTTCTTGAAAGCTCTGGAAAAACTGTCCTGGACACTATGCATGTGCTGAATGTGAACAGCAAATCTTAATATTTGGACATTCTCACCTACCAGAGTGAGGCCAGTTTGTCCAAAGGGATTGTGCTACTATTCAGCAGAAGCTGGAAATAATACAAACACACATACACTATGGCACACGAATGCCAAGAGATAAGCTAAAGATTGCAGAGAGTAAAGAGACTGGAGTGGGAAGGAGAGGCATGCGTCTGTGTTGGTTTGAAAATTTTATATACCCTAGAAAAGCAAGGCTCTTTTGGGGGGGGGGGGCGGTAATTGGCCAGTTTCATTGAATCTAATTCCAATCCTGTGTAACATGATTATTATTATTTTTAAAATATTTTTATTGAGATTATCTTCACACACATACAGTCCATCCAAACTATACAATCCATGACTCAGAATATCATCAATGTTTGTGTATTCATCACCATGATCATTTTTAGAACATCTGTATCACTTCAGAAAAAGAAATAAGGAGAAAGAAGAAAAAATCCTCATATATCCCATACCCTACTCCTCCTTCTCATTGACCATTAGTATTTCAATTTACTCATTTTTTACCCCTTTTTCCCAGTCCCTACTATTTATTTATTTTTTGGTCCTTATCTTTTTTTACTCATCTGTCCATATCCTGGATAGAGGCACATCAGACACAAGGGTTTCCACAATCTCTCGGTCGCACTGTAAAAGCTATATAGTTATACAATCATCTTCAAGAAACAAGGCTACAGGAACACAGCTCAACAGTTTCAGGTACTTCACTCTAGCTACTCCAATACACCATAAACTAAAAAGGGTTATCTATATAAATATATGAATAACCTGGGAGTCATGTCCCAATTGGGGGGTGGGGGGGCAGTGAGTTCATCTGCTGAGTTGGCTTAGAGAGAGGCCACCCAAATATGAGCAAGAGAAGTTCTCTTGGGGTGACAGTTAGGCATAATTATAAGTAGGCTTAGCCTATCTTTTGCAGGAATAAGTTTCATATGGGCAAACCCAAAGATCAAGGGCTCAGCTTACTGAATTTGTTGTCTCGGCTGCCTGCGAAAATATCAGGAATTCTCCAAATGGGGAAGTTGAATGTTTCCTCTTTTCTCCCCAGTCCCCCAAGGGGCCTTTGCAAATACTTTTTTATTCACTGCACAAATTATTCTGGGATATATTGTGGCATCACCCTGACCTGTACAAACCAACATGATCTCATGCCCTATTCAAGATTCTATGTAATTATGGTGTTCAAATAAATTGACCATACAAGTTAAATTAGATAATATACTACCCAAAATATAAATTTTATACCAAATAAACACCTCTCCCTTTGTTCTCACATAGAAGTTGAAGTTTTAAAATATGGACCATTATTATCCTTTACTCTGTATTCTGATTTACCTTAGTACTATACACACCAGCTTCATTCATGTCTCTAGTCGAAGTCTTATCATTTTTTCAATTTTCTTTCTATATGGGGTAATGCTGACTTTCATAGCTTCAGAGCTCTAACTCTGAATTTTAGGTGTCACACGAATACCCGCAGTTTCAGGAAATAACCAAGCTATACACAAATAGCTTGATATCTCAGAATTTAGAAATAACAGAATAGATGTGACTGCTGTAAGAGCTTACAATCTAGGACCCTTTACAATAGGCCCAACCCTGATAACCCATGCTCTCGACTTCAATTCTCCGAGTTTGTATATTATAGTTAGTCCATATGAGTAAGGCATGATATTTGTCTTTTTGCTTCTGACATTTGATCAACATACTGTGTTCATTTACTTAGTTGCATGCCTCCCAACTTCATTCCATTTTGCAGCCTGTTTGATAGTCCCTTGTATGTATATGCTACAGTTACCCCTTCCATTCCTTAATTTACCCTTAGGCCACCTCCATGCATTGCAAAACATAAATACTGCCACCATAAACACCCGTGTGCAAATGTCTATTCCTATCCCCACTCTCAGTTCCTCCAGGCATGTATCTAGTGGTCTGGCAAGGCCATGCTCTTTTAATTTAATCTTGTGAGTACAGAGCGGGTGGAACCTTTTGATTAGGTTGTTTCTATAGAGATGTAACCCACCTAATTCAAGGTGGGTCTTACTCCTTTCCCGGGGCGCTTTAAGAGAAGGTAAAAGTGAAAACACTCTGGGGAGAAGCAAGAAGAACACACAGGAGTTAAGAGAGCAGTTTTGAAACCAGAAGCTGTGAGAGAAGGGCAGCAGACGTTGCCACGTGACAGATGAATCCCACATGCAGCTGCCTTTCCTCAGAGAAGGTATCTTCTTGTGGATGCTTTAATTTAGGCATTTTCACAGCCTTAGAATTAAAACTTGTAACTTAATAAATCCCCTTTGTGAAAAGTCAATCCATTTCTGGTATACTGCATTCCGGCAGTGTTAGCAAACCAAAACATCCTTCTATCCCAAGTCACCCCATCCATGTCCTCCTAGAAGACAGCAGCTAAGTGTGCTGGAGGATGCAGGCAGCATTTCTTCCCTGTCCTTTACAATCAAACTTTACATCTGTCAGTTCCATCTAAAATTCAGGGTGAGGAAGGTGAAAAGCCTAGAATACTTCAGAATAGAAGTAAATATTCACAATCTGCTGTTTGGCCAGGGCATGCTGGAAGAATTTGTACACATTCCATGGTTGGTCATGGTCCCATGGTCCATTTCAGAGCAAGTTCTGGGGTGCACAGGTGCAGATAAGCAGTGGCCAGAAGCTTCTAAAACAGATTAACTTGAGAATGATAAAGCCATTAATTTATCTATATGATTTAAGTATAGATGCCTTTATTCTTTTTAATGTAGCTAATTGTTCTGCATAGGTAACACACTCATATGACTCATAAACCAAAAATAAAAAGGTATACTCCCACAACATCCCATCTGCCCCATTCCTTCTCCCACTCAACAACCCAGTAGTACCTACCTCCTAAAAGCTCTTTGTCTCCTCTTCCAGGGTTTATTCAAATACAGACAAATTTAAATATATATATTCTTTAATCCCCTCTCCCACACAAAAGGTAGCATAATATTCACATTTTTGGACCTTGCTATTTATTCTTCACAGAGCTTTCCAAACTTGAATATAAACAACTAATTCATTCCCTTTTTATATCTGCACAATATTCCACTATAAGGATGTATCAGATTTAGTTTTCTAGGCCCCTATTAATGGGCATTTAAGTTTCTTTTTTTTAACTGAAAACAACCCTGTGTTGAATAACCTTATATATTAGAGTTGCCTTTATATATTAAGATGCTTGTTTACTGCTCTGTAACAACCTGGCCATAATACAGAGAAAGATAAAAGGAAGAAAATCTTACAACTGCAAATCCATCAGAAATCAAGACAAAACTCTTTTATTTTATTTTTTTATTTAAGAAAATAAACCATACACTTAGAACCACCAAAAAATGGATATCTTAGTTAGCTTCACCATAGGTATATCTACGTATCCACATAATCATCGTAAATCCTGTGTTTGTGCAGCAAGTTTCATATTCCAATTCAAAACTGAGGCAACAAGGAAAAAATCCACATATTCAGATAGCAAAGTTCTTAAATTCTAGTATTACACACTAACTCAGATACCATTTGATCAGTTGTCAAAACTGTAAACATCTCAAAATATCAAGCAGAAAGTTCTTACAAACATCTGCATTGTTATCATAATGACCTATGTTACTAAATATTTTCCTTATTTCAGGAAAATATGAAGATACAAATATTTTAACAATTAACATATGGAAATCTTAACCACCTAAAATGGATATCTTAGTTAGCTTATCCATAGGCAAATTAAAAAAAAACAAAACAACTCTGAGTAATCACTGTAAAGCTGTTTGTACAGTATGTTTCATAAACAGATTTAAAATTAAAGCAAGGGGGCCAGCCACGGTGGCTCAGCAAGCAGAGTTCTTGCCTGCCATGCCAGAGACCCGGGTTCGATTCCCGGTGCCTACCTGTGCAAAAAAAAAAAAAAAAACAAAGCAAGGAAGAAAAAAAATCTATAAATACAGATATCAGAATTACTTGAATTGTAAATAGTAAACACTATCTTATAAACCAGTTGATAACTATCAAAACTGTATGCATTCTCAAAATATCAACTAAAAAGTTATTACAAATATCAACTTTGCTATACTAGTGAGCTATGTTACTAATTATTTTCAAATTTTTTATTTCAGGAATTTATTTTATCTCATATTACTATAATTGCCTATAGCTTTTTTTTTTTTTAGCCATTTTTGAGAAAGCCCTTTTATAGCAATAACATATAGCTATGGAAAAATAACAAGCAATCATGATATACTGGGTTAGGAAAATACATGTTGTGAATGCAGGAGGCATGCAATTGATACTGGTATAAGGAGTGAGACAGAGGTCAATCGTTTACATAGTTCATTCTCCTTCCTTTAATTCTCCTCTGGCCCATGCTCTAAAACCTCACCACCCATTCCACCTGGGGACCATCCAGCTACTGTCCCTTTAAGAAATTCTAACAGCATTCCATCTCACAGAGTGTGGACACTGTGCTAAAGTAGAGGGCAGAAAATAATCCTCTCTGTCCCTGTCATCATCTGGATCTGAACCGCGATGTACAGCTGGAGGTGAGGCCAGACAGAGTCATCTGCTCCTCCAGGGCTGAGTTGGTGTTGAGTGGTCTCTCCATCAGAGCACAAATCCCAGGTGAATGAATACTCAAAGGAAACAAAGAAGGATGCCTTAAAAGAACCCAGAGAGGAACCCAAGAGGCAGCCCCAGCTCCTTAACAGACACCAACTCCCACAAAGGAGCAGGAAGTTCTAAACTGTCCAAGCGCTGACTCATACTCTCTTTCCAAAGCATCCTGAAGATTCTATTCTAAGTTTACCAAAGGGAACATGCCTTCAGGCAGAAGCACAGCACAGAAGTGGCTGTGGCTTGGGCCTCAATTAGCATTTCCTCTGTAGCATGTAAAGGTCCCACCAGTAGAGCTAAGGAAGGCAAGGAAGAGAGGGAGCATCCATGAAAACATCAGCTGAGCCAAATGCCATTTATACCTCTTTACAGAAGTAAAAGAAGGACATGATCATTATACCTCTGTGTACACAATGACGGTTTAATTACCCTGGGATTAAAGACAAACTATTAAAAATGAATTCTGGAATAGACCAAATGTATAAAGTGCAATTCTGAGACAAACTGAAGAAAATTAAACATGGATAAGGTATTAGATATTAAGGGATTACTGTTAATTTTCTTAGATATGATAATGGCAATGTGTTTATTTTTTAAACCCTAATTTGTCAGATGTACTTTGAAGTATTTACGGATAAAATTATATATCTGGGATTTGCTTTAACATATTCCAGACCCTCGCACCCCCTTTCCCCCCAAAATAAAAGTGTGTGTTGGGGGCACACGGGAGAGATATGTACAGTTAAAGCACAAATGGTAGCTGTATGATGGGCACATGGGGGCCATTATACTATTCTCTTTATCTTTATGAGTGTTAAAATGTTTCATAAGTAGAAAAAAGGCTGTTATAATAGCCATTTGCCACTGAGACCTCACTGCTGATCAAAATGGGCAGTTTCGCCCTGGAGATGTGAAACCTCTGCCCCGGACGATCCAGGCTGTAGGAGTCAGCAACCACACACATATACACACAGTAAGTCAACTTGACAATTAACAACACCACACTTCTCATTCTGTTAGCCAAGGCATTGGGTTCTTAAATTTGCCTGCACAACAGAATGAATCACTTGGGGAGATTTTTCTAAATGCCAAAGAATGATTCGGAGTACAGCCTGAATTTCTGGATTTTTTTTAGTTTCCCAGGTAATCCTAATGTACTGCCAAGTCTGAGAATCAGTGCTCCAAGAGCATAACAGGAGAGTACAGGAAGAAGTCATAAGGATGAGAGGGCAGTAGCAGCCTGGCCCAGCACTCTCTGTCTTCCCACAACCCACTTAGCCTGGTGACATCGTTGAAGGCCCCCAATTCGGTCCAGGCTAAGCGTCACTGAATTACCAGTGCAGTCAAGGATGAGGCTCGAGCTAGAGATCAAAACCAGAAGGCTATTTTAAATCCAGAGGGAGATGACCCGTAGATATCATGAACACAATTCCACTCCATTGGCCTTTCCCCTCACCCCGCTGAGCACTGCATGCTAATGCGTCTCTTGCTGAGTTGAACTTAAATTTGTTAGAGGAAAGCCTCCTGTTTTAAGAGGCCAAAAGGCTTAGGCAGTTTAATTTGTTATACTTGTTGAGTATCGAAGCCCTAAAAGCTGGTCTCATTCAAACGATTTCAGGGTGTGCGCCTCGCCTCACAAAGTGGCTGATGAAACTTCCCTATGGCAGGTGGCATATTCTCATGAACAACTGTGAGCCTCTGCCCATGTTCTTGCGGCAGGAGGGTTAGTTAATGTAGGTGTCATCTAAAGGGCCTCGGGGGAGGTGGAGGGTTAGCATCAGTGGAGGCCCCTAATATAATGACCTCTTCAGACCTTTCTTCACAACAACTCAGATGTGTAACTGACTTCCCATTTTACCGACAAGGGAAATAGGCCCAAGCAAATGTAGTTACTACACTAAAGCAACATAGCAGTAGAGAGAGTGGAACTGGAATTTGACCCAGCAAAACTCCAAAGCAACATACTCTTTCCACAGCCCTATCCTCCAGGATATAATTTAGGATATAGTGAACGTGACACCTCTCGTTTCTACCTCCCAGGAAAGAAGAGTCCAAAGGTTATCAGTTGGCTGCCCAGCTCTCCTGGATGAATCTATTAGTCACCATGAGATTGAAGATATAAAAAAACCCTTGAGCTTTCTTTCATCATTTTCCATGGGGACATGAATCTTCCCTCCACCCCAGGTGAGTCTTAGCTAAGCATTTCTTTCTAGACATTCAGGATGCTTGGTCCATGACAATATGTGAGACGGATGAGTACATCTCACATGTCCAGATTTTAAAGTCCTTGCTGTAGATACCAACCTCAGGGCCCTTCCTTTGAAGCACATCTATATTTTCATATTTGAATTCTGCATATCCCAAGGCATAAAAAAAGCCCTGGTAAGCAAGTCAGCCTATGTCAAAAGTCAGGTTTTGGCCCTTTACTGCCTGGATGCAGGGAATCTTCTTTGCTTCTGACCCCATCAGCAGCCTCACAAGCCCCAATTGCAAGACCAACAGAGCTGATAGTGTCACTCAATACAGTAGGTATATACAAGACTAATTTTTACTAAAAACAAAAACAAAAACCCAACCTCATAGATCTTAATCAATACAGCCTATTTACCCCTGCTTTTAAAGCGTTTGCCTTGGGAGACTCTACTAGTCTCCTAAGATGCTGTCAAATCAAAAGTTACCTGTACCTTCTTCTAGAACTGCCATGATGGCCAGTCTTATAATGAATAAACCATCCACTAAAAACAAGAACAACAACCAATCCTTACTTTTTCTCACTTTATTCACTAAACTTACCTCTAATTAACTTAAGGCCATTTCCAAAATGAAAATCTACCTTCACAAGATAAATACTTACTATCACCAAGTGTGACTGCCACATCTTTTTTTTTCTGAAGAGTTCCAAAAAGACTTCTGTAAATGTTTCAAGCAAATGGTTGTGAAATCAGAGTGAGAGTAGAGTCTCCTGGAGACATGTCTTTGAAAGATACAAATTCATGTAAAGATTCATGTTTGGCATTTGCTTTAACAATAAAAAATTCAAGTCACATGATTATGTATTTTATTATATTTTATATGACTATGGTCCATCATGTAGCATTAAACGACACTCACAATAATCATAATGAAGTTTTAGCTGGCATTTAACCGATGCTTACCACGTGCCAAATACACTATGCCTTTATGTGCCCTTGTTATGCTCGTAACAATTCTAAGAGGTAGGAACTATCATTATCTCCATTTTATAGCAGGGGAAACCACCACATGGAGAAATGAATAACCCAACCTAAAAGGGCATGGAGTGGTAGAACCAAGCCTGACTACAGGGCACCTAGCTCTTAACTCTTTGCTCATTTCCAAACCTCACCACCTTAGCCAGCCAGCTGTGAGTTATTCTCTCTCCACTCACCCAGTAGCTGCAGGGTAGGGTGGATGGAGAGGCCAAATCAACACCATTCGAAACAGCACTAGACACTCCAGGGCAGACACAACAGCCACATGGAGAAAAGTTTCTGCAGCACAAAGTATTTTAACAGCCAGGCCAGAGTAGGTCCTCGCAGAGAAACTCTGAGGTCCTAACCTGCTCCTCTGTTCTTAGCTTGGCTGGTTCAGCAACCCAGAATTCACCCCTTCCCTGGTTCCTGTCCCAGCCTGCAGCAGCAGGAATCTCAATAACAAACAAAGGCTTGTGCAGAATGGAGCAATAAGTATTCGAGTTGGTCTGGACAGCGCTGAGCGACACCATAATGGTGAAACACTTGGCTCTGGAGTCACATAACCCAAGTTCCACTCCCTGCCCCAGCAATTTCTAGCTATGAGATCTCAGACAACTTATTCCATCTTTCCAAACTGTAGCTTTTCCATCTCCAAAATGGGAAGAACAACTGTATATCAGTTACTTATGCCATTAGCTGATAAATACATATAAAAGAAGTACTTCACAAAGTACCTGTTCACAACCAGCACTTCAAAAATGTTGGCTCCTATGCTGATTATTCGAGTAAAATTTCAATATCTGACAGAAAGCAGGATGGACAAAATGAGGCTAAAGCACAGACTGCCTCAGTGCAGGGCTGCTCTGCTAGATGAGATTCCCCTCGGCACAGGTGCCCAAGTACACAAGTTTCACTGTGTAGGTCCTTTGGCAAAGGATGACTATACAATTCAACAGGTTCTTCCTGGACCTCTGAAGTCAACAAGTTACTCAACAGGGAGAGGAGAATTGTAGGGGGCTTCAAACACCAGTGGGATTTTTCCTGATATGCCAGTATGGCGTTAGGAGGTTAGTTGTGGTTCTTAATTTCTCTAAGCAGCAGTTTCCTAAATTTCACATCCACCTTGTGTTTTCCCAAAGTATATTTACACTTAAGTAACCACTGCAAAGAGAGGAGGGACAGAGAAACTGGGCGAAACAGTGACTTCCCAGTCTCATCTGGATAGTTCCTGAGCTGGACATGCAGAAAAAGGATGAAAAGCTGCCACTGGAGCCTGACCTAGGTCAGAACATACTAGACAGCAAATCAAAACAAAAAGTTCCCCCAGACAACACCTTCCCCACAGGCTCCACGCTGACAGCAAGGAAGAGTCCTGAATTTGAAAAGACTGGCTTCTAAGAAAGAGGCTGGTGTGCAAAGCAGACTAAGAAAAAAAAATAAGCCAGGAGGGATGCTTTTGAAAGGATTAGAAAATGCCTCCCGCTGCTTATTAAGTTATTAACTCTTTGCCTAGAAGTAGACTGTCCCACCCACTGCCCTCAGCAGTTTTGGTTAGGGCTGGGTCACCCCCTCAGCCAGACCACCAGGCTACCTCTCCTGGCCTCTGGGAATGTATCCGCTTCAAAGCTGCAACTAGCAGCTCAACACACTCACAGTATTGACCAGCAGAACTGTCCCACAGAAATGTACTGTGAACTACACATGCAATGTAAAATTCTCTAGTGGTCACATTAAAAAAGTATTACAAAACAGATGAAGTTAAACATAATGTCTTGAACAGAATCCAATGTATCTAAAATATTTACATTTCAAAAAGCAATCAAAATATCACGATGATGAATATGCAACTATGTGGTGACATTGTGAATTACTGATTATATATGTAGAACGCAATGATCAAAATAGGAATGTTTGCATTTATTTGTATTTTAAAAAAAAAGTAATCAAAATAAAATAGGTAAGGGGTAACATAGGTAGTTCAATGGTAGGATTCTTGCCTGCCATGCAGGAGACCTGGGTTTGATTCCCAACCTATGCACTCCAAAATAAAAAAAAATTAAAAACAAAAAATATTGTTGCCATAATGATGCACATCATGCAAATAGTAAGTAAAAAATAATAATAAAGTAAGTATGGATGAAATATTTTATATTCTTTTTCTTTGAAATAACTCTTCAAAATCAGAAGGAGACTTGCAGCACATCTCTGTTCATTCTGAGGTCATTCCAAGAGTTCATCAGCCCAGGTGGATGGACAGCACATGTCTAGAGGGCAGCCCTGGTCCATGCAGCAGTTTCCAATCCAATCACCTCGATCAGCAAGGGGGCAGGGCAATGCCAGGAGGTGCTTAAAATGTGGCATCCCGGCCCTGCCTGGGAAGACCTCAGTGAGGTCCCAGTAACAGGCAGCTGGCCTCACTCCAAGTTCCGCTGTGGCAGCTACCACCCACGCAGCCCGGTCACCACAGCCTTTCTGTAGGAACCACACGAGAAGGCTTACATTTTAGAAATACCTATCCGCATGCTAGTTTGGGATTCATAAACACAAAAAGTAGGGGCAAAGAAAGGCTCCCAGCGGCAGTGGACAGGGACCTATGAATAAAACACCACACCGACTCTGATTTGTCTGTCGGTGGCCAAAGATTCAATGGTACTTCTCCTCGGCTGTGAAAGCAAAGTGAAGGCAGGTGCCCTGTTTAGTTAGATGTTATAAGAACAAACTGCAGCCCGATGAGAGTATTCTGAGTACTTCAAAGGGGCAGAGACGTTTCTGGATTTAATATTCCACTGGAAATATTCATTAGGGCAAATAACATTACCTCCATGACTTTATCTCCCTTGGACTCTGGCTAAAAAAAAAACCCCTTTAACCTGGGGGAGGAGGGCTAAGAGTGGCCCTTGAACCCACTGAAGGCACTTCCTACCATTACCTGGGTTTCCTACAGTCTTTCTGGCTTACTCTTACTTGCCAGGGTGCCTAATCAAAATCTCTCAGAGGAAGCCTGACATACCAGTATGGAAAAGTTCTCTTATCATTTGAGGAAAATAGTTTAGGGCTGGGTAGATAAACATGTACAGGAAATACTTCTATAGAGGTCTTGAACCTCTGAAGATTAATAACCCACGGAACTACAGACCAGCCTCAAACTCAGAGGAAATAGGCAAGTTATAAAAACAGGAAGAACAGGAAGTTTATTTTTGGATGAATATTTGTTCTAGTGAAGCTCTCCATACTGACAAAAACCTTGATCTGCAGGTCAATTGCTGCAGCTGAGCAGCTGCAGTGCATGTTTCCACAAGCTGTCCCACCAGAGATTTCCCGGTCTTTTTGGAAAGGACCTCGCCCCACTCCTGCAAAACATCTGCCTCACTGCCCCAGGCTTAGGCACTAATTTCTCCCGCATTCCTGTTTGTGGTTGGAATCTCCAGCCATCTTCAACCACCCTCTCTGCCTTTGTCCTCCGTCCCCAGATCCACCCACCTCCATCAGGTATGTGAACTGCAGCTCTCTGAATCTGCCAGATATGCTCCTGCATGGGTTTGTTTTTTTTTTTTTGGCCTCCCTGGCTGTATTAGCAGCCTCCCTGGTGCCTCTCCAGTTCTCTGTCTACAATCCCCTGCCATCACACTTTCCACAGCTCCCCACAGCTTACAGAATAAAGACAACAAAGCGCTTTCCAATCTGAGTCAGCCTACCTCGACAGCCCATCTCTCCACATGCAGGATGGGCTAAGGGATTTGCAGAGGCCCCAGCCCAAAATGAAGATAGTTTCCTTTGTTCAAAAATTATTAAGAATTTCAAGATGGTGAAAGCAGAGCATTAAACCTCCCTTCTGGGCCTGGGACCCTGTGGGAGTGGACAGGTCACATACATCCATGCTTAGCCTCACTGCTTAATCATATCTGGGTCCACCCCTCACCTTTCTAAGACAAAGCGTGACCTGATATAAATTTCTACAGAATGTTCACAACCAGTATTGCTCCATCTCTAGTTACCCCTATGACCTTGCCAAGTGACTGGTTAAAGGAAAAATAAAAGAGTCCCTGAAGATCTCCCTTTTACATAAGAGGAGATGGCCTGTGCTCTGTGGAGACACAATTACACAACAAGTAAGTTTGAGGGTGTCTGAACAGGAACTTCCATTAACCACCATTATGAAACCTGCTGCACCACACACAAAGGCTGCACATATTGACTTTGGCAATGGCTTTACAGGTAGCCTGACCAGCAAGCACAGTGACGGAAATTGCACCACCTTTTTGGCTTTTCCTCGCACTGCGGGGATGCGGTAAGGGAATGGAAAACAGGAGAATCACTACCCTCTTTCACTTTCCTCTGTCTGACATAGGGGTAGGTAGAAGCTGGAGAGGAGAACAGTGACCTAATCTTTTTCTTTTTCTCCCCGATGGAATTTCTTACCAAATGCCACAAGTAAGATAAGGACAAGAATCGAGGGTTTTCTTACCTAGAAATTTTTTTAATGAGAACGCATTTCCCTTGAAATGACTAACCTGTCAGGGAAAATGCTTGTGGAAACTTAAATTCCTTTTGAGCAAAGAAGCAGAAAAGAGGTAGGAAGTAGAAGAGATGATCAATTATCACCACTACCTCTTAAATGCCAACTTGTTTCATTATTTTTTAAGCGGAAGTAAAACACTGGAAATCTCACTCAAATAGCTTCCTAAATGTTCAGGCAAAGTTGATTTTTCCAGCAATTGTCAAATGATCAGGCACATGGGAGATGGGGGGGGGGGGTTTGAAGAGGCAAGCAGTGGGGAGGTGATGCTGTATCAGAAAGCACAGGCATTAGCTTTGTGCTTTGATATTAGATCCCCACCAAATTTAATCAAGGAACCTTCCTACCCCAATAGGCTGCTTGGTAACAATAACAAAAGCAAGAGTAACAGCAGTAGCTAAAAGATACAGAGTCAGGTACTCACTAAGCAAGGGTAAAAGCAATTATTTTCTATCATACCTTTCTGTCATCAGGTACAACCTTAAATTTTCTTGTTGTTTACTTGTTTCCTTGCTTATTGCATATCTTCCTCTTAAGAATGTAAAGCCACCTCTGATTATTCAAGACCCAGGAAATCATTGCAAACCTAAGCTCTTAATGTCATCATGAATTTATCTAAATGTATTTAAATATGTACCATCTCAATCCTTACAATAAGGTAGATAATCATATGGTTTCCATTTTATAGAGGAAGAGACAGGTCTTTGGTTTATGGAAGTACATTTTAGGTGCATTTAAGCCTTAGGCTGTCAGGCTGAATGTAAAACAATACAGGGTTTATGGAAGTACATTTTAGGTGCATTTAAGCCTTAGGCTGTCAGCCTGAATGTAAAACAGTACAGACTTCTTGTTGCTTCCGAGGTTCTGAGGGCATTAAAAGCATCTTTTATGATATCCAATTTAGAGACTGGCTTTCCCTGCCACATTCCACTCAGCAAACACACTGCTGAACAGTTTTCCATGTCTCTTTAAAAGCTACCTTTTTAAAAATTTTAAGGTGAAGCTGGTTTTAATTATTACAGAAAATCCTATCATAAAGAGATACCTGTATTTAGAGAATAGTCTGCATATTTAAAATCCCAAAGAGTATGCAGTATTTAGGTTCAGGTGTCAACTTGGCCAGGTGATGGTGCCCAGTTGTTCTGTTGCTGTGGACTTAAATCATCAGCATGTGAATTTCATCCATGGCTGATTATATCTGCAGTCAACTAAGGGGAGTGCCTTCTGCTATGAGTGAGGCTTAGAAGTAAGAGTCAGAAGAAAGGAGTTCACATTGATTGTAACCATGTCAAGAATGTTTGTATGTCAAGGATGTTTGTATGTCGAGAATGTTCGTATGTCGAGAATGTTCGTATGTCTGTTCATTGCTTATAATAAAAATATTAAAAAGAAAAGAGGAACTCAGAGCTAGCTCAGACCCAGAGGTTTGGAGAGGTATAAAGAAATCACCCCAGGGAAAGCTGTTTGAACCCAGAAGCCAGGAGAAAAGGCCCAGCCGATATTGCCCGGTGCCTTCCTATGTGACAGAGAAAGTCAGAGGAAAGTCAACTGCCTTTCCTCCAAAGAATTGTAAATTTGGAACTCAATAATCCCCTTTATAAAAGCCAGTCCATTTCTGGTATATTGCATTCCAGCAGCATTAGCAAACTTCAGTAGGGTGCACGCCTTCCCACGGTGACAGGTGAATTTGTGAGGATTAACCAGATCCTTGCATGGGGTGCGGACATGGTAGGGGCTGAATTGATGCTGATTCCCTTGGTTATAGTCATAGAAGCCTGGAGAAGGAAATTCCAAATGGCTCCCAAGTCTCCTCAACCATCTCTTCCCTAGTCCATTTTCACTGTTCTTAACTATGATTTCTCTTTCAGGAATATAATTATCATTCTGCAGCTACGACCACCACAAAGTTGGTATGAATTCCCTCCCCTTCAAAGGCTTCAAGTTTCCATTTCTAATAATTAGTCCTGACCAGTTAATTTTTTGCACAAAAAATAATGGTAAGCACATCCAGGTGTCGGTTACTTAACTGAGAGCAACAACTAAAGATCATATTCAATTCTGATGAATAAATGAAAAACAATACAATACTTTCAAATCATATCTATAAATGCTTCAAGGTTATTCTTTAAGTAAATAGGACCTATATTAGAAAGGCTAGCAATTATGGCAATATTAACTGCAGAGAGAAGATGTTGAAAAGTATGGTTAAAACAAAATCAGAAATTCTAAAGCACACCTACGGCAATATATAAGATTCCACAAGGGTTCCATGCACTAGAGTAACCTTCCAGAAACCTACAACCTCCAGATGGGTCCCTGGTCCAGATAAGTCCTGAAACCTAGCCCAGCCTCTCCAGAACATCAGTTAGTTCCATCTCCCTACCCCATATTAGTGACAGACCCTTTCAATATGAAAAATTTAGAATTGCCATAGCCCAAACACTCCTAAAGAGAGGGATGGAAAGATCAAAGGTGATGAAAGATCAAAAGTTATACAGAGAAGACAGGATTTAACAAATGAATATGAATCACTAAATTGATATCTCTTTTAGTTTCCAGTATTTTAGAGCAACTAGAAGTAAAAACCTAAAATTGTGAAATTGTAACCCATGTCAAACTCTGAAATATGTTCTACAACTAATTGTGGTACTGTGCTTTGAAATTTATAGCTTTTTTTGTATATATGTTATTGTGCACAAAAAACAGAAGAAAAAAAGTCGATTGTGATGATAAAAATATATTTAAGCCCTCTAGCCTCCTATATTCTGGAGCAGCTAGAAGGAAAAATATGAGAGGATCGTATGGTAGCCCATGACAAACTCTGGGATCTGTCCTGTAAACACTTGTTGAAGAGTGCTTTGAAAACTATTGCTTTTTTATTTCTTTGTATATATATTATCCTATACAATAAAAAAAAAACAGATATATTAAAGTAATTGAAAACCATTGCTTTTTTATTTCTTTGCTTTGTATATATATTATCCTATACAATTAAAAAAACAGATATATTAAAGTAATCAATTTGGAATGCAAATTATTTCCTATTTAGGTTTATAAACAAACATACAAATCTACCCTAGACACTGATACTAATTTATATAGAAAAGTAACTTAGAAACACTGAAAAGCCGGGGAGAACAAATATCTAAAAGCCACCACTTAAGGTTCATGTCCTAAGGACAGCACCAGGCTCCTTCTGTGTGTTACACAGCCACAGGTCCCAGGCCAGCGCCTCTTCCACAGCGCTGTGTTCAGTCACTCGGTTTAAGGCAGTATGGACGGGGGAGAAGAAAGTTCAATCCGAGTGAGTCCAGAGCTTATGAAACTCTAAATATGAGCCCTCAAGGTAGGAATCGCGTGTCTACCATTAAGGGCAGGACCACAGGCATTATCAGTGCCCAGGCAAAGGGCGGATGATGAGGTAATTGCCAGCTCAGGGCAACGTGTGGGCAGGGGCTGCCACACCCGGCCCCGGGACCGCTCCCAGGCTCCTGAGGCTGAAATCCCTGCTCATTCTCCATTCCGGGCCTTGCTCAAAACGGCCATGCTTGCTGTTCTTTAGCCAAGGCCCACAGAGCCCACAACTCCATTTTTTGGTGACTTCTTGAGCAAGTTAAGAATATTGGGGACAGTCAGAAACAGCTTTATTGTTTGCCTTTGAGAGAGCAACTGGGAGAAGGGCTGGCTTCCTCACTCGGGAGTTTGTGGCTTACTCTTAGGGGCTGTTATTAACAGGGCCTGAGTCTCCTCCGATGACTCTACCAGGACAGACAAGGGACAAAAACTAGGGGTAGGAGGGGGTAAATGTGATTTGTGTGTGTGTGTGTGTGTGTGTGTATGTGACAAACAAAAAACACAAACAAACAAATGCACTCCTGTTGTATAAGTGGCTATTTCCTAGTTCTTCAAGACAAAGCCCAAAGCCCTGGGCATGACGTCAACATAAAAGCCCTATTCTTTAATTAAATGGTCCTGCTCCGTCTAGCTCCCAGCCCACTCCTGCCCCATACTTCTTGGTTTAGGACTGAGACTGCTCTTCTGGGCTGCAACACAGGCCACCAATGCAGCCAATATCCCCAGGGGAAGCATAGGCCCTGGGTGTATGTTAAATGCAGAGCCAGGTTCAGCAGGCCTGGGGCGAAAGGGTAGGAGGCAGTGGGGGCTGGAGAACCTACATTCTAACAACTCTCAATGAGCTGCTGCAGGCAGTGGGATCTAGGGATCCTGAGGGACCCAGTCCATCCCAAGCTCTGACTTCTCTTGTCCCCCAGACCTCTTTCCTCTGGAGCTGAAAGAACTCTTTCTCTCTTCCTGTCAAGAATCCACCTGACCAGTCCTATCCTGTCTTCACCCCAGGAGAAGTATTTCCATTCCAGACGGGGTACTATAAAGATACATTAGGGTCTTTTTTTTTAATGCAACACCTTGCTTGGGAAGGGCAATCTTTACTCTGAACACGAAACATTCTGCAGTTGCCCTGCTTTACAACTGAGAAAGATTCATTTAATTTTACTACATTACTGCCCTCTTCAACACCCAAAACAATATGTTGGGGTGGGGGTGGGAGGGGTGACATGTATTTGAGAGGAAAAGAATAAGGAAACCCATAGATTTTCTAGAAACAAAACAAGAAAGCTCCAAATTTAAACTTTGTTTGATTTAAAAAACAGAGTAAAAAGAACTAAGTACCTAAAAACTTTGTTTTATATAACAACTAACATATTTCTAGGACCTAAAAGCAAAAAACACCCCCCACTGAAAAGGAGTATAGACTTGATGCCTCCACATCATGGGTGAAGAAGAATGTCCCCTCTCATTGTTCAATTAATGTGACAGAACAAACTAACCCGGAATTCTGGCACGGTTTTCAGTGAGGTACAAGTTCAGACAGCAGCGGAGGGTATTTATTTTTGAGACAGAAATGGAGTTGCCGTAACTTGAATGACTATTAGGAAGATCTCTGCCATGCATGGATTTTGAAGGAGCTTTAGAAATTCGTCACCAGAGTTTAGTAAAATTGCATTATAAGAAAAAGAAAAATACATTTTCAAAAATGTATTTTGACCATTTTTAATTGCACAATTCAGTGGTATTATAGTCACAATGTTGTACTACCTTCAACACCATCCATTCATTACCAAAAACAAAAACTCCGTACCTATTACAATAACTCTCCTCCTTCCCCATAGCCCTCACTAACCTTTAATCTACTTTGTCTCTATGAATTTGTGTATTCTTCATAGTTAATATACGAGGAACCACGTAATACTTGTACTTTTCAGCCAGGCTTATTTGATTTGCTATAATGTTTTCAAGGTTTACCCATGTTGGAGCATATGCATCAGAACATCTTTCCTTTTTATGGGAGAATAATATTCCATTGTATGTATATGCCACACTTCATCTATATATCTGTTGATGGACTATTGTGGATAGTACTGCTATGAACATTGGTTTATTAGTATCTGCTTGAGCTTCTACTTTCAATTCTTTTGAGTATATACAGATTTTTTTTTAATCTGGGAAGTAAACTATTTACTGAAGAAATGTTTACAACAGTTAAGAAGAAAGGACAAAATAAATACTATCTGTGATCCTATCACACAGACATAAATATCGTTAATAATGTAACAAGCAATCAGGGACAAGGTGGGAGGGGAGTCTTGGTTGAGCCAAGCTAAGGGCTGGATATACTGATATATACCACACCCTTCCCATTTTTGGGCTCATTCTGAAATTTGCAAGTCCAAAATTCTCATGGAAGATTCCAACACCTAGAAAAATGTCTGATAGTCTGAGCAGAGGAGCCAAAATCACCTTCAGAGAGAAAGAAGTCTGATGAGCCAGATTTGGCAAAATAAAGCATAAGGAGAAGTGTCTCCAGAAGTAAACAAGACTGCACCCGCACCCAGCCCTGCTCTCGGAAGACAAGACTGGGGGGCAAACCCAAAAGAACTCGATCACCAGGGGCCGACTGCTCTGTCACAGAAATCCCTACGACCTGGCTCCAGACAGGAGGAAGGTATGTTCTAGTGTGAGGTCGAGGGCAGCCCTGTGCTAGGACTCTGGGATTGGAGTGAAGCAGCAGTAACTGAGCATAGTCAGTTCAGTGGCCTGTGTGGGGAGTGACAACGTGACGGAGCCTTGCTGACAAGCAACTGTCGCGCAGGACAGCAGAGGCAGCAGCCGGATTGTGGGCTCAGTGCCATGTTCTCGATCCAGATTGCCTGGGTTCAAATCCAGCGTCTGTCCGGAGCTGTGTAACCCTGGGTGAATTATCTCTGTGCCTCTGTAAAGGGGGATGCAATATGAGACCCTATCCCTAAGGTTTGTGAAGATTAAAAAGTCCTAACCACCATAAAGCATTTAGAACACCACTGGCCACATGTAAGCACTATTTAAACTTTGTACATATAGTTTTCCCTATGTTTTCTAAAACAAGAATTTATCTATTACCTGATTGCCACGCAGGTCCCATCAGTTTGTCACTTGTCACTTTATCTTTGACCTGTCCTTCAAAATAGTAGAACCTCAACTTAACGTGCACACACACACAAACAGACACAGCTTTACAGTGCTAAAACAGGAACAGTTCTGGGCAAACCGGAACAGTTGGTTACCCTCACATATACACAAAAGAATAAAGAAGAAAACAAGATTTCCTGCCTGATAATCCGGGTTAACATTCGGGTACGTCTGCCAGTCGTTTTGCTACGTCTTTGTTTTAGGCAAAATTTGGATCGTGTTATGTGGGTACAGAGTTCTCTATCCTGTTTTCACCCAGTGCTAGTGAGTATTTTTAACAATTCCTTGGAAATACTGTTTTCTGAGGCTGCAGAGCATGTGGTCATATGGATATTCCATGTGGCTTAACCATTCTCCTAAATTCTCACATCAACATTTTCACTCATGTAACTTTAAACATCACTACCCATCACTTTAAGCATCACTACCCATAAGTGTGTTTTCAGCTGATTATTTTCTTTAAATCCAGAAGGTAAGTTTGGGGGCTAAAGAGGATGAACTTAAGTTTGGGAAATCATCAGTGATTTCTTCTTTATTTTCTCCCAAAACTTTTATGTATGGACAATTCTCTTTCCTTTGGAGACGAGTTTAATATTTATTCAGCTATTTGGTCGCTCTTTTTTTAAGCGGTTTTCACTTTTTTATACTTAACTTTTAGTTTTGAAATGAAATGTGAAGTAATGCTCCAAGAAGGAAATCATAAAGCCCTTGATACAATTGAGTTCTGTTAAAATGAGGAAATAGTTAGAACTTAAATCTGCAGGATACAAACTGCATGAGACCTACTCCCAGTAATGAATCAGCTCATTAAAAAGTTGTACTTGGACTTCCGGAGAAGATGGTGGCTTAGTAAGACGCGCGGGTCTTAGTTCCTCCTCCAGAAAAGCAACTAAAGAAACAGAAACAATACGAAACAGCTCCCGGAGTCACGACAGAGACCAAAAAGACAGCGTACCCCATTCTGGAACAGCTGAACGGGCAGGGAGAATCTGCTGCGGTGAGATACCCGAGGGGCGCGCGTTTTCCCGGCCGGGGCGGCTGGCGACTGGGGTCCCCTCCACGCACGTGGCTCCCCGGTCTGACTGGGAACGTTGGATAGCGGGGCCCTCCCGTCACGCTTGGCGTTTCGGGCCAGCTGGGCAATTAGGACCGGCACTCTCCCAAGCCGCGGCGGCCAGCGACCCCCGCCTTCACGCGCGGTTTCCCGGGCCGACTGCCGTGCAGACAGACGAGCGCCACGAGCGCCACCTACTGGGCAGGAAAAGAAAAACAGAGCCCAGAGATTTCACAGAAAAACCTTTCAACCAGCTGGGTCCCACACCCAGGGAAATCTGATCAAATACCCAGACACCAGCAGAAAATAATGGATGACGCTCGGAAAATTGAAGATATGGCCCAGTCAAAGGAACAAACCAATAGTTCAAATGAGATACAGGAGCTGAGACAACTAATGCTGAATATACGAACAGAAATGGAAAAACTCTTCAAAAACCAAATCAATAAATTGAGGGAGGACATGAAGAAGACATGGGCTGAACAAAAAGAAGAAATAGAAAATCTGAAAAAACAAATCACAGAACTTATGGGAGTGAAGGACAAAGAAGAAAAAATGGAAAAAACAATGGATACCTACAATGGTAGATCTAAAGAGACAGAAGCTACAATTAGTGAACTGGAGGATGGAACATCTGAATTCCAAAAACAAACAGAAACTATAGGGAAAAGAATGGAAAAACTTGAGCAGGGGATCAGGGAACTGAATGACAATATGAAGCGCACAAATATACGTGTTGTGGGTGTCCCAGAAGGAGAAGAGAAGGGAAAAGGAGGAGAAAAACTAATGGAAGAAATTATCACTGAAAATTTCCCAACTCTTATGAAAGACCTAAATTTGCAGATCCAAGAAGTGCAGCGCACCCCAAAGAGAATAGACCCAAATAGGCGTTCTCCAAGACACTTACTAGTTAGAATGTCAGAGGTCAAAGAGAAAGAGAGGATCTTGAAAGCAGCAAGAGAAAAACAATCTGTCACATACAAGGGAAACCCAATAAGACTATGTGTAGATTTCTCAGCAGAAACCATGGAAGCTAGAAGACAGTGGGATGATATATTTAAATTACTAAAAGAGAAAAACTGCCAGCCAAGACTCCTATATCCAGCAAAATTGTCCTTCAAAAATGAAGGAGAAATTAAAACATTTATAGACAAAAAGTCACTGAGAGAATTTGTGACCAAGAGACCAGCTCTGTAAGAAATACTAAAGGGAGCACTAGAGTCAGATACGAAAAGACAGAAGAGAGAGGTATGGAGTAAAGTGTAGAAAGAAGGAAAATCAGATATGATATATATAATACAAAAGCCAAAATGGTAGAGGAAAATATTATCCAAACAGTAATAATACTAAAAGTTAATGGACTGAATTTCCCAATCAAAAGACGTAGAATGGCAGAATGGATTACGACCCAGCAATACCACTGCTAGGTATCTACTCAAAGGACTTAAGGGCAAAGACACAGACGGACATTTGCACACCAGTGTTTATAGCAGCATTATCTACAATTGCAAAGAGATGGAAACAGCCAAAATGTTCATCAACAGACGAGTGGCTAAACAAACTGTGGCGTATACCTACGATGGAATATTATGCAGCTTTAAGACAGACTAAACTTATGAAGCATGTAATAACATGGATGGACCTAGAGAACATTATGCTGAGTGAGTCTAGCCCAAAACTAAAGGACAAATACTGTAAGGTCCCACTGATGTGAACCGACATTCGAGAATCAGCTTGGAATATATCATTGGTAACAGAGACCAGCAGGAGTTAGAAACAGGGTACGATAATGGGTAATTGGAGCTGAAGGGATACAGACTGTGCAACAGGACTAGATACAAAAACTCAAAAATGGACAGCACAATAATACCTAAGTGTAATGTAACTAGGTTGGAACACTGAATGAAGCTGCACCTGAAATATGGTTTTTTGTTTGTTTGTTTGTGTGTTTGTATCTTTTGTTTTTGTTTTTTTTCTTTTTCCTTTTTATATATATATATATATATTATTAGTATTATTATTTTAATTCTCTTCTCTATATTAACATTCTATATCTTTTTCTGCTCTTTTGCTAGTTCTTTTCCTAAATCGATGCAAATGTACTAAGAAATGATGATCATATATCTATGTGATGATACTAAGAATTACTGAGTGCATTTGTAGAATGGAATGATTTCTAAATGTTGTGTTAATTTCTTTTCTTTTTTTGATTAATAAAAAAAAATTAAAAAAAAAAAAAGTTGTACTTGACAATGAATAGGATTAATCAGAACGTGCCAGGGACACTCAGTCCTCCTCCTTTCCCTGGCCCATGTCTTCCTAAGTGTTGTTTTAGTGGATTGTTGGGACAGGACAGAATTGGAGGGCGGAGCAGAATAAGAGGGGAGGACAGGTACTTGGTCAGGTCCTTCTAGTCCCAGATGGCAATGAACAGAGGCTCTTCCTGCTACTTAATAGCAGGGGGACAAGGACACATGAGGAGCCTGTTAAGAGTATAAGATAATAATAATTTTTAAAAAAGAGTACAAGACATATCTTCTCTCTCTTCTCCCCTTTTCAAAAGGCAAAAAAAGTCCTGTAACTAGCTATTTTTCTTATAGACAATTATTGCTACAGAGACAAAAATAAGGCAGCAATTTATTGAAACTAATCATAAGTGCAACACTCAACCACCTTTTAGATACAGCGCATAGATGTAGTACTCCTGTGGAAAGCACATTATGCCAGAAGCACAGCACCTTTCCCCAAACTGCCTGTCCACCTAGATCTTTAACCCCAACCCTTTTTCCCAAACCCAGAGCTGGAAAAGAAAAGTGCAATTTTACTCAATACTTATTTGTTGAATAATCGTGTTTTTTTTCTTTGCAATTACAGTCATAATAAAGGGATTTACCAGACATAAGGAAGATCTGTTGCATGTCTCCTGGTTTGTGCCCTACATCCCCAAACAACTATCCTAAATTTTCTCTCATAACTAGGGAGTATTCTTTTTGGAGAATTATTTTATTCATTCATTCGCCCATTCACTCATTCATTCAATAATCATTCTATTGCCAATTGTCAGGCTACTCCTGAAAATGGAAGCAGAAAGCCAGGATATAGACAGAAACCCGGGTTCCACCCCAATCTGATACCAGCTGGGGGATCCTAAGTGAGGTACTAAACCTTGATTCCTCGTCTGAAATGGGGATGAAACTACACAAGCAGGAATGTTGTAAAGACTAAGAATACGTGGAAAGTACCAAGCAGATAAACTGTAAAATGTCAATAATTAGTGCCTGTTACTTTAAAAAAAAAAGCTTTCCCGGTGTCATATGCATCTATGGATGAGATGTTTCCCTCACATGTACATTTTTTAAAGTCCAGAGAACAATTTAAATTCTCATTTCCTCTCAGGTAGCTAATATGCTAGAAATACATCAACCACAGTTCAACAACTAAGCAATTACATATCATTAGGTTCAGAAAGACGATGCCGCAGACGGAATCTCTGCTTTTAAAATTCACAGGCGTCTGGCAAAGGGCACTGCTTTTCGGAGCTCTGCCGTGGTTGGGGGTGGCTGCTGGCGCCCTGTACAGGCCACTTGTCTGATGGAAACTGGGAGGCCGCTGTGAATGGACAGGAACAAAGGCTTAATGGACCTTCGATTTCAAAGCAGCCTCAATAAACATAAAAAGCTGAGAATTATCTTCAGACTTGGTCTTTAAATACTACTACCTCTGGGCTAAATCTGACTGAGGAACACATGTTATCTGAAGACCGATTTCTTATCACTAATGTTTCAAAGCCACTAGAACAAACATGCAGCTGGCCAGCATGAATTTAAAGAGGAGAACACAGTTCCCCTACCACCCCCTCCAGCATTTTCTACTTAACACCCTGGAGACAGGGACTTGTGCTCCCAGCACCTCAATTCCACACCTCTCTGCATTTCTGTTTGCTAGGAGCTGTGATAAGCCTTGCTTATTTTTATTTCCTGGGACACAAAGCCTAGTTCTAATCACAGTGATCCCTGAAAGAGGGTAATTACTAAGGGCCAAATAGTAAGGCCTCATTATCCTAGCCAAGAGATTTTTGCTTTTTCAATGAAAAGAAGTATTTTTTTAAACTGTGCATTTTTATATTATGCTACTTTTATGTCTTTTTCGAAGACAAATTTATGACAATTAGAGAGGAAATTTTATTCATTTTCTGAACAAGGAAAATGGGAGACTGCCTCAGGTCAAAATCAACTCTGTTAGCAAAGGTAAAGGGTACACAGCTGTCTGGTGAGCAGGAGTTACTGTATCCAGTGATTTCTCTCCTTCCTCTGGCCTCTCCTGAGGTGTCCACCCCATGTCCCTGCTAGACCACCAGCACTCCACAGAGGTTCTCCTGACTCCGATCCCTACTCCTGTCTTCTACGTCTTCAAAGTGTTCAGTGTTCCCCAGAGTTTCCTGGTCCTTGGCTGCTGTGTCCCCCACCACACACTCCTCCCTTACCAACTTTTCCCTTCATGGATTTCTCCTATCACAAGTCCAGCCCTGACAGCCCTGAGCTCAGCCCTTCAACACCCCCTGCAGACAGAACACCCCAACTTGACCCTGCAAGTGTGCTTATGTGGCTTAAAAAGGAAAATGACCTCGCCCCAGGTCTCCATCACCTGTACTCTATAAGGTGGAAGTCAGAAGCCTCTGCTATGTAGACTCTCTTGCTCTTGCCCCCACTTAACTGCACCCCAACTCTCACATCCAGTTCTTCCTTTCTTCCACTCCCTGTATCATCACAGTCTCTCATGGACTCATGAGCAGTGGTCCGACATCTCTCTGCCTCTGACCTCAAATTAATCTGGCACGCTGGCACTAAATTCCCTTCTAGCAAGTCATTTAATCTCTTGAAACTTTTACTCGGGTTCCTCACAGGTAAGTAAAGTGGGACATCAACGGCACCTACCTCATCGAGCTGTCAAGGGGTCTAAATGAGGTGAGGGGTGTCAGGCACCTGGCATAGAACTCAAATGTTCACGCTTACATCGGGAAATCCTGCTGCGGCCACGTCACACTCCATAAAAACCTTCAGTGGCTCCCTGCGGCTTACAGAATAATTAGTTCAGCACTCAAAGTCTTTTGGTAATCTGCCTCTACTCTTTTTTCCCTACACTTTACCTCAAACTACTCCTTTTCTCCTTCAAATATCTTTTGCTCTAATTAACGTCCGTTCTGATTTAGAGGTTAACAGTTTGAGATTTGGAATACGACTGTGATGAGTGCAAATCTCCACTACTAAGCCTTATGAGCATCCTTGGGTAAGTTTAGCCTCAGTTTCCAGGAAGAAAATGACTGCCCTGACCTAGAGGTTTCAAACAGAGCCAAGAGATTATCCTGGAGGTTATTCTTACACATTACATAACTATCCCTTTTTAGTTTATGTTGTATTGTAGTGGGTGGAGGCCAGTACGTGAAACTGTTGAGCTGTGTTCCAGTGGCCTTGATTCTTGAAGATGACTGTATAAAGATATAACATTTACAGTGTGATGTGTGATTGTGAAACCTTGGGTCTGATGCTCCTTTTATCCAGGGTATGGACAGATGAGTAGAAAAAATGGATAAAAAAGAAATAAATAATGGGGGGACAAAGGGTAAAATAAACTGGGTAGATGGAAATACTAGTGGTCAATGAGAGGAAAGGGTAAGGTGTATGATATGTATGAGTTTTTTCTTTTTCTTTTTATTTCTTTTTCTGGAGTGATGCAAATGTTCTAAAAAATGATCATGGTGATGAACACACAACTATGTGATGACATTGTGAGTCACTGATTATATACCATGTTTGGAATATATACGTGTGAAGATTTCTCAATTAAAAAATACAAAAGAAAAAAAAAAAAAAGACTGCCATGAGGACTAAATGGAATAAAGTGGGAGAAGCCTTAGCCAAGTGCCCCAGCACAATGTGAGAACTGCTAATTATTCTTTCTCTTCTCCATGTGTGTTCCTGCTTTATTTCCCTGTGCACAGAGTCCCCTCTGCCTGGACCACCTCCCCCTCTGCACAGCTAAGGCCATCTTTTTTCAAGGTGCAACTCAAATATCACCTTCCCCATGAGCATTCACTGAAACCCACCTATCTAATCTCACTCTACCTCTGAATACCCGTGGCACATCATGCCATGATGGGCACTTAGTAGCTGAAAGCGCCTGTGTACCTGCCCTATGTCCTCTACTTGATTGACAACACTTGCAGACAGGCCCCAAGTCTGATACATCATTGTGTTTTCCACAAGGTCCTGCATATGGCAGAAATTTAGTAAATATTTGCGGAGTGAAAGAACACATTTTTGGAAGAAAGGCAAGAAGAAATTCCAGGCTTTGAAGACTAAGGAACTAGCACTGCAGTGCAACTGAGAAATAGGACAGAGATGGATCTGTCCTGGGACACAATGGAGTAGTAAAGAATTCTTTATTCCAAATGGGCACTGAAGCCAAACTATACAAAGTAAAGTGAAGTCGGCAGCCTCCTCCTGTCTACTCCAAATGAAGCATGGCTGCATCTCCAGAGTCAAAGGGGTCCACCATTTTAAACACATAAGTCATGCGGTCTCTAGTACAAACAGTCTTCAAACCTTCAAACATGGGGGGGCGGGGGTTCTAGTATACCATAAGCTTAAAAACTTAGAGCTCTGATTCCAAGAGGGTATTCTAAACTTCTAACTAGGCCTGACTGCTTAGCAGTTCACTCCTTAAAGCATATGTTGGTATCAAGTACAGCTGCATTCTTAATCACTTACACCCCACAACCAACTAAAGATAGCTTGAGGAGGTCTGCCATATGCCAAATTCTTCTTTTAAATAAGAACACAAGAAGCGTTCATGCAAGAAAAAATTCACTCATGGGCCAGCAGAAAAGGAAAAAAGGAAAAAGATTTGATTTTTCTCTCATTGTTTTGAATGAAACACTGAAGTAGAAAAATTTTGACAGAAAAATAACAGCATCCCACACCTCAGCACCCCATCTACCAGGTTGACAAAATTTACCTAGCCTGGCCTCAGTGGGCCCCTACAACACTTACTCACGAATACCCTGAAAATGACCAATGCCGGTCAGAAAACAGCCAAAGACAGAAGCAAAAAATAAATCCAACCCTCACTGCCACTATCTCAAACAAATTAGCAGTGTTAAATTAACTTTTTTCATTGGGAACAAGAGTGGGAGGCAGCTTAGGACAGCTCTCTTTTTCTTTTTACCTAAATTCCACCAATCTCTCCAAGTAGAATTTCTCTCTCTGTAAAGCTTTTTCCAATTCCCTAAACCAAAGTAACTTGCTACCTACCCGCTACCACCAACAGATTCCTCCAAGTCATATTTAGCACTTTTTTTTTTTTTGCGGGGCGGGGGGAACTTTAGTCACAATACAAGGTAACATAATTGATAATTGTGTTGAATTAGCAAAGCCTGGCTTTTGTCATTAGATAACCAGGGCTTCTTGAAGATAGGACGCCCATCTTAGCTAAGGCTTCTTCAGATGCTTTCCTCTGTGAGTGCTTCTCCAGTGAAACCATTGATGCATAACCCTTCAGACATCAATTATAGCAAATACCTCCTGGCTTCATGGGCTCTCTCTTACGCCACCCTAGTCCCTCCACAATTCTCCCCAATCCTTCTTAAATAGCTACATCATACTTTTTTTTTTTACCTGTCCATATAAGCTATATTAGGAAATGCACTAGTCAAAATATAAATTTTGTACCAAATAAACACTTTTTGCTTTAATCTCGCACAGAAGTTGAAGTTTTAAAATATGAATGACCACCTATTTTCAACACCCTGCAATACTGACATTCCTTTGTTCTCCTTCATGCAAAAACATTTTTTAACTTGTACATTTAGTTACTATGATTGTACACTCTAGGCATTCCTTTTTGGGGACCAAGAGCCCGGCCTCTGAGCCTCCACCCCACCCCCCAAATCTAGACTAGCTAGTCTTACGGCCCAGTGTGTGGCTGTGGTACTAGGGCTTTTTCCCTTGGACTCTCTCCTGTGTCAGACCCTGCTTCCTAGATTCCAAGGTGTCCTCTCTTCCTCCCCTTTCTTATTTGCTTTCATGGAGTATTCTTTCACTGGCCATTTCTGGCTCAGGTAGCAACCCCTGCCTTTAAGATTCAGTAGCAAAATCTCCATCTAGCCCACACCCAACCCACAGATAGTTCAGTTTTAGCTTTCTTCACCATGTTAAATCAGTTAGCATTCATGCACTGGTATCCAGACTTCCAAAATTTAGTTGGTGTCTTACTGGGAGGTTTCTGGGAGTAAACAGGTTTTATTTCTTTACCGTCATGTTTATTAGCATTTTGGGAGGAAGTGGAGATAAATGCACTTGTTCAGTTTACTATGACTAACCAGAAGTCAAGGACTGAATGTTTACAGAGTACAGGGTCAGTTGCCTTGTCTCGTATATTTTTCCCCTCTAGCACCAAGCAAAGACTTCCAAGTGAGAGCTCAAGAAATATTTGCCAATAACAATTGGTCAATACTTTAGTTAACTAAATGCTAAAATTTAGACCACTCAGAGATTATAAACTGTAAAGCAATCAGAATACTAAAATATACAAAAATGATTACTTCTTCTCAGGTAATTCCAAAGGCAAATGAGTTTCATCAGGACCCTTGGATATCACCAGCAGTCAGGGGCTTTATTGCAGGACTGTAGTCACAGGAACTCACCTTCTGACATATTCTGGAGATTTCCTCTTTATAATATATAAAGCAGCCAAAATAAAAGTCTTCAGGAGCAGTATGTTTGTTTTATTGTTTCTTTTTTTTTTTTTTTGCCCAAATGGTAGAGAATAAATACCAATGCTGACAGAATTCTAAAGTTCTCTGCATTCCAGATAAAGACACTCATTCATTCAACAAATACTTATTACTTTCAGGTACTTTCTAGACACAGCATATACACTTGTGAAAAGTCAAGTAAGGTTCGTGCTCATGTACAGGGGAAGACCATGAACATGAGTCAACAGGGATGAGCTCTGCACTGAGAATTAAAGTCAGGTGATGTCATGGGGGATCACTGGGGGCGGGAAGGTGTCTCAGAGGTGCTAACATTGAAGTCCAGACACAATTATCAAGAACACAAGAGAACCGGCAGTGGGAAGAACAGGAAGGACAGCATTACAGTCTGAGGGAACAGCCAATATAAAGCCCTGAGGCAAGAAAGGCCTTGTCTGGCTGGCACACAATGGTTCAGGGGGAGGTTGGTGAGAGGTATGGGCAAAGGCAAGGAGCCAAGGGTTGGTAAACCAGGGTCAAGAGGTTTGCATTTCATTCTAAGTGCAATAGGACTAGAAGGTTTTAAGCAGGGAGAGACATGAAGCAATGTAGTTTCTATAAAGATCATTTGGTTACTCTGCAAAAAACTGTATTATAGAGAGGCAAGAGTGAAATAAGTGACAGGAGGCACAGCAATGGTTCAGGTGAAAGATGATGAACAGCTTGACCAAAAGAGGTAGGTGCAGAGAGAACAAAGGAAAATTTGACTGCCATGTTGATGGATTAGATGCAGAAAAGTGGGGTCAAATGTATCACACGATTTGGGATTTAAAGCCCTAAGCAAATGGTAGTGCACTTGAAAATTAGAGGATTGGAAATTCTGTTTTGGACATTCAAGTTTACATGCCTTCTAGACATCCATCTAGCAATACCGATATAGATCTAGAGTTCTGGGAAAGGCCAGACTGGAGAAATTGATGTGACAGTCATGTATACACAGATGGATTTAAAGCCTTGGGACTAGATGTGTGTCCTCCCCCCCACCCAGACTGGCTTGTAGAGAGGACCAGGGGACAGGTTCAAGTCCATGGGGTGCCCCAGTGTCCAAAGAGGAGAAGCCTGGGTGAACTCATAGAAATTCCCAAGAGAGTTCACTATGGAATCACAGCATCCTTTACCATTTTACCATCTTTGAAACAAACTATAAGTTAAATCCACAGCTATATCATTGCCTGAATTAGAGTAATGTAACTACTAAGCAGCTGCATCTGAAGACAAATCTCTGACATTTCAGAAATTATTAAAATCAACAGGCATCATATAAACAATCAAAGAAGAGAATTAAGGTTTTTATTTTGCGAGACTGTGGAAGATTTGCTTTGGTATTAACCAAAAAAAGGGTTAGACAACCATGACTACATTTGGTTGAACTGGGAAATATAAAATATAAATGCCCTACCACATTTGGGGCATTTTACACTTCTGCTAAAGAATTTATTGTCATAATATATACTTTTAACTGACACTGAACCCAAATATATTTTGAATTTACAGTCACAAAAGCCAAATATAAAGCTTCAAACTTCACTCAAGTTCCATGGTAATCCTGAAATGTCCAAGTACTAGCAGCTGCTGTAGAGAAACTTGACAATTCTGTACTTAACCATGTGAAAACCAAACAAGGCCCGCCTAAGGAAACTTTTTCCAGAAGGGATTAAGTATAGAAAAGACAATATTTAGAATAAGCTATGCTAGACATCTTTAGGATACAAAGAATAACCTCAAAATACTAAGACAAATTGAAGTCTTGCTACTCAACGTGGGGTCCAAGGGCCAGTAGCAATGCCAGCACCTGAAAACTTGTTAAAATGCAGACCCTCAGTACCCCTACCCCAGATCCCCTAAATCAGAATCTGCATCATATCACAAGGCCCTTGTGATTCCCATGCATATTAAAAAGCGCTGGTCTAGAAGGCTTAGTCCTCATCGCTTCGCAGGGCCCTGGTCATTCATAACCAATAAACACAACACAACACCAGGAATACAGCACTCTCCTTTAGGGGCAGAAGCATAATCAATCAGTTTCTTTCAAATTTGTTAAAAAGAAACATTTATGTTAATAATGTCTCCCTTAATTGTTTTAAGGATTTTGCGTAGGCAGGCAACCAAGTTGAAGTTTAAATCTACAATCAGGTATTCTCATCAAGTTAATCACATATATTAAACATGTCAGTGAATTGCATGGTAATTAGATGTACATACAAGTCTATACTACTTTATATGACCACACCTAGTTGTTTTTCAAGCTTCTCTCTTCTTATTGGATGGTTAAATAGGCTCAATGATGACAGTTTTAGCGGGGAGTCTTCTCAGGGAGAACAACAGGATGATATTCATTCAACCTGTACCCCTATGCATTCCTTTTGCAGATTACTTCTTGAGCGTCTGCTATGCACTGAATGGCAAATACCCTGCCCTATGCACAGACAGGGTGAACTAGGGATTGTACGCATGTAGAATGGAGAGACCCCCACGTTCAGGACACAGGATCAGGGAAAAGCCACTTAGCAGGAAAAGTGTCTACAAAAACCACATGTGTATTTCTTATAAATGAGGGTACAACTCAGTCATCAGGGGCATGTCTTCCAGAGCTTGGGCAGATGGCCTCTTCCCTTCTGCTGAACAATCCCCCCTCCCACCTTTAAATGACCACACCTGTTCAGGTGATCCAGGAAACCCTTTTTGGGTTTACCAGGCATTTACTCTCTAAGAGACCTTTCCTTTCCCACTTTACCTCCTGTTTACCTCCAATTGGTGGGGTATGTTTTTCTTCTGTTATATAAATGATTGGAAAAAATAATTATGATAACGATAGCTCACTGATATATACATTTTTTTCAGAACAGAAAACAGAGGCTTAGAGTTTAAGTAACTGCCCTAGGCACATGAATTGGCAGACAGAACGCAAATAACCTGCTTACAGCACGTTTCAGCTTGGTGGAGTAAAACGTAGAGTTGACATAAAAATATTGATAGAGGAAGTAGTTTTCCAAGGGTGTTACTGAAATGTCCTTTTTATTGTTCCTTTTATCAGTCAAATAGCAGTTAACAAGGACCAGTTTGCCATAAATCACCGTTTTCCCTCTTAGATTTCCTTTATAAAAAATGACCCCCCCCAATCTTCCTAGTTAAAATATTACACGGTGATTCTTTTTTTTTCTCTTCTCACATTCTTGCTACAAATGTAAAGAAACTGAATGATTGTCCAAATGAGTCGTACTGAAAATCCCTCAATTAAATCCAATACACACCTGAACTTAATGGGACTTTAACACCCCCAGAAGATTAATCAGCACGGTGGGGCTCCCGAGGACACAAAGGCTATTTTGTGGGAGTAATGCTGTGCTGCAAGCTTCTTTTCTGTGATTACACCTCATTTTATAACAATGTTCAGACATTTGGTTTGAGCAAGTATAGTAATTACATTTCTCACTTTGAACTAATTTAAGCAGCTACATCTGAGCTTCTCCACAAGTCCTCAGGCTTATCCGCTCTCCTCCTCCCACCCAGAGTACTCATCTTTGAGAAGACCCAGGGACTTTTTGCTAAATGAAGGTTCACTACCCTTTAGGTAGGCTCTGTAATTCAAAATTGTTTTTGCATTATCCAAACTGACCCCGCTGCAAGGGGCAGCAGACTGTCCACCCTTTCTTCCTGGCATTCATTTGGATGAGCCCTGAGGGAATAGAAGACAAACAGGTGAACCAGACTCTTCCACTGACCACCTGTGTCTCCCTGGGTTTAACTTACCAGGTCTTGGTGTCCTCATCTGTAAAATGGCATTTCTGGCCTTTAAGCTGTTTGTGGACACTCCTTTAGGCTGATAATGTTACCCTGACATTTAAAAGAGCAAACCACCAAGTGGCAGACCCTGCAGAGTCAGTGCCACCAAGACCATCCCATCCCAGAGTCAAAAGAATCCTACAGGGGTGCACAGGGAGTTCAGTGGTAGAATTCTTGCTTGCCATGTGGGAGGCCGGGGTTCTATTCCTGGCTCATGCACTCCAAAAACAAAAAACAAAACTTTTTTCAACAAATGGTGTTGCAATCATGGGATATTCATATGGAAAAGAATGAAATGTGACCACCACCATACAACACAGAAAAAAAAAAAAAAGAAGAATCCTGCAGCATGTGTTCCACAGAGAAAATGCTGAGAGAAACCATGATTTTCTAATACTCTAAACTCAAACCTATCATCCACAAACTTTCACTTCTCTAACCCACTTCTTACAGTTCACTCTTCATCATGGTCAAAATGAAAAGAATCAAAACAGACAGCAATACCAGCTGCCATCCCCAACACCAAAGAGCCTCGTTTTGCTAGGTGTGACCCAATATTTTATCTGCTCATGTCTGCACACCTAAGTCTGTCTTCAAGATTGCAAGGAACTTTTAGGACTCAATGAGAAGGGGGGCCTGACTGATTGTAGCAATTAATTTGGTAATTATATTCTTTGTGCATCAAGTGTAGATGTCCTGACATTTTATCTCTGGGGAGAGTTTGTGGGGGAGAGGGGATGGTTGGGGGAGGGTAGCAACCCATTCACTTCAGAATCTGTTATTTCACTTTCCTTCTGTTTGGCAAATCAGCCCACTTTGTAGCATGTGAGAGACAGGCCTGAAATAGTTAACATCAAATTTTCCTTTCCAACCCTGCTGGTAGCTAACCTGTTCTACCGGAATGGACTGATAAAGGGAACTGCCACTTCCTTAGAGATAAGATCATAAGATTCACCTTTCCTAAGAGCTCATACCTACAAGTGAAACAGGGCCCTTTACCAAGCCGCCTGCCCAGGCTCACACAGGTTTCCGGTCTAAGATACCGGACACCACTTGAGGCAGTGGAAAGTTTAGTTTCTTTCTGAAATGGAGTATTTCACTTCTTTATTCTTGCTGAACAATTCCATGACAGAAATTCTCTAATCTCATAAATGAGAATTAAACAATGAAAAGAACTCACAAATACAGGACTTGAGATGGCTGCACAGCTATGCGGGGACGGGACAACGTATACAATTGAAAACCCATCAAATGACAATCTTCAGAATCACTTAAATTGTAAAAACTCAGTGTGTGGGAACTTTAATCTGTTGCCGTGCGGTCAGATGTATGAGTGTGGCTGATAAATCAAAGGTGGGTGCACACTGTGCAAGCTTTCTCTGTACCGGGTGGGATGGGACTGCCTATTTAAAGGCACTTTATGTTGAGTCTTTGTGTACAACTGTCACACACACATGCCTACTCAGATGCTTTGCAAACCTAGATTTTGGTATCTGGTTTGCTTAAATCAAAAGATTAACTGTATTTATTCTCTTTGATGGATCACAATGTCCTTTTATCTGTGAAGACATTGTATCCACTCATGCTTCACCTTGTTTGAACAGAAGAGAGAAAGAAAAGACCAGGGGAAGGTGGAGCACAGAGAATCTTCCCAGAACTCCATTTTGAAGACACTTCTCTCTTAGGTTCTTGGGAATGTTTTAAAATGCTACTAACACAGGAGTTGATGTTCTAGACTTTTATCTAGAACAAAAAAACACAACTACTATTCCGAACAAAAAAAAAAAAACAACTACTATTAAAAGTTGAGCAAGGAAGCCAGAGGGTTAAGGGGGCAGAAAAAAAGAAAAAAAAAACATTAAAAAAAATGATTATGCCTGTCTGTGTGGTATTAGTAACCCCTGATATCTTACCCTCTTGGGGCCATGCTCCCCTACTTACTTTTTGTCTTACTTCTTTTCCAGTCTCCTGCACACTTACAAATCCTGAGTGCAGTCTAAAAGAATATTTGCATTGAATGAGCCAAATACATATGCATCTCTTGATCCTCAATACACATTGATTTGGCTTAAACAGTATTTATCAGTCTGTTTTCAGCTCCAGAGATAGTTCCTTGCAAAACCATTCTCTTGGACTCCTCCTTCATTGGTGGTTCGGTCTTTCAAGTTGCTTTATCAGATGGGGCAAGATTGTTCTCTTGTCTAGACATCAGGCCCTCTCCACAAGTCTTTAAGTCAAAACTGCTCTGCCAGGTGTCAGTTGCATTCTCCTGGCACATATTAGGTGCCTCAAATGTGCCAGACACTGGACCATGCATTTTCATGTGCAGTGTTTTACTTAATCCTCACAAGCCTTATACTATTATTTCTAATGGACAAATGAGAAAGCCAAAGTATGGGAAAAGAAAAATGCAGAGACTGAATTTGAACCCAGCACCCATTCTCCAAGGACAAAGCTGTTTTTATGATGGCACCGTTATTCTAGGAGTTCCCTGAGCAACCTCGTTGAATTGGGCATAGAGCTCCAGGCAACTACTCTGACCAGAACCACCTTCTCAGATACGCATTTACTTTCCTCCTCCAAGTTCCCCCTCCAATGTTCATCTACAAGGTCCCAGCCCTTGGCCCAAAGAGTCAGTCAGGTATGTAAGAGGATTTTAAGGTGCTTTTTCAGCCTATAAATATCACCCTAATACTGGCTTTCATCACTATCCTTACGGTTTAATCCATAGTCTATGTGGGACCATAATTAACAGTGGATTTCTCAAAAACCATAAATGCCATTTGTGGGGTACCTACCTCCTCAAGGACCCAGACCTCTTTTAAATTTACATTTATGTCATCTGACTTAACAGCCCTGAAAATGAGGTATCATGGTTCCCTTTTCATATTCAAGGATACCGAGGCTTGGAGAGGATCAGGTAATTTATCCTTGGTGACACAGCTAATAAGCAGCAGAGTGAAGTTCACATCCAGGCCTGTCTTAGTTGCACTGATCAATACAGTAGTCACATGTGGCCACTCAACACCTGAAGGATGGCTGGTCCGAATTCAGATGTGCTGGAAAAATGTAAAATGCACGTGGGATTTCAAAGGTGTAGTACAAAAAAAGAATGTGCAGGGTCTCAATACTTTTTAATAAAAATTACATGTTGAAATGATAATTTTTGGATACTGTGGGTTAAGTAATAGACATTAAAATTAAATTCACCGGTTTCTATTTACTTTTCTTTTTTTTTTTTTTTTTTTAACTCATAGCTACTAAAGCTTCATAGGCGGCCCTCGTATTTCTGTTGGACAGTCCTGGTCTAAACCCTAGGGTCTTTACCAAGACCCCTACTGCCTACCCCAAATAATATAGCTCTTAATTTACACCTAGTATACTATTTAAAAAAGGATAAAGCCATCTTGACAGTTACTAGATTTCTAATAACAAGAATTTTCTTTCCTGATAGAGATTTTAAGAGTAATTTTAAATGCAAAAAAAAAAATTACAACTTCATATGAAGGTGCCAAAGAATCTTTAAGCAGCCTACACAGACCATCCTTACTATTCATGGCATTTGACTGTATTTTCCCAGGTGGTGTCTTCTTTTAAAATCATTACTTGTGCTCACCATCCCAGTTCTTAACCTCACTAAGGAAAATGTTTCCAAAACAGACCTAAAGAGAATCTAGCTTTTCTCTAAGTATGAGGCTTTAAGAGGTCATATGTCAGGTTAAAAGGTGGAGCAGATAGGATATACAGTGAAAACTTAAGGAGCTGATTGCACGTCCATTTTTTTTCCTCTGGGGAGTAGTGCTCAGTGCAGGGTGCCAGGGTGATGTCTGGAGGGGGCCCTGGCCAGCACAGGAGGACCTGAGGCTGTTTGCTCTGGGTACCTTCACTGTGAAAAACTCATCTGTGGCAGCTCTTGACCAGTACTGCAACTGATAACCCTAAAGGTCATTTCTCTCTAGAGTTGTCAATTTTTGTTATAATGATAATTATCAGCTACAGATACTACGTTTATTTTTTAAAAATGTTCTTTTTCATGTGGTAGACAAAGTTCTGAGCACTTGACTCATTATATCTCATTGAATACTCCTGCAATCCTTTGAAGAATTTCTTTCTGTAAATGAGTAAATCACATCTCTGGATCCAGGCTAGACTAAGAAATTCAACAGTGGGCTCTGAAAGCCACAATGAGCAACAATGGGTCTCCTTCCTTTCTTCCCTAAAATTCTTAGGATATTCCCAGCCTGCTTGGGGTGGGGGTTGGGTAGCGACTCAGTCAGTGGCAAAAGTGTTCACATGGTATCATTTAGTAGTTACTTAAATTACATGCTTTTAAACAGCACTCCTACATGCTGACATGACAAACGACACCTCTACCTGTATGCCTGTAATCGGCCACACATGCATAGATTATGTGAAGTAACTGGCTTAAAGGGACTTGTAAAACTTAACTACAAACGGGACAAAAGTTAAAGATGGAATGTCGGAATGAACAGCTTACTTCCTTTCCTTAATTGGCTTCGATTTTAGTGTTAATTGACTTTGAGTTAAGTACCTTGATACAAATAGAGGAAAGCTGACCTTTGGAACGCTGGTGACTTGTTGGGTAAATATGTCTTTATGGACTTCATAAAATGCAGATTGTGTAAACACACATTCAGGAACTATTAAAAGCACTGGGTGGCTAGAGCAATGCACAAAAGTGGACTTTAAGATTTCTGAGTACTGGGTAGTTAGACATTTAAGAAAATAACCATCAAGGATGTAATTACAATTTAGGAAGTGGATCTCAAACTGCTCAAACTCTGGCTTGCAGGTAGTAGAATCACCTGGGGGCTTTCAAAAGTGCAGATTCCGTGGGCCCCACACCCAGAGAGGCTGATTCAGGAGGTCTGAGTGGGCTGCAGACACCTGCATTTTAACAAGACCTCCAGACTTAGTAGGTGGCTCAGGACTATGCATCAAGAAATGGTGATTTCATTGCCACAAAGTAGCTTCACTTGCTGGCCTTTCCAACCCCCATGGAAAAAAACACCCACATGAATACAAAGGGCTAGAAAATTTAACTAGAGGGTATCACCCAGAAGTGGGGAGAAACTGTGGAGCAGGAGAGAACCCTCTTCCCCACCCCTGCCTGTTAAACCAAGAACCAATGAAGGCTCAGCAGGTGTTAAGCTGGCCACAGGTGGGCCTTCTTTTTTGCACACCCATCAAAAGAAGAGACTTTTGTTCCTCTAAAGTCCACAGAAGCTGATGGCGAGCAACATAACCACTAAAAAGAAAATCAATGGCACAGGTTCGGCAAGAGTAACCTTGGCTGCAATACTTTCCTTGCATATAGCCTGGTGCTTCCCACCACTGACCATATCCACAGAGCCATCTCAGTCGGCACAAAGAGAGGCAAACAGCCATTGTGTAAGACTCTGTGGCACCTGGAAACTCTTCTCCAGTTCTGGGCACCTGCCCACTGAGAAGGAGACCAGATGGAATAGGGAGAACACTGCTGACAACTAGAGCTGCATACCCAAGACAATGGAAATGTGAGAACTGGGCGCACCTGATCCCTGAAAATGTCCTAGCAGAAGTTGAAGGGCCATCCACTAGGGTAAAACTGGTTATATTCAAAGCCCCATGTGTTTCAATCCCACAGGTACTGTGTTGCTTTCACATGAACAAATGTGCCCTCAACCACAAATAACCCTATCCCCAAAGCTTATCCAAATGGTCTTCAAGTTTAAGAGATTAGAACATGTTTTTTTTTAAACTAGACACAGAGATTACCAAATTAAGTATCAAATAGGGTGACTTAAGTATTCCCACAGCCAGAAAGTGTCAAATCCATAAACTGTTTACGAATGAGTATACATTTTCAACAATGAGTACTTCTTGATAAGAGTTCGCATGTACTTTTACTGAAAGTTTATGGATGAGTATAAATTTTCAACAATCAAGAATGAGTACTTCTAAGTATGTGCAAGCTTTAAACTTATCAGGGAGTGACTCACACATTGGCTATCCTCAGCTCATTCCCTGGGGCATAGGGCAGTGAACATGCAGATTAAAATTCCTAAAACCAAGAAAATTACTTCAAATTGATCTACAATCCTTGGTTTACCTTACCGTAAGGAGATCTTGTCACTTGCCCTCCAGAGACAATGTCTGTATTTCCTATCAGTGTATATAATGGGAAAATTAAAAAGCTTATTTAAATGCAAAAAAAGAATGAGTACTTAAGAGTTTGCATGTAGTTTTATTGAAAAATTCACAAAACCTATATGAAGCTGTTAACACTACCACTCTATGGTTGTGCCACCACAGATACATTAAAAATCCCAATTTATACCAACATGCTATTAGTAAAGCTACTTGAAGAGAGAAGCATCAAGTCTTAAAAATAAGAAAGGGGACTAGCACTTTCAAAGAACATGTTGCTTTTTCAAAGGTATGTGCTATAGCACATATCCATTCTTGCACACTTTTGTTTGAATCAAGTGATTGATTCTCACATTGATCTCCCAGAATAGAAATCCTCCCACCTCCAAATAAGGGAAAAGGGGGAGGCCTAACTTACCTGTCTAGTTTTTACAGGTGTGTGAGAGCTATATTGCTTCTTGTTATTATGATCGCTTATGATTGTCACAACCTCTAAAGTGCCCGGTCTTGCTACCGCTGAGGTGTGAAGTGGTCATCCACACCCTATCGGCTATCGGCGGGTTACTAGTGCCCCTCCCCTCTGCTTCTAGGAAGGGTCTACCACCCATACCCGACAACCTGGCTCTGCTGGTAGCTCCACTGCCAAGTCAAGGCCCTCTAAAGCTCTCTCCGAGCTTGTGAAGACTTATCAGTATACAAAGGAATGCCCCAACAAAGCGAACTGCAAGGACCTTAGGGGATGCATGATGTTGGCTGCTCCTGTCCTAATCTCCAGGTTCACCTGCTTTGAACATCTGTAAAGGAAGCTTTTTCCCGGAGGGGAAGCAGAAGAAAGGAGGACAGGGGCCGGGGGACGGAGCAACAGCAAGCTAGAAATCTACAAATAAGAATGGGAAATAGGAGAGCTGGTGTCTGAGGATCACAGGCCAGGTGGTTGTGTTCATGATGCCATTTTCTCTGGAGAAGTCTTGGAGATTTTGTCATTTTTTTCATCCCGTTTTTAAGTGGCCTTTACATTTTCTCCTAAGAAATTAAGACAATTTTTCAGCATTTCCCACATTTGCAGGCAGTGCCACACTTAAGGGTGACAAGCTACAATCTTAAAACCTGGCATTGGTTTTTGTTAGAGACATCTGTTTTAAGTCAACGTATTTTCATTTCTAGGTAAAAGCATAGGATTCTATAGTTCTGTTTTCTGTTAAATTCAAGCACATTAACAATGATTTGTCAAAAACTCAAATTCAAGGAACTATTCCTCTTCCTTGTAAAATAATTGGCCTTACTTCCACACACATACACAAACACAGACACAAACACACAAAAGAAAAAAAAACTCTAGTATTTACCAGGTTAACTATTACAATAGCTGAATTTGCATCCTAAAGGCATCTGTGTTACATCACCAAGGAAAACGTCTGAAAAAAATTAATAGGGCTTTTAAAGTTTCAGCCAAGCCTTTTAAAATGATAATAATAATAAAAGTCATAATTCTGGACAGCTGTAGGTGGTTTTTTCACATGCTTAACTTTTTTTTATTAAATAAAAGGCCTCTCTGAGCCCCCAGTCTTGGGGTTTGTTCACATGAAACTTAACCGCACAAAGGATAGGTCAAGTCTACTTAAAATCTAGGCCTAAGAGTCACCCCCAAGAGAGTCTCTTTTGTTGCTCAGATGCGCCTCTCTCTCCAGCCAATATGATGAGCAGTCTCACCACCCTCCCCCTCTCTGCATGGGACATGACTCCCAGGGGTGTGGACCTTCCTGGCAACGTGGGACAAAGATCCTGGAATGAGCTGAGACTCAGCATCAAAGGACTGAGAAAAACCCTAGAATGAGCTGAGAATTAACATCAAGGGATTGAGAGAACCTTCTCGACCAAAAGGGGGAAGAGTAAAATGAGACAAAGTATCAATGGCTGAGAGATTCCAAACAGAGTCGAGAGGTTATTCTGGGGGTTATTCTTACGCATTAAGTAGATATCACCTTGTTGTTCAAGATGTAGTGTGAGGCTGGAGGGAATTGCCTGAAAATGTAGTGCTGTGTTCCAGTAGCCATGTTTCTTGATGATGATTGAACAATGGTATAGCTTTCACAATGAGACTCGGTGAATGTGAAAACCTTACGTCTGATGCTCCTTTTAACTACTATATCAACATATGGAATAAAAATAAATAATAGGGGGAACAAATGTTAAATTCAGTTTGAAATAGTGGTAAATGAAAGCGAGAGGTAAAGGGTGTGGTACGTGTAGTTTTTTTTTCTCTATTATCATTTTATTTCTTTTTCTGTTGTCTTTTTATTTTTTTCTAAATCGATGCAAATGTACTAAGAAATGATGAATAAGCAACGATGTGATATATTAAGAATTACTGATTGTATATGTAGAATGGAATGATATTTAAATGTTTTGTTTGTTAATTTTTTTTAATTAATAAAAAAAGTTAATACAAAAAAATAAAATAAAAGGCCTCTAGGGTCAACAATTAGAATTTGTTTTTTATTGTCTTATGATAACACTTTATGTGAAACATTATTTTGCTATCTTCCTTTGAAGAGGTTTTTACATATCTAACTCAAATGAGACAAAATGAGATAGAGCAAAGAGGAAAGGGCAGGAGGGGAAGAGGCAACATTCCTCAAAACACTCACATTTGCGGCTGTGGATGCGTGCCACCTTTGGAAAACCTCTGATAGGATGCACTCACCAGGAAAAGCTGATGGCAGTGATTGGATAGGTAAAGTCGTCAATTGTGTCTAGGTGGGTTGCAACTCTGTAGGCTTGATTCCTCCCTTCCGAACTCTGATGGGTCTAATTCTTAAAATACCGGCTCTGAGAGCCCAGAATTTGTAATTGGAATGATACAGGGCTGAGAAAGAAAGCGTGGAAACCCTGGATATGCTCCACATCAACAGCTGGATGGGGGCACCCCTCAATCACTCTCCCTCTTCAACAAGAGAATTATGGAAGAGGGGGATCTGTGGGAAAACCCTTCATAATCAAATCACCCTGACCGTCTGGATGATGCAGAAGCACTGGGATATGAAGCCTGGAAATCAACAGCGGAATCCTCAGATTCACAAGATACCTTTTCCTGCTTAGGAAGAATGCCTGCCCAGCTGATGGGAATTAGCTGAGGGGACTCTGAAACCCCAAAGAAGGAAAATTAAGACAAAGTTTCCTATTCTATACAAGCAGTGTGGATCGTGTTATTCCAAGGGGAATCCTGACTGCATAATATAGTATCAAAACAGGATGGGAGATTGAGTCTCCCTCTTCCAAGTGGGCTGTGATCCTCCTAGTCATCTTCTGTTCTTGATTTGGGGATTGTTTTCATCCTTCCCCAAAGCTAGGTTTCTAGGTGCCCTTGGACATATCACTTTCTGGCTGTGTGATGATGTCGAACAGAGAATAATAACGGCCTAACTTTATCTGGAATTAACCCATGTGACAGTGAACAACAGCCTTATAAAATCCTACCTCCATGTCGTAGGTTTTTTTATTACTATCTTGGACTTGGGTATTTTTAGTGCCTCTTTTACGGGAAACAGTGGGTCTCACTTGGGTCCTCTGACTTATTCTTGGTTTTCCTCCCAATGCTGCCTCAAGTAGAAAGCTGCATTCCAATTCATATTCCAGGCTCTTCATCTCTCACCAGGAATTACCTCCAAAGAGTAAGCACTGACAAGTGATGGATAATTTGCATTTTAACCCTATTCAAATTGGGGCAAATGGCTTAATATGCATGCTAATATTCCATCATTATTCCAATTAAGGAAACTATTATGTTAAAATGTTTAATCAGGAGAATTAGGGAGAACTCCAGACACCTAAAATTAACCTCTAATAGTCTTGACATTCACTTCACTTAACTGCAATTTGTCAAGTTATAAGCAACTCCAGTTTATGACTTCTGCTTAGGCACGTGGGGATTCCTGATAAGACCTAAAAGCAATTCATTTCCTAACTAGATTGATGTCTAAAAGAATAAACTTAAAAGGGCTGCAATTTAAATACAATCAAATCCCCAAGCAGTCACATTCCAAGAGACTTAAACATCATCATCTTGATCCCCGGTAACGACAATGCTTTTCGCATCAGAAACAACACAACCACTTCCTCTTTCTCTGACCTTCTCTGTTTAATTACTTCCTGTGATTTCTTCTAGGGCTGAGCGTGCAGGCTTCCCAGGGCGCTAGGGCTGAGTGTGCATGCTTCCCAGGGTGCTAGGGTTGAGTGTGCATGCTTCCCAGGGCACTAGGGCCGAGTGTGCATGCGTCCCAGGGCACTAGGGCCGAGCGTGCATGCTTCCCAGGGGACTAGGGCTGAGTGTGCATGTTTCCCAGGGCGCTGGGGCTGAGTGTGCATGCTTCCCAGGGCCACAGGCTTTCTGTACAGGGCTGGTTTGTCTGGAAGGTACAGAGTGCCAGCTGACCATCAGACATTATACACAAGAGTCTGGCACTTTGACATTTCTCATTAAATGATGGCTCTCTTGGGTCTCCTAGCATTATTCACCAAGAACTTTTTTTAAACCAGGAGAAAAAAAAAATTCTTCTAACACATGCTCTTCTATAATCAAACTATACCTCAAAGCTGGAAATCCTAACAGGGACGGGGAAGAGAAGGTGATTGATAGCATCTCTCAGGGCATAACCACCAACCTTCTCGTCCAACAGACTCCAAATTCCAAATATGTTAAGTCACTATTTTTAAGGTCTGGACAGTGAAGAATCAAACCTGGTAGCTGAGAGCTCATTACCATCACAACCACAGGTAGATCCTTGTTACTTAGAATAGCAGCATCAGCCTCATCTGGGAGTTTCTTAGAAATGCAGAATCTCAGGCCTAACTGAACCAATTTACAAGATTCCCCAGGTGATCCGTATGCACATTCAAGTTTAAGAAGCACTAATACAGGGTCCCCCTCTCAAAATAGTTAAGCTAAAATAAAGGTCCAAGTGAATATTCAGCTTTGTTAGCCATTGCTCGTCAGGGGTAAGGTGGCCAGTGCTCTTTCCAAAAATATCTGTAGAGCTGCTGTTTATCTCAGTGCAGAAAAGGCCTTCTATTCCACACATCATCTCAAGGGGCTCTGGCTCACTACTTGGTAGAGCCGGGCTGGAAAGCAACAAAGAAGTGTCACTTCACAGATCTGAGGCATTTACAGGATTTTAATTGAGTTCTACCAACAGTAGTATAAATCAAGCTGTACAGACACCACCATTTCTCTATGAGAAAACAGGTTCTGTGAGGTTAAAACACATAATGTAGTTCAACAGACATGGGCTCTGAAGTCAACAGTTAGCTTCTCAAAACTTTTTCCTCCAACATCACGTGATGCTTGAGTGTAGGGCACATTGTACCCATGTGCACAAACATACACGTTCAACCTAAGAATGAGTTGAAGAACTTGTTAAGGGATTCTGGCACTGGCAGGCAGCTCTTTTAAAGCTCTGGACATACAGTTCCCCCCATCCGAAATCTAGGATCTCCATACTTGCGTTTCTAGCTTGCATCTCCAGGAGGAACCCTGAAAAAAAGGTGGGGAAGAAAAGGAAAACAGCCCTAGCAATCAAGCAGTTAGTCAGTCCTCAAGATGCTGCTGCCTTATACCCTTAAGGCATATAGAAGTACCTAGCACTGTAAAGTGTAAGCTCCCTGAGGGCAGAGGTGTCCTGAGTATGACTCAGGTACAGTCTGGCAAAGGAGGTGCTCAATAATTGCAGTAGTGAAGGAGGTGTTCAATAATTGCAGTAGTGAATGGCATGTGGTAGGCACTCAAGAGCTAGTCATTCCCTTTCCTCTGGCCTCACCCTCACTGCTATTTATTTCATCCAGTAAAATATTTTATTCAAAGTTTTGCAATTGGGGCCCAAATACATTCTAAATTCAAGTTCTTTAGATTCAAAGTCTACCATACTCCAAATTGATACCTATAAACTAATAATCCCATAATTTTCCTTAGGATAGAAGACATCCACAAGATCTCAAGCTGGTTTAAAACAGCGGAATCCTGTTCTGAATCCTGTCCACACCCGGATTAATGAGAAGGCAATTATTATGCCTTCGGGGCCAGAAGTACACATTGAGCCAGTATACACCCCAGAAGAGCGCATTTGCTTTGGAATTTCAAACTTGAGAAAAACCAGACTTGGTTTAATCTATTAAGTAAAGGAGAGATATTAAGCCTATATTCACACTTATGCAGCTTTAAAAGGCCTGTAAAAATGAGCAAAATTACTGGGATGTTGATGAACTAAATTAAACCTGTGGTCCAGCACTATATCTGTATTCACTTGTACACTCTATTCTTTGGCTGGAAAAATAAAATAAAAACACTAACATGGCCTGCAAATAGACAAAACAAGCCATAAGCCATCTCATTCCTAAGAGAACTCTCAACCCCAACCCTTCCCCACCAAGTCTACTGACTCTTACTTTAGAAACAACTCGAATGCTTTTGGTAATATGGTTTCTAGACACAGATCAGGTAAGGGGCAGGGATTGCAAGTGAGCCTAGGGTGCTACTATAGGTAGGTACATGGACGGTAAGAGAGGAGTCCACTACTAAAGACATAAAACCCCCCAAAACACAGTCAACTAAGGTCACCAAGTAAGGGGCCAACGATTTCCTGGGCATTATTGACTTTATAGTATAAGAAACAAGGTACTCTTCCAGAGGAACCTACCAGGTCAGTATTGGAAAGGCCAAATGACTGCAAACCAAGACTTATAGATCCTAATTCTCGCACAAACTCCCCAAGAAGCCCTGAGCAAGTCACTGCAACTCTCTCAGCTATAAAGCCTTTCCTGCCTGAAAAGGTTGCTATGAGGCTAACATGAGTTAAAGTATGTTCTCTGACTTTATCCTGAAAATAAACAATACCTTGTTACCTGAAGTGAGACATAAAAGAAGAGGATGGGTACCACTGAATTCCCAATTTGTCAGGCGATGTGCTAAAATGCTTTACTTCCGTAATCTCATTTTCACTTTCTAACAGCCTATGAGGCAGACAGCAGAATGAACCTAATTCACCTTAATCCAGGGCTCAAGGGGCAGATCACTTGCTAAGGTCCCTTAGTCAGTAAGGAGCAGAGGCAGGATCCATCCCCAAAGCCCATGTTTTATCTGCAGTCTTTATGGCAGTCTCCCCCCTCAGCAGGAAAAAGCAACCCCAAAGCCTTTGGGGATGTAAGGCCGAGTATGAATAACAGTTTAAAATCTTACAAAAAGTAAAGTTACTTTCAATTCATGAATATTTACTTCAACCAACTGATAAATGTTTACAGGAAACCTATTATTTGCTCAGCAGTTGGTATAAGGCCAATAAGCCATTCTTTCCACATCTAGAAGGGGAGAGAGGGCAAGCTTCTCTATGCATTGTGCTCAATTCTTAGTTGGGTGGGGGATGCAAAGATAAAATAAACAGCACCTGGCTGAAAAATCAACCAGAGCCAAAGTAATGCAATGAAGAAAAGAAATAAGAGGAATAAATATTGAGGATGAAAAGATATTATTACCAGATGAACATAAGAAAGACAATTTTTAAAATTAACCTGACAATTAAGTTGTAAACATTTATGAATGAACCACAAGGAATATATCTAAAAAAGAAAACAACCAGTTTTGAAAAAATCATTGATTCAGTACACTGAGGTGCCAAAAGCATACTTTTTAGTTTTAGAAGCTGCCCATATTTCTTCTATCATAAGAGCTAAATCCTGGGGTGAAGTCAAAATCCATTTCTTCTTCTCTACCCTTAAAGCGCAAATCAACATAGCTATTTTGTTTCTGAGTATTCAACTACCCTTTAATTTGAGAGAATCATAAGTAACATTTCATAAGGTATTTAAAATTTACGCTCAATTTGGTATCATGTGTGCAACATGTCACATGTGAACATAGTTTTTGTAAAGGATACCTGAAACTTCAGGAAATGAATAATATAAAAGTCGTTACTTAATTCTGTAAACTCCTATGGCAATCAATATCTTGGCCTGACTTCCCCTCACAGCGTGGGCCACAGGTCAAGTTATGATACGATCCTTCATGCCTACTCAGGCAAAGTGTGCAGAGAACAAACTTCGTTCCACAGTACACTGTGTGCACCAGCGCAAAATATAACTACCACTTCAAAGGTACCAAAAACCCTAGAAAATGCTGGAAAAGCATCATCAATGTTCTAGTTTAAAATTTATTGAAAAGAAACATTTATCAGAATATTATACCAAGTTTATCAATGTGACTGGGTCTTTTAAAAAAATAGCAAAATCAATTGAGAAAACAGGCCAAAATAAACCACCACATGCACAAAAAACTTCCTGCTTTGCCTCTACTACCATCTCGTTCAATTTCTGAGGATTCTGCTGTTAGACTGTGTATTTGTGCTCAGCCTGGTAATATAGGAACTATGCCAATATTGGAGTTCATCAGCACAGCTGCCTCCAACATCAAGTGTTAAGACTTCATCAGAACCCTGCAGCTACTGCAAATTGCTAATATTGTGATTTCTGCAGAGATTCTCCTGCAGAGGCAGAAACACAGGCTCTAACTTACTGAGCTCAAGATCTTCTACATACCAATTTCCACAACAGTGACTGGAATCAAAATTGTTTTGAGGTGTCCATCACAGATTGACCACTACCAGATAGCTCGGTGCCCATTTCCACAAAACATACCAAGACTTCATGCAAACATAATGAGTTTCTCAGAACCAGGCTTATATACAACCTAAGCTAAACAAATACAACTGTAATTACTGGGTTAGTCAGCAGGGGCGGAACAGTATTTTTAAATAATTAAATCCATTATTTTACTCAAGATATTTATTTAGCAACCACAATGTAACCAACAGTCTTGGGTCAACAACTAGAAACTAGGCAGTTGAGAGTGAACCCTGAACCCAAAAAGCTCCTATTCTGGTCCAGAATCTAGTTGGATAGAATCCCAACTCTAAACAGTGATGAGTGCAATACAGTGTGGGGGAAAAATACTATCAAGAGAAATTGCTTTTGGCTTTGGATGGGGGTGGTGCAGGGTGAGGAAAGGCAAGGAACACCTCACACAAAGAGTGGTTCAGAGTTGGCTGGGGGAATGAGCAGAACTTTACCTACTGGAAAAGAGAAGGAAGGAAAAAGATATTTTTGGAATAAAGAGCAAGAGCTGAACTGACTGTCAAGGCCAAATAGTTTTTAGTATTCGTACTTAGTTCACTTTTAATATTTTTTACTAGTTAAAGAAACAGAAAAGCAGAAGGCACAAGCTACAGCCAGAAAGGAGGCAGCATTTGCAAGCAATTCCATAGAAAGAAACTCCATCAGAAGCAGATGGAGGTCTAGTCCAGGCAGGCACCCTAACCAGCTGTGCAGCTTGCAGCAGATACTGAACTTTATATAATGACAGGTCTGGCTTACAAGATGGATAAGGCCCTTTCAAGTTTTTTGTTTTGTCTTGCTTTTGAGATTTTCTGATGAACAGACCAAGATTGCAATTCTCTGTGTTTTTAACATTTAAGGAATATACTCATGGAGAACAAAACATACCTGCTTTTTACAGCTAGCACAAAGACAATGCATCGATAATTGCTATATCAAGTTCAATGTGCACACCTGTTATTTCAATGAATTTATAGATGACATTCCAGAAATAACCAACTTTGAATTCACACCTCTCCTATTATCGAGAGGTTCTAAAGAATCACAGATTCTCAAGCCCAAATTTATTTAAATTTGCTTTAATTCAGTATGTGCCTTACAGCATTTTCAGAAAAAAAAAGTGAAGTGGAAAAAACTATGGTCACCAATTCAGAAGAATTATGGATAGCATGACTGGTAGAAACCATGTGGACTCTGAAGTCAGGATGACTAAAGCTGGATGCCTGCTTCCCTTCTGAGGAAGCACCTCACAGCCCTTTAAGAGCAGACTTCTTCCTGAACCAGGCTGCCAGCGGTTCAAATCCCAGCTCCCTCAGATACTAGCAGCATGACCTTAGGCATACATGCTAAGTATGACTTCTCTATGCCTCGGTTTCCCAGTCTACAAATGGGGATAATAATACCACCTCTCTCATAGGGTTGTTGAGTAAAGTGCTATAAAAATGTTTGCTATTTGGAGCAAGTAAGTTTGCTTCAGCTTCCCCATCAGTTAAATGGGGGTGATACCTCCTTCACAGGGTTATGTGAAAATTAACCAACTGAGCCCATGAGAAATGTACCTCAGTGCCCTGCCAAGAGCTACAACGGACATCATTTTATGCTTGACACTGTGCTGTAAGCTCTACATTACACACTCTCATTTAATTCTCACAGCATGAAATATAGAGAATTTATTCCATTTTATTCATGTAGATGAAACAAGGGTTAGATACCTATATCATAAAATGAGCAAATGGCTAAGCCTCAAGTTTTAAGTATGTTAAAGATGCATTTAACATGGGGTCCAATGAAGGGCCCCTACCTGAAATAACCAGCTATAAAAGACAATTTTCAGACAATTGAAACTGAGTGTTAAAGACATCAGGAGATTAGTCTCAATTTTGTAAAGTGAGATAGTGGTATTGTGGTTTCACAGACAGTATTCTTATCTTTTGAGAAACAAGCTCAAGTATTTAGGTAGAAGAGAGAAGAGTCCTGATGTCTGTAATTTTCTTTGAAATGGTTTCTGCAAAAACATCCAAGCCTTTTTTTTTTTAAGAAATGGGAAACTTTCAAAATCAGGAAAAATTGAGGACACGGCTGCAAATCCATTCTCAGCACGAAGTGTGTGGCAGAGAAGAGTTCACAAGAGGAACTAAATAGAAAGGTGAATGGTATCCAGATATCTACTGAGCTAGCATCCTATTCCAAATGGCTTATTTTGATAGCAAATCTCCAAACCGTTCATAGCCATGATTAAATGCTTTAAAGCCTTTAGGTCTGAACAATTTTTATAAAAAATTTCCACTCTTATGTATAAAAAAACACTTTCAATAGCTTGCTGCTCTTTACTTTTTTTTTTTTTTTTTTTTTTAAAGGAAAGACAGAGAGAAGGAAGGAAGGATAGAAGGAAGGAAAGGAGGAAGAAAGGGAAACATCTTTTAAACATTTTCTTGTTTTATTGTATTTTGTTTCTCCGTTTTTGTTACATGGGCTGGGGCCGGGAATCGAACCGAGGTCCTCCGGCATAGCAGGCAAGCACTTTGCCCGCTGAGCCACCGCGGCCCGCCCGCTCTTTACTTTTTGAAATTAAAAAAAAAATAGTAGAATTATAATCTGACATGCATTTCTACCTGGAGTAGGACCAAAGAAGAATGGTCAGTATATTTTCTATATTGAAGCTGCCTTTTAGGACCATCAATGAAAAAAGTAGACAATCTTTCCTGAATTACCATATGCTTATTAGAGGAGTTTTAAGTTGAGACTGAAAAGAAAATTAGAAGACTAAATAAAATTTGTATTAGATGCAATTTTACCAGTTTTATTGCATTCTGCCTCTAAACTGTAATGTATTTAAATATATGAACCTTCTAAAAAAAACTTTATGTGTGCACTATCAAGAAAATCTGTTTTTCATCTGAGGTACAATTATTTCTCCCTTAGGTCTCTAGTTTGATGTCACTAATTCTCTTTTATAGCCCTATCTGGAAGAAGCTCTGTCTACTTCTAAAAGGTATGTGAGGAACCTCAAACATAAAACCATTAGAAGAGAAAATAGAAGATCAAAATTCATATAGTGGGAGGGGCAAATAAGCAAAAACCTAGGCTAACATGGCTACCGTTATCATAAATTTTTAGCTCTGAGCTTCCAGAGATGGCAAACAACAACAAAAGCAATCCCCACAAGCTCTGAAATTCAGAGAGAAACCTTCCTGGCAGTAATATTTAAAAGGAATTTTGCAGATGGGTCATCATGTAAGAACGTTGAACAATATAATGGGCAGTGTCTACAACAGCAGTTTATAGCCCTTACAGCCACTTTTTTATCCCAGCATTTCATGTTTCATGCCAAGGTCATGACATTAAAAGCAACTCTGAGAAGGATGTTTCTGTAGTGGGCTAAGGCACCAGGCTTTCTGATTTTCTCACTATTAGAATTTGCCCTGAAATATCCATTGTCTCAACTGGGCTTCTGAGAGCACTGAGGGCAGCCAATTTATTTCCATGCTGAACACACTCTCAGAACCTGGAATAGAGATATTTATTTCTCTGCATCCCAGCTGGAATTCTTTGGCTTCGGATACTACACGGGCAGTAGGCAAGAGTGACATGCTGCCCTGAAAAGGGAGACGCCCAGCCAGTACCCACGAAGAATGGAGACAAGGAACCCCTATGTAGAGTGCTCAACCAGACTTCAAGAACCCCCAGTCCCAGAAGATAGCAACTGTCCCTCACTCCTACTTGTGTATGTGGGTACTATCTAGGACTGATAAAATAACTGCAAGGCCCAGCCGGATATTCCTTTCGTCCATATTTCAGCCTTAAAAGGACAACTTTTTTCTTCATATTACATTTCAAGACACCGTCTTTGATGGTAAAGCAAACTATCTAAAGTAGAAATGCCCAGCAGATGCGGCGGGTTGCTGCGACACATAGACCAGGAGGTATTTCTCCAAAGACCGGTGTCTGGGCAGACCAGGGGGTTACTGCAGTCAAAGCTCCCTGGGGACCCATAGGAAGGAAATTCTCTTTTCCAAACATCAACAACCCACCCCACCCCGCCCCCAGCGTGGCAATAATAAACACCAAAGTATAAAGGGACATTAAAAAAAAAAAAGTGAGATTTCTTGGAGTACAGCATGACATTGTCACCTGCTACAAGAGACTCTAGCCTCCCTGTCGCCCAGCACCAGGTCATTTCCCATCTCTGCACTCGAGTCTCAACGTTCGCCAGGGGCAAAAGAACCGCGGCCTCCACACCCTTGCACAGACACGCGCGGGGCCTCCTTCCAGGCGCGCGTCCCAGTGGCTGCAGACCAGCTCCTCGCGCCCAAGCGGGCGCCGCCGCTACCTTGGCTAATGGCAGCTCTGAATGAAAGGAGCCGAGGCAGGCTCCGGATTTATGAATGTACAGGGGAGGAGGGGAGGGATATCATGTGACAATAAAGGAGAGTGTCTTATTCACAAAAAAAAAAAAAAAAAAAAGTGGCTGGTGGCGGGCACAAGCACTGAGCAGTGGCGGCGGCCGCCGTGCGGTTACAGTTTGGACCCCAGGCCGAAGACCTGAAGCTCCGGGCCCAGCGTCCCTGCTCCCGTCGCACCGAGATTGGAAAAGCATCGGGGAGGGGAGGCCGAGAGCCAAACCCGACCCCACTAAGGTGAGGCGGTGGGCGCTGCACCTAGGCCGGCCGCTAGCTAAAGGCTCGGGTCCTGCGAGGGAGGCGGGTCTGCTCTGGAGACCCCTGGGCGAAGCGCCCCAAGCATTGTTCCCCTCGGGCCCGCACTTCTTGTGCGCGCGCGCGCACACGCTTACACACATACACACACACGCACACGCCGGCAGCGCGCTGCCCCGCACACTCCCGCCCCCGCTGCACACGCTTCAAATTCGGCCTCCACAGAGCCCCCGCCCGGGCAAGCTACCCCGACCCTACGGGGCGCGTGTCCCAGGCCCACAAGGGCGTGCACATACTCACACGGGCCGCGGAACCCCTAGGGCGGCTCCAGCACGCCTGCCCACGCGGGGCTCCCGGCGTACGCCGACCCTCGCGCAGACCGTGCCGGTCAACCCTTAGCTCCGCCGTATTTTTTATGAATGAAAATGTGGTATGCAAATGAGAGCAATTCAAGAAAACGAAATGGCGGAGCCTGAGTCCCAGTGGGCTCCTGAAGGGACCGCGGGACGAGCCACGGGGCACAAGTCACAAAGTCACCCTATAAAATCCCACCGACCCCGGGAAGCCGGAGTGGGGGTGTCAGGTCTTCCGCTCCTGCCGCTGGGAGTCCCCGGAGAGGGCGCAGGGACTGCCTCGAGGTCACCCGCGCGCCCTTGGTCCCCGCAGTCGCCCCCAGCCCGCCGACCCCCGGGCGCGCCCCCGATGGCCCGCAGCAGTGTTCGTCCTCTCCCCACCTCAACAAGAGGGAAAATCTAGCGCCCCAAGGCCGACGGGCCAACGAGTCGCTGCAAGTCACGCCAAGTTCACCCTACAAGCGTCCCCACCCGCGTCCTCAGCCCCGGCTCCCCACGCTACCCGCGGGGCACCCTCGTTCCACTTCACGGCCAAACTTACTCGTCCGGGTGTGTTTCTTCGGTCATTTTCTTGTTCACCTAGACGCCTGTCCCGCCGCGGGCAGCTTTGCTCCCTTCATCTTCCTGTCCGCTCACCCCCCCTTCTTCACATCTCCGGAGATCGCCTGATGGGGGGGTGGGGGCGGCTATAGATGAAGGGGGCGTCGGGGGATGAAGGGTAACTGCAGCGCGGGTGGGTGTTTGGGAGTAGGGGTGCAAACTGAGGGAGGAGTGAGCGCCGCAGCGAGGAGGGACGCCACGGAGGGGCGAGGCGGGCGGGAGCTCTGGGGGGCTCTAGAGCGGGCGGAGGGGGAGAGATTTGGACCGGGGACGGCGGTGGAGGAAAGGAGGCGATAAACAATCGCGCCTCGGAGCGGCCAGAACTGCTGAGAGGAAGAGGAGAGTGGCCGGCCGCGCTGGAGCCTCGGTCCCAGGTCGCCCCTGTGGCGCCGAGCCAGTCACGGTTCCGGGGAGCAGTCGGCGGCCGGGGGAGGTGCGCCTGGGAGGCGGTGCAGGGAACCCGGTCCGAGCCCCATCTCTCGACTCAGCCGATTTACTCCATATTGGATTCTCACCCCCGCCAACAGGAGGAGGAAATGGGGCGGAAGCGATGACGTCTTCCCAGCGGCCAGAGGTGGTGGAGTGCAAAAAGCTTCCTACTTGCGACCGAAAAAAAAAAAAAAAAAAGAAAAGGGGGGGGAAAAAAAACTTTGTCCTGCCTACTGAGCATGCCCGGCTTCCTTTCCCCCTCCCTCCTGGCTTCCACTCCCGGAGGGGCCCGCGAAGAGCGGTGTTGTTTGCGCTGCTTCTGTCTGACTCCAAATCCTCTTCGATGTAGACTCCGGGTTTTAGGTAAACCCGGGAGGCGGCTGGAGGCGGGAGTGGGGGACTTGCACACATCTGGCTCCCGTTTTGTCCCCTCCCTCCTTCCAAACCCAAGAATTAAAACCTGTAGGGAGAAGGAATGGAGAGCTCTGGGCACGGGAGCGGATGGAGTTAAACGGCAGGACGGGTGTTTGGACTCTGAAGACCAACTATGCCCCATCGTGGGATGGGAGGCTGGGGAGCGGCGCAGGTGTTCGGGGCTGGCCTCTCCGCTAGGATCAGAAAGAGAAGGAAGCGGGGTGGGGGTGGATAGTCTTTGCCAAGGTTCTGAGTGGCAGGGGCTTTTCAGTGGCACGAGAATCTTTTACATTTAAAATAGACATTTTAAAGGAACCATTATACGTGCATTAAAAAATGAGTGGGAAATCCAACAGCCGGAAAACTCTGTATTTCAAAAGAAATGATGGACTTTACTTTAAAAAATTAGCCAGTAAATTTCTCTCATGTTGATGGAGGATGGCTCTTGCCCAGACCCTTGAAAGCTATTGTTACTGGGCAAGGGATTGCCAGCCCCTGTGGGCTTCTCGAAAGTTCCTTGCCCTTCATCACCCTCTCCTGGAACATCACCTGGCTGTGTCTTTCTCACTCTAGCTGCCCTTTCCTTCCTTACCATCACTATCCCCACCACCACTCTCTTTGTCTTTAAATTATTTTTCCTTCTTTGGCCTGGTGCCTGTCCAAGATTATCTGGGTGAGCCCATGTTATCCAAAGCTGCACTGTCTGGATGATAGGCAAGGCTGGTTTTGTGGGCATGCAACCTGTGCCCGGAACGTGGTTTAATGCTCTGCTGACACAGTCTTGATATTCTTAATAATGTTTGAACAGGGGCCGTGCATTTTCATTTTGCATTTGTTCCCACAAATTATTTAGCTGTTACTGGAAATGGGCATTTCCTCCTGGGGCCCTGTGTGGGAGTAAGGACACAGTCCTGCCCCTTCCTACTCTCCATCCATAGTAGACTTTTTCAGCCTCCTGAATGTGCCAGAAGATCCATAGAAATATTAAATAGCAACCACTGAACAAATTAAAAGAAAATTAAATATCTGCTTTGAGTATAGTACACCTAAGTGTGTATGCATTTGGAGAGTTACAAATTCTTCAAAGATGGTAAGGGTTTCACCTTGAGTCAGAGAGAAACTGGTGGTTTACCTTTGGCTTTATGTTTACCACATCCATGATCTTTGTGGACATGGATTGGGGTTTACCCACTGTTGATGCTGGGTGCCCAAAATGCAGAATGGTGAGACGGGCACTGGACAGAGAGAGCATCTGGGTTTTGGTTTTCCCCTAGTAGTTTTGAGACCCTGAGTAATGCATTTAGCAATTCTTCAATTTCTTTATTAAACAGGATAACAAGGCCTAACTTGTCTTTTTTCAGTTTCTGAGGCCATTGAAAGTCTATGAGAATGCACTGAACAAACCCAAGATCCCAATGTTCTAAAAATCCCCATAAAGTTGAGGTATCTCTGGGTTCTCACCTTTGCCCACTGTTGCTTTTCTCCTAAGGTGCTGAAAGAGATCCCACTCCCAGTCATTCCTGAACTTTAGGAACACATTCAGTCCATGTCTAAATCATCCACCCAAGAGGCATCTCTTTGGCTCCACCCTCCAGTTTCAGATTGACAATGTAGCAGGTGAGGGGATTAATTTCTGCACATAGGGGGCTGAAGTGGTGTCATCACCACTCACCCATCTGTCCCTGAAAGGGTGGTTTCCCTTCTCTCTCCCCCTTTCAAAACTCTGATTCCCTGTGAATAACAAAGAATAACTGTCTTATCCCATGGGCAAGGCAACTCAGGGAGCAATGGAGTGCATTCTAAGAAAGACCCAAGATCTCTTGGAGCAAACCCTAGCTGGGCCATTTTGGCAGGTTCTGGTTCCCTGAGCTTTTGGTCCAGCATCTGTAGTATAAGGATAATACTCTGATCAAAGGGTTGCTGGGAAGACTAAATGAGCTAGGACAGTGAAATATTAAAGGTCTGTATTGAAAACACTGCAGATATTAGATTCGTGATAGCCCTTTTCTTTCACTAGCCATTGGACTACCAAATGCCACCCCCCCCATCTCCTAATTTGGATTCTTAGTCCTCTAAATAAAGCCAGTTTCTGCTTTCTTCATCATCCAAAATGCAGCCTTCCTAGCAGTTCGCCTCTTGATCTTCTACATCAATTACTACCTGGTTTGAGGAATTCTCCTTGAGATTATTATTCTCCTTGGAATAAATAGGGAATCCTATGGGGATACTGGGTGAATAATTCAGATGTTTCTTGATTTCAATACAAGGCAAATCAGTATCCTTTGGATTGTTACCGGAATAGGGGGCATCACCGATTTGGGGCTTTAATTGAATGACCCTGCCCAAAGAGCTGAGGATCCAGACCCGTCTCGCCCTATAACCAGCTCAACAGGGGAGGGGGCGGGGCAGCCGGCTATGAACACGATTAAATCAAGGGTGACGCTCTTACAGCTTCAAAAGTATATCAATCTTCTCAATTAAAGTACATATTTTTAAAAAGTATATCGCTTTGCTTAGAACTTTAAGCAAGAGCGGCGGAGCCCCCCAGTGGGACCCCCACTAACTCGCCTCGCGATTCCTAGTCCCGGGCTGGGGAGCACCCCTACCCAGGTCCTTCAACCAGGTGGCCCGGAAAGCCTGGAGCGCGGAACCGGAGCGAGCTTTCGGGGCTGCGGGACGGGCATGCTCAGTAGACCCGCAGGTCCTGTTTCACTCGGAAGCGGGCCGCGGCCCCCACCCCCACCCCCACCCGCCTTGCACAGTCGCCGAGTGAAGCGGACATTTTAGCCTCTTCGGCAATCTACTCCGTCTTTCGTGTCCTCCTCACTCTCTGGGTCCGTGCGGGGCTGGTGGACTGGGAATGTGATTATTTCCGGGAGAGAGCCAATAAATCACTCATTCTTTCCACCCCCCCCCCCCCGGGCCTGTGGAAGGGTTGGGAGAACTCAGTAGTGTGCTAAGGCTTCTGGCGCCCGGCCCGCCGAAGCGCCGAGACCCGCGAGGCGCGCACAGCTGCCCTCTGGCCTGTCCTCACCTCACCCCTACTCTGCCCTTTGGTATTTCTCAATGGCCGGCGCTCCTAGGACACTTCCGACCCGGGAGGGAGGAGGCTTCATTAGCCCTGGGTTTATCAGTTCCTTCCGGTTTGCCCCGCGCCCAGCCCTGCGCGCTGCTCGGCCGCGCCGAGCGCGCTGTGCTGCCTTTCTAATGGATGTTTAAATAAGCAGTCGTGTGCACCGGTTCATGCCAAGTGGAGTTTGTTGCCCAGCTGCCTCCCTCAAGACCCGCTAGCAGAAACGGAAACCCAGGCTCTCGTAATGAAGGGCATGATGCAAACTTCGAAGCTGCTCCAACGCCCGGGAATGAGGCGCCCCCTCCCACCCCCATGCCTGGCGCGCGTCGCCCGGGCCGGGGCATGAATGGCTGGAGCGCTATTGCATAATCTGCAAGGTATAAATAGCCCGCGGGCCAGCCGCTGACGCGCGCCGGTGCACCGTTATAGAGCAATACTTGGTCTCCGGTGCCGTTCACTCCCAGGTCATTCTCCCTTTCTGCAGCAAGGCTGGGATTTTAAATAGCAGAGATGAAAGGCTCATGCCTCGCCTCCCTTGAGTTCATGTATTATGAATGAAACGCCAGCGTTGCTGCTTTCTGAGGGGCTCCATGTCGGTGCAGCGGGCCACAAGAAGTTGTGTGTGTGTGCAGGCGCGTTCCGGAGGGAAAGCAAGCAAGAAATGAGAGAAAGGAGAATCATTTTCGAGAAAATGTAACTGCTCAGGGTTTACCTCTGGAGTTTCAGTTTACAACTGGACAAGCCTCAGTCAATTGAAGAGTAGATTATGCAAAGGGCCTTTTGACTACCGCTCCTCGCCCTCAGCCTGCGGAAAGGATTGTTTCATGCGGAGAGCGCTGGTTCCCCTTTTCTCCGGAGGCAGCAGGCCTCCCTGACTTTGAGAGAGCCCTAGGGGCATTTTAGGTCAGAGGGAAAAGCAAATGCGACCCTGGTCAGTTTAGCCATTCTCTGGTTCTAGAACTTTACTTAGAAGCGCTAAATTTTAAAACTTACTTTTTCCAATGGTATTTCGTAAGTATATGGTCGTTTAAAAAATTGAAGTATGCAGAATTTGAAGTATGCAGAATTGAAGTATGCAGAATTGAAGTATGCAGAATCACAAATAGATTTCTAGATTGTGAAAAGCAATGGCCAAGAATATTATTTTTCAAATTGGATGTCCATTCCTTCAGTCAGTTTAAAGTGCCAGGTACCCTCTCAGGCAATGAGGGTGGAGAAAGGCATGGAGCCCTTCAGGGACTCAGGCAAATGGGGTGAAAGTCATGTAAAGAAAACAGGGACAATGGAGTAACTACTAAATGGCGTAAACAGATGAGAAAGCAATTAAATTTGCCAGAGGGATCAGCGACTGCAAAGCTATCCAGAGGAAGGGGTATTGGAGCTGAAGCTTGAAGGATGACTGGGAGTGTGGCTGGAGAACTGGAAGGGGTGAGGCCTGGCAGTCAGAGAGCCCAGGGAACTTTGAAGTCTCAGGCCTGAAGCAGCAGCACTGGCTGTGGAGGAGGCAGGGACCTTAACAGAAAAGCCCTGGGGAAGGGAAGGAGCCAGGTCAGAGACGCCAAACAGGCCAGGCAGGTTAGCCTTTATTTTGAAGTTGTGGAACCTTCGTGGCAGGTTCATGGTTTATCTTTGTCTAACTCAAGTTCACTGCAGTGGCTCTCAGTTTATGCAAATGTAGGGCAAGTAGGCATCCATTGTTCTGGGGTTGGGACATAAAACCAAATTCACTAACTGACAGCCTCTGGGCCTGATAGGACCCCAGACAAGTTTTGTTTTGTCTGCCACTTAAAAAAACAAAAAACTCAAGCTAACAATTTAAAATCAGAATATTTCACATAAAAATCAAGATTTTTGCCTCCTTCTAAAAGTGTTCAAATGTCTGTTGACTGTGAGCACGAAATTCCTGCTTGGTAACAATTGCTGAGTGGGGGGCTACCTTGTCCTTCAGGCTTTTGGCTCCTGTAGAGTTTGAATTTTTTACCCCTGGCATAAAAGAATCTTTTGTGACTAGATCAAGGCCCTACTCTGAAACCCTTAGGTAGGTAGATTGTCATTGGGAAAGAGGTAAAGCAATTCACATGAGGAGCTTTGGGTCTCTTGGGAGGAAAGACACCAGTCCCCAATTTCCTTCCCCAGAACTGTATGAGAGATAAGTAGGCCAGGCAAAGTGGATTAGGGTGGGCCCAGCTACAACTCAGTGGCAGGAGGGACCAGTGGGATTCCTCAACTAACAACTAACACATCCCTGGCTCAGGCAGGGTCAATGCATGCCAAAGCACCATGGCGAGGCGTGACCAATTCCAGTCATAAATGGGGTAGAAATGGCTTGGATTTACGATCTGTTAGATATGGGGACTAATGGAGAGGTCTAAGATAACTTCCAAGTTTTTGATTTGGAAAAATTTGGTGGATCCTTGTTCCTATAAAACATGATAATGGTAACAGGTGGGGAGGAGGAGGGTTTGGGTTCCTCAGGACAGAAAGGCACAGTAGGCAGCTGCCATCAGGTAAATAAGTCAGGGTAGAAGGAGGAAAAGGAGAAGCCAAGACAGAAGGAAGCAGAACCTATAGATGGAAAGGGAGAGCTGTTCCCTAAGGACATCATTTGAGCAACTGAATTTAACGATGTTTGAAGCCTGAGGGTGATCTGGACTTAGAAGCTGTAAAAGCCAATAACTTCATTTTTTGCTTGAGCTAGTTTGAGTTTGGCTTCTGTCACTTACAGCCAAAATATTATAACTACTAAAAATAGAAAACCATACTCTGGATAGCAAAACTGAAGAGGAGCTAACAAAGGGAATATAAGGAGAATTTTAGAATGTGAGTTTACAATTTAACATAGGAACATATGGGGTCAGTGCCAGGGAATTTCATAGAGACTTTGGTTTATTAGAACAAATTTTTCCTGGGAAGTTAATCAACCTTTTTGAGTTGTGCCCTCCTCTCTTTTCAACTGTAGCATCTACTATTATTATATTAATTCACATCTTCAGCTCCCTTTTTTTTTAACTTTCTCAATTTTACAATGTTTATTGCAGCATTAATCATGTTCATAAAAAAGACAAACAATTGTAGTTCTATAAATATATAATGGTAAATAAGCCATGGTAAAATTTTATGTACAGAATAGTATGCAGCATTTCAATAGAATGCTATACATTTTGAAGTGCTGATATGAAATGAGAACAAAATATACTATCTGAAAAAGACCACATAAAGAACCAGTAGTTTTGCAACCTCCCATAATGAGTTATCAGCATTAGTTTTCACAGTTTAGTACCTTTCTCCTCTTGGCTCCAAGGCAGTAAACAATGTCCATTCTTTTGCCTTACATCTTCTTAGTTTTCTTTATGTCTCTTCTCAGTGGCCTCTTCATATGGAAGTAGTCCAGTTCTGAGTCCTTGGCCTTTCCCTCTTGTCTCTCTACTGTCACTTTCCTCATCATCTTATCCGGTCTTTTGCTTTTGAAAACCATCATCAGGGACATCTCTAAAATCAGATATCATTCCTGCATATATGCTATCTACACTTGGAGATAGACACCTCAAATTTGATGTGTCCAATATTGAACTCTTGAATTCCTCCAACCAAACAAAAAAAAAAAAAAAAAAGAAAATCACTCCCCCATCCTCCTTTTCCCAGTCACTGACCACTCAATCATTCATACCTAAAGCTCTGGAAACATCCTTAATATTTTTTTTCTTATCCAATGAATCCAGTGCTGTCTTTGATACATTAGAAATATATCCAGAATTACTCTTAAGACACTAACCATTTTTGATGAGAAGAATGTTGGAGTCACGTCGCAAAGGATATACAGACAGGGATGGGAGGAATTTGGAGCCATTTTTACAATCTACTTCAATCCCTAACTTGAATTTCACAATTTAAAGGAAGATATTTATAGTATAGTAACAGTATGTATTTACCACATATATAAGTATAATATATTTATATAAATATATTTTTATATACGTGTACTATTTGTATATAGGAGTTACTAATTGAATTAACTTCTACTTTTATACTATCTGATTAATGGCCAAATAACTAAAATTGCTTAATGTTCAGTAGATTTGTGCCTACTATAAAACTCTTCTCAATTATTTGGTGAATAAAGAAAGAGCCCTTATGAACTTCTCATTATGTTTGCCATTCTTTCTCAGCATGGAAACCTCGTTTCTGTTATACCTTACTTCCTATAATAGATAGGTTCTTGAAGAGACTTGGGTAATTAAAATGTCTGTAAACCAAAGCACATTCTAAAAACACTAGGGAAACTTACGATTTAAGGTTGCTCTAGATTGAATAATTTGGAAAAGCAAATAATCAACAATTAATTTGCTCTTTATATTAACTCAGATTTTTAGTCATAGTTTGGGGATAGTTAAAACAAGGTTCATTTGCATACATTTTTGCTGGAGGCAGAGGCTGTGCTTCTGGTGGCAAGGGTGGTGCAGATGGTAATGGTGAGGAAATAGTGACGGTGTTGATGAAGGTGATGGAAGTGATAGTGGTGGAGGTAACAGTGGTTGTAATGGTAGCGATAGTGGTTGTGAAAATGATGGTGGTGAAGGTGGTAGAGGTGATAGAGGTGGTAAAAGGATCTGAAATAGAAATCCTAGACTGTACACTGTGCAGGCAGGTGGAGTAAATGCATTGGGGAAAGGAATAGAAAAACAGTAAGTCAAATAAGAGAGGAAAAGTCAGTGAAGTGTAGGATGAGATACCCTGTAGGCCAGACAACTTCCCATGAAGCCAGAAGAAGTGAACTTCTTCTACCCCATTAGGTCTCATTTGGGCATCAGTTCCTCCAGGGAGGCTTCTCTCCCCTCCCCTCAGTTTATGCTAGGTATTCCTCCCATGTACAACCTTTCCTTCCTCAATTGTGGCCCTTTTCACACCTTTTTGTAATTGCTTAATTACTTATCTAAATTTCTTTCCCACTAGCTTGTAAACTTGCAAAGGGTAGGGACCTTAGCTTATTCTTTCTTATTCAGTCTAAAGTCACTATGGCTCATGGTGGATGCCCTGCAGTACTTACTGAGTAAATTAATGACAAGCTACCACGACAGCTTGCCTTCCCTCTTTCCCTCTTTCAGAGAAAGTGCTCTTGAGTGACTTCTCATATGTCAGCTGCTTCAAGCTCTCTGGGCTAGCTAGTGTCAGATAAGTGACTAGGAACTGACCCCTGTTGGACTGTAATGTAAAATCGTAGCGTGCTAAAGTTCAAAAGAACATTGAGGAACCAGCAGTTTTAAAGATGAGGAAATTGGGACCCAGATAAATAAAGTGACTCAACTAAGGCTACGCAGATAGGGTCACATCCGGAATCATAACTCAGGAACTCAAAGTTCAAATTCTATGAACAAGGTACCTTTGTTGGAATAATACTGGCTGCACCCTTGGCACTTATTTCTAATTATGCTGCTGAGAGGCAATGTTGCTTATCGAGGTTGTAACTCATTCGTGAAGAATATGAAGAGTTGCTTTTAGCTTTCCAAAAACTAACGTAAGGATATATATGTGCGTGTGTGTAAGATATATTTGTATATTGTATATTTATATGCATGTGTGTATGTATGTGTATATGTGGGTATGCATAATATGTATGTGTGCATATATATGTGTGTGTCTTTGTCTCTGTGTGTATATGTATCTATATATGGCTTATATTTGTGGCTCAAGTTAAATTCTGTTAGACACTGCTAGTCTAGGCCATAATGGCAATTCCCTTCTTCTGGGCTAGTATTTGTTCTAGGGATGGCCATGTTTTTTCTTTCCACCAAGTAGTTTTCCTCCCATATGTTTTAGTTTGTCAGTGCTGCTGGAAATGCAATATAACAGAAATGGGTTGGCTTTTTTTTTTTTAATTGGCATAGGCAGGCTTTAGGAATCAAACCCACATCTCTGGCATGGCAAGCGAGAAGTCTGCCACTAAGCCACCATTGCACCACCTTGGGTTGACTTTTATAAAGAGAATTTATTGTTACAAGTTTACAGTTCTAAGGCCATAAAAATGTCCAAACTAAGGCATCCAGAGAAAGATACCTTGATTCAAGAAAGGGCCAATGACATTGGGGTTTCTCTGCCAACTGGAAAGGTACATGGAAGCTCTGCTAGCTTTCTCTCATGGCTTCACATTCTGAAATGGTTTCCCCGAGGGCGTTTCTTTTCTGTGTCTACAAAGGTCTCTCTCTCTGTCAGCTCTGAAGCTTTTTCCAAACTAGTTCCCTTTTAAAGGACTCCAGTAAGGGACCCACCTTGAATGGGTGGAGACACATCTCCATGGAAACCACATAATCAAAAGTACCCACTCACAGTTGTGTGGTTCACATCTCCATGGAAACAACTTAATCAAAAAGATTCCACCCTAAACAATGGGTCTGCCTCTACAAGATTGGATTAGGAAAAAGAACATGGCTTTTCTGGGGTACATAACAGCTTCAAACAAGCATACCACACATTTTCTTTACACGACTGTCACAGTGTGGTCAATGAAGTATAGGGAGTTTCTGGGAAATATTTGAATCCCTGAAAAAAAGAAAGAGATGGTAGGGGAAATGCCCCCTCCTTCTTGCATTTAGAAGTTCTTACATGAGAACGGGATGTCCTGAGATACCACTGAAGAAAAGCCAAAAAAGGTGAAGAAAAGCTGACTTAGAATCCTGAAATTGTTAAACTACTGAATTAATCATCTTTGAAATGTACCTACTTCTGGACTTCACATAGTGTGAAACAGTAAATCTTTATTATTTAAGCCACTTTTAGTCTAGTATCTTGTTACCTGCAACCAAACTAAGTGATTCACACCATATCCATTCACTATGTGTACAGCATTCCCTGTCTCTGCATTGTTCAAAATACATCCCAGTGTCCACCAGATAAGTCCTGAAATGCAGAGGGGCCAGCCCTTCCAGATCGTCAGCTAGTACCATCCCGCTATACCATATTATCGACAGCCCCTTCCAACATAAAAAATTAGAATGGGCATAGGCCAAATACCCCTTAAGAGTGGGAGAAAGATCAAAGGTGATGAGTTATACAGAGAAGGTTGGGTTTAACAAATGAGTATGAGTGCTGAATCATTATACTGATATTTCTTTTAGCCTCCGTTACCTTAGAACAGCTAGAGATAAAAACCTAAAATTGTAGACCTGTAATCCATACCAAACTCTGAAATCTGTTCTACAACTAATTGTTGCAATATACTTTGAAATTTATTGCTTTTATGTACATATATTATTTAAAGAGAAGAAGTATAACAGAGATGATAGGATGTAACAAATGAGTATGACTTCTGAATCATTGTATTGATATTTCTGTTTGTCTCCAGTGTCTTGAAGCAGGTAGAAGAAAAAACAAACATTCGTGGAGCTATACCCATACCAAACTTTAAAATCTGTTTTATAACTACTTATTAAAATGTGCTTGGAAATTTATTGCTGTTTTGTATATATGTTATATTTCACATTTAAAAAAATGAAAAGAACATCCTATGTCCCAACAGGAGGTATCTTAGTTGGTCCATCTTGTAGAAGATATGTTGACTTCTAGAAATATCTTGAGTAAAGATAATTGATCATCTGCTGACATTTTTATTTTGAGAAATTTTTGGTGCTGTTCATGTAACATCTAAACTTTAAACAATCTACAAAAACATAAAAACTTCTAGCATCTGTGTGCTTATAAGTACAAACGTATGCTTGTAACACATTATGATTAAAATTTAATGCTTTCATCATATCATTATGCAGAGGGGCCAGCCCTTCCACAGCATCAACTAGTTTCATCCCCCTATCCCTATTATTATTGTTGTTTGTAATTATAAAAGTAAATCCTGTTCTCAGACATCTACTGCCGATTGATTTTTCTAAAAGGTTCCAAGACCATTCAACGGAGTATTCAGTAGCCTCTTCAACAAATGGTGTTGGGAAAACTGGACATCCACATGCAACAGGATATAGTTGGACCCCCACCTACAACATATACAGAAATTAATTCAAAATGGATCAATGACCCAAATACAAATGCTAAATCTATAAAACTCTTAGAGGAAACATAGGCATAAGTCTTCATGACCTTAGATTTGGCAATGGATTCTTGGATATGATGCCAAAACACAAGTAATAAAAGAAAAAATAGATATGTTCGGGTTTCATCAAAACTTAAAACTTCTGTGCATTAAAGGGCATTGAGAAAGTGAGGAAGCAACCTACAGAATGTGGGAAAATATTTGTGTGTTTTATACCTAATAAGATTTTAGTCTTCGGTCTATATAAAGAACTCTTATAAACACAACAAAAGAAGACATCTTAATTTAAAAATGAACAAAGGAGAGCCAACAGAGCACACACAGTCAGAGACCTTTGGAGATCCAGAAGGAAAATGCTCCTGGGGAAACCTTATGAAATGAGAAGAGAAAGCTAGCAGACATTGCCAGGTACCAGCTGAAGAGGTGTTCTGGACCCATCAACATTTCTTGAATCAAGGTATCTTTCTCTGGATGCCTTAATTTGGACATTTGTATGGTCTTAGAACTGTGAACTTGCAACTTAATAAATTCCCCTTTTTAAAAGCGAGAAAATAAAGGCAGGAATAGACATTTCCCTAAAGAAGTTATACAAACGGCCAACAAGTACATGAAAAAATGCTCAACATCATTAGTCATTAGGGAAATGTATGTCAAAACCACAATGAGATACCATTTTATACCACAAGGATAGTAATCATGAAAAAAAGGGAAAATAAGTGCGGGCAAGAATGCATTGAAATTGAAACTTTTTAATGTTTTTGTTGGAAATGTAAAATGGTGCAACCTCTGCGGAAAACAGTTTGGCAGTACTCATAAAGTTAAGTATATGATTACCTTATTACCAACTCTTCTCCTATGTCTAAATTCAAACAAATTTAAAGCAGGGACTCAAACAAATAATTGTACACCGATATTCACAGCAGCACATTCACAAGAGCTGAAAGATGGAAGCAATCCAAACGTCCATCAATGGATGAGTTGATAAACAAATGAGGTGTACACATAAAATTGAATATTATACAGCTGTATAAAGGAATGATACATGGTACAACATGGATGAACATTAAAGACATTGAGTAAAGTGAAAGAAGCTAGACACAAAAGGTCACATATTGTATGATTCCACTTATATGAAATATCCAGAATAGGTAAATCTATGAAGATAGAGAGCATCTTGAGGATTGCCAGAAGATGTTCTACAAAGTAACTGTCCTGGTCTCTTAACAAATGTCAGTGTTATGAAAGACAAAGAAAGATTGAGGATTTTTTTCAGCATGATGAAAATGTTTGGGAACTAAATAGAGGTGGTGGTTGCATACCATTATGAATGTACTAAATGCCGCTGAATTATTCACTGTTTAGAAGAGTTCTTTATATATTCTGGAGACTAAAACCTTACTAGATATATGATACACAAATATTTTCTCCCATTCTGTAGGATGTTTCTTCACTTTCTTAATGCCCTTAACATACCGTAATTTTATGTTGTGCTAATTTCACATCTATTAAAAAATAAAAAGTAAACCCTGTTCATTATAAAAAACATTTATGGTGCAAAAAGTACAGAGAGGAAAATAAATATCCCACTAATTCTACCACCCAGATGTAACTCCTGTTTTCATTTTAAGTATGTATCATTATAGTTTATATTTTAATAAAAATAGGATCAGTCTATACATAATCTTTTGCATGTTTTTCTTTGAAAACAAACAAACTCAGTGAGAATAGGCACATTTTTAGAGTCCTAAATGTCTTGAGGATATTTTCCAGAATGCAACTATGAATTGATACCATTCTCTTTATTCTTTTTTTTTTTTTTTTTTTTTTTATTAATTAAAAAAAGAATTAACAAAACAATTAGAAATCATTCCAATCTACATGTACAATCAGTAATTCTTAATAACATCACATAGTTGCATATTCATCATTTCTTAGTACATTTGCATCGATTTAGAAAAAGAAATAAAAAGACAACAGAATAAGAATTAAAACAATAGAAAGAAAAAAACAAAAAAAACAAAAACAAAAAACCTATACCTCACATGCAGCTTCATTCAGTGTTTTAACATAATTGCATTACAATAGGGTAGTATTGTGCTGTCCATTTCTGAGTTTTTATATCCAGTCCCGTTGTACAGTCTGTATCCCTTCATCTCCAATTATCCCTTCTCTTTTTTTTTTTTTTTAATTAACGGAAAAAAAGAAATTAACCCAACATTTAGAGATCATACCATTCTACACATGCAATCATTAATTCTTAACATCATCACATAGATGCATGATCATCATTTCTTAGTACATTTGCATTGGTTTAGAAGAACTAGCAACATAACCGAAAAAGATATAGAATGTTAATATAGAGAAAAAAATAAAAGTAATAATAGTAAAATCAAAACAAAACAACACAAAACAAAACAAAAACCTATAGCTCAGATGCAGCTTCATTCAGTGTTTTAACATGATTACTTTACAATTAGGTATTATTGTGCTGTCCATTTTTGAGTTTTTGTATCTAGTCCTGTTGCACAGTCTGTATCCCTTCAGCTTCAATTACCCATTGTCTTACCCTGTTTCTAACTCCTGCTGAACTCTGTTACCAATGACATATTCCAAGTTTATTCTCGAATGTCCGTTCACATCAGTGGGACCATACAGTATTTGTCCTTTAGTTTTTGGCTGGATTCACTCAGCATAATATTCTCTAGGTCCATCCATGTTATTACATGGTTCATAAGTTTATCTTGTCTTAAAGCTGCATAATATTCCATCGTATGTATATACCACAGTTTGTTTAGCCACTCTTCTGTTGATGGAGATTTTGGCTGTTTCCATCTCTTTGCAATTGTAAATAATGCTGCTATAAACATTGGTGTGCAAATGTCCGTTTGTGTCTTTGCCCTTAGGTCCTTTGAGTAGATACCTAGCAATGGTATTGCTGGGTCGTATGGCAGTTCTATATTCAGCTTTTTGAGGAACCGCCAAACTGCCTTCCACAGTGGTTGCACCCTTTGACATTCCCACCAACAGTGGATAAGTGTGCCTCTTTCTCCGCAACCTCTCCAGCACTTGTCATTTTCTGTTTTGTTGATAATGGCCATTCTGGTGGGTGTGAGATGATATCTCATTGTGGTTTTGATTTGCATTTCTCTAATGGCCAGGGACATTGAGCAACTCTTCATGTGCCTCTTGGCCATCCGTATTTCCTCTTCTGAGAGGTGTCTGTTCAAATCTTTTTCCCATTTTGTAATTGGGTTGGCTGTCTTTTTGTTGTTGAGATGAATAATCTCTTTATAAATTCTGGATACTAGACCTTTATCTGATATATCATTTCCAAATATTGTCTCCCATTGTGAAGGCTGTCTTTCTACTTTCTTGATGAAGTTCTTTGATGCACAAAAGTGTTTAATTTTGAGGAGTTCCCATTTATTGATTTCCTTCTTCAGTGCTCTTGCTTTAGGTTTAAGGTCCATAAAACCGCCTCCAGTTGTAAGATCCATAAGATATCTCCCAACATTTTCCTCTAACTGTTTTATGGTCTTAGACCTAATGTTTAGATCTTTGATCCATTTTGAGTTAACTTTTGTATAGGGTGTGAGAGATGGGTCTTCTTTCATTCTTTTGCATATGGATATCCAGTTCTCTAGGCACCATTTATTGAAGAGACTGCTCTGTCCCAGGTGAGTTGGCTTGACTGCCTTATCAAAGATCAAATGTCCATAGATGAGAGGGTCTATATCTGAGCACTCTATTCGATTCCATTGGTCGATATATCTATCTTTATGCCAATACCATGCTGTTTTGACCACTGTGGCTTCATAATATGCCTTAAAGTCAGGCAGCGCGAGACCTCCAGCTTCGTTTTTTTTCCTCAAGATGTTTTTAGCAATTCGGGGCACCCTGCCCTTCCAGATAAATTTGCTTATTGGTTTTTCTATTTCTGAAAAATAAGTTGTTGGGATTTTGATTGGTATTGCATTGAATCTGTAAATCAATTTAGGTAGGATTGACATCTTAACTATATTTAGTCTTCCAATCCATGAACACGGTATGCCCTTCCATCTATTTAGGTCTTCTGTGATTTCTTTTAGCAGTTTTTTGTAGTTTTCTTTATATAGGTTTTTTGTCTCTTTAGTTAAATTTATTCCTAGGTATTTTATTCTTTTAGTTGCAATTGTAAATGGGATTCGTTTCTTGATTTCCCCCTCAGCTTGTTCATTACTAGTGTATAGAAATGCTACAGATTTTTGAATGTTGATCTTGTAACCTGCTACTTTGCTGTACTCATTTATTAGCTCTAGTAGTTTTGTTGTGGATTTTTCCGGCTTTTCGACGTATAGTATCATATCGTCTGCAAACAGTGATAGTTTTACTTCTTCCTTTCCAATTTTGATGCCTTGTATTTCTTTTTCTTGTCTAATTGCTCTGGCTAGAACCTCCAACACAATGTTGAATAATAGTGGTGATAGTGGACATCCTTGTCTTGTTCCTGATCTTAGGGGGAAAGTTTTCAATTTTTCCCCATTGAGGATGATATTAGCTGTGGGTTTTTCATATATTCCCTCTATCATTTTAAGGAAGTTCCCTTGTATTCCTATCTTTTGAAGTGTTTTCAACAGGAAAGGATGTTGGATCTTGTCGAATGCCTTCTCTGCATCAATTGAGATGATCATGTGATTTTTCTGCTTTGATTTGTTGATATGGTGTATTACATTAATTGATTTTCTTATGTTGAACCATCCTTGCATACCTGGGATGAATCCTACCTGGTCATGATGTATAATTCTTTTAATGTGCTGTTGGATACGATTTGCTAGAATTTTATTGAGGATTTTTGCATCTGTATTCATTAGAGAGATTGGTCTGTAGTTTTCTTTTTTTGTAATATCTTTGCCTGGTTTTGGTATGAGGGTGATGTTGGCTTCATAGAATGAATTAGGTAGTTTTCCCTCCACTTCGATTTTTTTGAAGAGTTTGAAGAGAATTGGTACTAATTCTTTCTGGAACGTTTGGTAGAATTCACATGTGAAGCCATCTGGTCCTGGACTTTTCTTTTTAGGAAGCTTTTGAATGACTAATTCAATTTCTTTACTTGTGATTGGTTTGTTGAGGTCATCCTTGTCTTCTTGAGTCAAAGTTGGTTGTTCATGTCTTTCCAGGAACCCGTCCATTTCCTCTAAATTGTTGTATTTATTAGCGTAAAGTTGTTCATAGTATCCTGTTATTACCTCCTTTATTTCTGTGAGGTCAGTAGTTATGTCTCCTCTTCCATTTCTGATCTTATTTATTTGCATCCTCTCTCTTCTTCTTTTTGTCAATCTTGCTAAGGGCCCATCAATCTTATTGATTTTCTCATAGAACCAACTTCTGGCCTTATTGATATTCTCTATTGTTTTCATGTTTTCAATTTCATTTATTTGTGCTCTAATCTTTGTTATTTCTTTCCTTTTGCTTGCTTTGGGGTTAGCTTGCTGTTCTTTCTCCAGTTCTTCCAAATGGATAGTTAATTCCTGAATTTTTGCCTTTTCTTCTTTTCTGATATAGGCATTTAGAGCAATAAATTTCCCTCTTAGCACTGCCTTTGCTGCATCCCATAAGTTTTGATATGTTGTGTTTTCATTTTCATTCGCCTCGAGGTATTTGCTAATTTCCCTTGCAATTTCTTCTTTGACCCAGTCGTTGTTTAGGAGTGTGTTGTTGAGCCTCCACGTATTTGTGAATTTTCTGGCACTCTGCCTATTATTGATTTCCAACATCATTCCTTTATGGTCCGAGAAAGTGTTGTGTAAGATTTCAATCTTTTTAAATTTGTTAAGACTTGCTTTGTGACCCAGCATATGGTCTATCTTTGAGAATGATCCATGAGCCCTTGAGAAAAAGGTGTATCCTGCTGTTGTGGGATGTAATGTCCTATAAATGTCTATTAAGTCTAGTTCATTTATAGTAATATTCAGATTCTCTATTTCTTTGTTGATCCTCTGTCTAGATGTTCTGTCCCTTGATGAGAGTGGTGAGTTGAAGTCTCCAACTATTATGGTATATGAGTCTATTTCCCTTTTCAATGTTTGCAGTATATTCCTCATGTATTTTGGGGCATTCTGATTCGGTGCGTAAATATTTATGATTGTTATGTCTTCTTGTTTAATTGTTCCTTTTATTAGTATATAGTGTCCTTCTTTGTCTCTTTTAACTGTTTTACATTTGAAGTCTAATTTGTTGGATATTAGTATAGCCACTCCTGCTCTTTTCTGGTTGTTATTTGCATGAAATATCTTTTCCCAACCTTTCACTTTCAACCTATGTTTATCTTTGGGTCTAAGATGTGTTTCCTGTAGACAGCATATAGAAGGATCCTGTTTTTTAATCCATTCTGCCAATCTATGTCTTTTGATTGGGGAATTCAGTCCATTGACATTTAGTGTTATTACTGTTTGGATAATATTTTCCTCTAACATTTTGCCTTTTGTATTATATATATCATATCTGATTTTCCTTCTTTCTACACTCTTTTCCATATCTCTCTCTTCTGTCTTTTTGTATCTGACTCTAGTGCTCCCTTTAGTATTTCTTGCAGAGCTGGTCTCTTGGTCACAAATTCTTTCAGTGACTTTTTGTCTGAGAATGTTTTAATTTCTCCCTCATTTTTGAAGGATAATTTTGCTGGATATAGGAGTCTTGGTTGGCAGTTTTTCTCTTTTAGTATTTTAAATATATCATCCCACTGTCTTCTAGCTTCCATGGTTTCTGCTGAGAAATCTACACAAAGTCTTATTGGGTTTCCCTTGTATGTGATGGATTGTTTTTCTCTTGCTGCTTTCAAGATCTTCTCTTTCTCTTTGACCTCTGACATTCTAACTAGTAAGTGTCTTGGAGAACGCCTATTTGGGTCTAATCTTTTGGGGTGCGCTGCACTTCTTGGATCTGTAATTTTAGGTCTTTCATAAGAGTTGGGAAATTTTCAGTGATAATTTCTTCCATTAGTTTTTCTCCTCCTTTTCCCTTCTCTTCTCCTTCTGGGACACCCACAACACGTATATTTGTGCGGTTCATATTGTCCTTGAGTTCCCTGATACCCTGTTCAAATTTTTCCATTCTTTTCCCTATAGTTTCTGTTTCTTTTTGGAATTCAGATGTTCCATCCTCCAAATCACTAATTCTATCTTCTGTCTCTTTAAATCTATCATTGTAGCTATCCATTATTTTTTCTATGTTTGCTACTTTATCCTTCACTTCCATAAGTTCTGCGATTTGTTTTTTCAGTTTTTCTATTTCTTCTTTATGTTCAGCCCATGTCCTCTTCATGTCCTCCCTCAATTTATCGATTTCATTTTTGAAGAGGTTTTCCATTTCTGTTCGTATATTCAGCATTAGTTGTCTCAGCTCTTGTGTCTCATTTGAGCTATTGGTTTGTTCCTTTGACTGAGCCATATTCTCAATCTTTTGAGCGTGGACAGTTATCTTCTGCTGCTGGTGTCTGGGCATTTATTCAGATTTCTCTTGGTGTTGGACCCAGCAAGGTTGTAATATTTTTCTGTGAAATCTCTGGGTTCTGTTTTTCTTATCCTGCCCAGTAGGTGGCGCTCGTGGCACCCGTTTGTCTGCGGGTCCCACCAGTAAAAGGTGCTGTGGGACCTTAAACTTTGGAAAACTCTCGCCGTCCTGGGGGTTCGCTAGCCGAAACGGCTTGAGCCGGCCCGGGGTCCGAACGGAGGGTTGCTGGTCGCCGCAGCCAGGGAAAGAGCCCGTCCGAATTTCCTAGTCGGCCCTGGGCAACAAGCGTGGCGGGAGGGCGCCAGCGGCAGCGGCCCGCCCGAGAGAGTGCACGTTCCCCGGGAGTCACGGGTTTGGAAGGGGCCTCCCCCACCTGTCACCGTTCTCCGCGGCCTGGGGGTTTCCGATCCAATTCTCTCAGTTGGTCCGGGGGCTGCGCGTGGTGTGGGCGCCAGCCGTCTTTGTTTCAGGGGACCGCCTCTCCAATTCTCCCAGCCGGCCCGGGAAGGGGGAAGGGAGTAACTCCGGCCGCTTGCCACCCCGCCCGGTAAGGCCCGCGCGCCTCGGCGATCTCACCCGAGCTGCTTCTCTCAGCCAGCCAGCCGTTCCAGGATGGGGTACGCTGTCTTTTTTATCTCTGTTGTGGCTTTGGGTGCTTTCTGTATCGTTTCTACTCCCCTAGTAGGTGTCCTGGAGAAGAAACTAAGATCCGCGCGTCTTACTAAGCCGCCATCTTCCAGGAAGTCCTTCCCATTCTCTTTATTCTTAATGTCACGAATTTACAGAGTTCTTGACAGTTGACAAAATAGTTTTATGTAAATTATCTTATTTTGTGTCCCCACTGTCACCTATCTTAACTTCAACTTCAACATTTATACTGAACCTATTTGCTTAACTAGCTTTCTCCACCAATTAAATTGTAAACCCCCCAACGTGGGTAGAGGTGGGGAATGACCAAATCAACTAAGTTCTGTATCTACATATCTACATCTACAAGATACTCGGTAAATGTTGATAGAATGAACAAAACTAAAATACTTGGGGTTTTTTTGTTTGTTTGTTTGATTTTCGTTTTGTGATTACATTAACATTCTGTAGCAAATTTACATTTCTGTCTGCGCTGAAATTCTCATTGCAAAGATTCAGATCACACTATGATTAAGATCACTGAAGAAACAAAGACGTGTTACTCAACATCTGCCTTACCATCGTAAATCTTATCATGGTTCTGATTTTGGACCTTCTACTGGCAAATATGTCTACTAGTTTTGGACTTGAATTTTAACCACTAAAGTTTTACCCAACCCCAAACAGCTCAAAGATAAGTAGAAAATCTACCAGATATCTTCATATTTAAATAAATGTGCTATTTTTGGTGAGCAGATTTTTAAAATCCAGGTAGCAAACCAAATGTGTTCTTTTTTATCTCAACGCTTGCTGTGACACAGCCTTGGAATCCCTGCTTTCCATTTTCTTCTTCCTCATTTCCATTCTGCCTGGGCCTAGCATGGCCAAGTTTCTGTCCTCATCACTTCATGAAAGCTGCTCCTTGGTCAAGTCACTTGGTCAGCCTAAATCTGACGGTCTTTCTTCAGTCCTCAGTTTATCATTTTACATAACTGACCACTTCCACCTTTTTGAAATTCTTTCTCTCATGGCTTCCTTGACCCCCAACTTCTGCTTCCTCTTTACCTCTCTGCTGATTCTTTTATACAGCCAAAAATTGACTGAGTACCTGTTTTGCTTTAGCAGAAGTATGCAATTATATTAGTAATTGCTGGCATAACTGAGTGCTAACCAAGTGCCAGGCGATGTTTTGTCGTTTTTGTTCTGTTTGTTTTTTTTTAACTGTTTTATTTACACACCATACAATCCATCCAAAGTGTAAAATCACTGGCTCTTTGTGTAATTACAGAATTATGCTTTCACCACCACAATCAATCTGAGAACATTCTCATTCCTGGCAATGCTTTTAACACTTTCTGGGTATGAATTCACTTAATATCACTAGAGCAGGGGTCAGCAAACTTCCCTTAAGAGGCCAGACAGTAAATATTTTCGGCCAGGGCCATAGGGTCTATGTCACAAGTACTGAGCACAATCTTTGTAGCAAAAAAGCAGCCATAGGCAGTACATAAGCAAATGGATATGGCTGTATTCCAATAAAACTTTATTTACAAAGAAGATGGTGGTCCACATTTGGCCCCTGGAGCATAGTTTGAAAGCCCTTACACTGGAATGTAAGTTCCAAGGGGGCAGAAGTACGTTTTGTCTCTTTTGATTAGTCGTAGGTAATCAGTAAGTGTTTCATGAATGAATACTATCCTTCTCAAGTGGGAATTATTTGAATCTCCATTTCACAAATAAGGAAACTTATATACAGAAGTTAAGAAACTTTTTCAAGGTTGCCAAGTGGTAAATAGCAAATCTAGGATCCAAACCAAGCAGTCTGCCAGCAGAGTCTGTATTTTCGATCACCATACTAATCAGTGGTGGCATAGAGGAGAGGGTGGATAGCTCTTCTTGAGGGAGTTATAAGAGGTTATTTTAATGGGATCCTTTTTTTTTTTTAAATATTTTTATTGAGAAATCTTCCCACATATACAGTCCATCCGTAATATACAATCAATGACTCAGAATATCATCACATAGTTGTGTATTCAATACCATGATCCTTTTTAGAAAAAGAAATAAAAAGAAAAAAGAAGAAACTCATACATCCATACCCCTTGCCCCTCTCTCTTATTGACAGTAGTATTTCAAGCTACCTAATTTTTTTTTACCCCTTAACCCCACTATTATTTATTTATCCTTATTTTTTTTTACTCATCTTTCCATATTCTGGATTAAAAGGAGCATCCAACACAGGGTTTCATAATCACATGGTCACATTTTAAAAGCTATATAGTCATACAATAAACTTCAAGAATCCAGGCTACTGGACTACAGTTTTAAATGGATCTTGAGGGATAAAGAATTTACCGGGAAGAAAGGATGAAGGAAAGACTTGGCACTCTAGGAAGTAGAAACTGCGGGCATGAAAAACAGAGGACCGGTACAAAAAGTACATTATAAGCAAACTGGTAGCAAAGGATGAAAGTCTCTTAGGGAATGTGTTCACTTTTCAGTAATGCGCATGTCTGGACAGGGTTTGAGGTGAGAGTACTAGAGATGAGTCTAAAGATGGGGTCTTGAATGTCATGTGTAGATTTTAACTTGGTGGCAGATGGGTTACTGAAGTATTTTGAGCGTTTTAGATCTATTTTTTACAAATTAAAGTTGATTTTATGACACACACATGCTGTATAGCATTCAGAAGCTGTAAAGACCTCCTGCCCACCTCTAGCCCTCCAGTTTCCTCTCCTGGAGGCAACCATTGTTTCCACTCAGATGATTTTCACTCCAGTTTGAGAAAGGATGGGGTGGGATGTGCTGGTTGTCTTTCAGTCAGTCCTGGCTGCTTCCTGTCCCAAACAGAAGGTCTGACAGAAGCTGCTGTCAGATGGTCCTTTCCTCTCTGTCTCCAACTCCTAGGAACCACACTCTCCTTCAGTTATTAGCTCTGGGACACTGCCCCATGCTTTGTGGCTTCCCTACTCCATGAATTCTCAAGAGGGCTGATGGAAATCGGTTCTCGGGGAGGCAAAAAAATCTTCACTATTTTAGTAGTTTGTGACTCTCCAAAGCTCAAGCCTACTCAACAAGACTTTATTTGTTGGAGAATATTCGTTGGAGCTAAATTCAAAGGGGATAATGGAATTCCGAGGTTAGGATGTAGGATGGTTGCCCACGTGATACACGGCAATAGAGAAAAGGCAGTTTACACCTTGGCAATGATCATGGGCTCTGCTGTTAGACTGCTTGGATTGGAATCCTTGCTTGGCCATTTACTAGCTGTGTGACCTTAAACTCTCTGTGTCTCAGTCTCCTCATCTGCCAATTGGGGATAATAATAGTACCTATCTCCTGGTGGTAAGGATTGAAATGAGTTAATAATTAGCCTGTATTTAGCACAACACCTGGCACATATTGCTCAATGTGTGTTAGCTATTGTTATTCACAAAGAAAGGTGATAAGAACCTCAAAAGAGGAAGAAGTTTTGTAGGGAGGGTGTAAGAATAGAGATGGAGAAACAGGATTGTGGAATGTGTAGAATGCTCACACCATTTCCTCTGCCCACAGGCTATAGGGTATGGGGAAAGGCACAGCATCCTTCCTAGAAGGCAGCAAAGAAGGATCCTTAGGGAATACATTCATATTTCAGTTAAGGCAAGGAGAGAGCTAGGAGGTTGAAAGTAGAGAGGAGTTTGGCAACAATTGTGTAGAGGTTCCACATCATAAAGGAAAGAAAGGCCTGGGAAGAAAAGTAGCAGCCCAGATCAGGATGGCAGGTTGGAGATGAGGGTCAGAGGAAAGAGACTTGGCTTGGAAGCAGGGCCACTGCATATGGGAACTCAGGCTGAGCACCACAGAGAGTGGTAAACTGTGGTCTATGGGCCATATCTAGCCAGTCACCTATTTTGAGCTAGAATGGTGTTTTTACATTTTTAAATGGTTGGGGGGAGGGGGGAAATAAAAGTAAGAATAATATTAATGATATGGAAATTTTATGAAATTTAAATTTCAAGGTCCATAAATAAAATTTTATTGGACGCCCATTCATTTACATATTGTCTGTGGCTGCTTTCACATTACAAAAGCAGAGTTGAGTGGTTGCAACAGAGACTAAACAGCTTACAAAGCTGAAAATATTTACCATCTGGCCCTTAATAGAAAAAGGTCGTCCATCCTTGCTCTAGCAGATGTCATTCATAGTCTGTAATACGACTGGCACCCCCTGAAGTTGTGCAATACAGGTGACTTACCCCTAGGAACACTCGTTTTGGATGGTCACCAAGAACTACAGGGACAGAGGCAGGTTGGAATTAAATGGTCTAAAGGCCTTTTTAGGAATGTAGGCACAAAGTTGTTTTATCAGAAGAAAGCAAGGCAGTCAGCCTGTTTTCAAGCCACTAAGGAGCTTGGTGGGCAGGTACTGGTTGCCCACCCAGTGTCCATTACTCCTCTTATCAAGGTGGCAATGTGCCCTGATAATAATACTCATCTCAAATAAGAAAGTGCTCAAAGAATGAAGGGGATACCTTCAAAGGACCCAGGAGCCAGCTTGCAGGGGTCCTCCTAGCCAAAGCTGGGATAGTTTGAGCATCAAAATAAATAATAGATCTTTTTTATTATTATTAAATTTTTAAATTTATTTTTAATACAAAAAAACACCAAATAAACACAAACATTCCTATTTTGATCATTCCGTTCTATATATATAATCAGTAATTCACAATATCATCACATAGTTGCACATTCATCATGATCATTTCTTAGAACATTTGCATCAATTCAGAAAAAGAAATAAAATGAAAACAGAAAAAAAAATTTGTACATACCATACCCCTTACCCTTCCCTTTCATTGATCACTAGCATTTCAAACTAAATTTATTTATTTAAGCTATAGGATGGGGGCTCATCCTATAGCTTTGGTTGTCCACACTGCTTGTGAGAATATCAAGAATTCAACTTAGGGAAGTTGAATTTCTCCCCGTTTTCACCATTCCCTGAAGGGGACTTTGCAAATACTTTTTCACTCACTGAGCAAATCACTCTGGGGTTCATCGGGGCATCACTCTGGACAAACCAACAAAATCTTATGTCCTACCCAAGGTTCCAAGTACTTATGGTGTTCAATCAAGCTATCTGCATAACTTATATTAGGAAATGCACTAGTCAAAATACAAATTTTGTACCAAATAAACATTTTTTGTTTCAGTCTCACACATAAGTTGAGATTTTAAAATATTAATTACCATCTATTTCAGCACCCTGCAGTAATGACATTCCTTTGTTCTTCCTCATGCAAAAATTTATTTATCTGCACATTCCTAGATTATACCATCTCAATCTTTATCGTCTATCTTTCTTTCTGATTTCATTTATGCCCCCCAGCTCTCCTCCCTCTATCATTCTCACATTCAGCTTCATTCAGAGTTTTAACATAATTGTGTTACAGTTAGGTAGTGCTGTCCATTTCTGAGTTTTTATATTCAGTCCTGTTGCACAATCTGTATCCCTTCAGCTCCAATTACCCAATATCTTACCCTATTTCTATCTCCTGATGGTCTCTGTTACCAACGGAATATTTTAAACTTATATATTAACTTAAATTGGTAGGTGAAGACTTGATGAGAAACATTTTATATAGTGTGCTGGTTTGAGAGGAAGTATGCCCCCTAAGAAACGCCATGTTTTAATATAAATCCCATTTCATAAAGGTAGAATAATCCCTATTCAATACTGTATGTTTGAACTGTAATGAGATCATCTCCCTGATGATGTGATTTAGTCAAGAGTGGTTGTTAAATTGGATTAGGGGATGACATTCTCCACCCATTTGAGTGGGTCTTGATTGGTTTATTGGAGTCCTATAAAAGAGGAAATATTTTGGAGATTCAGAAAGATTCGGAGAGAACAGAGGATGCTGCAGCACCACAAAGCAGAGAGTCCACCAGCCAGTGACCTTTGGAGATGAAGGAAAACGCCTCCCGGGGAGCTTCATGAAACTGGAAGGCAGGAGAGAAAGCTAGCAGATGATGCCATATTTGCCATGTGCCCTTCCAGCCGAGAGAGAAACCCTGACTGTGTTCACCATGTGCCTTCTCACTTGAGAGAGAGACCCTGAACTTCATCGGCCTTCTTGAACCAAGGTATCTTTCCCTGGATGCCTTTGATTGGACTTTTCTATAGACTTGTTTTAATTCTCGGCCTTAGAACTGTAAACTAGCAACTCATTAAATTCCCCTTGTTAAAAGCCATTCTGTTTCTGGTATATTGCATTCCGGCAGCTAGCAAACTAGAACATATAGTTTCAAAGATTCTTCTCATAGGTTCTTATTAACTTCAAAGGATAAAATAGCATCTTTCTGGTAGAGGAATCTGAGAGATAGCACCTTGCCACCTTAACCAAGTGATCAGAATTAGTATCACCAGTAATGGGACAAGTTGAAATTATGTATCTACAGATATGATGCATTGAGAAGAACATGAGAAAATATTAGAGAACCCAAATGAAAGATCTACAAAGTAACTAGCCTGGACTCTTCAAAAAATGTCAGTGTTGTGAAAGACAAAAACAGATTAAAAAACTATTCCAGATTAGACTAAAGCAACACAACAAAAAGTACAATGTGTCAACCTGGACCCCCCAAAAATGGTTGCTATAGTGGGATAGTTGGTAAAATTTGAATAAGGCCTATAAGATTAAGTAACAGCTTAATATCAATGTCAGTTCTCTGATTTTAGTCATTGTACTATGGTTACGTAAGAGTAGGCCCTTATTTTTAGGAAGCACACATTCATGCATTTAGAAGTAAGTGGGATCATGTGTGCATAAGAGAGAAATTGCTAAAGTAAATATAGTAAATGGCATATTTGGAGACTTGGGGTGAAGGGTATCCAGGAATTCTTTCTGCTATTTTTGCAAATTTTCTGTAAGTTTGTAATTTAAATACAGATACATATTCATCTTCCTCAAATAAGTATTTCCTCAGTAATGGCCAGTGAGTTGTAATTGTCAGTCTACTGATTGGAAAACCTGTTGGGAGAGATTTGGCATATGCCTTTTGGCCTTCACCCTTCTTTCTGCTTGGAAGGTAAATGCCTAGAGGTAAAACAGCCAGATTATGACCAGCATGGAAATAAAAGGAGATGGAAGGAGCATGGGTTTTGATTGCTTCATTAAGCACCAGCCCTAAACTGCCTCTCTCTGGATAAGAAGTTCATTAATTCACTACAATCAGATGACTGTTATTTGCAGCCAAATGCAATTCCAACTGAGTTAAAATACCTAAGGTGTCCAGGTGGCGTTTAGAGATCTGTGGCTTGACTTCTCAGCCTTCTTTGTGGGCATCTGTTTCTGACTGGCCCTCAAATGTTGGTGCTGCCCAAATTTGGTCCCTCAGCTTTCTCCTCTCTTTACATAGTCTTCTTGGACTACCTCATCCGCTCCCACTTAAGTATTTAAACTCTGATGATTCTCAAATTACTGTGTCCAACTTGCAATTTTCTCTTGAGTTATAGACAATGTATCTAGCTGCTTCCTGGAAACCTCTGCCTATGGTCCACAGTCACTTCAACAGTTACAAAACTGGACTCTTCTCCAGCCACACACAGGTACACACTCAGGCACAAGCACACACTCTTCTTCCAACAGCCATTTAACCACTTTCCCAAGCCAAAGACTCGAGTCATCCTCTCCTCTTCGTACTTTTTCACCCCCTACGTGCAATTAGTCATCCAGGCCTTGATGACTCTACCTTCTAAATAGTTTCTGAATTCATCTCCTCCTCGTCATTCCCATTCCCCAGGAGATGCCTCATCATGTCTCACTGGTATTTTTTCATTGACCTACTAAACAATCTCCCTGTCTCTGTCCTCTGTTCCTCTAATGCATAAAGCTCTCCATTATCTTTCTAAAATAGAAATATGATCACCGTACTTTCTCCAACTTAAAAATGTCCCTTCTCTCCAACTGTTTATGGTGATAGCTTTTTCACGATGCCTGCTTTGGTAGAATGACGCTCACAGGATAACCTTCTCTTGACTATGCTTCGGTGCATATCTCCATGAGAGAAAGTCTAACTACCCTGGCTGGCTTTATTATAGTCTCTTTTTTTTCTGGTCATATTTTTATTGTGGTAAAATACACATAAAATTTACCATTTTAAAGTATACAATTCAGTGGCACTTCCTATATTCACAATATTGTGAAACTGTCAACACTCCGTAGTGATGAAAATGGAGGGTGTGAGAGTAGTTCGGTGGTAGAATTGTCTCCTGCCATGCAGGAGACCTGGGTTCGATTTCCAGCCCATGCACTTCCCAAAAAGACAAACAAAGAAACCAACAAAAACAAACAAACGACTCAACAAATGGTGCTGCAATAACGGGATACTCACATGGAAAAAGAATGAAATGCCATCCCACCATACAGCATTAAAATAAAAGGTGATGAAAATGGGTAACATTAAGCAGTCTCTAACCTCCCCTCCTTCCAGACTCTAACAACCACTAACCTACTTTTTGTCTCTATGAATTTGCCTATTCTGTGTATTTCCTATAAATCAAACGCTACGAAGTCCTTTTGTATCTGATTTCTTTCACTTAGCATAATATTTTCAAGGATCATCGATGTCATAGTATCGACCAGTATTTCCTTCCTTTTTATGGCTGAATAATATTTGATTGCATGCATGTATCATGTTTTGTTCATCCATTGATGGGTATTTGGGCTGCTCTACTTTTTCCTACTTTGAATAGTGATGCTATGAATATTCATTCAGGTACAAGTTAGTGCTTCAACTCCTACTTTCAATTATTTTGGATGTATACCTACATGTGGAATTGCTGGGTTATATGATTATTCTATCTTTAACTTCTTGAGGAACCATCAGACAGCTTCCCCACTGCAGCGTTTGAGGGTTCCAAGAACTCCATATCCTCCCCAACTCATATTTTCCTTTCCTTCTTCTTTTTTTAAAATTTCACCCATCCTAGTGGGTAGAAAGTGGTATGTTATTGTTGTTTTGATTTGGATTTCCCTAGTCACTAATGACATGGAAATTTTTTTCATGTGCTTGTTGAAAATGTGTATATTTCTTTGGAGACATGTCTTTTCAAGTTCTTTGCCACACACAGACATATATATGCATAAATATACTAGAGAAGTTGCAGTTTTACAGAAAAGTAGATGTAGACAAGTACTGAGCTTTTCCAGTGATCTTCATGTGGCTCCAACCCCCTCTGACTCACGGCAAGTCATACTTCACTTTATCCCATGTCAGATGACCTTTAGTGTTCTTTCACTTGCGGCAAAAATATATTTTATACATTGATCAAAATGAGATGTTAGGGCTGCTGTGTGTGATAGTAAGGATTGAACATTGCCAAAATCCAAGGGGCATCCTTCACATGAGTGACGTTCTAGTCTATGTGTAAGGTAGGTGAGCTCCAGGTAGGTGAGCTCCAGGGGTGTGTGTAGAGCAACTTAGCATCACATTGCATGCCTCTTACTGTATAGGGCACTTTTGAGTTAAACAAGCTGAGCTTCCAGGACCAATTCCTCCATTTCCTGAGGCTGGCTGGTGCTTGGGTGGTTTGGATGATGGAGAGTCCTCAGCCACCAAGTAGGAAACAAGGTCATTTAGCTTTGGTGGCACCAGCTATCAGCCTTTTACTTTAATAAGTCTCCCCCTTCTGTTTCTAGAAATATAGTTTTTGTTTTTCCCAAAACCCAGATCAAATGGGACCCATTTAAGCTTTCTCCCACCCAGGCAGAGTTAGACATTCCTCCTAGAAGCTCCCACAGTACTTATCACACTATGTAATGATGTCTTTACATGTCCATTGTCTTTCCCTTATAAAACTTTTCTTTCTAGCAAGAAAGACAGATAATTAAAGAAATATTTACAATAAGACTTAATGAAAATAGCCATTGATTGTAACCTAGGATGGATTGTATAATGTGTAAATAAAACTATTTATAAAAATAAACAGGAAACTACAAGTGCTGGAGAAGATGTGAAGAAAGAGATCTACCTATTCACTGTTGTGGGGATGTAAAATTGCGCAGCCACCCTGAAGGGCAGTGTGCTGGTTCCTCAAGGAGCTAGGTACAAAATTGCCATATGATCTGGCAATCCCATTACTAGGTGTATACTTGGAAGAACTGAAGGCAGGAACACGAACAGACATTTGCACACCGACGTTTATGGAGGCATTATTCATGATTATCAATGAAAAGGGTGGACACAGTGTGAATTTGCAGTCAGAACGGTTAACCTCACCTAGGCTTCAGATGGGATTTTGTCCTCCTATGATCGGTTTTAAATCAGCATTTTTCAAATGCCAGCAAGGCAAGGGATAGAGACACCATCCATTTTGGCACCTCTGTTTTTCTTTCCCCAATTTTTATACTGAAACATTTCAAACTGTGCTGGTTTGAAAGGATATATACCCCCTAATAAAAGCCATGTTTTAATATAAATCCATTTCATTAAGGTAGAATAATCTCCATTCAATACTGTATGTTTGAAACTGCAATGAGATCATTTCCCTGGATGATGTGATTTAGTCAAGAGTGGTTGTTAAATTGGATTAGGTGACATGTCTCCACCCGTTTGGGTGGGTCTTGATTGGTTTATTGGAGTCCTATAAAAGAGGAAATATTTTGGAGAATGAGAGATTCAGAGAGAGCAGAGAATGCTGCAGTACCACAAAGCAGAGATTCCAGGAGCCAGTGACCCTTGGAGATGAAGAAGGAAAATGCCTCCCGGGGAGCTTCATGAAGCAGGAAGCCAGGAGAGAAAGTAGCAGGTGATACCTTGCTTGCCATGTCCCTTCCAGCCAAGAGAGAAACTGTGACTGTGTTCGCCATGTGCCTTTCCAGATGAGAGAGAAACTTCATTGGCCTTCTTGAACCAAGGTATCTTTCCCTGGATGCCTTTGATTGGACATTTCTATAGACTTGTTGTAATTGGGACATTTTCTCGGCCTTAGAACTGTAAACTAGCAACTTATTAAATTCCCCTTGTTAAAAGCCGTTCCATTTCTGGTATATTGCATTCCGGCAGCTAGCAAACTAGAACACAAACCTACAGTAAAGTTGAAAGATAAAAAAATGAAATCCAGGGTATTTTGTGTATTTCCATTGCAAGTTTTCAGGAGGTACATAATGTGAATATGTCCCTAAGTTTCACCTTTGGTTCAGGTGGTATACATCCAATTTCTCTATAGTAACTGATAAGGGACAAAAAGAAGCAATACTTTTTTAAAAATATTTTTATTGTAAACAACAAACAAACATACATTCTTGACGTACAAATATTCTTGATATGGTTACAATCAATGACTCACAATATTACCACATATTTGTGTATTCATCACCATGATAATTTTCTTTAACATTTGTGTCTCTCCAGCAAAAGAAATAAAAAAAACCAAAACTCATACTTGCCATATGAATACATACCCCTTACCCCTCCATCTCATTGACCACTAGTATTTCAGTCTACTCAATTTATTTTAACCTTTGTCCCCCCATTATTTATTTACTTCTTATCCATATTTTTTACTCATATGTCCATACCATAGATAAAAGGAGCATCAGATACAAGGTTTTCACAATCACACAGTCACATTGTAAAAGCTATATCATTATACAATCATCTTCAAGAAATATGGCTACTGGAACACAGCTCTACATTTTCAGGCACTCTAATAACTCATAAACTAAGAAGGAATATCTATATAATGCATATGAGTAACCTCCAGGGTAACTTCTCAACTGTGAAATCTCTCAGCCACTGACGTTTTATTTTGTCTTATTTCTCTCTTCCCTCTTTTGGTCAAGAAGGGTTTCTCAATCCCTTGATGCCGATTTCCAGCCCATCCTAGGATTTTGGTCCCATGTTGCCAGGGAGATTTACTCCCCTGGGAGTCATATCTCAGGTAGAGGCAGGGAAAGGGCAGTGAGTTCACCTGCCTTGTTGACTGAGAGAGAGAGAGGCCACATCTGAGCAACAAGAGGTTCTCTGGGGGTGACTCTTAGGCCTAATTTTAAGTAGGCTTAGCCTATTCTTTGCAGGAATAAGTTTCATAGGGGCAAACCCCAAGACTGAGGGCTTGACCTATTGATTTGGTTGAACCTGAACTCAATACTTTTGAGACTAAAGTATCCTGTTCCCCAATAATCTCTCTTCATTAGTTTAGTGACTCTCGATGATCCTTGCTCAAGTCATTTATTACATTATTAATTACAAAATGATGATTTTCTGATTATATCACTCCTCCTTCATTTAGAATTTATTTACCAAAAAATTCTCCTCCTATCTTTGTTTTATTTCATTTTGCTCAAAATTCTAGATTCCTTCTTTTGTTGTTTTGTTCCATGTTATAATCCATTTATTATTATCATCATTTTTGATTATCAAATTTTCCCAAATTTGGCCAGTAGGGCCAGCAGCTTTAACTTTAGATTATTTATGTTTGCTTCTTAGATTATTATTCCAGGACAAACAGCTACTGTATGTTATGGATAAGGAGGCATTTTTTTTTTTTTGGGTCGGGGGGTCAAATGAGATTTGGGGTTAGAGCTTGAAAAAGAAATTTGAGGAGGTAACCAGGTTTGTATGTTCTCTGAGAATTTGTAGTTGGTTTAAATCTCATATGTCTGTGGAATATGGATCAGAAGAAAAAAAAAGAATATTGGTTTCCTGAGAAACAGGAAAAAGGAAGCATTTTCATTGCACCATGAAGTTAGCTGACATTAGAAGATACTTTATTTTGACTGAGAATCTCCTAGGCCAATGCCAAGCAATATGGCCCACAGAAATAGTGTTTGGAAGCTGTACACAATGGAGCTCAGAGCCCAGACTTTCCTCAGCTGTGTGACCATAGGTAAATTACTTCACCTTTGTTTCCTCAGATATATAGTGGAAATGTTGTTATCCACTCCAAAGTTCATTGTAATAATTAATTTACCTTAAGAATAATGTGTTTTTACTGCTTGTCAAATAGTAGGCACTCAGGCAAGTTGCCCCTTTCTAAAGGTAAATACAGAAGGCAACTAAGCTGGATTATAAGAACTGCTGAAATGAAAGCATGTGTTATAGTAGCTAAACAAGTGTAGTAAGATGGCTGCACTAAGGTTGACAGTCTAAAATCATTTCCCCTGCTTACTTAGGCCTGTAGCAAATACCTCTCACAAACTAGAATAAAAGCTCCACGAGGCAGGGATTTTCATCTGTTTTATTCACTGTTTTGTCCGTAGTACTTGACAATGGTAGGTGCTCATTAGGTATCTGTTGGATGAATGAATGAGTGAATATAGATTACAGATAAAATAGAGAAATCAACTGCTTATGTTATTTAAAAGTATCAGCCTCTACCATTCATTTTTTATTAAGGTTAGCTTCCTCTGATATAAAGTGATGTATCAGTCAGCTACTAGTACAATTATGCTGTCTAAGAAACTGTCCTGGCACTCAATTGCTTAAAATAGCAATCCTTTATCCTCATGCTTATAAGGCTATGGGTTGGTGGCAACTCGGAGTGAGCTAAGCTGGCCCTTGGCTCTGGGCTCCAGGCTCCAAGTTGGATTCTGCATCACTTGTCCCTCATCTTCTTTGGACCATTGGCCACCTTATGTATGTGATCTGTTGTTCATGTCTCATTCTGGGGCCCAAAGTGAAGGGAACTGATTATCTAGGGCATTTTCTTCTCATGGTGAATTACCAGAGCTCAACAAGGTGCGTTTAAACATGAGAGCACATCTGAAGCTTTTACTTGTCATTATATCTGCTAACCATTGGCCGAAACAAGTCACATGGTCAAGTCCAAAGTCAAGGGTGTAGAATGTATAAAATTGTTACAAGGAAGAGAAGCACTACAACCAATAATTCAGTCTTCCACAGGAGGGAATTCAGAGGTTTTGATCTTATGGCCTGTGCCTGTTTGAAATGATGTTTGTACCCTAGAAGAGCCACGTTTTAATCCGAATCCCATTTGGTAAAGGCAGCCGTTTCTTCTAATCCCTATTCAGTACTTTGTATGTTTGAAACTGTAATTAGATCATCCCCCTGGAAATGTGACTGAATCAAGGGTGGTTGTTAAACTGGATTAGGTGGAGACATGTCTCCACTCATTTGGGTGGGTCTTGATTAGTTTACTGGAATCCTATAAAAGAGGAAACATTTTGGAGAATGGAGGAGATTCTGAGAGAGCAGAACAAAGTAGCCACAAGAAGTCCACCAGCCAATGACCTTTGGAGATGAAGAAGGAAAATGACTCCCAGGGAGCTTCATGAAACAGGAAGCCAAGAGAGAAAGCTAGCAGATGATGCTGTGTTCACTACGTGCCTTTCCAGATGAAAGAAAAACCCTGACCATATTCGCCATGTGCTTTCTCACTTGAAAGCCCTGAACTTCACTGGCCTTCTTTAACCAAGGGACTTTTCCCTGGATGCCTTAGATTGGACATTTCTGTAGACTTGCTTTAATTGGGACATTTTCTTGGCCTTAGAACTATAAACTAGCAACTTATTAAATTCCGTTTTTTAAAAGCCATTCCGTTTCTGGTATATTGCATTCTGGCAGCTAGCAAACCAGAACATGGCCCTCATATGGAGTCTGTTTAATCTCTAGCTCTGTGAATGAGATTCTCCCCCTAGCTCCCAGCTCCCCTGCATCCACCCTACTCTGTGATGTTGTAAACTCTAAGCAAATCCAAATCTGTGTTTCTCCTCCAGGGAATTAGCAAAGGGAGTAGGGAATGAGACATCTTCCTCTTCAAAGACCTACATCTCCATTTAAGGTCCTGCTGCTCTATACCACCTTTTTTTCACTGAAAGGTTGGGAGTGATTAGAGGGAAATATAGCCTAGGAGGGGAAAATTAAAACTGTGCACAAAAGAAATAGATAGCTGACAGAATGGAAAAAGGAATTATTTGCAGTGTCTAAAACAAACCAGAGATTAATATCTGGAGTGTACAATGGACTCTTACAAATGAAGATTATTTTAATTATATATGGGGGCTCCAAGAGGTTCCAGCATGAACCTTCTTGCTCTTATCTTGCTTCTCAACTTAGCAGACAAGCAAGTGAAGGGGCGGCATTGAAAAGGTAGCAGTGGAGGGTGGCAAGAAGTATTCAGATACTAGATATATTTTGAAGACAGAATCAACAGGATTTCTGGATGCGTTGAAGGTGGAATATGAGAGAAATAAAGGAATTAGAGATGACTGCAAGGGTTTTGACCTCAGCAACTGGAAGGATGGGTTTGCATGAGACTGGGACATGGAAGGCTGAAGGTGGAGCAGGTTTGGGGTGGGGGGAAGATCACATACTCAGTCTTGGACATGCTCAGTTTGCCAGGCCTCGTTAAGCTCTATCATTTAACTCTATCCAAGTCACTTAATAGCTGTTTGCCTAATTTCCCTATTCGCAAAGTTTTCAAGTCCTAGGGTATTTTTCTTTTGTTGTTAGAAGGAACGTTGGAGAGAATTTAGTCCATAGTCCCCACTTTACAGATGAAGAGACTGAGGTCCAGAGAAGGAAGTCATGAAGTTAGCCAGAACCCACTCTCCCATAACCTTATGGCGATCTTTCCTCCAGTTGTATTGCTTCTCCGCTCCTCGAACCAAACAAAAAGAAGTAAAGACTGAGAAAAGACTCTTCCTGATATAAAGTGTCATACAAACATGAGGTATTGATGCTATATTGAGAGCTGTAGCTATGAGGAAATTGCTTCCCAGTTCCTTTTCAAGTTGGCCTGACTTAAAAAAAAAAGATAAGGGCATGTGCTGGTTTGAAAGTATTATGTAACCCAGAAAAGCCGTGTTTTAATCATGATCCAATCTTGTGGGAGCAGCTGTTTCATTTAATCCTGATCTAATACTGTAGGTTGGAAACTTTCAATTAGATTATCTCCATGGTGATGTGACACACTCAGTTGCGGATATGACCTTTGATTAGCTGGAGATGTGACTCTACCTATTCCAGGTGGGTCTTGATTAGTTTACTGGAGTCCTTTAAAAGAAGAAACATCTTGGAAAGAGTCAGAAACAACAGGAGCCTCAGAGCCGACAGAGCCTAGAGCTGACACTGACGCCTGGATGTTTGGAAATGCTTGGAGGCCAGCAGACGTCACCATGAGACATTAAGCAAGTCAAAACCTGGAGAGAGCCAAGGGAAGCCAAGAGATGAAAGCCAGCCCTGGAGAAACAAAGTGAGGAACCCCCACAGGAGCAGAGGTTGGAGGCATCAAAGCCCAAGAGCAAGGGACCAGCAGATGCCAGCCTTTCCACTACCCAGCTGACACAGGTGTTCCTAACCTATCAGCCTTCTTTGAATTAAGGTATCTTTCCCTGGATGCCTTAGTTTGGACAATTTTATAAGCTTAGAACTGTAAACTTGTAACTTATTAAATTCCCCCTTTTAAAAGCCATTCCAGTTTTGGTATATTGCATTCTGGCAGCTTGCAAGCTAACACAGGAGGTCTGCAGGTCATATGACAACCCTCCCCCCTTTTTTTCTGGTGACAATAATATAAATGAAACTGCATTTCTTCTGACATCCACTATTCCCTTGTTAAGAGGCAGGGGGCCTTCTCATTTAGTTTAGAGCTGAGCAGGGCAGCATTCTTAAAGCAGATTGTTCTCCCTTGCCATCTGGTGAGGAGGCACTTGGCTTGAGCATTTACTATGTGCCAGGCCCTGTTCTAAGTAAGTCAACTGTATAATTCATATAACCTATCAACCACACTATAGGATACAGTGTTATTAACATCAAACCCTTTTTAGGGATAAGGCAAACGAGGTACAGAAAGATGAAGTAGCTGCCTAAGGTCTCTCACTGGTAATTAGGAGTAGAAGGAAGTCTGAACCCAGAAAGTCTAGCTAACTTTTTACCACTTTTTACTATACTTCACTGTCCCTGTCCCAGATAATTGGACATGCATCATGGATTTACTTCTCTAAACATCTTTTTTTTTTTTTTTTTTTTTTAAGTGCCGCCTTCAGCAAGGAGCTGGTAGGAAAATCCATTTCCAGTTGTTCACACTGGGGCATGAATTATCTTCTCGAATTGTTTCCTTAGTGGTCCTTAGGAGATCACTAAAACACGAGAAGTATTGACAGTGAGGAGGGAGCTTTTCACACCCAGAACTAACACTGATTGTGCACCATTTGGGATTCTAAGCACGTGACTTTCTAGAACCCCCTTTAATGTTTGAGTGAAGTAGGGGTCCCAGAGGTTAGAGTCTGACCCTGGTCCTGGATGTTCCCAGTGACCACCCAGTTGTCCTGGGACACGGTGTGTTGGAGGCTCTTGCGGTTGAGGCTCTCTGGGGGGAGCAAAAGGATCCTGAAGCCAGATGTCGTACAGTTTCGTGTAACCCTTATGATTAGGGCAGGCCAGTACCTCTCTGCCTCTAGGGGTTTTGTGTCACAATGGAAGATGGATCCACGGCAGTGTGTTCTGTAATCAAAACTTAGGGCTGCAGGCCACCTGAACCCTCTATTTCCCAAGCAGGGGGTTTTATGGTTGAGTGTGTGGGGCTGAGGACAGGTTCAGAGAGGAGAAAACTAGAGCTAATTTATAACTTACAATTTTCATTACCTTTGGTATTTGCCTCCAGTCTTTCATGTACAGATATTCTGAATATATCCATTTATATGCATCTAGAATCTGAAATCCAAGGCATACCACAATGCCCCACACAGACCATGCTTTGTTTTGTGAATTAACCTTATCAACTGTGCATTGTATTTTAGCCTGGAAACCTCTTTGTTTAGGATTATTAGCTTTGTTTTTTTTTTTCTCAGAGGTTTAAAGAAGGGTGGATCTGGCAGACTCAAGCCCTCTGATGTTTCAACAAAATTCATGGTCAATTTGCATTTCTGGATTTAGGAACAGATATTATTTATGAACTAAATGACTAACTGACAGAGAGGCCCCAGTGGAAGCAGGATGAGAGCAGCACCGAGCTCTGCAGTAAAGTTACCATTTGGTATAACTCATCTTTCAGAAAATATTCCCTCTGGAGGGGAGGCCTCAAACTGAATCCTCATCCAGGCGTTGAAAAGGAAGCATACAACTCTCCTTTTGTAGGCACCTCCCAAAATAACTCTCAACAGGATATGGCTTGTTATATTAGTGCTATAATTTTATTTTCCAAATGATATTTGTCTTTGAATCTTGGCTGGGGGAGCTATAGCTAAGATTAAATGGAGTTCAATGTTTTATAACAATACTTCCTTACATTTACATGGCTTTTCAAAAACATGTGTATTTTGATCTCTTAAAACCTGTGACATGAAATATTGCATCATTTTCCATCCCGCCATTCATTTCCCATATTTGATCTAAGTACTGAATGCCTATTATTTGTCAGGCCCTCCATTGGGTGCTGGGAAAGACTCAACAGTGAGCAGAAAGCAAGTGGCCTCTGATCTCAAGCAATTCACGACCCAGCAGGGAGGCAGACGCTACTCTGAGGAGCTCACGCATAGATGCACCGTGCAGCTGTGCGATGTGTTAAGGAGGTGTGCAGTGGAGCTATTCAATCGAGTCTGGGAGGTCAGGAAAGCTTCCCTGGGAAATAATACTTAAGCCAAGGGTGGGGACAGCATGTGCAAAGGTCCCAGAGCAAGAGGGACTGTGTCCAGTATGAGGGACTCAGCCAGGGAGGTGAGCAGAGCGAGGGAGGTGAGGGGGTGGTGGCAGACCAGACTGGAGAGGCAGGAAGGAGCAGACCATTATATAGTATATAAATATAGTACCCAGGCCCCACCCACAAAGATTCTGATCCAAATAGGGGCCAGGTGAGGGGAGACTAGACACATATTTTTGAAATGCTCCCCAGGTAAAGTCCAGCCGGAGTTGAGAATCATTAGCCTAGGCTTATTTCGTCTTCCTTTTAAGAGCAACGGAAAAACACTGCATTGTTTATAGGAATGACACATTTCAGATGTACATCTTGGATGCCTCATGCTCCTTTACATGCATATAACCAGTGAAGGAAAAAGCAAATTATTTTTTTCAACATTAGCATAGTGTTCAACTTTATAAAGTAGCTTTTTTTGTTGTTCACTTTTTAGATGGAAAAAATAGGGGCAACAATAGATGTGGATTTTTTCCTAATGCTACTTAGGCATTTGTTGGAATCTCTGGTAGAAATTTGAATTCAATTATAGTGGTGCAAATTTAAATTCCAGCACTTCAAAGAATTTTCCATTGTCCTCAGAAGTCTCTCACCCTGACTCATGGAAGCACCTTCCTTTAAAATGACAAAGCCATATTCATTTAAGCTCTATTTTTTTTTTTCAAATTGCTTCCATGCAAGAACAACAGATCACGGGCATTGTTCTGGTTTGAACACTTTGTTGCAATTTGTGATGTCAGAATCTGTGTGATACCTTTCAAAACAATTTGCCTTCCAAATAAATTAGATTTCTGCTATTGAAGTGCTTCCACAATAATATCTCATTTGATACCTATAACGATATCCTGAAGAAACGGAGGCCCAGAGTCATTAATGACTCCTTGAAGATCAGACACAAGTTAAGAGTCAGTCCAGAACTGAACACTGGTTTTACTCGTTTCTAGTCTAATGGCCATTTATTTTTTCCCACATCCCAAAATTGGGAAATATGATGTCACAAATATGGGCTTTTCAGAAGATTCTAGTCATGTGATTGATTATAATAATTGCAACATACTGTTCCCTTTTGTAGAGTCTCCAAGCATGAACTCATTTAAGCCTCATAACTCTCTTCAAGCTGAGAATGAATTCCATTATTTCTATTCTCAATAATGGTGAGAATTATTTCATATTTGTTCACCAGGTTCTTTCCTCTAAATCAGTCAACATCATAGGCAGGTTCCATGTTGGTTTTATTTGCAGATGGCATACCCCTGGGCTTAGCATAGATAGACAGTCAATAAAAATGCGTTGCATGAATGAATGGAGAGCTACCTCCTATTAGAAATTCTTTGAGGACAAGAACCAGAACTGCTTTTAAAATTTTATCTTAATTTTTCTAGTATCCTGGAATGCAGCTTTGGGGATTTAAGTTCTTAACTGTCTAGTTAGCCTGCTGAATTAGCCTGAACTTAAAAAACGATTAGGGATGCTACCATCTCTTTTACTCTTAGGGTGACCAATCATCCTGGTTTGTCCAAGATTGTCTGGTTTTAGCACCGAAAATCCTGCATCCAGTTTGTCCTGGACAGACTGGGACAGCTGGTCACCCTAATTAGAGACAACAGTAAGATTTTCACCCATAAGAATATACTTCCAGTGGTTCTCAAAGTGTGTCCCTGGAGCAGAAGCATTAACATTCTCTGAGCTCTTATAGGAAGTACAGACAGTCAGACCTCCTGAATAAAAAACTGTGGGGGTGGGCCCAGCAACCAGTTTTAAATATTCTCCAGGTGACTCTGATATACACTCAAGTCTAAGACTTACTATCAGTCTGAACATCAGTTGATCAAACAGGAAGTAAATAGATAAAATCAAAGATTATCCCATTCAAGCCTTAACTTTAACTTTCTTTGGTTGCTCCAAGTCCTCTAATTCTGGCACAGCCTCTCCAATCAAAGTGATAGAGAAGACATGGGTGGGTGCCTCTTAACATAACCTGTGCCTTCAAGACTTGGAAGACTTGGTTTATAATAAGGTAATTTCCTAGTAGCATCACTTATAGCAGCAACATCACTTAATATTTACTATCACAATGGGTAGGATAAATGAAAAATTATTTCCATATATCAGTGAGCAAGAACATGCCATGTATATGCCCATGAGCCAGAAGACAATATTAATACTGAGAAAAGTGTCCTTTAGAGAGGATGTGGTCAGGATTTTCTCACTTGTTTAAAGCTCCAGATCCCAAGAGATATAGGGCCAAATATAAGGCCTGGCTACCATAGAACTTGGTTATTCCAATTCCTGAAACATCAATGAATCCAAAGCGAATTAACCAGGCTTTTGCTAATCTTTGTAATATTGAACACTTAGATAGGATTCTCTACATGTTAGAAGTACAAGTTACTCAGATGCTATAAACTCCCTAGGGAGATAAGGAGGAACAAAGGATACTAGTGTTTTCTGCTTTTTGCAGGTAAGGAAGCTGAGTGGTTAAGTGACATCCTTCGATGGCTTTTTAGAAGGGGTGTCAGAGCCAGGAAGGGAAGTCCAGGACTTGGGGCTTCTGCTCCCCTTGGGCCATTAGGGTTGATAGGCATTTTTATTTATTTATTTAGATTCTGCAGATTTTGTTGAGATACATTCACATAGCATATATTCTATCCAAAATAAACAGTCTCACAGTATCTTCACTTAGTTGTACAGTTATCATCACTCTCAATTTTAGACAATTTTCATTGCTCCAAAGGAAAAATAACAGACACACACACACCAAAGAGAAAACTCCAAACACCCCATAACTCTTACCTTCTCTTCCAATTATTTACCCCTAGTATTGTTGTAGTACTAGTGAGGTACTATATTCCTGTTAAATATAGCATTCAATAGCTAGTCTTTTTTTCCATATACCACTCTATTATTACCTCTTTGTGCAAGTGTCATACCTTTGAAGTACGTCATGCAAGAATTTATTTATTTTTGTAGCACTAATCGGTGAGATATATGTCTTTAAACAACCCTTTTCAATCACATGTCTCTGCTGCTCTTATCATTCTCAAAAGTGGCATTCATTTTAAAAAACCTAAAGATGGGGAACTTTTTTGAATGGCTTGTCAGACAGATGAAGTGGTGGCTTTCAGCCATAGAATCCAGACTGCATGACTGTCAAGGTTAAATATTCTGTTTGCAGCTCTCCTCCAACAGGGCTTTTTCTCCATCCCTTAACATGGCTCCTGTCTGGTTTGGTCTGGATAGTGATATTCATTCACTACTCTCTGGGCTGTTAGACTATGAGGGGGAAAGGAATGGGCTCTACCCCAGAGCATAAATTTGTGAATGGTGTCAGTGAAGACCAGTTCTTTTTTTGACCTACCAAGAAATGATGCCTTGGGATCCTTTAAATGCTGATGTATTTTTCCAGTGTGAGCCGTTGAACAAATGACCTTGCAAACCTACCTCCTTCCCATTTCCATTTTCTTGCCACGCTCTTGCACCACCAACTAGGAATGACTAAAAGTAGTCACTCAAGTTAATCTCCAAAATTAAATAACCAAGAGATGGTAATAAGAAATACATGCAACACTAACTAACCATGTGCCAGGATTTCTTCTAAGTGCTTTACATACATTATTAACTCATTCAATCCTTACAATTGCCCTCTGAGGTAGGTGCTATTATTATCCCCATTTTTACTGAGACCAGAGAGGTGAAATTACTTGCTCAGGCTAACAAATGACAGAAATGGAATTGGACCCAGACAATTTGATTCTAGGCGTTGTGCTGTTAATTGCTTCTTCCAATTTTCTTTTCTATAAAGTGTACATTCAACTGAGATTCCAATCTCTTCTTCTCTACTACCATGTATCTACAACATGTTACCATATTGACCACAGCAAAAATTTCATTTGGATCTCATTGGCCGAATACAGGTAATATTACCTACTAATAACTCGAATGTGAGCTGCTTAAAGGTAGGGGCCTAAATTCTTCTTGTAGATCTAGCACTGCATAAAAAGTAAAATCCCACTAAAAACATTTGGAGAACTGTGAAGCACTCTGACATATTGCTACATATGCTCATATATAGCCATATCGCTAACTACACTCATTCGGATAGTGCCAGCCATGGGACTACCTATGCAGTATATCCACTGTTTCCTGCTTTCTATCATGCATGCTATGTACAGACACTCCTCAACCCACCGTGCTTTCGGTCATCCATCGTGGCACCCTGAGCAGGATGGACACTAGCTCTGGTGCTTGACGAGTCTGCACTGCAACCCTCCCCGTTTCCCCTTCCGCCACTGAGCAGCCTTTCCACATTATCAGTCTGGCCTATTCAGTGCTTTAAAACCATCATTTAAAATTTAACAGCGCTTTTCAGTGATGATAAAACAATTAAGTCAGTTAAAAATAATACCACTATACTGCATTAGTAGGTAATGATTTCAAATATGATGAACACAAGACTTTCATAGCATTTACATAATGATCCTTACATGGACATGCCGTATCTTCAAACTTATGTTTCAAATGGAATTTAAATATTTATAAAATTAATTTTATTGATAAGGCCCAAATCCAGCCTTTATTATCTCTGCAACAGTTTGTAAATGGATCAATCCACTTATGAATGGGCCAGATTTTGGCAAGTGTCCCACCTATCAAATGAAAAACTAACATGTTTAACTACCCTCATGTTTATAGTTCTGTTGTCCAGGATAATCATTTCAATCAGCCATCTTTTACAGTGTCCTGATGGAACACTCGGTTCTTAGGTCTCTGGCCCCAGACCTTAGAGGGAAGGAAGCTCAACCCTGTGAAGCTGTGGACACAGGAAGGCACATCTGCGGAGGATGCTCGGTGGCTCCAGGATCAGGCCTCACCTGCTCTGGGCTGCCCGCCCTGTGTTCCCAGAGATAACAATGCAACTTGCCCCAAGGCACTTAGAGCAGCTCCTGGCCTGGGGGAGACACAGCAAGACACACAGATGGATATGGAGCCTTGAGGACTTAAAGTGTCAGTCAGAGGAGACCAGAGTCTTCAGCCTCAAAAGCTGAAGCTGTCCCCAGACAGTTTAGAGCCTTAAAGTATGATCTTAAGACCCTACCCCAGCTGTCTGTCAACCCAAACCCTGTTTCTAATTTCCCTCTGCCCATCAGCCACACACACCAGCGCTACCCTCTACTTCACTTGTTTCTGCCTGTTTGCTTGGACACTGCTGGTGTCCACCCATAGTTCTCTAGTCCTTTGACCATGCCTTTTGCTGCAGTGTTTGCAGAATCCCGATTTTGTACTTGCTTTTGCTAATTTTTGAAATGGTCAATACTTATATAGCAGATACTAGGTAGCAGGCACTTTTGAAAGCACAAAGTCACATTTCCCACATATATTCAAGAGTTGTAACTGTTATTTCTAAATTCTGAGATACTGAACTATTTGTATATAACCTGGTCATTCCTGAAACTTCGGGTACTTATGTGACACCTGAGACTCTGAGTTAGAGCTCTGAAGCTTTGAAAGTCAGCATTAGCCTATTCAGCAACTGTTAAAAAAGAGTTGAAAAAGTGATCGGACTTCGACTACAGATATGAATGAAGCTGATTTGGAGAGGACTAAGATCACTCAGAACACAGGGTAAAGGATGATATGCTCCATATTTTAAAGCTTCAACTCCTGTGTGAAACCAAAGGAAGATGTTTATTTGGTGCAAAATTTCGATTTTAGGTAGTGCGTTATCTAATTTAACCTGTATGGTCAGTTTATTTGAACACCATAATTACATGGAACCTTGAATAGGGTGTGAGATCTTGTTGTTTGTACAGGTTAGTGTGATGCCCCGATATAACCCAGAGTAATTTGGGCAGAGAAAGAAAAAAAGTATTTGCAAAGTCCCCTTGGGAGACTGGGGAGAAAGGAGGATACATTAAACTTCCCCTTCTGAGAAATTCCTGATGTTCTTCAAGCAATGGGGTCAACCAATTCAATAGGCTGAGCCCTCAATCTTGGAGCTTGCCCCTATGAAATTTATTCCTGCAAAGGAGAAGCTAAGCCTACTTATAATTATGTCTAAGAGTCACCCCCAGAAAGCTTCTTTTGTTGCTCAGATGTGGCCTCTCTGTCTTTAAGCCATCTTGGCAGGTGAACTCACTGCCCTTCCCCCTATGGGACATGACTCCCAGGCGTGTAAATCTCCCTGGCTACATGGGACAGTATGAACGGTGATTCTGTATCAAGAGATTGAGAAAGTCTTGACCAAAAGGGGGAAGAGAAAAATGAAGCAAAATAAAGTTTCAATGGCTGAGAGACTTCAAACAGAGTGTGATGCCCAGATATATCCCAGAGTAATTTGGGCAGAGAAAAAAAGTATTCTTTTTTTTATCCTTTCCCGGAGATTATTTTTATGCATTATGTAGATATCCCTCTGTAGTTTGTGGTGTATTTGAGTGGCTGGAGGGAAGTACCTGAAATTGTTGAACTGTGTTCCAGTAGCCTTGATTCTTGAAGACTGTATAACTATATAGCTTTAACAATATGACTGTGTGATTGTGAAAACCTATGTCTTAGGGTTCTTTTATCCAGGATATGGACAAATGAGTGAAAAATAAGGATTAAAAAAATAAATAAATAATAGGACAGGGATAAAGGTAAAAAATTGGATAGATTGAAATGCTAGTGGTCAATGAGAGGGAGGGGTATAGGATATATATGCTTTTTCTTTTTTCTCTGTATTTCTTTTTCTGGAGTGACACAAAGTTTCTAAAAATGATCATGGTGATAAGTATACACAACTATATGATAACATGAGCCATTGATTATATAGTATGGATGGTGTGTACATGTATGAAGATTTCTCAATAAAAATATATTTTTTAAAAATGTCACATTTCCTTAAACCAGTGCATCAGTCCTGGACAGCATGTAAAAGATTGCAGGCCCCAACCCCAGAGTTTCTAAGTCAGTGGGTCTGGGGTGGGACTCGACGATTTGCATTTTTAACACTTGGCTGGTGTTGCTGGCCCACACTTAGAGAACCACTGCTGTAGAGCATCATATAACTCTTAGGTGGGCTTGTTAGAAAATGCTCTAGCGTGACAATGGAAGAGCATGCGGTTATCTGTTTTGCCTTACTTTCAAGTTGGATAAATTTTCTTAACAGGGGAGAAGCTTCAAGGTATTCTTCGTCATACTCTAGCAAGGGTTGGATATTGACAGATCATACTACTCTATAGAGGGAACATTTGGTGGCTCTTATGGGCTTCAGTAGTTGGACTTCAAAATGGGGATGGGGACCAGGAAAAAGCATCACCATTGATCAGTGTCTACTCTGTGCCAGGCACTGTATGGGGCACTTTGCCTCCATTCTAAGCTCACTGAGTCAACCACCCTGTAATGGTGGGTGAATGGCAGTATTCTCCCATTTTGCAGATGAGTGAACTGTGGCTCAGAGGGCAGAGAATCTTTAGCAGAACTTCCCAATTGGTATGCTGGAATTGGGCATGTACGCTGATGCTTCGGCACCAGTGGTGCCAGGATGTGGCCTGAGATGTGTGGAGCACACTGCCAGTCACCTTCTGAGGAGACATCCTCTCTCCCCACCCCCACCACTATCAGCTGACCCCAGAACATTGGCCACAGGACAGACCCTCAGTGGGCTCAGGTCCAGAGCAGACACTGCTCCTCTGTCTTCTATATGTCATATCTAATTTTCCTTCTTTTTACCTTTACTCATAGTCTTCTAAACACTCACTGCTTTGGTGGGCAGGGATATGGCTCCCAGGAAGACCCCAGGAGCCTGCTCAGGGCCAAAGGCAGAGAAAGCCTGGAATGGAAGATACTTAGAATTAAGCTTGTGGTTAGAAAGCTAAATTTCCTGGGAAATTTTTCACTCCCTCTATAGTAAGAAAACAAAAGACCCTGATTATACTTGGGCACCGCAATCTTAGGAAACTACTAAGAGAAGAAAGAGAAAATCAAATCCTTAGCCATCCCAATTCCATGGAGCCGACTCTCAGTGAGAAAGGAAAGTTGCCAGACTTTGTCCTTAGTGAACTGTGGCAGATTCGGAGATTTATGACCCATATTTTAATAGTCTCTTGATCAGATGATCGTAATTCCCTATATTTTTGTCTGCTGGCTAAGTAGTTTGGTGTCTGCACAAGGTCCAAAAGCTGTAGCCAGACTCCCAGAGAGTCAATGGCCATATTTCTTGGGGGAGGGCTTAAGTAATTCGATTGACTTTCGGTTGTTGAGAGCATTGATTTTTTTTTTTTAATTGCACTTATGGTTTATAAGACTCAAAATAGCCTTGGACAATAGAGGCCAGTTGCACTATTAGTTCTTAAGGCAACTGTTACATATTCTGCCCTCTAAAAGGACGAGTTAATACATCAGTTAATATATTAGGAGCTTCTAGTTCAAGCCAAAGATTTCCATTGATATGACTAGAGGACAATTGATGCTTATATTCATTCCCATGGGAAGCAAACTTTAAGAGATTCTCATGTCTCCACAAACATTCTGGAAGATAGTCTGCCTAAATAAGGTATGGCTGGGGAGTTCCACAGCCACTCTTTTGTTCTGAATGTGATCTGTGATCTGCTGGCGCCTTTTCTCTTTCCCTAGGGATCATTGCTCTCACAACCTCCCACCAGCCTGTATTGGGGGAAGGAAGGCAATTTCCAGGGAGACTAATCATTCCTTGTGTGTGTGTAGTGCTTTTTAGTCTTCAGTGTTGCAGAAAGCATTAAAAATATTCTATGCTGCTCCTGCTTCTATAAATGAAGAATTGAGGCCTAGAGAGATTAAGTGATTTATCCAAAAATGTCACAGCCAGCAAGAGGCAATGTCCATGATTATAAATCCAGGGTCCTTGGATACCAGACTAATCTGTTTATGGGTAGGGGATCTAGGCTCCACTAGGTCCATGAGACATACTCTTATTAAGTTCATCCAGATATGTTGCATCTCTGCTATTTTCATGTGTGGGATTGGGGAAGGAGAGACAAGGACACACTCCATGTGAGTGTGAAAGCACAACCACAGCTCCTAAGTTCTCTCCTCAGGCAGTGCCCAGAAGGCTATAGAAAGGCACTCCCTTCCCCATCTTTTTCCTAATTTGGAAACCAGTTCAAGAAACAGAAGCTAATGGAATCAATATAAAACAGATTGGCTCTTTTGTTGGCGTAAGTGGTCCAGTTTAAGAAATGTTTGGGAAAGATGATAGCAAGGAAATCATGGCACTCAGGCAATTAAAATATAAAGATTGTTACTAAATGGCCACTTTGAGGTGACACTTAGCTGTAGGGCAGCCATTTACTGGGGTCTGGGGAAAGGAGGATGTAAGGGCTGGAAGGTACTTGTCTGAACCATATCTAGGGCATAGGACCAGAGCAGGTTACACAGATAGAAGGGAGAGGAGGGAATTATACAGCCTCCTGTGAATTAATTCTATATAGGTTTACGAAACTAATGTGTATAAGGGTGGGTGTTCAGATGTGAAGTCTGCATATCCCTGGTTCTCAGTCCAGCAGAAAGATGAGGATGTGGGAGCTGGAAAGGAGGTAGAGCCCAGGGTCAGAGGGATCATTGTCAACTCAGCTGGGGTTGAGGGTGTTTAGGGCTGTCTCCCAGTGAGTTGCGATCTCATTATATTTGCAGCCAGGAAAGTTCAGTTCTGACCTGGTCTCAGAGAGATTGCCCAACAGTAGCTCACGGATCCCTGTACAGATTTATAAAGGAATGCATCTCTCCGTTTGTTTGCAGGAGTTACCTGCTTACTCCATACTTACCCCATACTCCCTCCCATGCTCAGATTCCAGGGCTTTGCTTCAGGGACCAAATTTTCTGGGCCAAATATCAGAATTCTTGTTCTGATAATGGAGGATGAATTTGATATCAATGCAATATATCCCCCAACTCTGAAAGCTTGGTTTTAGACATTGGCCAAATGGTCTTGCTTAAAGCAACCTCCACCCAAAGTCTCTTCAATAAGAGAAGCAGATGACATTTATCAATCACTTACTCTGTGCCACTGTAAGGTCAAATGGCTAGTTTCTTAACTCAAGAATGTTTCCTGCAGGGCCTGAGAAACATCTCTTTGAAATGCAAACACCAATGAAGACAACGCTCTATCTCCCAATTTCCTGGAGAAAATGGGCCAACTTCCGAAGTTCCCTGAACTCCAAATTGCAAACCTACCTCTGGTCATAAAGATACAGGAAATAGCTGGAGAATACGAATGTAATGAGTTATATCTGTTTAGTTCCATAAAAACGGTGAACATTGTCCTGTATTTGCAGACTCTTTAGTGGATTGCCTGTGATGCATTACATTCTATTTAATGCTTAGTTGATAATAAAATAGGTTATTCTTCCTCTTTTACCTTTGTGGTGAGGTTTTCTGGGTTGGGAGATTTTGTTTTTAATTATATTCCCCCAACATCAGGCACCGTATTAGCTCATTTAGTCCTCTCAACAACTCCATGGGATTAGGTCCTGTTATTATCCCCATTTTACAGTTGAGTGAACAGGCTTAAAGTAAATGACTTGTCCAAGATCACACAAGGGAACTGGTTGAGTAGGGATTTTAATTGGAGCCCATGCTTTGAATCTAAGCAGCTTAATAACCATGTTAAACTGTGTCTTTAAGGGAAACTGCAAGACCAAAAGTAAATTTCTGTTTCAGGGATTCTTAGAGGGATGGGAGGGGCTTCTCAGTCTTAGAAACTGTGTAGTTTGAGGAAACTATGTTCACAATAGCATTATTATATACTTTCATATTTAAAAACTGACAAAAGAAAGACTTTCGTACGACCTTAACTAAGGGAGAGCACTCATCGTGCACAGAGAGGGCGAAGCTACAGGTTAAACTCAGTATATCTCTCTGGGTGGGTGTAAAGGAGAGTGGAGGAAAGTAAAGAATAGTTTCCTTATCTATAAAATGCTAGGGATAATAGCACCTATCCATGAGGGTAAAATGAGATAATGCCTCTGGAGCTCTTAGCACCGAGGTTAATAAATACCTATTATGGATTGCTCAGAGATTTAGGGGGAAAGATAAGCACTTTGACTAACTAGTTAAGAATGTTTTAAAGTTTAAAAGAAATGATTATGGATATGACTAGAATGCAAACTTTGCAACTATTTTTAAAATATATAGATAAGAGGGGAAGAGGTGAAAAAATTGGGTAGCTTGAAATACTAGTGGTCAATGAGAGGGAGGGGTAAGGGGTATGGGGAATGGGATGTATGAGTTTCTTTCTTTTTATTTCTTTTGTGGAGAGTTGCAAATGTTCTAAAAATGATCATGATGATGAATTTACAACTATGTGATGATATTGTGAGCTGCTGATTATATAGTAAGTTTGGACTGCATGTGTGTGAAGATTTCTCAATAAAAATATTTACAAAAAAGGTATAAATGAAACATCAAAGAAATTTGATGCCTGTTGTGAGATCCATTTAAGGCCTGCCTCAGACATTCTCTCTCCTACTTTTGGGGATATACATTTTTTAGGGGGTGTATGGGTCAGGAGTCGAACTTTTGGGAATATTTTGATGAAAATATTTCAACTGCTAGCCCCTAAAGAGCCCTTTCTGATTTAAAGCCACCAACAGCTGCTAAAGAGCCAGCTCGACTTCCCTTGAGATGTAAATGAAGCCTTGAGATCTTGGCTCCTAAATCAGCCCACCATTTCAAGTCAGTATTTTCCTGAACTCCCTTTTGGTTTACTGAGGGGTTGGGGCTCCAGACAACTGGGGAAGACTGGGAGGAGGGTGTCTGCCTTCCAGGTAGCATTTAGAAAGGGCACCAGGGATAGTTTCTAAGATGGCTGGCAAGATTGAGGAATCTTGGTAACTTCCTTTTGTGCACTATTTTCTTATCCCCTTTCCCTTTAGAGATTAGCAGTAAGCTTCTCTGTTGTGAAGGGGGCCTATCTAATACCATTATTTCTTTTTTTCCTAATCTGAGGTCCAGAGAGGCTGTGCTTTTCCTCACAATCATACAGCAAGTTAGGAGGTATTATGTGTTGAATTGAGCCCCCCCCAAAAAAAGAAGCAGTTATATTAAAGTCCTACCCCCCAAGTATCTGTGAATGTGACCTTATTTGGAAATAGGGTCATTACAGTTGAAAGTTAAATTATGATGAGCTCATACTGGAGTAGTGTGGACCCTTAATGCAATATGACTGGGAAATTCGGACATAGAGAGAAAACCTTTTGAAGATGGAGACAAGAAAGAAGGCCATGTGGAGAGGGAAGCAGAGACCTGAGTGATGCATCTATAAACCAAGTGATGCCAAGGACTGCTAGAAAACACCAGACACTAGGAAGGTATTTTGGTTTGCTTAAGCTGCTAGAATGCAATATACCAGAAACGGAATGGCTTTTTTAAAGGGAATTTATTAAGTTGCAAGTTTACAGTCCTAAGGCCATAGTAATGTCCAAACTTAGGCATCCAGTGAAAGATACCTTGACTCAAGAAAGGGCCAATGATGTTCAGGGCTTCTCTGTCAGCTGGAAAGGTACATGGCAACATCTGCTACCTTTTTCTCCAGGGTTCTCATATTCAAAGGCCTCCCTGGGATGTTTTCTTTCTGCGTCTCCAAATCTCTCTTATCTGTGTTAGCTCTGAAGCTTTTTACAAAATGATTCCTTCTTAAAGGACTCCAGTAAGCAACCCCACCTTGAATGGGTAGAGATCTATCTCCATGTAAACCACCTAACCAAAGGTCCTATGCACAATTGGGTGGGTAACATCTCCATGGAAACAATAAAAATGAGCCCACCTGCCATGGTCAGATTCATGTGTCAACTAGGCCAGGTGGTGGTGCCTGGTTGTCTGATTGGGCAAGGGCTGGCCTGTCTGTTGCTATGAGGACATTTCATGGACTTAAATCATGACCACGTTGGAGGCATCCACAGCTGATTGCATCTGTAATCAGCTAAGGGGAGTGTCTTCTGCAATAAGTGATGCTTAATTTAATCACCAGAAGGCTTTTAAGGAGGACTCAGAAGAGACAATCACTCTTCCTGCTTCAGCCAGCCAGCCTCTCCTGAGAGTTCATGGAGGACCTTCATTGGAGCTGCCACTTGTTGCCTGCCCTACAGAACTTGGACTTTACATCCCCACAGTTACGTGAGACACTTTTATAAATTTTATCTTTATAGACATCTCCTGCTGGTTCTGTTTCTCTAGAGAACCCTAGCTAAAACACCACCCAACAATAGTGAATTGAAGAACATGGCTTTTCTGGGGTACACAACAGTTTCAAACCAGCACAGAAGGATTCTCCCCCACAAGTTTCAGAGGGATTATAGCCCTGCAGGCACTTTGATTTTGGATTTATAGCTGCTGGAACTGTAAGACAATAGATTTCTGTTGTCTTAAGCCACCTGGTTTGTGGTACTTTGTTATGGCAGCCCTGAGAAACTAAGATTGGAGGTGACCTGGAGATTCAAGCCTATATCTCCCAATTTCTATTATTGTGTACTTTCCCCACTAACCTACTTGCATCTCAACAAGGGCCCTTCTAGAAATCATGGATACACGCTCTGGATGTGGCTCTAGACTGACCTGAGTTCGAATCCCAGTTATAATGATGGTGAATCATTACATGACCCCGTTAAAGCTTCAATCCCCACCCCTGTAAGTGTTAGGATTAAATGAGATGGCTTATTTAAAGGCTTAGCACGGCTCCCAGTGCAGAATAAGTCTTTAAGAGATATTAGCTGTTCATATTCTTTCTTAAAAGTAATTCAGAGAAATGCATTTTTGGATTTAAGGGGGGTGGGGAGATGGAACCACATCCGGAGGTGATGGCCTTCTCGCCTCACCTGGAAGCTGAGCTTAACAATCCTCTTTCAGAACCATCCCCTTGTTTGGGAAATGTTCCCCCTGTAAAGGCTGAAGTGTTTTTGCAGAATTTGAGAGCTCCATAGTGCACCTGGTTGAGGGGACCTACGGTTCTTAAAATCAGTGGCGGGCATATTAACCAAGAAAAGGGAAACTGGCCACAAGGCAGCTTTGTGCCCTACTGAGATTTCCACACTGAAGGACAACTGTACTGGGGCCGGCGATGGTGTGGGATCCACACACAGGTCACTGGGCTTCAGAACTATTTTGCAGGGCAAAGGTTTTACTCATTGGGTCAGAAAGAGCAGACTGTCCGGTTTTGCTAACAGCTCCCTGAAAGAATACCCAGCCCAGGGACCTGGGAGAGGCTGGAGCCTTGACATTCCCCGGCGGTGTGGGGCTGGCTGGTGTGTTTCCTGGGCCACATCTAAGCTTTGTTTGTAAAGGAAGTCATTCCTCGGGAACGAATTTCTGACAGGTTTACAGACACCCAGATTTGGGTGGGGGAGGTGAAGCAGCCCGTGCAGCAAGCAGTTCTTCTCTTACAGACAGATTTCGCAGGCCAGGAGTAAAGGAAACCGCGGAGAGAAGAATCCCTGGCAGATGGGAGCAGCCTGCATCTGACCACAAGAACGCAAGAAAGGCACTTAGGTTTCCTCAAGGAGGCTAAAAGCACCGCCGTCCATTATCTCCTTTGTTAGGAAACCATCCAGAGGGAATAGAGAGGTGTTTTCATCCACCCCCTTTAGAGAGAAAGGACTCGGTGCCCAGAGGAGCGAAGCGCCCAGGCTGGGTTGCCCGGAGGTTAGCGGCGCAGCGAGTCCTCAGCTTTTCTCTTAATTGTAGAACCGAGGGGGACAGCCCCATCTGCTTCTCCTCATCGCCTTCATGATGAAAGAGATAGGGGATGAGTTTTGCTATAAGAAGTTGAACAGGGAGAGAGGCTAGGCTGGAGGCTGACGGAGGAGCCCCTTTACCTCTTTTCTGACCAGCATGCGCCGAACAGTCTCCGAATGACATCCTTCACTAGTGGGAGGATGAAGTCTACAAAGCCTGTTTTATTTGTATCCTTTGACGTGAAGCTGATCCACCTCTGTCCTGGCTGCTTCCTTTGAAAAGTGGAGTTCTGCTCGCCCCCTGACGGGGTCGGGCGCCGAATTCTCCACCTGGGTTCTAGCTCAAAACTGCAGCATCCGGCAGCAGGCCTGCTGAGGCCAGGGCGCCCGGGAGTGTGCAGGCGGGGCTGACCTGCACGCAGGAAGAGTCTAAAGCGATTTCAGTACCGGTGCTTGTCTACTCCGTCCGTCTGTTAACCCAAGACGGCTGTACTGAGAGTCACTGCAGCAGGCAGAACTCCCTAGAACTTGCGGACCGTCTCCCCACTCCCAGGGCCCCCACTCTCAGTTTTAGTTCCTTAGGAGCGTGTGTTTTTAAAAAAAATTATCAAGAAATATTTCAGTCGCGAAAGGTACAGAATACATTATAACTCACAAGTAGGAACTTCTAACACCCAGATATAACAAATGTTGACATTTAGCCCTATGGAATCCAGTTTTCTTTTTTTTTTTTAATTTTAAGAAATAACGTTACAAAATGATCAACTGTTAAGGGACAAAGGCAGTGGATTATTTGCTGGATGCGCTCAATGACCTATTCCTGAGTTACCGGGTTTCAAAGAGACAGAGTTTATTGCTAAGCATAAAGTAGGAGAGCAGCTGGCCCCCCAAATCTGTCACCCCAACCTGCAGTAATTCTGATAGTTTTATAGTATTAAAAGATGGGCAGGGTGGTGCGACAGTGGCTTAGTGGCAGAGTTCTCGCTTGCCATGCGGGTTTTCCATTCCCGGTGTCTGCCCAGGCTAAAAAAAGATAAAAGAAGAAAAAAAAAGATGGGCAGGTTTTGGATAATGAGCACAATGGCTCCTGATGATGTAATTAGAGGTGATCTAATAACTGAGCAAGTGCAGACTGATTACATGCCTAGTCACAGAACATGTGTGAGAACATGGTGGCCTGAATGTGATGGGTGTGATTTTTAGTATTATAATGAGGTGTAGTGACTTGTAGGTTAAAGTCTAAGCTACTGTGCATGCCAGGCCCATTTTGTTTAGATCCAGCTTTGGTATCAAGACAACTTTAGACTTGGGGTGGGTTAGTTCTGTGCTGACCCAAGACCTTTAATTAATAAACATTAGGGACTGTCCTTAGTGATCATAAGGCTCCAAAGTAAACAAACAAACAAAAAAATAGATAAAATGGGTACAAGTGAAGATTAGTCATAATGTTTTACAATCAACAAGGATACAAGATAAACGCTCTCCAATCATTATCGGAGATCAAGATGGTTGGATTACAGTTCAGAGATCTCAGTTATTTCTGTCTACTCTAATATACCAGAAAGTGAAAAGGGATAACTATATAATGATTCAGCCATCACAATCATCCCTTAAATCCTAACTTCTCAGTTACAGAAGTCCAGCGGTGCTCTCACTTCATTCTTCCATCCCTACCCCATCTGAGGGGGTACACACCTTTCCAGGTATGTACACGTCACAAGTAAAGTAGCAAGAGAAATGGAAATTTGTTGTAAATGAGCTACTTCCATCGAAAACACTCCTTTACATTGCTATCCATAGGGAAAAACAACAAAAACACTCCTTTAACTTTTCCCTCTCCTTCAGTTCAGCAACGTCATCATCTTCACCACCACCACCATCAATTTCGAGAAACATGTCCTCGCTGGTAGGGAATCAGGTCAGTCTCCCTAGTGCCCCAGCACAGCCATAGACCCTAGCACAGGATTGGTCTATCAATACCTGTTACCTGATTGCCCATTAGTCAATGGATGAGTGGTCAAATCTTGCTCCATAGTGCACATAGGCTCCAGTGCCCTAAACTCCATCCTATCCAATGCAAAATGACTAGGAGGGGATGAACTAGCATTTCAATCTACTAAATTTATTTTAACATTTGTTCCTCCTGTTATTTATTTATTTTTAATCCATATGTTTTACTCATCTGTCCATAAGGTAGATAAAAGGAGCATTAGACACAAGGTTTTCACAATCACACAGTCACACTGCAAAAGCTTAATCATTATACAATCATTTTCAAGAAACATGGTTACTGGAAGACAGTGGGACAGAAATCCTAGAATGAGCTGGGACTTAGCATCAAGGGATTGAGAAAACCTTCTCGACCAAAAGGGGGAAGAAAGAAATGAGACAAAATAAAGTGTCAATGGGTTGAGAGATTTCCAACAGAGTTGAGAGGTTATCCTGGAGGTTATTCTTACGCATAATATAGATATCACCTTTTTAGTTAAGGTATATTGGAGAGGCTGTAAGGAAGTGCCTGAAAATAACAGGAGGAACAAATGTTAAAATAAATTTAGTAGATTGAAATGCTAGTGATCAATGAAAAGCAGTGGTAAGAGGCATAGAAAAAAATAGGGGAAACAAAAGCTAAAATATTGGGTAGATGGAAATACTAGCAGTCAATGAGAGGGAGGGGTAAGGGGTATGGTTATGTATGAGTTTTTTTCTTTTTATTTCTTTTTCTGAATTGATACAAATGTTCTAAGAAATGATCATGGTGATGAATATACAATTATGTGATGATATTGTGAGTTATTGATTATATACCAAGAATGGAATGATCATATGGTAAGAATGTTCATGCTGTATATTGTTATGCTTTTAAAAAGTTTAAAAATTAAAAGGAAAAAAACTGCTTGTGATTGTTGGGCCATAGATTTTCATTAACATGCAAGAGGAAGTATTAACTAGGAGAATGACATCTTCTCTCCCTCTCCCTGTCCACCAAACCAAACAAAATAAACTAAAGAAAGTAAACTATTGGAGCTTGTAATCAAGGTTTAGCACAGTCCAATAAAAAAGCCAAGAAGCTAGTTGCTTGGGGTGGTGCCAGGATATAAAGAAGAGCAGGGTAAAATCACAGCCCTCCAGGAGCAGGAGGTACTGAGCATGAGTCGGAGACAGGAGTACTGACCTTTCTGGAATTGTTGAGCTCCTGTTCACAAACTGGAACAGGCTGACCCTGGACAGGCAGTGGCCCTTGTCCTGGTGTGGCATTTGTGTACTTACGGCTGGGTTGAGGGGCGCAGCTGATGACTTTGGAAGAGAGATTTTAAAACCCCCAGAGACACCAGTTGGTCTCCAAGCCAGGTATCAGTAACACCAAGCTTGAACCCAAACCTTTCTGCTTCCTGGAGTCCTCAGGGATTGGCAAAAGCTTTTTCCTAGGAATCCAGGCTGGGCCAAGGCAGGGTGAGGCCTGGGGTGGTAGAGCACAGGGCAGACACCAGGGACCACTTGGGAGGGACTCTTTGCTATGACTCTTGGCAGGAGGGTCATAATGAGATCTATTTGGTGCTGGGTGGGTGCCAGGCACTGTGTTACATGCATTCTTTATTCACTAAATCCTTATCAAAGACCCATAAAGTAGGTGCTATTATTATTCCCATGAACGGATTAGAAAACCAAGGCCCAGAAAATTTATATGACTTCCCTGAGCTAAAGAATTCTTTCTTTCCTAGGCAGAAAGTTCTTTCCTAGGTAGCAGGACTGCACAGCTCATGCTTTTTCTTAAATTGAGGTATAATTTACGTAATCTACCTATAGTAGACTGCATCCATTTTAGTGATATAACTTGACTTGCACAAGCACTGACAAGCACACACAGTTGTGTAACCATTACCACAATCAAGATACAAACAGTTCCATCACCCCCTCAAATTTCCTTGTGCTCCTCTGTAGTCAATTCCCTTTTTCTACTTCCAGTGGATTTGTTTTCTGTCCGTTTGCCTTTTCTAGAATGTCACACAAATGGAATCGTACAGCCTTTTGAGACTGTTTTTTTTTCACTTAGCAAAATGCAATTGAGATTCATTCTTCTGTTGTTGCAAACATCAGTCCTTTGTTTACTGGCTAATATTACATCGAATGGATGTATCATGGTTTGTTTATCCATTTTCCAGCTGAAGGACATTTAGGTTGTATCCAATTTTTGAGTGATTATGAATAAAGGTGCATAAATATTGTGTATAGTTTCTGTGTGAATATGTTTTCTTTTTTCTTGGGTAAATACCTAGGAGTTTGTGCTGGTTTGAAAGGATGTATGGACCCTACAAAAGCCATGTTTTAATCAAAATCCCATTTCGTAAAATAGCAGAATAATCCCTATTCAATACTGTATGTTTGAATCTGTAATTAGATCATCTCCCTGGAGAAATCTCCCTATCAGGAGTGGTTGTTAAGCTGGATTAGGGGAAATGTGTCCCCACCCATTTGGGTGGGTCTTGATTGGTTTACTGGAGTCCTATAAAAGAGGAAACATTTTGGAGAATGGGACATTTGGAGAGGGCCAAGAATGCTGCAGCACCACAAAGCAGAGAGTCCATGAGCCAGTTACCTTTGGAGATGAAGAAGGAAAACGCTCCCAGGGAGCTTCATGAAACCGAAAGCTAGGAGAGAAAGCTAGCAGATGATGCCGTGTTCACCATGTGCCCTTCCAGCTGAGAGACAAGCCCTGACTGTGTTCGCCATGTGCCCTTCCACTTGAGAGAGAAACCCTGAACTTCATCAGCCTTCTTGAACCAAGGTATCTTTCCCTGGATGCCTTAGATTGAACATTTCTATAGACTTGTTTTAATTGGGACATTTTCTCAGCCTTATAACTGTAAACTAGCAACTTATTAAATTTCCCTTTTTAAAAGCCATTCTGTTTTTGGTATATTGCATTCCGGCAGCTAGCAAACTAGAACAGAGTTTCTAGTTTGCATAAGCCCTGCTTTTAACCAGTCTCCAAGATGGTAGGGGCTGGGTACTCAGGACTCTGGAGATGCAACAACCCCCACTGTGGGAGAGAGCATGGAGAGAAGGAATTATTTCCAGAAAACTCAGAAATAATTATTTTTTACTCTAGTGTTCACATTTTTTGTGTATTAAAACTGATAATTTAAAAATCATTAAAGTTAAAATCTTAAGCTGAAAATATGCTTTTAGATCTGTAATGAATACTAAGAGCTAAATATGACTTTTTTTTTTTTAACCATTCATAGTCTTAATTCTCTCAACTTATTCTGTCCATGACATGTACATTTCTGGAGGTTTCTGTGTCGCTTTGAAAGCCTTTATGGTCAGTCCCAGGCACTCAGAGAAAAGTGTAGATGATTTTTTTTCCTTTTCCTTTCCCTCTTTAGAATGCTGCTCTTTCCTCTCAGGTTTATTCGAACTCTAATCCCATCCTTTTCTACTTACCCAGTGTGCCCATTTGAAAAGGTTTATGTAGCCTAGAAAAGCCATGTTTTAATCCTAATTAAGCTTGTGGGAGCAATGGTTTCTTCTAATCCCTATTCAGTACTATATGTTGGAAACTTTAATTAGCTTATCTCCATGGAGATGTGACTCAATCAAGTGTGGGTATTAAACTTGATAGAGGCGTGTCTCCACACATTCTATGTTGGTCTTGATTGGTTTTACTGGAATCCTTTAAAAGAAGAAGCACTTTGCAAAAAAAAGTTAGAGAACAACAAGAGAGAAAGCCATGAGATTCTGAGAGAGCAGAGAATGCCGCAGAACCATGAAGCAGAGTCTACCAGTCAGCGACCTTTGGAGATGAAGAAGGAAAATGCCTCCCAGGGTATTGGAGAGGAAGTTAGCAGATGCCACCGTGTTCGCCATGTGCCTTTCCAGATGAGAGAGAAACCCTGACGGTGTTCACCATGTGCCTCTTGAGAAGGAAACCTTGAACTTCATTGGCCTTCTTGAATCAAGGTATCTTTCCCTGGATGCCTTAGGTTGGACATTTCTAGACTTGCTTTAATCGGGACATTTTCATGGCCTTAGAACTGTAAACTTGTAACTTATTAAATTCCCCTTTTTAAAAGCTATTCCATTTCTGTATAAAGCATTCCAGCAGCTAGCAAACCAGAACACCCAGCCTACTCCCTTATTCTCAACCATCATCTGCTTTGGAAGAGGGAGCTAGATTCTCCATTTGTAACTGTCTTGCTATATTTGGTTAAAATCTCTACATCGAGTTGAGGGCACTTAGACATCAGTCATACCACATCCATTCCATTTACGTATGTATGTTAGAAGTGTATGAAGGTTGTTCCACTTCTAATGAGATTGTTCTTCCCATTTTTTGCTTGGTGAGTCAGTAGCCCTCCTACAGGTGGTGGGTTCTTGTGATTCAACACGATGAAACAGGATTTGGTGAGAAGAATTCACTAACCACACTTACCCCGGCCTTAGGTAGAGGGAATGCCTTATTGGTTACGATAAAAATGTCCACATTCGGCACAAACATAGGCAAAGATCAAAAGAGACGCCCATCTCCATGCCCTGAAGGGTGACCTTCAGAAATGCCATTTTTTTGAGGTTCCTGAGTGTCTCAACCTGGGTTCTCCTGAAAGCAGAGACTGATAAGAAGGCTTCTACGTGAGTAGGATATTTGAGAGTGAAACAGGGCAGGAGGGAGCGTTAATAAAAGGATGAGTATTGAGTTGGCCTCCACTATATGGTTGCTGGTCTGCAGGACCGTCTGGAAAGCTGCATGGAATGCGTGACAGGCACATCCTGGGGGGAGAAGGGGAGAGAAGAGGAAACAGGAAAGCATTTATCCTTCTGCTTCTGGTCCCCGGCGATCAAAGCTGCCACATGCGTAACAATACTCCCATACTGGCTTGGTCTGCAGCAGAGTGTACAGATAGCCGGGGCACAGCACCAAAATAAGCCTATTGTTTACACATTGTCACTTAACTCCCGGTGTTAGACTTTCTTGCTGAGTAAAAGGCAAAACTATTCAGATCCTCCTGGGACTTGGAGCCAGGCCTTGTCTTCCTCTAGTCCTGGCTGTAACACTCCAGCCAGGTGCCCCGTGTGAGCTGGCAAGAGCAGTGGCTGTGGAATTTCAGCATAGGAGGGCCCTGGGGGCAGCCATCTGGCTGGGACTTGGGGTCAGGTCTTAAGGCTATGTTAGCATAGCAGACATTGTTTTTACTTAGAGTGCTTTATTTGGGGGTAGGTGAACATGTTGAAAGGGATTGGAGACTGTTAACTCTGGACACAGCCAACAAGGGTGAGGTCCCTTGTGAGTAAGTATGGCCACAGTAGCCCAGAGTCTTCAGGCTTTCCATGCCCCATCTCTCCTTACAAAACTGTGCAGAGCACTTGGCTGGACTCTTTCCTTTTCTCAGTTTGCCAATTTGGCCTGCCCACTCCCTCATCCCAGGCAAAAGGTGAAGATGAGCAGGGGAGAAGATAGTCTCTCCCGGCACGGGAGCTGAAAATGATGCTTCGGATGCCAGGTCTTCAGGGAAGTATCTTCAGCCTCCAAAGTTCGTGACTCCCAGGTCCCAGGCTGTGCGATCCCAGCACAACAAGGGGAGCGGACGGTTCCACAGTCCCCGCTGGGGCCAAGTTTTCAGAGCTGGGAGCCATGGGGTCAGGTGCATCGTTTTACTCAATCAGCCCACTTAGACATGATCAAAGACCTGTTCAGTATGTGCTGTGCATTCCTTGTACATGTTTTTGCTTGAAAACCAGTCCCAAATGATTATTTATGATCTCGAATCCCAAAGAACATTATTGACACAATTAGAAGGTAAACAAAATCCGAGGAGACATAAATATTTGCAGTAAGTGATAAGGAGACATTTGCGTGAAGAAATGATATGGGCTGGACTGAGGCCAACCACGTGGGCGCTTATAAAAAACCCAGTGCAGATGCTGCTTGTGCGAGTGTCAGATTGATGCAGAACCATACCAGGTCACTGAATAGGCCTTAAATGTCTGCGCTGAGCGCCAAGAAACGCTGCGGCTCTAGCTGCACAGCAGTGACCAGCGCCTCCAAGCGGCAGCTTTGGAAGCTCTGCTGAGCGTGGCGTCAGTAGTTGGTGGTATTTACCTGCAGCCTATTGGCTCTCAAGCGGATGAACTTGAGGGACTGTCAGTGTGTCGCGTACCCCTGACCTGGCTGTCGTGCATTGGCTGTGCAGGCGGTTTGCAATGAAGCAAGCAAAGAAATGGCGCTGAGCGTTCAAACTGGAGTCGTGCGGGCTCTGCTTTCAAATGCTGTGTTTTCTTTCGATTTTGATCTCCCTTGGGTTTGTTTAGGACAATTACATTTATACATCAAATCCTCAGATTACCTCTTAGACCTTGATATTGTTCCTGGTCAACATCTCCTTTTCAATGGCTGCTTTTTTTTTTTTTTTTTTTTGTAAGTCTATAGTGTTTTTAAGCTTTTGATTGTAGTGACAGGTATACAACTCAAAATTTCCAGTTTTAACCACTTTCAAGGGTACAGTTCAGCAGTATTAACTACATGCATAATATTGTGCTACTATCATGAACATACACTCCTAAAACTTTTTCATCACCCCAAATAGGAACTCTGTACCCATTAAACATAACTCCCCCTTCCCCTCACTTCCTGGCCCCTGGTAGCCTGTAATCTACTATGTCTCCATGAGTTTGCTTATTCTAGATGTTTTTTTGATTTATTGACTCTTTCTACACTTTCTTTTGTTTTCCATTTGATTTTTTTTACTTCTTTTAAAAAATTTTTATTCTTGAAACATATATATGACCTAAAATTTCTCCTTTAACCATATTCACATATATAATTTATTGCTGTTTGTTGCAGTCACAATGTTGTGCTACCAGCACCACTGTGCTGGTTTGAAATTGTTACGTATCCCAGAAAATGCCATGTTCTTTTTTTTTTTTTAAGTTTTTAAAAATTGTGTAATATAACATTTATACAAAGCAAAGAATGAAGACAATAATTTTCGGAGCACTCTTGAACAAGTAGTTACAGGACAGATCCCAGAGTTTGTCATGGGCTACCATATCATCCTCTCAGATCTTTCCTTCTAGCTGCTCCAGAATAAAGGAGGCTAGAAGGAATAAATACTTTTTTTTACCATTACAATCGACATTTTTTTCTTTTTTGTGATAAAAAACATATATACAAAAATGCAATAAATTTCAAAGCATAGCACAACAATTAGTTGTAGAATGGGTTTCAGAATTTGGTATGGGTTACAGTTCCACAATTTTAGGTTTTTACTTCTAGCTGCTCTAAGATACTGAAGTCTAAATGTAACATCAATGTAATGATTCAGTAATCATGTTCGTTTGCTAAACCCTACCTTCACTGTATAACTTCATCATCACCTTTGATCTTTCCATTCCACTCTTTAGGAGTATTTGGGTTCTGGGTGCTTTGTTCTTTTAATCCACCCTTGTGGGTGCAGACCCTTGTGGGTGGGGCTTTCTGACTCGGTTTTGTCCATGGAGACGGGACTACCCCCATTAAAGGCGGGTCTTAATCCTCTTGCGGGAGTCCTTTAGGAGAGATTTTTGGAAAGAGATCAGAGCTGAGAGAGTTGAGAGAAAGAAAATGTCCTGGGAGAAGCTAAGAGATGAAATCCAGAGAAAAGCCTCTGGAGCAGAAAGAGAGCCATTGAAACTAACCCAGAAAAGAAGGACCATTTTTGAGAAATGTCTGTTTTGAGAAATGTCTATTTGTCCATTTTTAAATTGCGCTGTTTGTCCCCAGTTGTTTTGACCCGAGGAAGAGGAGCGTGGTGAAGAGAATGGCCTAGGATTACTTGGCTTTGCTCACATCTCTCCTCTTTTATTTTCTCTCCCTGCCCGGCTTCTAGTCATCAAGTTCTCTCCATTCTTTAAACCCCATGTTCCAAATTAGTTAAATTGGATTTTAAATTTGGGTCCAGATGGAGGTCAGGTGCCACATAATGGGAAACTATGGCATAATGCATGAGAAAAGATAGTTTGTTGCTCACAGGTCCCAGAGATAGAGGGGTGCTGTGAGAGGTTGATAGCAAGTGCATTGAGCTCAGGTGGTTCAACCAATATTTGGGGAACACACGAGCAGAGCAAGAGGGACCCGTGGGCTTGTATCTTTATTGTGGTCCAGTTGTGGAGGTTAGCAGATGGGCTGGTTTGAATCTATGGTGGATCCCAGAAAAGCCATGTTCTTTAATCCTCATTCAATATTGCTGGGTGGGAGCATTTTGATTGTTTTCATGGAACTACCCAATCGTGGGTGGTAACTTTTGATTAGATGATTTCCATGGAGGTGTGTCTCCGCCCATTGAAGGTGAAGTTGCTCACTGGAATCCTTTAAAAGAGGAAACATTTTGGAGAGGGTCCCTTTTGTAGAGCCGCAAGAAAGCCAGAAGATGCCACCAAGTTTGTCATGTGCTCTTCCAGCTGAGACAGAAACATTGAATGTTATTGGCCTTCTTGAACCAAGGTATCTTTCCCTGGATGCCTTAGATTGGACATTTCTATAGACTTGTGTGCTGGTTTGAAAGGATGTATGTACCCTAGAAAAGCCATTTTGAAAAGGCAGCCATTTCTTATAATCCCTTTTCAGTATTGTATGTTTGAAACTGTAATTAGATCATCCCCCTGGAGGTGTGATTTAATCAAGAGTGGTTGTTAAACTGGATTAGGTAGAGGCGTGTCTCCACCCATTTGAGTGGGTCTTGATTAGTTTCTGAAGTCCTATAAAAGAGGAAACATTTTGGAGAATGAGAGATCTGAGAGAGAGCAGAGCAGAACAACATAGCCACCTGAAGTAGAGTCTACCAGCTAGCGACTTTTGGAGATGAAAATACCTCCCAGGGAGCTGCATGAAACAGGAAGCCAGGAGAAGAAGTTCATTGAACTTCATTGGCCTTCTTGAATCAAGGTATCTTTCCCTGGATGCCTTAGATTGTACATTTCTATAGACTTGTTTTGACTGGGACATTTTCTTGGACTTAGAACTGTAAACTAGCAACTTACTAAATTCCCCTTTTTAAAACCATTCTGTTTCTGGTATATTGCATTCCAGCAGCAAGCAAAGTAGAACAGTAGATTTTCCAGCAGTCAAGGATTGGTTAGTTTAAAGCAAACACATGTGAAAAGGGAAAGGGATTGGGGGAACTGAGGGCTGTGGGGATACCTTATCATTTGGGACCAGATGTAGGTTTTGGGTGAGGTGTGTGGGTTGTATAGGTGGTGGCTCAAATGCAGGGTTGGGTTCTGGGGAAGTTTATGCCCAGACTGGAAAACTCCTTATTAATTAAAGCAAAGGTCGGTATTGGAACAAGTGGTTTAACCAAAGGAGGCAGCCCACACAAATTTTGATAGTTATAACACCTCATTTCTTCCAGGATGTCTGTCCACCCAAGTTCCCAGGGGTTATAGCATTTCTTTGCTCAACTCACTTGACCATGAATCACTTCTGCCTGGTCACAGCCCTGGTCTTGTAATTTATGTTGTAGCTCTGGCATTATAGATTGTAAGCGCCTTGAATTTGATTTACATTTCTTTGTAAACATCACAGGTCAAATCCAGTGTCTTGGACATATTAGGCGTCAATAAATGCTTCTTGAATCAATGAATAAATAGAAAAAAAAAAGGACTCATGAAAATTTGGAGAACGACAGATTGCCTACATCTCCACAGAGTCTTAACCATGCTTGGGAAATTAGCTGGTCTTGGGTGCTATGTCAAGCGCCCAAATAATGAAAGCTTTGTACCAATGTTTGTCAAGTTTGCTTATTTCCTCCTTCCTTCCTTTCTTTCTTCCTTCTTTCCTTCCTTCATTCCTTCTTTCCTTCCTTCCTTCCTCCCTTCCTTCCTTCCTCCATTCTGCCCTCCCTCCCTTCCTAGCCCCTTCCTTCTACATACATTTATTTAATATCATTTATAATGTGTAATTGTTACTAGTGTAAGCTTCAGAGAGTGATCACCCTGGTTCAAATCCTGGCTGTTTCTTATAGATTGTGTGACCTTGGCCAAATGCCTTAAGTTCTCGAGCTTCACTTTCCTCATTTGTAAAATGGGAATAATGATAGTGGTAGCCTCTTATTGTGCAAATGAGGTAATGCATATAAAGCATTTGGCAGGGACCACATGCTCAGGGCTCGGATGAATATGACTTGGTGCCCATCACTATTCAATAGGGAGAGGCACATTAACATGTCTGCATACATTAAAGTTGGGTTCCTTCAGAATGAGATCTGGGATTGAGTGCATGTTGCTTATTTGGGAAGTGATCCCAGGAAGCACCAGTGAGATGGTGGAGAAGTGAGACAAAGAAGTGAGTCATGGAAATGGGATAATCCAAGATACATCAAAGGACAGGTTAAACACTGTGGACAATTGGGGCCCAGTCCTGCTGGGAACCTCTGGGACAATGCAGAACACACCTCAGGGTTACTCCCTTTACTCTTAATGGTGAGAAAGGTGGGGCATTTTCTTTTTAATTAATAGACTTTATTTTTTAGAGCAAATTTGGTTTTACAGAAAATTGAACAGATAGTACAGAGGATTCTCATATATCTTCCACTCCTACCCTGCCACCTCACAGTTTCTCCTATAATTAACATCTTACATTAACGTGATACATTTATTAGCATTGATGAATCAATATTGAAACTTTTTATTAACTGAAGTCTATATTTTGCGTTCAACTTCACCCTGTGTTGTACAGTTCTATGGATGTACAACAGTTGCACGATGTCATGTATCCACCATTAAAAGTATCATACAGAGTATTTACACTATCCTAAAAATCCCTTGTGTGCTACTTATTCATCCTCCCCCAACCTCACCTCCTGAACTCCTGGCAGCCACTGATCTCTTTAGTTCTCTGTAGTTTTGCCTTTCCCAGAATGCCACATAATTGGAATCATACAACATGTGGCCTTTTCAGACTGACTGACTGCTTATTTCACTAAGCAATATGCATTTAAGGTTCTTCCATATCCATTCACCTTTGGAAGGGCCCCTTGGTTGCTTCCAGGTTTGGCAATTATGAATAAAGCTTCCACAAATGTAGGGCAAGTTTTTGTGGAAATTTGGAGTATTTCTCACCATCTCCCATTAACCGTTGCTTGAAGGCTGTTCCCAGAGTCTTCCTCTCCTGTACTTCCAGCTTGCTTGCCTTGGCCACCAGAGAAAACCCCTCAGGCTAGAGGTCAAAGGTGCTTGCAGAAGAAAGCCTGGGATCCGGTTGGACAGGATGGATCAACAATGAGAGCACTTGTTATGAGTTACTCCTCTCACCTGTAAGAGCAAGGAATCGAGATTGATTGTCAATGCCGGTGGAGAAAGTTAATAAACTTCCTTGAAGTTGTCCAAGAGGTTTAGGTATGGGGCAAATGCCCCCGAAGAGAACCCTGCTGCCTCTGTAGAGAAGACTGTCATAAAGCGGCATCTCTCTAGTCTCAGCTCGGAAGAGCAGCTTTGGAAATGCAGAGAGTATTGCCTAAATTTGTGGTGAGAAAGGCTCAGTCCTAATGGTCTCAACAGGGATTTGTGGCCCTGCTTTGTCAGCCAGGGCAGGAAAGAGCAATCTCACGGGCTCAAAAAGAACAGTACTCTCCCCACCCTCTCCTCTTTTCAAACTTGAGACAACAGAGGAAAAGGGAAAAAAATGTGCAAAAAGCACAGCAAATTGGGAAAAAGCTGTGGAAGTTTTGCTTTTATATGTTCTTTCTTAAGGTTGGAGTTTTCTGCCTTTTCCCTGCCACGGTTGTCTCCAGAGCTTGTAGTTGAAAGGAAATGGGGTTGTGAGTATAGCAGGTGAAGATCCAAGACAGGACTCTGGACGTGTTCTTTCTTGCACGGGGATCTTTGGTGGGTCCATAGGAAGTTCACGGCAGGTCTGGCTTGTAGGCATAGGAGGTCCCACAAGGGTGATTTGAAGGTGCTTGAGGTCACTCCCAGGCTCACAATTCCTTGCACACTACCTCACTCTGCCTCTTATCCCTCCTGGCCCATTTAAAGATGGTTTTGAATTTTTATATTGACCTGCTTCTATCAGAGTATAAGCCACTTGTAGGCAGGGACCAGGCCATCCTCATCTCGTTCCTCCTGGCAGTGTTTAGTTCAAAACATGTTTAGCTGACTTGAGGTGTTCAACAGGGCTTGAGTCAGGTCGGTGTTATTGGAATGTATTGTATGGCCCTTTGCAGCGTGACTGCTGTCACCACTGCAAGACCAGAGTATCAGATGCTATAGCAGGGTCCAGGGTTTAGGGTACTCGGGAGGACTGGATAGTGCTAGGAGAGAGGAGCTCTCAGAGGGGGTTGAGCATGAGCTAAGATCTGCTCCATCTGCTCCCTGATTCTGGCTAGAGCTGGCTTGGTTTCTGGGTCCTCACATCTAATTACATGGATTTGGAAGGGCTCAGACACTCCTGGGAGGTGGAGCAAATCCTTAAGAAGCTAAGGCCTTGACCGTGAATTTCTCCAGCTGGACTTGGAGGGCTGGCTATCACTAGGGGTGGGGAAAAGGGGGTCGTAGTTTGGGGTTGGAGTTGATTTTAGCAAACAACTCATTGTTCTCTTTTGCCCTTCTGTGAAAGAGGATCCAAAGTTCATGACAAGGCTCTAAAGGAAGTTCCTGGCAGCTCTGTTTATACTAGCAAGACTGTGGAAATGACCCCAATGTCTGGTGATGGATGATTAGCTAGATAAAGTATGGTTTAGCCCGACATTAGAATCTATTCAGCTATTAAAATGATGTCACAGATAATTGTTTATTGACATGGTAAAAGGATATCATATATGAAAAAACAAACCAGTGGCAGAGTGTCATTCTACTTTGTAAATATATATATCTGTGTGCACATGTGTACATTTAAAGAATATCTTACCTATAAGATATCTGTATGCAGACTTAGAAAAGGATCTACAAGGAAATAAGACTAAGGTTTTAACAAAGATTTCTGCTGGCTGGTGAGATTAAGGATGACCCCTTCCCCTCCCGGCCACCCATTACCCCACCCCATACAATAGACACATATTTGTTTGTGGTATAAAATTAGAATTATTTTTAGTTTTTAAAAAATGTGCTCTTGCAGTATGTTATCAGGTTGTGTCATAAGCTTTTCCCTTCCTTCTCCCCTATCAGAACTTACATTTATGCATTTTTTTCTGTTTGCACAAGGTTGAGCTCTTTCTCATAATGTGATAACAGAGAGCCATGGAGACAGCACAGAGAAACCTGCTTATCCTCAGGCAGGTGGGAGGTTTTACCAGGGGCTTCTGGCCACCCGTGGGCATCAGCTCTTTGGTGCTGCCAGCAGCTGAGCTCAGGTGCACTGAGTTCCTTATTCCCCGCCCTTCCCTACCATGAGGGTTACAGAGGCTTCCCTGACCTCTGCTCTCCTAGTCCTGCCAGCTTGTACCAGCCCTAATTCTCAGTAGTAAAGATTGCCCTGCCTGAAATACCCAACATTGTTCCTTGTCTCTAAAAGTCAATCTTTAAAAACAAAAGTCATAATGTTCTACTCCTGTTCAACTTATCCAACGTTTAATTAGCTGCTTACCTTGTGCCAGTCGCTGAGTCGGGGAGCATCAATCGCTGAGACAAAAGTTCACCCTGCAGGGTGCAAAAGTGCTCCTGTAACTGATGGCACACATATCACGTGCCCAAGCCTTTGCTGAGGACTTTATATTTGCTTCTATTTATATGTATTCTTGATTTTAATTCAACGCATACAGCAACCCTTTCAGTAAGCACTGATATTTCTATGCTACAGATGAACAATTGAGATTTAGAGTTTTCACTACTTGTCTAAAGTCACCTGATAATTAGCAGGAAAGGAATTTAAATCCAGCGCTGACTTCTACTGCTATTATCCTATTCTACTTTAGTGTTCAAAGCATTTTCCATTACACAGTGCTGTTAGCATAGGCTACTGTTCACTTAACTCTTCTTCAGTGTGAGCAGCTAGGGACTTTTCAGTACTTCTGCAATTATAAGGAGACACTGCTATAATCACATGTTTATACATTGCTGCTGCTGACCTTTAAAAAAATCTTGCCTACACATGCTTGCCTGTGTATGAGAGAAAAAAAAAACTGCTAGGAACCCCCCTAAATATTTAACAGTAGTTGCACCCGGGGTTTGGGATTGAGCATGGATAGCATGGAAAAAAAGAACTTTCACTTTTTACTTTAAACATTTTTCCCTGCAGTAACTATTCAGTGCTTTTTGTGATAACAATTTTTTAAATTAATTAATTAATTTATTAATTACAAAATTTAACAACAAATGAACAAAAAAATTAACATATGATCATTCTGTTCTACATATATAATCAGTAATTCACAATATCATCACTAAGTTGTATATTCATCATCAAGATCATTTCTTAGAACATTTGCATCGATTCAGAAAAAGAAATAAAAAGACAACAGAAAAAGAAATAAAATGAAAACAGAAAAAAAAGATTATACATACTGTACCCCTTACCCCTCCCTTTCGTTGATCACTAGCATTACAATCTACTAAATTTATTTTAACATTTGTTCACCCTATTCTTTATTATTTTTAATCCATATGTTTTACTCATCTGTCCATAAGGTAGATAAAAGGAGCATCAGACACAAGGTTTTCACAATCACTCAGTCACATTGTGAAAGCTGTATCATTATACAATCATCATCAAGAAACATGGCTACTGGAACACAGCTCTACATTTTCAGGCACTTCCCTCCAGCCTCTCCATTACATCTCGACTAACAAGGTGATATCTACTTAATGCGTAAGAATAACCTCCAGGATAACCTCTCGATTCTGTTTGCAATCTCTCAGGCATTGACACTTTGTCTCATTTCACTCTTCCCCCTTTTGGTGGAGAAGGTTTTCTCAATCCATTGATGCTGAGTCTCAGCTCATTCTAGGGTTTTTCTCAATTCCTTGATACTGAGTCTCAGCTCATTCTAGGATTTCTGTCCCACATTGCCAGGAAGTTCCACATTCCTGGGAGTCATGTCCCACATAGAAAGGGGTAGGGTGGTGAGACTGCTCGTTGTGTTGGCTGAATAGAGGGGCCACATCTAAGCAACAAAAGAGGCTCTCTTGGGGATGACTCTTAGGCCTAAATTTTAAGTAGACTTGACCTATCCTTTGTGGGATTAAGTTTCATATGAACAAACCCCAAGACTGGGGGCTCAGCCTATAGCTTTGGTTATCAACAGTGCTTGTGAGAATATCAAGAATTCAACTTGGGGAAGTTGAATTCCTCCCTGTTCTCACCACTCCCCGAAGGGGGCTTTGCAAGTACTTTTCCACTCACTGATTGAATCACTCTGGGATTCATCGGGGCATCACTCTGGACAAACCAACAAAATCTCATGTCCTACCTGAGATTCCAAGTACTTATGGCGTTCAGTCAAACTATCTACATAAGGTATATTAGGAAATGCACTAGTCAAAATACAAATTTTGTAACTAATAAACATTTTTTGCTTTAGTCTCACACAGAAGGTGACATTTTAAAATATTAATTACCATCTATTTTCAGTTCCCTGCAATAATGACATTCCTTTGTTCTTCCTCATGCAAAAACATTTTTAAAATTGTACCTTGTACATTTCACTATTATTATACACTCTAGGCATTCCTAGATTATACCATCTCAATCTTTAACATCTATCTTTCTTTCTGATTTCATTTATGTCCCCAGCCCTCCTCCCTCTATCTTTCTCACATGCAGCTTCATTCAGTGTTTTAACATAATTATATTACAGTTAGGTAGCATTGTGCTGTCCATTTCTGAGTTTTTGTATCCAGTCCTGTTGCACAGTCTGTATCCCTTCAGCTCCAATTACCCAATATCTTACCCTATTTCTATCTCCTGATGGAGAAATATGAACATTCTTAACATGTGATCATTCCACTCTACATATGTAATCAGTAATTCACAATATCATCACATAGTTGCATATTCATCATCATGATCATTTCTTAGAACATTAGTAACAAACTTTTTAATAGCTTGTGTGTGGTTATGATTCTGTCATGTATTTGAGTTTAATAACTATATTATACTTTTATATATTTAATAAGGACTTGAATAAACAGGAGAGTCTCCACCTCCCTGTAAAGATGTTCTAATGAATTGGATTCCCTTTGGCTAAAAGAAAAAAATCTAGGTGAAGTCGTTGTTTCAGCTAGAGAGAACAAAGAGAAAACTTAAAAAAGGAGAATGTACTTGAGGACAGAAAAAAAAATTTGGCACAGGATAGCCTTTTTTTGGCTTATGGACTTCTAAAGCAAAATCCCCTGAGGGGACTTGTGGTCAGAGGGTTTGGGTCCCAGACCAGCCTCACCAGAAACTGTGTGATTTGAACTAAATGCTTAGCTTTTTTGAGCCCTGGTATTCTTATTTGGAAAATCCAGATAATAATAATAATAGTAGCTATCTCTTAGGGTTGCTATGAGAATTAATTAATGCTTTACTTTCAAAGTGCTTCATAAAGAACTATGTGTTTGTTCTAACGTGCTGTGCAAATATTCCTGGGGTATTTGGACAAATTGTGTCTAAATGCCTGCTGTGTGCCTACCAAAGAACACACAAAGAAGAATCATGCTTGTTGCTTACCCTCAAGTACTTTATATACATTAGGAAAAAACAGAAATGTGAAAGGATAATTCAAATGCCCTTGCACTGGAACTCATACCAGGTCATTTGTCAGTAATATGGGGTCATCAGTGTTGTTCATTATTTCAAGAATGCTCTTCTCATCTTCCAAGTAGATTTCAAGCTCCTTCAGGCTAGAGCCAATGTCTTTATTTTCCTCCCGTAGTGATGTATGCAGTGTTGAACAGTACCATTTATGGAGGGTTCTATGGACAGGGCTCTGTGTTAGGGTCTTTTCTTCTTTTACTGTATTTTTGTTGAGATATACACCACACAATCCATCCGTAGTACACAGCTGATGGTTCACATTATCATCACAGAGTTGTGTATTCATCAGTGATCATTTTTAGAACATTTGCATTACCCCAGAAAAAGAAATAACAAAAGAGAAAAACCCTTATATCCCATAACCTTTATACCTCCCTCTTATTGAGTATTGCAATCTACCTAATTTTAAGACTTAAAATAGGTTTTTAACTAAGACAGTATAGTATTGGCAGAGATAGATATATATCAGTGGAACAAAACATCAGGTGTGATCCATACCATGTGTTAAGATCTTTTAATATATTATCTTATGTAATCCTTAAAACAATCCTATGAGGTAAGTAATTATAATTTCAGACAAATGAGGCACCTGAGGCATAGAAGACTTAAATAACTTTCATGAGATCTCTCAGTTGTTGAATGGTAGTCAACAGTTGAAACTTGATTTGTCTGATGTCAAAACCTATATTCTTAGCTAGGAGCTCTTGAAAGAGAATCTGTGTTGATTGTGACTATGCTAACCTCAGCACCTAATGTAGAGTACTTAGTGTTGTCTTAAGAGGAGATATGAGGTGGGGGACCAGCATCTGAGGAGGTGGGAGGGAGTCAAAGTCCTGGTGGCACTGAGGACCTGACCTCTGGGCTCTTGTCACATCCCTGGGGGATATTCCCATAGCTGGGGCACGCACACATCCCCCGGTTCTGTCTTATGGGAGCTGAGCACATTTCCCTGCTCTGATTTAGCAGTTGATTCAATCTTTGTAGGTTCTACACAGAGTAGGTCAGTTGGGATGGAGATCCAGCACAGCATACAGAGAAGGGGCCCAGGCCAGGTGGATCTGGAGTCGGGGTGGGGTGTCATCTGGATTCTGCTTGCACAAAGAGTGAGCCCTGGAGGGGAGAAGATAGCAGGAGCTGGAAAGGGAAGATGCTGGAAGAAGCAGTGAGGCAAACCGAGGGACAAATGGAGGCTGGCATTGAAAAGTTGAGGTCTTTGTGGTTCTCACCCCTTTAAATGAATGTAATTCACTCTATCAGTCAGTATCCAGCAGGAAACAGATAATGCACTCCATAGGGATGGCCGAAGGGATTTCAGTAAGGGGCTGTTTATAAGAGGTAAGGAAAACTGACAAAGGGATGGTGAAGTATTCCAAGGCTAGCAGTAGGCGGCACATGTTACATGGGTAGGCCTGATGGGGCAAGGGGAGAAGAGTAGACACTGGAGTCTCACTAGAGGGGCAGGAGTCTTGGCCTTTGGGAGATGAGCACAGCCACTGCCACAGCTTGGCAGGAAGTGAACTGGGGAAAAAACACTCCAACTTTTCTCTCTTCCACCATTTGACTTCCTTCCACTCACATTGTTTTCATCCAACAGAGGCCAGAGAGTAAGGGAGACAGCTGGTACTATCTACAGCAGTCAGCCATCCAGGCACCAAGCAGAGAAGGATGGATCCAGAAGGGCAAATGGAGAATATCCGATGCATTTACCCCCAGAAGTGCTTATGAAGAGGTTATAAAAACAACCCAAGAGGTCATGGTAGGGAAGTTCTAAATAAACTGTGATATATCCATAGCAGGGAATACTGTGCAGCAGGTGAAAAGGTAGAATAGATCACTAAGTATTGATGTGGCTAGATCCCTGAGACATATTGTTGAGTGGTGACATATACCTCAGAGAGACATCCAGAGTAGGAAGCCATGTTTACAGAACACACACACACACATGTAGACACATAAAATACTACCAATCTAAGTGCCATGAGTCTATTATGGTATTTCGTATACATGTGTCTGGAATGAAATATGTCAAGCTGATAGTAGTTGTTTGCTCAGAGGAGGAGGGAGAACACGTCAAGGTCGAAGGGGACGTTAGTTGTGGCAGACACTTTTGGTTAAAGAGTAGCTGCTTCCCCCTTCTAACGTGGTAGCAACTCAAATTTGAGGCATTAAAAGGCAGCACTGTGTTCAGGAAAAGTAGGCCAGGGATTAAATCACGATTAGTCTAAGTTAAGTACGCTTACACTATTTCTCTTTACTAGTGATTTGTCCAAGGGCTGGGCATGGCTTAGTCTGTTGATGACTTCTGGGAAAGTATTTTTTGCTCTAATAGCAGAGAAAGTACAGTAGGAAAAAGGATTCTGCCTGCCCCCTTCCTTCCTGTCTTGGGATGATATTACTTGAAAATAGGGTGCTTGGAGCTGTGGCAACCATCTTGTGACCATGAGGAAAAGGCCAGCACAATTGTAGAGACATCAGCCCAGCATCCTGACATTTTCATGCTGTTTCAAAGCAGAAATCGTTCTCCAGACTTCTGGTTACCCAAGATACTTATGTCTTTATTGCTCAAACCACTGTTACCCAGGCATTCTTTTATAATTAAACACATCCTAACTAATACAGTGGCCTAATATGAAATTAATTAAATTATTTTTAGAATTTATTCATGTTACTTATATAATTAAAATTTTTGTAACGTCCTCTCAGGCATCAGTACTTCATCTCCAGAGTTGACCTAGTTCATCTTCTGTTGGTTTCCGAGACCCTCTCTACCATTTGGGGTTCTTATTTTCCTTTGCCTCTGGGTGCTGTGTTGCCTCCTGAACCACTTTTATTGATGACTCAGATGGATAAAACTTTTGGAACATACCCGTTTCCCCTCCTGGCTCTGCTCCCTGCATCCCTCAGGCTGTGGGACCCGCTGTCTGGGGTGCCCTGCACAGGTACTGTCTGTGGGGGTGTTGGTGGTGGGGCTGCCATCTGGTAATGAAAGAGGTGTGAGAAGACTGGAGAGAGATGCCAAGAGAGCCAGGTCCCTGGAGTCTGCATGGAACCCTTTAGTTCTGTCCATAGGCCTGGCATATGAATATTATAAAGAGGCTAATATAGGCTTTATCTAGCGGAATTTTCAGCTCCTGTGATTTCTGAGGATGTTTTTAATCACTAGTACTGAGTGTCTTCACCAGTGGGCATGTACACTGGATTTTATCTGGACAGAGATGGGGGCTTAGATAATATCTTAAAAAGAAGAATGAGTGGCTTGGGCAAGTTTGCATTTGGAGAAGGTTACTCTGGGGCGGGAGGACGTTTGTCAGGGTTTGGAAGAGAAGCTTGTGAGTGGCTAGGGGCATGGCACTGAGGTTTTGGTTGGGGCTTAGAATGGGACTGGAGGGGAGGGAACAGGTATGAGCTCCCCTCTCCTTTCTTACTTCTTTAATGCCTTTCACTGTAGGTGATGCTCTACATATGGTAACAAGGAAAGTTTTCTGCCTTCTCAGAGCATGACTAGAGATCTTTCGGATGCTGTTTTTGAGGGTGCTTCTGTAAACTCTCTGTGACAAGGGTTTCCTTCCTTCCAGATGTTTTGCAATCCAGTCTCAAGTTAATCTGGTTGCAGTAGGGGGACCGACGACCAAGACTTCTGTTCTTCTTTGCCTCACTCACCGGGTCACCCCAACCTGTGCCAGGTGTCTCTTTGCTCCGTGCCTTTCACCTACCTCTGCTTGTTTTTCCTGCTGAACCCCAAGTCAGACAGGGGCTCTGGGAGACTGCTTGCACATTCACAGACTGCCTTCAGGGGAGAGAGAATTTACGGAGAAGACCCTTAGGGGAGAGGATAAGGAAAAGCAAACTTTTGCCTTAGATGCCCAGCTGCTTTAATATGCATGCTTCCTCTTTCTCACTGTTTTTTAGGAAGGCTGAAAATAAACATTTTTGTAATACTGACTTGTAATTCACACTTTCCTGACAAGTTACTCAAACTGCAGCCACAGCTGCTGAGGAGAGGATTGACGCAAGGCTTATTCAGCAGGCACTTTCTAATTCAGAATGTTTCAATGCAGTTGATCTTGCTGCTTCTAAACTAGCTGAGGGGCCCAGGAGGGGCATGTTGCTTCATCTGGGAACTCTGGGCGGCAACTCACCACTGGTGTCTCGACCTTACAAATTCAGGCTTTTTTTTTTTTATTAAATATTTTTATTGACAAATCTTCATGCACATAGAGTCCATACATGGTGTACAATCAATGGCTCACAATATCATCACACAGTTGTGTATTCATCACCATGATCATTTTTAGAACATTTACATCACTCCAAAAAAAGAAAGAAAAAGAAGAAAGAAATATCTCATACATCCCATACCCCTTACCCCTCCCTCTTATTGATCACGAGTATTTCCCTCTACCCAATTTATTTTACCCCTTATCCTCCCAAATTCAGGCTTTTGAAGCTGCTGGGTCCTCAGAGCTGTCACCCAACTCACTTTTTTCAAGTAATATTATAGAATCATTGAAAACCCCACCTGGAAGGGACCATGGAAGCCTGCTAATTCAAGAACCTTATTCTACAGGTTAATAGAGGTGACTTCTCTGCTTACAGTTATGAGTTTGGTTAGTGGTGGAGCCAGGAATAAAGGCCTGAACTCTGGAGTTCAAGTTCCAGTCCCTCTGCTTTCCATTAAGTCACAATTTATTAATTTATTGGATTTTATTTCTTTCATCTAACTTTCTATTGTGAAAAATTTCAAGGACACACAGTAGAGAATAGTATAACACCTATGTAGCCATTATTCAGTTTCAATAATTGTCAACATTCTGATGTTCTTATCTTATCTATTCCCTACTCCCCCCTTCTACAACCAGATAGATTTCATACCATTTTGTTCTTTAATATAGAATATGCATCTCTAATAGAGAAAGATTAAAACAAAAACAAAACAAAAACAAGCCAGCAACCACAACCACAGTACCACTATCTCACCCATAAAATTAACAATTATTTCTTAAGGTCATAAAATCCAGTCCATGCTCAATTTCCTCCAATGGGGTCAAAATGTTATTTTGCAGTTTCTTTAAATCAAGATCCAAACAAGATCCATGCATTGCATTTTGATGACATGTTATTTTAAAGGCTTTTAAACTGTAATAGTTCCTACCGTCCCCCGTCCCCCCCCTTCTCTATGCCATATGTTTGTTGAAGAAACTGGGTCATCTGTCCTTTAGAATTTCCCACACTCTGAATTTGGCTGATTGTGTCCTCCTGGTGTCTTTTAACATATTTCTCCATCCCGTTTCCTGTAAACTGGTACTTAGATGTAGAGCAGAGGTTCTCAGCTGGGGGTGGTTTTGCCCCCCTGGGGACATTTGACAATGTGTGGAGACGATTTTTGTCATCACAGCTGGAAGTACCTACTGGCATCTAATGGGTAGAGATCAGGGATGCTGCTAGACATTCTACAATTACAAGACAGCCCACCACAATAAGGAATTATCTGGTCCAAAATGTCAATAGTGTGGATGCTGAGAAATCTTTTTTAAAAAAAACATTTTTATTGATAAAACTGAGCATATAAACATTCATAACATGCAAACATTCCATGCATGGTGTACAATCAGTGGCTCACAATATCATCACATAGTTGTGTATTTATCACCATGATCATTTTTTTGAACATTTGCATCACTCCAGAAAAAGAAAAAAGAAAAAAAAAAGAAAAACACTCCTGCATCCCATGCCCCTTACCCCTCCCTCTCATTGACTGCAAGCATTTCCATCTATTCAATTTATTTTAACCTTCGTTCCCCCTATTATTTGTTTATTTTTAATCCATATTTTTTACTCATCTCTTCATACCCTAGATTAAAGGAGCATCAGACACAAGGTTTTCAGAATCACATAGTTACACGGTAAAAGCTATATCATTATACAACCATCTTCAAGAAACAAGACTACTAGAACACAGCTCTACAGTTTCAGATACTTCCCTCTAGCCACTCCAATACACCATAAACTAAAAAAGGAATATTGATACAATGCATAAGAATAACCTCCAGGATAACTGCTTGAACTCTGTTTGAAATCGCCCAACCACTGAAACTTTATTTTTTCTCATTTCTCTCTTCCCCCTTTTGGTTAAAAAGGTTTTCTTAATTCCTTAATTCTGGGTCCCATCTCATTCTGGGATTTCTGTCCCACATGGCCAGGAAGGTTTACACCCCTGGGGGTCATATCCCATGTAGAGGAGGGAGGGCAGTGAGTTCACTTGCTGTGTGGCTTATAGAGAGAGAGGCCACATCTGAGCAACAAAAGAAGTTCTCTGGGGGTGACACCTAGGCCTAATTTTAAGTAGACTTAACCTACCCTTTGCAGGAATAAGTTTCATAGGGGTGAACCCCAAGATAGAGGGCTCAGCCTATTGGTTTGGTTGTCCCCACTGCTTGCGAGAATATCAGAAATTCTCCAAATAGGGAAGTTGAATATTTCCCCTTTGCTCCCCATTTCCCCTAGGGGACTTTGCAAATACTTTTTCATTCACTGTTCAAATCACTTTGGGATTTATTAGGGCATCACGTAATCTGGACAAACCAACAAAATCTTATGCCCTATTCAAGGTTCCAGCAACATAACTGTTTTGAGATTCACCCACGTTGTTGAGTGTACCAGTAGTTCATTCATTCTTATTACTGAGTAGTATCCCATTGTATGGATATGCCACAATTTGCTTATCTATTTGCCTCTTGGCGTACATTTGGATCATTTCTAGTTTTTGGTTATTTTATAAGCTGTTTTGAACTTCACGTGCAAATTTTTATGGGCATACATTTTCATTTCTATTGCATTAACAGCTAGAAGTGATATGGTTGGGCCACATGATAGGTATATGTTTGACCTAAAAGAAACTGCTAGACTAGTTTCCAAAGTGATTGTACCATTTTATGTTCCCACCAGCAGTGAATAGGAAAACACCAGTTGCTCAATATTCTTGCCAGTAACATGGTTTGGTCCACCATTTATATTTTAGACATTCTTTTTTTTTTTGGCATGGGCAGGCACCAGGAATCGAACCCAGGTCTTCAGCATGGCAGGTGAGAGCTCTGCCTGCTGAGCCACCATGACCTGCCCAATTTTAGACATTCTTGAAAGTGTGTTGCAGTATCTCATTGTGTGTTTTTTTTTAAACTATTTTTATTGACAAGTCTTCCCATACATACAGTCCATACCTGGTGTATAACCAATGGCTCACAGTTATCATCACATAATTGTGTATTCTTCACCATCTCATTGTGGTTTTAATTTGTGTTTCCTAATGACTAATGATGTTGAGCATCTTTGCATGTGTTTATTTGCCATTAGTACATCCTCCTTGGTGAAATGTCTTTTCAAATCTCTTACACATTTGAAAAATTTGATTACTTTTTTATTGTTTTGAGTTCTTTATTTTAGTTATAAGTTCCTTAACAAATACGTGATTTGGAACATTTACTACCATTCTGTGATTTATCTTTTTATTCTATTAATCTTTCAAAGGGCAGATGTTTAAAATTTGATGAAGTTCAATTTATTGATCTTTCCTTTTATATATTATGCCTTTGATGTTGAATCTAAGAAATCTTTGCTTAACCTAAGGTCATAAAGATTTTCTCCCTGTTTTCTCCTAGCAGTTTAATGGTTTTAGGTTTTAGATTTAGAGTGGTGATCCATGTTGAGTTCATTTTTCTATATGGCATGAGGTATGAGTCAAACATTTCCAAATATCCCAGTGGTATTTGTTAAAAAGACTATGTTTTATGTACTCAAGTGCCTTTGCAGTTTTTTTTTTGCCTTTGCACTTCTGCAAGAATTTATTTATGTATTCTCTATTCTATTTCATTGTTATATTTGTTTATTTTGAAGCCTTGATTATTAATCAAGACACACAATTTTCACTTTTGTATCTTTATACGAAGTCTCGCAGTCACCAGGCGATGAGGCTGGCCCTAGCATCTTGGGAGTGAGAAAGCCTTCTGGACCAAAAGAGAAAAGAGAAATGAAACAAAGTAAGGTTTCAGTGGCTGAGAGGTTTCAAATAGAGCCGAGAGGTCATTCTGGAGATTGTTCTTTTGTGGTATATAGATACCTCCTTTCAGTTTCTGGTGTATTGGTATAGCTAGAGGGAAATACCTGAAACTTTTGAACTGTAATCTGATAGCCTTGATTTTTAAAGGTGGTTGAATAACTATACAGTTTTTAGGCATGATTGTGTGATTGTGAAAACCTTGTGACTGATACTCCCTTTATCCAGTGTATGGACAAATGAGTATGAAAAAAAAGACAAAAAATAAATAAACAATAATGGGGAATGGGGGTATGGGATACTGGAATACTCTTTTTTACTTTTATTTTTACTTTACGAGGGATGAAAATGTTCAAAAATCAATTGTGGGGGCTGCAGGAGTAGTTCAGTGGCAGAATTCTCGTCTGCCATGTGGGAGACCTGGGTTCGATTCCTGGTCCATGCATTTCCCCCCAAAACAAACAAACAAGCAAGCAAACAAACAAAAAAAACAAAACAAGCAAAAATTCAACAAATGGTGCTGTATTAATGGGGTACTCACATGGAAAAAAAAATGAAACATGCCTGCCCCCACCATACAGCATACAAAAAACCAACCAAACAAAAATGATTGTGATGATAAATGCACAGCTATATGATGATACTATGGACCATCAATTGTACAATTTAGATAATTATATGGCATGTGAATATACAGTATATTTCAATAAAATTGTATTTAAAAATATGATATCTATATAAATATTTTTAAAGCTTGCATGGATTTTCATTTGAATTGCATTGCATCTAGAGATCAAATTTGGGAAAATTTACATCTTAGCAATATGGAGTCTTCCACCTTCTTTAACCTCGTCTTTAATTTCTTTCCACAATGTTTTGTAGTTTTAATTTTACAAGAATTTTGCAACCTCTGTCAAATTTTTCCCTAAATCTTTCATATTTTTATGGTATTGGTATTGAAATGGCATTATAAATTAAAATTCAATTTCTAACTGTCTGTTGTTAGGGTATAGTAGCATAATATATTTTATTTACATATTGCTCTTGTATTCTTTAACTTTTTAAAACTCATATATCAACTCTAGTACTTTTTTTGTAGATTGCACAGGACATTCTACAGATATGGTCATGCTTTTTGTGAATAAAAATTGTTTAACATCTTCCTTTCTATCTTGACGCATTTTATTTTTTTTCTTGTCTTACTGCTTTGCCTAGAATCTCAATTCAATGTTGAATATGAGTGATCAACATGGACATCTTTCCTTGTCCTGATATTAGGGGGAAAGCATTCAGTCTTTCACCATTAAATTTAATATTAGCCATAGGTTTTTCATAGATATCCTTTATCACGTTGCAGAAGTTCCTATCTATTCCTAGGTTGTTGAAAGTTTTTATCAAGAATGGAAGTTGGATTTTGTTAAATGCTTTTCTTTGCAATTATTGAGATGGTTACATGTTTTTTCTCCTTTACTAATTAATATAATGAATTAGATTGATTGATTTTCATATGTAAAACCAATTTTGTATTTCTGGGATAAATCCCACTTGGTCATAATGTACTATTCTTTTTAAAGAATTAATTTGCTAAAATTTTGTTAGAGGGAGGGGCCAAGATGGTGGCTTAGTGAGGGGTGGGATTTAGTTCTTCCTCCAGAGCAGTTAGTAAATAGCCAGGAGCAGTACAGAATAACTGCTGGGGCCACGTCAGTGACTGGACACATAGTGTACATCAGTCTGGACCAGCTGGACCAGCTGCGAGCCTACCCAGAACCATGAGTCCCCCAAGCTGTGGCAGCCAATGCCCCTTCCCCACAGGCTGCTTCCCAGAGGGGAAAGGAAAGAGAGTTTACCAGCAGCAGGGGCTGAGTGCAACCAAACTCCAATTGTGGAATTAACAAATTCTGACTACTAAAAATAGGCCTCCAGCTCAGCTGATCCTCGATTAAAGCCTAGGCTGCTGGTTTTTGCTTCAGTATAGAGGGGGCAGGGCTGACAGAAAAAGAAAAAACAAAAACAAAAACCAGTGTTTTTTTTTGGATTTGAAAATGTCTGGGCCCTGAAGGAAAGTAGGGGGAACATAGGATCCGGAGATACACAGAGCAACGTACCAACTTAAGCTCTTGATGGCAAACCCAAGGAGTGGGGGTCCTGCTCTGAAAAGGACTTTTCTCTTTCGTTTTGGTGGCTGTGTTTCCATGGCTTGACTTCTCTTTGGATACAGGTGCAAAGTGTCTCAGACTCCACTGCCCCAGGCAAAGGCAGAATAAAGCTTGTATGAGTGTTTGTCTGAAGCTTGTGCCTTCCCCAGGAGAGGGGTGGGGCCCAGCTCAGGTGGAAACTCTCCCTCAAGGAATTCAGACCCCAGGGTCTGGAAAAGTGAAGCAATTAAAACCAGACTACAACCTCTCCTCTGTCTCCACCACGGCCCCAGCAGGGAGAGTCTGCTGAAGTTAAAATAGACTTTAAGGTGATACTCATCACCCCATGCTGGTGAGACTTGCAGTCAGACAAGCACCACAAACTGGACAGGATAGGAAAAATGGAGAGCCCAGAGGCTTCATAGGAAAGCCTTTCAATCTGCTGGGCCTCATCCTCAGGGAAAACTGACACAGGTGACTCTTTCCTCCTGACAAGAGGCCAGTTTGGTTTGGGAAAATCTGGCTGGGGTCTATAATACCTAAGTAGACCCTCCTAAGGGGGTAAAAAAAAAAAGGCACCATACAGTCAGGGCAAGAAGCAAGAAAACAAGAACTGAAAAATTCTGATCTGTTAAACAAAACCTAAGCTAGAGGTCCAGAATAAGCTGAACTGAATGTTGAAAAACAGACAGACAACAAAGTCATCCAGCAAGAAAATCCTAGGTAAAAAAAGTGAAAACAATCTCCAGAATAAACTAATTAAGGTAATTAAATGCCTAGACACCAGCAAAACATAATGAATTGTACTAAGAAAATTGAAGATTTAGCCCACTCAAAGGAACAAACCAACAATTCAAATGAGATACAGGAGTTGAAACAATTAATTCAGAATGTTTGAACAGACATGGAAAACCTCATCAAAAATCAAATCAGTGAATCCAGGGAGGATATAGAGAAGGCAAGGAATGAACAAAAAGAAGAAATTGGAAGTCTGAAAAACAAATCACAGAACTTATAGGAATGAAAGGCACAGTAGAAGAGATGAAAAAAATGGAAACCTATAATGTCAGATTTCAAGAAACAAAGATAGGATTAGTGGACTGGAGGATGGGACATCTGATATCTGACAAGCAAAAGAAAACATAGGAAAAAGAATGGAAAAATATGAACAGGGACTCAAGGAATTGAATGACAACATGAAGCACATGAATACATGTGTTATGGGTGTCCCAGAAGGAGAAGAGAAGGGAAAAGGAGGAAAAAAACTAATGGAGGAAATTATCACTGAAAATTTGCCAACTCTTATGAAAGACTTAAAATTACAGATCCAAGAAGTGCAGTGTGACCCAAACAGAATTGATCCAAATAGACGTACAACAAGACAATTACTAATCAGAATGTCAGATGTCAAAGAGAAAAAGAGACTCTTGAAAGCAGCAAGAGAAAAGCAATCCATCACGTACAAGTGAAGCCCAATAAGACTATGCATAGATTTCCCAGCAGAAACCATGGAGGCAAGAAGACAGTGGGATGATATACTTAAATTACTAAAAGAGAAAAACTGCCAACCAAGAATTCTATATCCAGCAAAATTGTCCTTCGGAATGAGGGAGAAATTAAAAAGATTTTCAGACAAAACATCACTGAGAGAATTTGTGACCAAAAGACTGACTCTGCAAGAAATACTAAAGGGAGCACTAGAAACAGATACAAAAAGACAGGAGAGAGAGGTGTGGAGAAGAGTGTAGAAATGAAGACTATCAGTGAAGGTAAAAAGGAGGAAAATTAAATATGACATATAAATCCAAAAGGGAAAATGGTAGAAGAAAGTACTGCCCATAGTATTATTATTTAGTAATAATACTAAATGTTAATGGATTAAACTCCCCAATCAAAAGACAGAGACTGGCAGAATGGATTAAAAAACAGGATCCATCTATATTCTGTCTACAGGAAATGCATCTTAGACCCAAGGATAAACATAGGTTGAAAGTGAAAGGTTGTGAATAGATATTTCATGCAAATAACAATCAGAAAAGAGCAGGAGTAGCTATACTAATATCTAACAAATTAGACTTCAAATGTAAAACAGTTAAAAGAGACAAAGAAGGACACTATATATTAATAAAAGGAACAATTCAACAAGAAGACATAACAATCACAAATATCTATGCACTGAGCAGGAATGCTCTAAAATACATGAGGCAAACACTGAAAACACTGAAAAGAGAAACAGACACATCTACCATAATAGTTGGAGACTTCAATTCCCCACTCTCATCAATGGACAAAGCATCTATACAGAAAATCAATAAAGAAACAGAGAATTTGAATAATACAATAAATGAGCTAGACTTAACAGACATTTTTAGGACATTACACCCCACAACAGTAGGATATACCTTTTCCTCAAGTGCTCATGGATCATTGTCAAGGATGGACCATATGCTGGGTCACAAAGCAAGTCTCAATAAATTAAAAAAAAAATTGATATCATGCAAAACACTTTCTCAGATCATAAAGGAATGAAGTTGGAAATCAATAATAGGCAGAGTGCCAGAAAATTCACAAATATATGGAGGCTCAACAGCACACTCTTAAACAACCAGTGGGTCAAGGAAGACATTACAAGAGAAATCACTAAATGTCTCAAGGCAAATGAAAATGAAAACACAACATATCAAAATTTATGGGATGCAGCAAAGACAGTGCTGAGGGAAATTTATTGCCCTAAATGCCTAATCAAAAAAGAAGAAAAAGTAAAAATCAAGGAATTAACTGCCCACTTGGAAGACCTAGAGAAAGAACAGCAAACTAACCCCAAAGCAAGCAAAAGGAAAGAAATAATGAAGATTAGAGCAGAAATAAATGAAATTGAGAATATGAAAACAATAGAGGAAATTAACAAAACCAGAAGTTGGTTCTATGAGCAAATGAATAAGATTGATGAACCCTTAGCAAGGTTGACAAAAAGAAGAAGAGAGAGGATGCAAATAAATAAAATCAGAAATGGAAGAGGAGACATAACCACTGACCCTACAGAAATAAAGGGAGTAATGAGAGGATACTATGAATAACTTTATGCTAATAAACTCAACAAGGGAGATGAAATGGACAACTTCCTAGAAAGGCATGAACAACCAACATTGACTCGAGAAGAAATAGACAACCTCAACAAACTAATCACAAGGAAAGAAATTGAATCAGTCATTAAGAAGCTCCCCAAAAAGAAAAGTCCAGGACCAGATGGCTTCACATGTGAATTCTATCAAACATTCAAGAAAGAATTAGTACCGATCCTGCTAAAACTCTTTTAAAAAATTGAAGAGGAGGGAAAGCTACCTAACTCATTCTACAAAACCAACATTACCCTCATACCAAAGCCAGACAAAGATATTACAAAAAAGAAAACCATAGACCAATCTCTCTTATATAGACACAGAAATCCTCAATAAAATTCTTGCAAATCAAATCCAGCAGCATATTAAAAGAATTATATGCCATGACCAAATAGGATTCATCCCAGGTATGCAAGGATGGTTCAACATAAGAAAATCAATTAATGTAATACACCATATCAACAAATCAAAGCAGAAAAAACACATGATCATCTCGATTGATGCAGAAAAGGCATTTGACAAAATTCAACATTCTTTCTTTTTGAAAACACTTCAAAGGCTAGGAATAGAAGGGAACTTCCTCAGCATAATAAAGGCAATATTTTTCCTGGGTTCTTCCCTCTTCCTTTGAAGACAACTTCCTTTGAAGTTGTTCTAGAGCTCACTGATGTTATGTTTATTTATTTATTTTTACAGTTGTTTCCCCCCATGCTTCATTTTGGATAGTTTCTATTGCTTTGTCTTCAATTTCAGCAATCTCTGATTCTGCAATGTCTGATCTGATTTTAGATTCATCCAGTTATTTTTTTCATTTCATACATTGTAGTTTTCATGTCTAAGAGTTTGATTGGCTCCTTTTTATATCTTCCATGTCTTCACTGATTTTTTCAGTCTTCTAACATTTTTGGAACCATTTTAATGTTCTTGCCTTCTACCAATTTTATCACCTATATCATCTTCTCCTAATACATATATCTTTAAAAAATGGCTTTATTGATATAAAACCCACATACCATGAAATTCACCCTGATAAAGTATAAAATTCAATGGTTTTTACTAATAAAACCACTATCCAATTTCATAACATTTTCGTCACCTCCATCCCCCACTCCACATCCGATATCCATTAGTGGTAACTCCTCATTTACTATCTGGCCTGTGCTAGGAAATCACTAATCTAATTCTGTTTCTATGACTCTGCCTATTCAGGACACTTCATATAAATGGAATCATGCAATACCTGGCAATTTTTATTTTAAAATTAAGGTCACATTCACATAACATAAAATTAACCATTTTAATATGGACAATTCACTAGTGTTTAGTACATTCACAATGCTGAGCAATTACCAATTCTAACATGTTCTAAAAATTTTATCACCCCCAAGGAAACCTCATACCTATTAAGCAGTTGATTTTCATTTTACTCTCTCCTCCTGGAAATTGATGAATTTGCATTCTGTCTCCATCAATTTGTCTATTCTAGTTACTTTTTATAAGTGGAATCATACATATTTGTCCATTGTGTCTGGCTTTGTCTACTTAGCATAATGTTTTCAAGGTTTACCCATGTTGTAGCATGTAGTATTTCGTTCCTTTTTATGGCTGCATAATATTTTATTGTATTTATACAATACAATTTGCTTATCCATTCATCCATTGGTGAACTTTTGGTCTGTTTCCACTTTTTGTCCATTGTGAATAATGCTGCTATGAACATGCATGCACATATATTTTTTTGAGTCAATATATGGCCTTTTGTGACTGGGGTCCTTCATTGAACATATTTTCAAGTTCATCCATGTTGTAATATACATCGGTACTTCATTCCATTTTATTACCAAGTAATAATATTCCATTGTATGGGTTATACCTCTGGTTTGGATTTGATTGATTCATTTTTCTCTTCACTTTGGGTTACATTTTTCTGCTTCTTTGCACGCCTGATAATTTTTTGTTGGATGTTAGTCATTGTGGATTTTACCTTGTTGATGCTGGATATTTTTGTAGTCCATAAATATTCTTCTGATTTGTTCACCAAAATAGTTACATTACTTAGAAACAATTTGATTGTTTCTGCTTTTACTTTTCACCTAATAAATTAGGCAAGTTGTGTTCAGTCTTGGGCTTTATACCCAAGCACTGAAGCAAAACCTTCCTATTTCTATTTAATGCCCTGTCAATTACAAGGTTTTCCCACTGTAGTTGGTGAGAACAGGCACTATTTCTGTCCTTGTGTGAAGTCCAATATTGTTCCCTCTAATCTGTTTGGGTGATTTATGTGCTTATCTGATCAGCTGAATACTGAGGGATTACCCTCTGCAGATCCTGGGGGTTCTTTCTATCTGAAGTTATCTCTTCTTGGTACTCTATTTTGTGAACTCTAGCCACTTTGTTCTCCCCAGAATTTTGGCTACATTTCCCCAACTTGGAAGGTCTACTGAATTCCTCCTGGGTTCCCCTCCCTCATCTGTGACCTAGAAGTTCTCTCAAGATAGTAAACTGGGTTAGTATAGTGCATAGTCTATTTCCTGTTTCTCAAAGATTGCTATTCTTCATTGCCTGATGTCCAAAGTCTTGAGAACCATTTTTTTCATATATTTTATCTAATATTTATGTTGTTGTTTCTGGTAGGAAAGTATATCTGATCCCTGCTACTCCATCTAGGTAGGTAAAAAAAAAAGTCTCTTTAAATTGATTTATAACGTGGTTTTCGATCAATACTCCCCATCTAAGCCTTATCTTAAGCTTTCACTTTAGAAATACCTAGTGCTAACAATTCCTGAGTTTTGGGTGGGTGGGGCTGGGTATGTGCTCAAAGATGCCAGTTGTATTGTTTCTTGGCTTTCCTCACTATTGACGCTGTAATCCAATATAAATGCTATGAGAGTTATTCAAACACAGTCCCTATATAAGAGACATTAATATACAATCAAGACTGAGGTTCATCCACAGTTTTCTCAAATATTAACAAGGGCAACACAGGGAAGGAAAATGAATGAAGAACACACGGTAAAATGTAACTTGGAAGGGTAGGGACAGACCTAACTCACCTTGCTTAGACAGCTCTATTCCAAGCCTCTCATGGCCATGTAAGAAAGAAGGCCTACTGTTGCCAAATCTCCCATTAATTCAGATAATCTGGAGATTCAGGATTTTATGTAAAATTTCTTCATTTAAAAATCTTGACAATCAAGCCAAACCTAGGAGAAAAAAATGTAATTGGGCCAAATGAAAATCGAACTAAGGACTGCATCTGCCTTGTCAGGTGACCATTTTGGCACCTTTGGCTTTTCATCTCTGCTTCGCCTTTGTGTTTTCTTGCTCTTTTATGTGGGCAACTTCCCATGCTTCTTCGTGTATCTCTGTTTCCCCAAATCTTGGCAGCATGTAACTCTGGGTTGACAGGGCACACACTCTACCCTTCTTCATAACATTTTGGTTCAAGTATCCAACTATATGCAATTACTTAGTCTCTCCTATTACAATTTCAAATTCCCAGAAGGGAGAATCTGATTGTGTAGCTTTGGACTTATCAATTGTGATTGGAGAGTCAGCATCATATTCACTGGCCTGCAAGGACTAAGGGCAGGACCAGTCTCCTTGGGTGGCAAGGAAATGACTGGCTTTCTATGGAAACCAATGACTACTTAAAATTAGGCCTAAGAGTCACCCCCAAGAGAACCTCTTTTGTTGCTCAGATGTGGTCTCTATCTCCAGCCAACACAACAAGCAAACTCACCACCCTCCCCCTGTCTATGTGGGACATGACTCCCAGGGGTGTGGACCTTCCTGGCAACGTGGGACAGAAATCCTTGAATGAGCTGAGACTCAGCATCAAGGGATTGAGAAAACCTTCTCGACCAAAAGGGGGAAGAGTGAAATGAGACAAAATAAGTGTCAATGGCTGAGAGATTCAAAACAGAGTCGAAAGGTTATCCTGGAGGTTATTCTTATACATTAAATAGCTATCACCTTGTTAGTCAAGGTGTAATGGAGAGGCTGGAGGGAACTGCCTGAAAATGTGGAGCTGTGTTCCAGTAGCCATGTTTCTTGAAGATGATTGTATAATGATATAGCTTTTGCAATGTGACTGTGTGATTGTGAAAACCTTGTGTCTGAAGCTCCTTTTATCTACCTTATCAACAGACGAGTAAAACATATGGATTAAAGATGACTAATAGGGGGAATAAACGTTAAAATAAATTTAGAGTGAAATGCTGGTGATCAGTGAGGGGGAGGGGTGGGGATATGTTATATATGAATTTTTTTCCGTTTTCTTTTTATTTCTTTTTCTGAATTGATGCAAATGTTCCAAGAAATGATCATGATGATGAGTATGCAACTATGTGATGATATTGTGAATTACTGGTTATATATGTAGAACGGAATGATCAAAACTTACGAGTGTTTGCATTTGTTTGGTGTTTTTTGGTGTTTAAAAAAAGTTTAAGAATTAATTAAAAAAAGAAAAAAGTTAAAAAAAAAAATGAATCATACAATAGAAGAGCTGGAAATGACCTTAGAAAAAATTGGTTCAACCCCATAATAGTAAAGATGAAAAAACTTGGCTTAAAGAAGTGAAGCGGCTTCTCCAAGTCCAAATAGGGGGCTGAGTCTGGAATCCAGTCAACTAATCCACGTTTCTTCCTTCTATGTTCCATGAAAGCAGGAAATACATCAGTATCTTTAATACGGTACTTGGTCCATAGTAGGTATTGAATAAATATTTGCTGAATATAAAGATGCACTGAGTTTTTTTTTCTATAATATTAGCATGCTTCTTTATTTGTAAGTTAAGATAAGGCTTGACTACATATAACAGAGAACCTCTCAAACAATAGCACATGCATGATACATATTTATCTCTCATGTGAAAGCAGTCTAGGATGGGGATGAGGACTTCAGGGTGTCAGCAATGTCCCCATCTTCTCCTGGGTTTCTATTCTGCCATCATTAGTGTATGGCTTCCATCTTTCAGGCAAGAGTTGGTGTTGCACATTTAGAAGCAAAATTTCTTCTTTTTTCCTGGAAATGTCAGTTTTTGCTTTTAAAGCCCCATGGGGTTTGAATGAGGCCCACCCACCACTAAATTCAGCTGATTGTAGGTGTTAATTATGTCGACAAAATACCTTCACAGAAATATCTAGACTACTACTTGACCAAACGACTGAGCACTGCAGCCTAGTCAAGTTAATTAACCATCACACCATAAATCCGAATTTTAGGAGGGAAAAATACAGAATGGGTCCATGGCAAAAAGCTATTCTGGAAGTACTATCCAACTGTGACTTAATCTCATAGTTTGAAATTTAGACATGTGGCCACATTTGGTACCAAGGGAGGCTAGACAAAGGACTTTTTATTGGATATATTGTCTCCTTGAACAATTCTATGTTTTGTTAAAGAAAGAGGATGGAATGGGTATGTGGCAAGCAACTAGTAGAGTCTGTCATGCTTTAAAAGAAGTTAGTAATTAATTGAAATATTATATTTTCTGCAGTTATGATATATACAATAGCCAAAGCATAAATATGAAGGCCTTTAAAGGCACTTATTAGTAGAGATGCAAAGAGAAAAAAAATACTGGTTTTGTTCAATTAATATTCTAATGTTCTTGTTCAAAAGTTTTAGAAAACAATGGCTCAGTTATAATGCATATTAGTTTAGCATGTTTTATTGGTTTTCATAGAAATCTTTTTGGGTGAGTACACAATTCAGAAAAATATTTTTGGTTTCAATTCAACACTGGATTTCACAAATTTGTGTGATCTCTTCCAATTTTAGGTTCATAGCTTGGGTCAATTCCAGTTCTAGATTGTGATTTATGTAGACTAGGAATTTTGCAATTGTGGTTTAGAATGTCAGTCAGAGGCCAAAGAACTGATTTCCACTTAGGCAGGAGTTTATCCTGCTTTTTTTTTTTTACACAGGAACTAATAATCCTAATGGCTTTGAATGACTCTAAATATAGCTCTGTGAGCTGGCACAGCTAAAGGTCCTGCTTGTGATAGATGTGCCAAAATTAACACGTGGGCCAGTTTCCCATTTGTTCTATAATATAAACTCATCTGATTTAAAACTTCTCTGTTCTTGCACAGTAATTTTGTATTTTCATTGTTTGAAGTTCCTTTCACCATCTTTAGTTCTAGAGCTCTATTTTGTGTTGCAAGGTGTCTCAGAAAAGGCGCTTAAAATCTGAGATGGCAAATACAAAATTGTTTTGTAGGGATTTAGGGAGGTATTGTAAATTTCAGGAGAATATAGGGAGAGAATGGTGGGGGTTCTGCTAAAGGGAATCTAGCTGATCAGAACTTCATGGGGATTGCACTCAGCTTTGCCAGATAGCATATCATTTTCAAGAGAAACAAGATATCTGAGTTTATATGGAAAATCTTGATTTTTATATATAAGCCATTAGTTTACAAAATTAAAATCAATGAGTGGGTCACTACTGTACAGACCAAACAATACACATCAACAGGCCAGATATATTGGACTGCCAATTTTCAGGCTCTGATTTAAATGTCTCACATTCCTCCATGTCCCCTTTGTTCTCATCTAAGCTTGACTTGACGACTCAGCACATTCTTTTGGATATATGTTGATAAAACATTTGAAAGTGCGTTCTTCTTTCATTGGTATCATAGCAGGGATTGTGATTCCAAATATATTGGCTAAAATTCAAACTGTCTATTTCTTCTCATTGTCTGTATAGAACTAACTCAGTTGAAAAGACGTTGGCAACTAGGCCAGGAATTCAGTTCTCTGTGTGTGAGCATGCTTCTCTGTGGCCTTTGGCTGTCCCTGTGAAATTTGTTTGGTCACTTTGCACAAAAGACTGTTGATCTTATGGGTAGAAAAGGCAACAAGATATAAATAGGTAGAGCAATCCATTCCAGATATTGAGACAAAAATCAATCAAAGTCTACATGTGAGCTATTTATTTATTTTCTAAAATGCATTCAATGAATACCAACTATGTGCTGGGTCTGTGATGAGATGGCTGGTGGAGTACAGGATGGGTGTATGCCTATCTCTGGGCTTTTTATTTTTTTTTAAATTTGAATTAAAGAGAAGAAGGCCTTGCTCTCCAGTCATAAACTGGTGATGTGAAACTTGACACTTCCAAAAGACATAGTTTCTTCATCAAGAGAAAGCAGATCTGAGGGAATAAAATCAACATCAGGAGACGCATTCTCTCTCACCTGTATTACTGCTTCCTGACTTGTCTCCCAGCTTCTACTCTTGCTTACTAACAGTCTGCTTTCAGCACAGGAACTGGAGTGATTCTTTAAAAATGAAAGTCAGATGCCATTCCTTTGTTTGAAATCTTGCTTTGGCTCCCTGTCTCAGTTTAAAAACTGAAGCCCTTACCATAGCTTATAGGACTCCCACGCACTCTGGCCCCATTTGTATTTGTCCCTTATCTCCTAGTAGATTCCCCCTGGTTCACTCTGAACCAACTGGTCTTCCAAAATTTCTAGACGTTTCCTACCTTAGGATCTCTGCACCGGCTCTTCCTGTCCCTAAGACACTCTTCTCACAGGTATTTTCAAGATGAGCATCCTCTCTTCCTCCAAGTCATGCTCAAATCTCATTTTTTTTCACTGAGGCTAGTCAAATATTATCGCCCAAATTGATTCAGAGTTCTTAATCTTTTCCATATAGACACCATCAGGGTCTCGACAAAGTCCTGTCTTTTATTAAGATATATCCTAAATACATTAATGGCCTGAATTTGCTCCATCAGTCTCATCAGTTAAGCAGTAAAAACAGTAAGGTTAATTAGGCCCTCAGTTGGGCCAGATGAAACTTCTGTGAGAATGGACCATTCTCCTCTGTCCTGTCCAGTGCTTCACTGGTAATAATAGTAATGACAATGATGGAACTTACGATGATGATAAAATAGCTAACATCCATATAATGTTTTCTATGTATCCAGGACTGTTCGAGTGCTTCAGGTGTACTCACTGATTTAAACCTCACAACAGCCTTTTGAAGTTGGTACTATTATTGTCCCATTTGTTAGATAAGGAAACTGAGGCAAGAAATATTACGAAAATTGACCAAGACCTCACAGCTAATAACTGATGGGGCCACAATTTAAACCTATGCATTATGATTCTAGAATCCATAATATTTTGGTTTTAAGATGAAAGAAAACCCACCTCAAACTGGTTTAGGCCAAAAGGGGGATTTATTCCGTTCTCTAACTGACCAGTCCCTGAGAGGGTCTGGCTTCAGGCCCGGCTGCAGTCAGTGCTTGTGCCGTCGGGACTTGGTGCTCCTTCCTTCTCCACCCCCTGCCCTATTCTTTGCGTTGGCTTCATTCTTAGGCAGCCTCTTTCCACACAGTGACTCCAGCAAAGCTGGGACCACATCTTTCTCGGCTTCAAATTCAGAAGAGAGAATCTTCTAAGAGTTACAGCATAAGGTACACCGAGGACGGAGTCTCGGTGATCCCATCTGGGTAATGGATTCATGGATTCACTATGGTGACAGGGGACAGAATTCGTCGATTAGCCAGATCCTGGTGGACCTTGTCCAGCTGGGGGCTGAGGGCGGTGCTAGGTTTGTCTCACCAGAACCACATATGCTAAGGGAGGGTAAGGAGCTGTTTCACTGAAGATTAATGAGGCACTGTTATAAGTAGGGGGATGGATTTCAGACAAGGAAGTATACTGGATGTCCACTACAGATAGATACTGTGTTTTGTTTGTTTGCTGGCTTTTGCTTTTTGCTTCTGTTGTTGTTTCTGTTTCTACACGTGCACCTGAGGTTCACAGAAGTTAAGTAATTTGCCCAAGACCATAGACCTAAGAGTGGCAGAGCCGAGCTCTGAATTCCAAAGCTTGCACCATGCTGCCATAAAAAGATAACCTAGAAATGACTGGCGTGGCAGGCGGTACAGTGGTATTTGGGGTCAGGAGACTGCCCGACGCAGTGTCTAGTCACACCATCGCCTCCCTCCCTGCCTTTAAGCCCAGCCCTGAGCGGCTCCAACTCATGACCGCCAGAACTGGTCTTCAGGAAGAGAGCAGCGGAAGGTTCCAGAGAGGGCTGGGGGTGTGGAGCTTCCTTGAAATGTCTGACTCAGTGACCTGGTGGAGCCTTGCTTCTGGGGATAATCTGACTTATTTTAGACTTGTTAATTAGCCTCTGGCAATTATTTTTCACATCCAGAAACTCCCCATTTTAATCTATGCTGAGTGACTTGGCCTTTCACAGACCACGTCATCTCCTTATTTTTGGATTTGTTTAACAAGCCACCATCCCCCAAAGTCTCCCAAAAAGCTGGGCTGAAAAGGAAGAATATTCTTCAAAAGGAAGGAAAATCTGGAATTAGAGACCAGACAGGAGCCATTTGAAGTATTTTAGGCTGATATATTTTCTTTCTCCTCCCTCTCTTCCTTTCTTCTTTTTGCTTAAAATCCGACATTCTTAATTTGCTGGGCTTATAGTCATTAACATTAAGCATCTATTAAAAGTCAACATTCTGTAAAGAGTTTCAAATATGAGGATATGCTTTTGGTAAGACATCTATAATTTACTTTTTATTTTATTTAATTTTTTTGGGTGTATGGTCCGGGAATTGAACCCGGGTCTCCCCTTTCTATAATTTACTTTTGAAGAGTTCAATATAGACAGGAAATATTAAGTTTGTGCTGTTGAGTGTAAGACCCAGCTCCAAGGGCAGCAATCTGCCAAGAGCACACAGTACAGAGCATCACCAGTTGCATTCTAATCAGGAAGGTCAGGCAGCTACTACAAGCACAAACAATATGCAAATCTTGATCAATAACCTGTGCTTTCCTAATTAGCATGGTGAATGTCTGAAAGGGGTTTTATTGGTGAAAAGTAGTAGCCTGTGTAATGAATGTGGGCTCTCAATAAGGTAAAATTGAAGATATTCAAGACATGTGAATGGGCAAAGATATTTCAGAGCCATTCCCTACACTTGCATGAACATGGTAGAAGAATCTAGCAAGGCCTGTAGCCTGTACCCTTAGGGAAGGCACTGGTGACTTGGCTCCTAAGTGGTGCTATATCCAGCCATTGGTTTAGGAGGTTGTCTGGTAGCCTCGTGTCATCCATAAGGATAACAGAACCTTGCTTCTGGAATGTTGTCATGTCTGTCTCAGATAAACCTTGCCTGTAAGATGGTGGTCACAGCACTTCAAAGGGAAGAGAGCTTAGATTTCATGGGGTTTATAGAAGAGGCTTTATAAAATGTTTTGTGTGTGCTTGCCAATAACTTGGTTTTTAGTAAATGTTTGTGTATGTGGCAGAATTTGGTTTGAGGTTACCATCAATTTAACCAGGCTACAAGGGTGTAAGGGAGCAGCTAACCCTTGCCTGTCTCCAACTTTCTCAGTGGCCCTGTTTTCACCAAAAAAGAACTAATGTTGTGTATTGGCTTAGGTTAGTTTGCAATGAATTTGCATTTTAGTTAGAAAGATTAGTGACTGAAAAATAACAACTAAAAAGAGTACATTGACTACTTCAGAGCACAGGGGTCAAGCAATATCCAGAGGACTTCATGAAGGGCAGGAGATGGTTGGGCAAGGTTTTATTCTCTTAAAATTTAACTTTGTCATCTTTATTGAGGTCTAACTTACATACAACATAAAATTCGCCAGTTTTTTGTTTTGTTTGACCCCTTTGTTTTATTATTTTTTAATAAGAAAATTATTTTTACATTAATTAGTAATTCACAAGTTTTAAGTGCAAAATTTGATGAGTTTTGACAAATGGATCACAATCAAGTTGTAGAACCTGTCCATCACCCCCAAAAGTTCCTTCCTGCCCCTTTGCAGTTGACTTCCTCCCTCTAGAACCTACCCCCTGGCAATCAATGATCTTGAATCCCCCAATTTTGTCTTTTTAAAAAAGAATTTAATATATATAGAATTGTACAGCTTGTAGTCTTTTGAACCTGGCTTATTTCACTTGGCATGATATTTTTGAAATTCATCCACGTGGCAGTGCATATTAGTAGTTTATCCCTTTAACTTGCTGAGTAGTATTTCATTTTGTGGACATTTTACAATTTGTGTATCACTTTACCAACTGATGGACATTTGGGTTGTTTCCAGTTACGGTTATTATGACTAAAGCTACTATGACATCTGTTTATATATCTTTGCTTTTATTTCTCTTGGGTAGATATCTAAGCATGTATTTGCTGGGCCATATGGTAAGTGTATATTTAATTTCCTAAGAAAATGCCATATTCTTTTCTAAAGTATCTGTAAACTCCCACCAGCAAAATATGAAGTCCAGTTGCTCCATATCCTCACCAACAGTTGGTTATTGCCAATCTTTTTAATTTTAGTTATTTAAATGGGTGTGTAGTGGTATCTCATTACAGTTATAATTCACATTTCTCTAATGACTAATGATGTTGAACATATTTTCCTGGGCTTATTTTCCATTTGTATATCTCTTGTGAAGTATTTGTTCAAAATTTTGCCTGTTTTTGTTTTCTTCTTTTTATTGAGTTGTAAGATTTGTTTATGTATCTTGGATATACAAACCTTTTGTCGGATATTTATTTTGCAAATATTTTCTCCTGTTCTGTGTCTTTCCTTCTTACTTCCTTAACTGTATCTTTTGTTTGCTTTGTTTCTGAACTGTGACTTTTTTTTGAGGGGGGTGGTACGTGGTCCAGGAATCGAACCCAGGTCTCCTGCATAAAGGGCAGGCATTCTAACCACTGAACCAGCCATGCACCCTTAACTGTGACTTTTGAAGAGCAAAAGTTTGAAATTTTGATGAAGTTCAATGTATCCATTTTTAGTTTTTGTGTACTACTTAAGAAATCTTTGTTTAACCCAAGGTTACTAAGATTTTCTCCTATGTTTTCTTTGAGTTTTATCTCTTATACTTAAGTCTATTGTCCAATTTGTTTTATTGTTTTAATATTTTAGTATGTAGTGAAAGGTACTGGTTGAGATCCCCCCTTTTATTTTTTTGGCTTATGAATATTTAATTCTTCCAGCTCCATTCGTTAAAAGACTTTCTTTCCCTTTGTTGAATTGTCTTGGCTCTTGGTTAAAGGCCTCTTTCTGGATTTTCTACTTTGTTCTATATGTCTATCCTTATGCCAATAACACCACTGCTTTATTTACTGCAGCTTTATAATAAATGTTGCAATTAGGTAGTTCAAGTCCTCGAACTTGGTTCTTTTTCCTTAAGCCCAGGCTTTAAAGCCTGGGAATAAGTCTGGTCCTGGGACTACCTGGAGTGGCATGACGCTGGTTCAACACCCGCTCTGCCAGCTGCTGATGTGAGACCTTGGACAAGTCACTCGATCTCCTTGAGTCTTATAATTCTCCACCAATTTGTGACGATTAAATGAATGATTGAAAGTTGAAAAAAAAAAAAAACAAAAAAACCTTTAAAGCAGCAAAGAGGAACGCGGAGAGATGCACCTGGTGGAGGTGACCCTCCGCAGCAAGGCAATGCCCTTGGGGCCGGCCGGGGTCACCACGCCGCCCACCCCAGCCCCCAGCACCTGCTGCCACATGCGGCCTCCCCGGCAGGGAGCCTTCCAAGTCTTTTGTGGGTGCTAGAGCGTCCGTGGGGAACTGTCGTCCTGTCGCGCTGCTCCTCGGGCCATCAAATGGTGGGGCCTGGCCTCGTCACCTGTGCCTGGAAGGGGAGCGTCGCCGAGTGGTCTTCAAGGTCCCCGTGTGCATGTCCATGCCCCACGGGAGACCTCAGGCTTCAGGGTGGCCGTGTCGCCTCCCTCGCCAGCGGCGCCATCGTCCTGCCCACGTCCACGGTCTGCCTCACCTGCTGCCTCATGAAGTGCAGGGAGAGGGCGGGCAGCGGCGCTGGGTGAGGGGGGCACAATGGAGCACAGGCTCGGAGGTGAGGACTAGGAGCCGGGGCCGGCGTCGTACCTGGGCGCCAAAGGCCACCGCAGCCGCAACAGCCGCAAGCGCGGGAGCCGCCCGGGGGGTGAAGGGGCCGCCCCGGGGCAACCACTGCGTCCCCACAGTCCACGGGGAGGGCGCCAGGGGGGCCCTGGGGGACCCGCGGCGTGGACAAGGGCTTCTGGGCCCCTGGGCCCGGCGCTCTAAGTCTCCGTGGCCACCCTGGCTTACCCCACACCTAGGTGACCGTGCACCCAGAGAATAGGGGTGGACACTGCTCTGACAGCCTCGGGTGACAGAGACGCCAAAGCTTGGCCCAGACCTGGGAGGTGCCACCACCCCATCTGCTGACATGCATCTACCTGCCCCCCCCAGGGATCCGAGGTGACACCGAAGATAGGGGTGTGGAGCCCAAGCAGCAGGGGTGTTCTGTCCCAAGGTAAGCAATTTTTATAGGTGTGGCTGCTTTGACTGCTGAAGTTATCACACTAGCAGCAACTTCCTAACCCTTCTTCTTTTAAGAGACTAGTAGCTGCTTTAAGAAAATCTGGTTTTGCATAGTAGAATAAGAAAACAGCAATAAACTTTTTTTTTGGCAATTACAAATGGCCATTAAAAGCAAACAATCTTTTTTTTAATGTTTTTTTTTTTTTAAAGTTGGCATCTTCCCCAGCAGGATAATCTTCTCCTGAACAGGGGCCCATCCTTATTTGTAAAGTTGGGAGTGAAAGGTGTGAAGTAAAACGAAAATGTTTCTAATACTGAAACATACAAAGGTAAAAATCACTCCCAATTTTCGATCCCTATGTAACAAAACCTCAACTGTAAAAAAAAAAAACAAAAGCAAACAAATAGGAAAGAGTGATGTACATATCCCTTGATATATTGCTATGGGCCAAGGAGAGGTTATTCTGTAGACAGCCTGAGTAGATAGCTTTTCCCTTCTTCTATTTAAAAATATTGTATTAGCTGCCTAACTTACTGGACCCTCCCTACTGGGCCCTGCCCTGCAGGAGAATGATATGTTCTCATTCTGTGATGTCACTTGACCATATGACCTGCTTTGGTCAATAAATTGTGAGCCAAGTGACACGTGCCTCTTCTACAGAGAGGCTTTAAGGGTCGTCACATGTCCTCCACCCCATTCTTGTTTTCCTCTGTTGCCGGAGAACCATGTCCCAGATGGAAGCTGCTTCCACAGCCTGGGTTGTCATGTGAAAACTACATGTTCTAGCACCAAAGGGGATCAGTGATAGATAATACTCACGAGAAACCTCGATTAATATGTCGTGATTGTGAAGGAATCGCTTTTTTTTTTTTTTTTAGGCATAGCATCCTAGCCTCAGCTGACTATGTCCCTGAGACTTTCTTGATTTCTCGGCTCAGTTGGTCTGTCACAGCATCAAGATCAAAGGTCCTCTGCTAGTTTTACCATAATTTAAACCCCAGTCTTCTTATCCAAGGGAGGGAAGGAAGGTAAAGGTGCTGCATGCCCGTGGTGGGCTAGATAGTGCACTAAGCATTTACCATGGTCTTTTCTCATTTAGTTCTATAACAATGCTGGGAGTAGGAATTACCGTTATTTCTCAGAGGGTAATATTGATTCTGAGTGGTTGGGTGGCTTGTCCATGGTCATACGGTTCTTAAGGGGTAGAGTTAAGATGTCAGTCTGGTTGATTTTGAAAACACGATGCCGCTGTATCAGGCTTATCCCACCTACTCCCTAATGTTCACCTTTAATTGGGAGATTCATATTTGTTAGAATACAATTCACAGAAATATCTTTGAATGTGAATTCGCCAACATTTACCTGAGTAGCATTCATCTGATATTGTGATTACTTGTTTGGTCTGTCCTCAACTCCTCAATGTTCCTTGCTTTCTCTGATCCTTTTTCCCACATGGTTCTCTCAGAAACAGCTACATGCTCTTGTGGCCCTGTCACCCTTGTCTCAGATAGGCCCCAGATAGTTTGGGATTCTCCTGGGATTTTTAGAGTAGAATGGAGACACTTCAGCTAATGTTTCCTCAGTGGTTGAAACTACAAGCTTTAACATTTGTGTGTCTTGGTGGCCATTTTTCCTGCCTTGTGTGTTACAGTGGACATCTGTCATGTGTGGCTGTCCAGATGACAGGCTGTCCACATCTTGTACATATCTACATTTCGAAAGTTCCATATGTGTTGAATCTTACCAACTCAAGATAGGTTTCAAAAATCAAAAACAAGCCTACATTCCCCATCTACGTTTATAGTAAGGGTGCAGAATGGCTGCCTGTTCCCCCAACCGGCTAATCCTGTGTGAGCTTTGACTTGGAAATAAAGTACTTGAGAAAACATTGTGGAGGAGTGGCATCCGTCTTGCTGGGAGAGTTGGTGTGATTTTTGGGTTGGAAGCAGTGCCTCCCAGATCAGGTCAGGCCTTTAGTGGAGTACTGGGGGTTGAATTTGGAAGCTCAGCCTAAAACCTGCTTTTCCACTCTTAGTGATTCTGTGAGCTAATCCAGGGTGCTTTTCAAAATATCTAACAAGTGGTACCACGTAAGTGCTGTCTCACCTGAGCAGATGCTGGGACGGATTGGAATGGAAGTGCACCAGCTGAATGTCAGTCTGAGGAAAATTAATGTTCTTGTATAAATTCCTTCCTTCTTAAACCACGTATATTTTATTGCCTCTAACCAAGAATCCTGACTTGGAGAAAACCAGTTCTTTTAACCAGAGTGAAGCATAAAAGTGATTTGCAGAGAGCGGTGGGGCAGAGGGGGGAGTTCATCCACGGGTGCTGAGATCCTGGCACCTGCCTGCCCAGGGACTGTTGAATCCCGGCTCTTCCATATCTTGGAAGATGTGTGATTCCCCACTTTCTTCCCAAATCCTCCCTTTTTAGCTTAAATTGATTGAATAGTCTCAGACTCTTGTAACCCATCTTGAATAAGTGAGAGCTTTGATAGGTGCATGGTAGATGTCCCTAGGGAAAGAAAAACAACAGAAATGTAGCTAGACCTGAGTTCCAAAGGGGAATAAAGAAAGAACACTTATTTCATGCCTTATGAAAAGTAGCTTATCCTTATATTTTTCTAAAATAATGTTTTTGGATTTATTTATCCCTTCCTATTGTGGAGAAGGCACCCCAAAGACCTATTTCACTCCTTTTCCATTTTTCTCCCTCTTATATAGGAGAGCCTGCCACTGTCAGCAGGGAGCAGAACAGTAGAAAAAAAGGTGCAAGTGGAAAGAAAAGGGATTTTTTTTTTACTGTGATGGTAAATGTTATGTCATGGTGGCTCAAAGGAAAAGGCCATATAATTTAGTTCCCTTGAGAACTTAAAAAATTCACCATGCATAGGAGATACTCCCACTTTTCTTTCCCCCAAATGGTAAATTAAATAATAACTATGAAATAGTTAGGGCTCAGTAACTATTGTTAAATGATGATTGATTTAATAAAGGAGTACAGATTAGGCAGGCTCCATTAAATGGCTTAGAAGGCAGACCCCAAAGGGAGGATTTGAGTACAAGTAAATTATTTTGGAAGTGATTTCAAGAAACAACTGTAGGAGAGTATGTAAATGAGGTGGGAAGAGAACGCAGCTACTTTATTTATTGAGGATGTTAGCAACATGGGATGCTGGAGTTTAGTCTCATCTGGGAACTTTAGAAGCCAGTACAGAAAGCACAAATACGTCATTTGCTGCCCAAGAGATGAGGGAGCGAGGATATTATACACCAACTCCTATCAGTCCTTGGTTGAGGGCTGATAGTGCTGGTAGGGATGTGAATTATCTGGAAGAGTTGGTTCCAGCAAATGGAGAAAGCCCTTAGGCAGAGACATAGTTTGGAAGTTGGAAGTTGGGCAGCTGCCCTGAAATGGTAAGGGAGAAGGGAAATTGGCAGAGTACACTTATCACACTTTTTTCCTTATACATGTCTGTGTGAGTGGCAATGACTTGCTTGTATTAAGGTAGATTCAAATTGATTTGGGGTTTAAGATCAATAGGAGAATTTAAAAAATTAAAAAATTAAATCTTTCAGTAATTATTGATCAAAGCCCATCACTTCTGTATGACTGCAAGCTTTATGAGAGCAGAGGTTGTGTATTTATTTGATCACCACTCTATCTCCAGACTCTACCATGATGCCTAGTACAGAGCAGAAACTTAATAAATTTTCATCAAATGAATTTTGTATAACTAGAGACAATGTGAGGTATTGCTGGACGTGTGCAATCTGGGAAAATCTGAAGGCTTAAAAAAACCTTCTCTTTATAGTTCTAAAATCTCATTGTTGGCTTACGAATATACTCCTGTTTGACAAGCAAGTTGGTTTGCTTATAAAAGTATTGACTGGTATGTTCAGACGTCTAAAGACACTACAACATTGGAGGATGTTGTTTTCTTTTTTCACCGAAATAAGCCTGAGGTAGGAAAAAAAAACTGATTTTTTTTTTCCAGCTGTTTGTTTTCTTTTTCCTCCCAACATTGTGAGGTTTCTATGTGATATTAGATGGGGCCCAAGAATCCCTGGCTTCAACTTGGTCTTTCCTTAGGATAGAAGTTCTCCCCTTAGGCCTCTAGGATTTTCCCAGTCTGTAAACTCTTCAAACATGAGCTGACTGGCTCAGAAATGATCTTTTATTTGTTGACCTACTCCAGGCACATATGTTCTTTCATAGAGGGGTATTTTTCTAAGAAATGCTGCAGTTTCTTTTTGCAAGGAAGAAGTGTATTTTTGGAAGCTACTATAGGAGGGAGGGTGACCTTTATATTAACATGGAGGCTTTGAAGCTGGATTTTTAGAGGGAACCTCCTCTATTTTCTCCTTTTTTCCCCCTGTTGAAGATGGTTTCTTTCTGTTCATTTTTACTGGGTGGATTTTACAATGGGGGGTGGGGGGTGGATTTACAAATATTTGTGGAAAGAACATCTCAGGCTAATGGAATCCAATCAGGCCCAGGGAATAAATTTTGAGAATTCAGTTTCCTCAAAAGAACTTCACTTCTTCTATTTCATGTACTATGAAATGTGGTATATTCCTGTATGAAGCGACAGAGCGGGTAGGCCTAATTATTAAGTGAGGTGCTCTAGGGAAGCAAAAATGAGTTGGAACTAATGTTAAAGCAGCTGACTTAAGTTTCCTTTCTCCTCCTCCAAAAGGCAACAATATGCTAATTAAACTTCTCCGTTCTATCTGAAATGCCCTCCTGTCTATTGGGGAAAATGGTCAGAACGATTATGTAGTCAAAGGGGGTGCGGGGAAGGGTTTGACATAAAAATGTTTAATGTGGTGGATCAAAAGCTGGCCAATAAAATATTGCAAACATTTTTACCAGCCAACCCTCAGGTTAGGGTTGCAACTGCCCATCATTAGATCTCATTTTCATTTCATATCTTTTTCAGTAGCTCAGATAGTTCTCTTTTCAGCTAAAACAGTACAGGGTATCTCACTGGTAATTGGAAGAAGGTGGGAAGATGTGTGATAATCAATTGACCTGCCCTGTGAGTAGGCGATCGGGTTATAGGCCTTGGTCTCTGACATCTGAACATAGAAGTGACCCTTAATCAGGAATGAATATCACCCAAGGTCTTGTCTAAGAAAGCCCAATGCTATGTATCTTTTAGTTTATGGAAAATGACAATTTCTATATACCTGTGCACATAAACAAAATTTAAAATCTGCACAAAGAGAGAAAGAACATCCTCTCCCTAAGTAGAGTTTCTCCTCAGTCTGTCCATTCTGGCCTCCCCAGTGGAACCCCAAGCTCCTTTTCCAATCCTATTTGCCAATCTTCTCCCATATGAAGCTATTTCTCAAGCATACTTGCACCCTGCACCCATGTGTTGATTGATGAATACTAGTCCTGAACTTTAGGATGTTCTCCTGTGAACGTTGCATTTTGATTTATTAATATGATTGAACCCATGTGGCATCTTTAACTCTGAGTAAGTCAGCATATATTTAATCTGATCTTATACATCAGGTTATACAGAGAGGAGAAATAATGGTCATTGGGCTGAGGTACCATCTGCTCTCCCATTTTTACATAGAAATAGCATTTTCAGCTGTGGATTTTACTGTCCAGCTACAGACTACTGCACAACCAATCTGCCCTGTAGCTAGATGTAGACGAAGTTCTGACCAGTGGGATAAGTAAAAGTGATCTGTGTAACTTGCAAGCATGCTCTTAAAGGAGAAGTCTTGCACAAAAGTCTCCCCATCCTCTCTCCTGCTGCTAGCAGCAGAACTGTGGACATCATCATGTGCATCCTAGACTATGCAGATAAGAATTATGTCTGTGACTGGCAGAGCAGTAAAATGTGTCAGTCCTAGATTGTTTATGCTCATACTGTTAAATGAAAGGGCAAGTCTACTCTATCTTGTTTAAATCACAGTTGCTTTGGATCTCTTTTGGAGCAGCCAAGTCTGTATCTTAGTTAACCCAGTAGTGAAAAACTTCTTTTGCCAAGGTGGTAAACTACAGAACTTTGCTTTGATGATCTCGACAGATCATGTCCAAAGTGCATTTTTCAAAAGTTGCTTCAGGTTCTTATCATGTGTGTGGGTGCTCTTATCAGTATGTGGGGGGCTAAGACTAAAAGTGAAGTTCATCCCCTGTCCCTGAACTTGGAAAATTAAACTCTTTCTGTGGGTATTGGATGAGAGCAGAACAAACGAAGCTACTTGAAAGGAGAGACAAGAAGGTTTCCAGGCCATCAAGACTGGACTGTGGCCTGATCGAATTAATTGATGCATCTAAGAAAGACTGGTCATCAAAGCAGAGATGGGTCAGCCATAGAAAAGAGAAAGGTCAGCAGTGTTGTCCTTGCTTTGTGCAGGGGAGAGGAATCGTTTACCAAACTCTGAGTGTTTCTGGTCTCAGTAACACCACAGGAAGTGGAAGGGAAGGGATTGCCAGTCTGGCTAAACAGGTCTGTGTGAGCTCGCCAAGTTGAGTTCTTTTCAGAGGAAGGGCATCAAACTTTTGTTTGTTTGTTTGCTGTATGGTGGGGTCACATTTCATTCTTTTTCCATGTGATTATCCCGTTATTACAGCACCATTTGTTAAATTTATTTGATTGTTTTTTTTGTTTGTTTGTTTGCTTGTTTGTTTTCTTGGGGAAGTGCATGGGCTGGGAATCGAACCTGGATCTCCTGCCTGGCAGGTGAAAATTCTACCACTGAACTACTCTTGCACCCCTCTGCATCAAACTTTTGATTCCTTGAATCCACTTTGTTATGGTGCCCCGTTCACGAAGCCATTTTCAGCTACAATTTGCTTTCACACTTGGATCTCCCTTAATGAAAGTGAAAGATTTTAAGTATTTCCAGTCTTTGTGACGTGGATGGCTCAGGGATTATAAATAAAGTAGCGGCAGGTTATGATTTGGCTTCCTAAGTAGTTGGCATCCAGAGAATGAAAAATGCAGGTCATGCTGACAGCAGTGATTTTGGCCCCTGTGGGTTATGTTCCTCTTTGCAATTTAATATATTTCATTCTGGTGTCTGTTTCAGGCTTAGGTACAGAAACCATCTTTCAACCCTAATAATGCCTGAATGAGTCTCTAGAGCCATTTACTAGGTGAAAACCCACTGTGTGATTCTGCCCAAATGTACCAGGCCTCCTTTGGACCAATGGTTGGCAACTTTTATTTTCAAAGAGTGAGACATTTGATAGATGAGTCTGTACCTTACGTGTTTCCTAAGTTCTGTTCAACTCCAGGATGTTGGCCCTTAAACCAGACCTTTCTCTTCCATTCAGAACAACATTTTGTCTTATGAGTAAGAATGCTTTCTCTATGGGGAAAACTTTGAATTCTATCTAATTTATAGTGAAAAAGGTCCATTCTTTGCATAGCAATTATTACTTCTGCCATTCATTGCACCTTGGGGTCCCAGCCTGGTGAGGAGAGGCTGCGGTTGTAAACCTTGGAGAGTCCGCTTCCAGGGATACTGCCAGATTGGGCGAGAATCGTATTTTGGCTCTTTCTGAGCATATGCTCAACTCTGTGTGAGTCCATTTCACATTTCTTTTTTCTATGTAATTTAAAAAATATATTCTTTTTAATTAAAGAAGTTGTGGGTTTACAGAAAAATCATATAGAAAATACAGAGTTCTTCTAATACTTCCCTCCCCTATTATTAACACCTATATTAATGTGGCACGTTTGTTACAACTGGTGAAAAAATATTATTATAACTGTTCTATTGAGTGTAGTCCATAGTTTACATTAGTGTTCACTGTTGTACAGTCCTGTGGTTTTTAAAAATTTTTGTTCTAGAAACATTTATACAACCTAAAATTTCCCTCTTTAACCACATTCAAATATATAATAGGTTTTGTTAATTACATTCACAATGTTATGTTACCTTCAGCACCATCCATTACCAAAACTTTTCCATCATTCCAAGTAGAAATTCTAACTCCCCTTTCCCTATTGCTGCCCTGGTCCATGGTAACCTGTAATCTAGTTTCTGACTGTATAAATTTGCTTATTCCAATGATTTCATATCAGTGAGGTCATATAATATTTGTTATTTTGTTTCTGGCTTAGTTCACTTAACATGATGTCATCAGGGTTTAGCCATGTTGTCACACGTATCAAAACTTATTCCTTTTATGGTTGTGGTGGTTTGAAGCTGTATGTACCCCACAAAAGCATTTTCTTAAGGTTCATCCGTTCCTGTGTGTGTAAAACCATTATAAGCAGGACCTTCTGATTGAGGCAGTTTCAGTAAAGGTTTGACCCACCTAATTCAGGGTAAGTCTTAATCCTATTACTGAAGTCCTTTATAAATGAAATGAATACAGAGAGAAAGAGAAAAAAAGCCACAGAAACAAGAAGCTGAAATCATTGAAACCCAGAAGAAAAGGATGAGACCAGCAGACACTGCCATATACCTTGCCATGTGGCAGAGAAGCCAAACATCACTGGCAGCCAGCATTAGGGAAAAAAAAGCATTGCCTTAATGATGGCTTGATTTGAACATTTTCCTGGCCTCAAACTGTAGGCAAACACATTCCCATTGTTTAAGCCAACACATTTCATGATATTTACTTTAAGCAGCCAAGGAAGCTAAAACAAGGTTGAGTAATATTCCACTGTATGTGTGTATCACATTTTGTTTATCCATTTGTCTTTTGATGGACACTTGGGCTGCTTCCACTTTTGGGCTATTGTGTACAATGCTACTATGAATATTGTTGTACAAATATCTGTTTTAATCCCAGCTTTCATTATTTTGGGTATATAACTGGAAATGGAATTGCTGGTTCATACAGTAATTTTATGTTTAACTTTCTGAGGAACTGCCAAACTGTTTTCCACAGTGGTTGTACCATTTTATAGTCTCACTGATAAAGTACAATGGTTTCTACTTTTCTGCATCCTGGCAATTTTCTGTTTGTTTGATAATAGCCTTTCTAGTGGGTGCAAAGTGGTACCTCCTTGTAGTTTTGATTTGCATTTCCCTAGTGGCTAATGATGTTGAGCATCTTTTGATGTACTTATTGACCATTTGTACATTTTCTTTGGGGAAATGTCTATTTAAGTCTTTGCCTTTTTTAAAAATTTGATTGTTTGTCTTTTTGTTGTTAAGTTGTAGGATTTCTTTATATATCTGGACATTAAACACTCATCAGATATGTGGTTCCCAATTTATTTTCTCCCATTTTGTAGGTTGTCTTTTTATTTCCATAATAAAGTCCTTTGATGCACACAAGTTTTAAATTTTGAGGAGGTTCTATTTTTTCTTTTGTGGCTCATGCCTTGCATGTAAGGTCTAAGAAACTATTGTCTAATACAAGATCCTAAATATGCTTCCTATCTTTTGTTCTAGGAGCTTTATAGTTTCGGTTCTTATATTTATATTGTTGATCCATTTAGAGTTGATTTTTGTATGTGTGTGAGGTAAGGATGCACCTTCATTCTTTCACATATGGATTTCTAGTCTTCCCAGCACTTTTGAAAGAGACTATTCTTTTCCAATTGAGTGTACTTGGAACCCTTGTCAAAACCAGTTGGCCATATGTGTGAGTTCATTTCACATTTAGTTCAAAATCTCAGCACTTGCCTTTAGCTTTTCTCCCTTATTTGCAATTTTAATATTATCTGTGATTAAGAAAAAAATCCATTTTCTTGTGTAAAATTGTGTTCTATTTTGAGAATAGAAAACTACGTATTTTCAAGATATAATTATTTTGAATGATGACTTGGGAAATAGTTTGGTTTACTGAAAAGAACAAGAGTTTTGGAGTAAGAACTTTAACTGTGTATTCATGATAAAGACTTTACCTTCCTGAGTGTTGATTTCCTCATCTGTTAAAAGAGGGTTTTTGCAGGATTGTTGAGGAGATTACATATGATTTGTAAAACACCATCCAGTCTCTGGGATGGAAGACATTAACAGTGGTTGCCTTTCATGTCTCTGGTGGCAGGGGGATTTCAAGTCTCAGCTATGGATCCCTCAGGTTGTGTTAAATTCTCAGGGGCCCATTTGAAGGTGACTCCTCAAGACTGGAGGTTGGGTGGCTCAGCTCCCTCCACAGCCACTGCCTCTGTAGGCTGGGCTGTGAGAGTTGCTGGGGTGGGGGCAGGAGTGAGGGCCAGGGAACAAAGTGTGCGTGTGTGTGTGTGTGTGTGTGACTGCCAATTTTAGGGATTTCGAGGGAAGCATCAGGATTTAATTCTATTCTTAGTTTATCCCTGTGATATTTGAAACTTGGGTTCTGTGATAAATCAGCACAGTCCTCAGTGCTTTTAAAGGAGAGGGAGTGGGATGCAATTGACAAAGAGTCATAGCTGGATGAGGGGAGGTAAGGGGTGGTGGCCTCTTGTGTCAGTGGTGGGAGAGACCCTTGTCCCTAAATGCTTTTTCTCCCACATATGATCTGAAATATTTGAAACAACACAGGATATTTTTTCTTTCCCTGTGAGATCCTTGTTTCTTTTTTCCTTTTTGTTTTCCCCTTAACTACCCATTCAGGTAGTTCACTCTGAAACAGAGTTTTGTCCTGGACTAGATTGAGAAGACCTGGCCAACTTGCTTATGACCTTGTCTGAGTCACCATATTTCTCTGGGTCTCTTAAAATTAGGTCCTTATCTACTCAATCTCTTCCTGTACCAGCCAGCCACACCATCCAGCCAGCCACACCATCCTGTAATTGCTGCCAGCATGGATGCTTGCTTCTGGAGGGGGCATCTTCAACAGTTTTAGGGTGCTAAGTGCCTGTGTCTGTGGGATGCTGAAGACAGAATTGAATTGTTTTTTAGCAGGCCCTGGCCTCAGGGGGTGCCTTTAAAAGAAAACTGCTAAGAAAGTTTCCCACAGTTTGAGAAAGCATCCTGTTGATTTTAGACTGAAGCTGGGGAAAGCAGAGCCGTCATTCCTGGGATTGTTCTATGAGTCCTGCCAAACTAGGACCCAAGGGAATGAGAGAAGTGATAAGACTGGTTTTAGGCAGTGTGAAAATTGGAGTCCGGAGTTCTGGGTTTGAGGCCCAGGCCTACCACTGATTAGTTGGATGAATTGGGCAAGTGACTTGACACTTCTGTGCTTTACTTTTTTCCACTGCAAAGTGGTACCAATCATCCTTTACTTGCGAAGATGGAGGAGAGATCGTGCTCACCCACTTATGCACCCATAGTTCAACTATCTTTTTTTTTAAAAAAAAACTTTTTTTAAAATTGTATAATATATATACAAAGCAAAGAAAGAAAAAAAGCAATAGTTTCCAAAGCACTTTCCAGCAATTAGTTACAGGACAAGTCCCAGAGTTTGTCATGGGCTACCATCCCATCATCTCAGATTTTTCCTTCTAGCTGTTCCAGAATATAGGAGGCTAGAAGGAATAGATATTTTTTTTTATTATCACAATTGACTTTTTTGGATGTGTGTGAAAAATAACATATATATTTCTTGTATAATATACAAGAAAACAGTAAATTTCAAAACACAGCACAACAATTAGTTGGAGAACAGATTTCACAGTTTGGTGTGGGTTACAATTCCACAATTTTAGGTTTTTACTTCTAGCTGCCCTAAGAAATTGGAAACTAAAAGGAATATCAATTTATAATAATTCGGCAGTCATACTCATTTGTTAAACCCTACCTTCTCTGTATAAGTCCACCACCACCTTTGATCTTTCTTTCCCACTCTTTAGGGGTATTTGGGCTCTGGCCATCAGAACTTTTTCATCTTGGAAGGGGCTGCCACTCATATAGGGTAAGGAGGTGGAGGTATCTGATGTTTGGAGAGGTTGGGCCCTCTAGGTTTCAGGACTTATCTGTTCCAGGGATCCACCTCGAGGTTATAGATTTCTGAAAAGTTACCCTAGTGCTTGGAACCTTTGTAGGATCTTATATATTGCCCTAAGTCTTCTTTAGGATTGGCTAGAATGGTTTTGGTTGAGGTTTGGCAAGTTATGAAAGGTGGCAAGGTCTAATTGAAGCTTGTGTAAGAGTGACCTCCGGAGTAGCCTCTCGAGTTATTTGAAGCCTCTCAGCCACTGATACTTTGTTAGTTACACTTCTTTCCTCCCTTTTGATCAGGATGGAATTGTTGATCCCCTGATGCCAGGGCCACACTCATCCTTGGGAGTCATCTCCCGCACCGCCAGGTAGATTTTCACCCCTGGATGTCATGTCCCGTGTAGGGGGGAGGGCAACGATCTCACTTGCAGATGTTCAACTATCATCTGAATACTGTTTATTATGTTCCCAGCAGCACTCTCAGAAGTGGGGATACACAATGGTGAATGGAACAGACCAGGCTCTCACAGTGCCTGTCATCCAGTGCAGGGAAATAAATAGAAAACTAACTAAATGAACAAGATAACTTTGGATTTTGATAACTGCTTTGGCGATACTATGGGCATAATGGAGGTGAAAGCCATTTGTAATTAGTAGCTACTGTGGTCATCTCACCACTAGCTGCTTCCTTCTGATCACTGTCCTTCCTATTTGACTGACTTTGGAGATGTCTTCTTCCTGGTACTGATTCACCAGAACAGCACCGGGCATGCCACAGAAATGGCATATTTTGTTTTCTGGCATAATTCACGTCTTTTCTCATCTGTCACTGAACTTGCCCCTCTGTGTCTCGCTCTTCATCAGGTAGATGTCTCTCTAGCACTCTCGGTTTGGGGATGCAGGATTCATAGTCTGGGCTCTTCTTAGAGTGGTGGGCTGTTGCCATAGCAACTGCTCCCTAGACTTAACAGTCATGTCCCGTGGAGGTGTCTCTTTGGGTTTCTTCAGGCTGTAGTCGCAGTTCTTTCTCTTCCTCAGATACCCGAGCAGATCTAACGCCCCTGCCTCTACTCTTCAAGTAGAGAAACTCTTTCAAAGAAGTCTGTCCAAAGCAGGTTTCAAGTCTTTTTAAGAAAACCGAAACCAGAAACAAAAGGGCCTTCCCTGCCAGGATAACAGAAGGTGCTATTCAGACTCTCTCCCTTATTTTGTTTTTTAATTTTTTAAAATTTTTATTAGAGAAATTGTGGGTTTACAGAAAAAGCATGCATAAAATACAGGATTCCCATATACCACCCTATTATTAACACCTTGCATTGTTGTGGTACATTTGTTACAGTTGGTGAAAGCACATTATTATAATTGTACTATTAACTATAGTGCATGTTGTAAATGGTTTACTGTTTGTGCATAGATTTAAATTTTTTTATCCTATTGCCATATATACAATAAAATATTTCCCCTTTTAATCACATTCAGATATGTATTTCAGTGCTGTTAATTATGGTCACAATGTTGTGCTGCCATCACCACCATCCATTACCAAACATTTCCATCATTCCAAACAGGAGATCTGTACATTTTTTTTAAAGAAAATAAAAATAAAAACAAAAAGAACACCCCAAACATCCTGTCCCCCACCCCTCCTGCTATTTATTTTTTGTCTTTTTTTCCTTAATCATCTGTCCTCACATTGAATAAAGAGAGTGTCAGATAGGCCTTAAGAGCTCTATGGTTATTCAGTTGTCTTCAAGAATCAAGGCTATTGGATTACAGTTTAACAGTTTAAAGTATTTCCCTACAGCTGCTCCAATACACCACAAACTGAAAAGGGATGTCTATATATTGCATAAGTATAACCTCCAGAATGACCTTTTGACTCTATTTGAAATCTCTTAGCAACTGAAACTTTATTTTGTTTCATTTCTCTTCCCCCTTTTGGTCAAGAAGGTTTTCTCACCCCCACGATGCCAGGGCCAGGCTTATCTCGAGGAGTCCCATGTTGCCAGGGAGATTTATACCCTGGGAGTCATGTCCCACAAAGGAGGGAAGGCAGTGAGTTCACCTGGGGAGTTGGCTTAGAGAGAGAGGCCATGTTTGCGCAACAAAAGAGGTTCTTGAGGGGTGTCTCTTAGGCATGATCATAAGTAGGCTTAGCTTCTCCTCTGCAGGAATACGTTTCATAAGGGCCAGCCCCAAGATGGAGGTCCTGGCCCATCAAATTGGCAGTCCCAGATGCTTATGAGAGTATCAGGTCTTTTCCCAGGAGGGGAAATGTAATATTTTCACCCTCAAGGGGACTTAGAAAATACTTTTATATCTTATGCCCAGATTACTCTGGGATGTATTGGGGCATCACAGCATCCTGTACAAACCAATAAGATCTCACTCCCTATTCAACGTTCTATGTGATTATAGTGTTTGAATAAGCTAAACATACAAGTCAAATTATATAGTGTGCTACCGGAAATGTAAATTTTTCACCAAATAAACATCTCTGCTTTTGGTCTCCCATAGAAGATGAAGTTTTAAAATGCAGTCAATATCTTCCTTACCCTTTAGTCTGATTTACCTTAGTCCTATCCAGATCAGCTTCATATCCCTAATTGAAGTCTGATCGCTTTTTCAGCGTCTGTAACAGTTGCTGTATGGAGTAATGCTGACTTTCTTAGCTATAGAACTCCAGGTGTGATCAGACTCTCTTTTGACTCTTACCCCTCTGGATCTTTCCAGACCTCCTGCAGACTCACACAAGGAACTCTGGTGGTGAGTGCTCCAGGCATTTTTTGAAGCATTCTTTTTAAAACTTCTCTGCTGTTTGGATCTGATGTTAGATTCAAAAGCCAGATTTATAAGGTCAGGAGAATCAAAGACGGCTAGTGACTCACATGCTTTCATGTTTCTCAGCCCTTGACTGATGGCAGTTTCTGGACGAACTTGTAACCACTTTCCTGGAGTCAGTGCAGGTAAAGGAAAGGAGCTCAGCAAACAGGGAAGGGGTGGGCGGCCTGCCTGAGCCCGAGCCCAAGCCTGGGCCTGTGATGTGGTTGGGCTGTGGTGCGCCCAGCTCTGCAGGCCCTGCCAACCCTGGGCAGACATGCGAGAGTACACACAGCTCGGTGCCCGCCGGCGCCTGAAAGAGCTCCTGGTCCCCTGCAGGGTGGGGCCAGCTGGGCTGTCTGCTCCCAGTGCCGCCGTGGGGTTGTGCTTGGTGTTTTGGAAGCAGCCAGGGAGTGAAAACAGGAGGTGTGTTGGTAAAATTCCTGTAAATAGCCACTCGCTGTGTGACTTCATGCATATGTTTCATCCTGGAAAAGACGGGCTTCTTTTCTGGTTTTTAAAGACGATCAGGGAAGGACAGCTACGTTCACTTCTGTAATCCTTCTTCTCTAATCTTCAAACCACAGATCTTGATCCATAAGTGGGGCATGAAATCAATTTAGTGGATCACAGACAGCATAGCAGAAGAATGAGGAGGAAAAAAAGATGTTCAATGAAATGTTAATTTTTTGGGTGCAGTAATGGCTTTGTGGTTGAGAAAGAGAATGTCTTTATTCTTAGAAGATGCATGCCGAGCTAGGTAGGTGTCAAATGTCAAGATACCTGTAATTTGCTTTCAGATTAAACCAAAAATGTACACACATGTATTGAGGGAATGATAAAATAAAATAAATAAAATAAAATACATTTGGCAAAATGTTGACGGGGGCAATTTTGTCCACCAGGGGATATTTGGCAATGTCTGCAACATTTTTGATTGCCACAACTTGGGAAGAGATGCTACTGGCATCTAGTGAGTAGAGAGGCCAGGGATGCTGCACAACATTCTGCGATGCACAGGATGGATCCCACAACAAGGAATTATCTAATCCAAAATGTTAGCAGTGCTGAGGCTGAGAAACCATGTTGATTGTACCATTTTTCCAGCTTTTCTGTAGGTTTGGGATTTGCAAAAGTAAGTAAATAAATGAAACAAAATAGACTTATGAAGAATAGAAAGCCTCAGAGTACTTCATATGTTGCACATAGTAAAGGGAATTATTGTTTGGCAAAACTTGTTTTGTTTCTTCAGATAAATATGTTTATCTGTACTGGGGCATGATATTAATGTATTTCTTATGGGGATTGTGCTAATTTTGAAAATACTACCTAATCCCTATCCTTCTGGCGGCCCTTGCTGTTGGAGACAGAAAGTTTATGAAACTCTACGGCGCTCACTTACAGCTTAACCACAGTGATAGTATAACTGATCTTGTATTTATAATGTGTCACACTCACTGTGCCAAGCCTTTTGTATGCATTATCTTATTTAATCTCCACAATAACCTTTGCGAAGTGGGTACTATTCCTGCCCTCATTTTGCAAATTGACCACTTAGAGAGGTCAAATTGAATTCCAAGGGTACACATCTAGTAAATGGCAGAACAGAAATGTGGGCCTCACAGACTCCCCCATCCAAGCTCTTTATTATGCCATTCTGCCTCTTACCCGCTTGAATCTTCCAACCTCAATATTATTTGTTTTGAAGTGAGAGGAGCCTTAGGTCCACTGAAGATTGGAGTATGCCTGTCAGCAAGCAACCAAACTCTTTGCTCAGTTCTAATCCATCTTCCGGAGACTGCATGTGTAAGTTCTAGCTCTATTTCTAGCCTCAAAGAAGGATGGATGGCGCGCTTCTCGAAGTGGTGAGAATTTGACCAGAAAATAATCTTTAGGGCGGAATGGCATAAAGGCAACAAGTGATCATGAAAAATATTTGACTCAAATTCCAAACCTAAAGACGAACACTTTCCAAAAAGCCCAGAGTACTGTGTGTGAGGAGCAAATTGAGGAGCTCACACCTCTCTTTCCATGGGAACAATTTCCAGAACGTAAATTGGGTTTCACAGAATTTATTGAGATCCCTCACAGTTGCTCCTACTCCGTGTGATCAGTATATAGACACCATCAGTTCTCCAAAGAAGTGTGGGTCCTCCAGACTTAGGACAAGAATTGACCAAATCCAGACTGTGGGTGCTGCCTGGCTACAGTTTGCAAGCAGAGGCCAATTACTCTAAGTTTATGGACCTGGTTAAACATTGGGACCTGGCAACACTCCCTCCTGTTGTTCAGCATGTCTTAAAATTGAGCTAAATAAATAAAGCTCCTGGAGAAGATTTGTCGCCCATAGACAACCTCTAACAGAGTACTCTGATGTTAGTTAAAGTATTAACTAAAAAACTTTTTATTCTTCAGGCACTTGGGGAACCAAGTGACTTGGTCTCCTTGGTGAGTGTTGTGTGTTCTCACCTCAGATCACAGTTTGGTAAGTAGCTCACAGCTGGTGGTAGAGCAAGCTGGGCAGAGGGAACTCTGCCATTTTCATTTGGGGAACAAGATATCAAACCTCTGCTTGGACTTAGGGACAGTCCAGAGGTGGGATGAGGCACCAGTCCATCGCAAGCCTTCTCTATGTCTTCGTCATACTTAGAGCCCAGACCACTAGGCTTTTGTGGCTCCTGCACTGGCCATTTGAGATGAGATAAAAGGGGCTTTCTGAGAGCCAGGTGGTTCTGCCTTTGGCAACAGCTGGTGGGCCCCCTATCAGCGCGGGACAGCTGTGGTCAACCTGAAATTTCAGAGTTTTCCCCAACGGACAGTTGATATTCATTTCTACCTCTCATGTTCTCCTGGGAGGTTAATAGAGATCAGCTTATATTTTATTAATTTTACATCTTTCTGCTTTAACTCTTAAAATACCTCTCACTCTAACACATAGGGATCCTCACACATGGATACTTTTTCCACAGAAAGCTTGAAACACAGCAGGCGAGTCATCACATGGCTGCGTGAGGGGATGGAGAAGACTACTTGGTGTTTTTTTCTTCCCACTTTTAAAAACATTGGGATATAATTCCCATACCACACATTTACTCTTTTAAAATGTACAGTTTGGTGTTTTTTTTCAGTATATTCAAAAGGTGCAACCATCATCCCGTCTAATTCTAGAACATTTTGATCTTTTATCACTTGTTTTAATTCCAGTTTTTCCACACCATCATCCTTTGTGCCATCATGTGCCTTGTGATCCGGCATTTCTTAAGGGTGCGCCACTATTGTTTGTGGGATTTTCTTCCAAGCTACTGACACAAAGTCTGCACATTTTGATGCTCATGTTTACCCAGTGGTGACTGGTAGAGTCAGACAGCAGTTACGGTATGATTACCTGCCTCCCTGGCTGACAGCAATCATATGACACATGCTGATGATAGAGATGTTGACTTGTGAAAACATATGTCTTAGGCTTGAACTCCGTATTTATCTTTTTAGGTTCAATTCCAAAGTTGCCGCATCTTCTGTGACACACTTTCTGACTCAGTTCTCTGGGTGGAATCATTTAAACCTTCATCTGAATTTCCTGGTGCTTTTAACTAAGCCCTATGATTGCCTCTGTTGTATGACATTATTTATGCTTGTTTACGTATTGTCCCTCTCTCTAGACCATCATCCTGGTCTTAGGAAATAAGTATGCTGTTCGTATTGTGTCCCCTGTGTCCAGTATGATGTAAGGAATGAAGTAATGTTTATTGTCTGAACAGTGATAATAAGGGCCTACAAATTATAAATAAGTAGGAGGGGGGATGTTTACAAAAACCTTCATGGATGTTAATCTCCTTTTGGTGCAGCTTGTTGGTGAAATTAAAGAGCACTTCTTAGAGAATTAGGATCATTCAACTTAAAATGTAACCAATGATGGCCCATTGACACACTCTGGGATCTGTCCTGTAACTGCTTGTTGAAGAGTGCTTTGAAAAGTACTGCTTTTTTCTTTCTTTGCTTTGTTTATATGTTATATTATACAGTTAAAAAGTTAAAAAATGTAGTCAAGGAGAAATTAGAGAAGTTGGGGAAAACACGGTGAAATAGACAACGATTGAGTTGCTAATGGCAGCAAAAACAGAGGGGATGTGGTTGTGTTTAGGGTCTAGGAAAGAGATGGAAATTTAGAATTTCCAGGATGGCCAACCAAGGCCTGATGACTTGTTGCTTGGCTGAGGTGTGACTTCTGGGAGATTGGCAGGTCTGGGGGCGATGCTGGCTACAACTTGTCCATCCAGCAGCCTCTGGATCATAATTCACTTTCCTCCAGCAGGAAGAGGATATGCTGAGGGATTGCCTGACACAACTGGCAATGCTGCTTCTCATGCTAGACTGGCTTTCCCATTTTATGTAGTTATTTAGAGATGAGCTAGCAGGATTCAACTCAGCAGGGCCTGATGTGATGGCTTCTGATGAGTCCCAATCAGTCATAGCCTCACCCAGCTACCAGCAATAATTACCTGTTGCTGGCTCCCTCCAGGCCAGGCTGGAATCCAGGAGCCCCTGGGACAGCAATGTGTTAGCACCTTTCCCGCTAATGTGTGGATCTGGAAATTGTTGGTGTCTGTACTGAGTGTTCAGAAGGCCCTGTGTGCCTGTCCTCATTGAGCACAACCCTAGATGTGTGGTTGGTTCGTCCACCAGCATTGTTATACCCGGTCCCTGATTTCCAGGTCCCCATCAGTTCCCTCTCCTCTCATAACTTGCTCTTGGCATCTCTCTCCTGCACCTCCAAAGGCCTCCCTGAGTCTCACTCACACATTCACCCAACCCTAGGAGCCTTCTAGATAAGGAAGCAAGGATTTCCTTCCTTCTACAGAATAGACCCCTGAGCCTCCTGGAGTTTGCTCGGCCTCTTGAAATTCAGCCATTTGAAATGCTGGACTCTCCCTTAAGTGGAAGAGAAAGAAAGAACAGCTTTATCTGTCCTGGCTAATTTCTTAGCTTTTGCCCCGACTTTCAGCCATTTTCTCTTTTTCATCCAAAGCACTCCAGCATACTTTGTGGCTAGGGCATCTCTGCCAGGAAGACTGATAAAATTGAATTTCTATATTTGTAAAACTGAGGACCTGTTACTCGACTAAGAAGGACCATATAGATGGAGCTCTCTGTGAGATCCGTCTTGAAATAAGCTTCATCTGTTATCCAGCATAACCAAGCTTCTCGAGGAACAGTGGCTGCATCACCTTCATCTTCTCCAATTCCTTACCACTTAGTTGTTACCTCTGCCTTGATCCTCTGTAACTTTGCTACTCAGACCAGAAGCACTGACAGCTCCTGAGAACTTGTTAGAGATGGAGAGTCTCAGTCATCTGCCCCCCACACCCCAGACCTCTGGAATCAACATCTGCATTTTACTACTAAGTTCATGCTTGGTACTAGCATTTGGTGCTAGAGATTTTTATCTACTGATGCTAAGGAGACTCGTGTTCATGGAGCACCTACTATGTGCCATTGCCTTTTCTACTACAAGGCACTGCCTGAGGGCAGGATCCTTATGTTGTATATAGCTCATTCATTCATCCATTTGATTTAATTTAGTGTTCGATGTGTGCTGGGTACTGTGCTAGCACTGCGAGTATGAAAGTAAACATGCCATTGTCCTGGACTGCAATGAGCTCACAATGATTGTGAGGCTATAGTAGCAGCAGAGTGTGCTGCACACAGTAGGCCCTCATCGGGTGTTGTCAAAGTGGCTGATTCCAGTAGGTTGGTGTGCGACCCCTCCCCATCTGCCCAGGATGTGGAACAGTGTATGGGGTGGCACTTGCAATGAGGAACCCAAGATGAGGGTGGGGAGCCTAGTGTGTAAAGGGCCTCATCATAGGCCTATGTGACAATCCAGAAACATGGACGTTTGAACAGGAAGTGGTATTAGCATGAAGCAAGAACTAAACAATCCATGTTGTTTGGCCATTAAGCTCAATAGGTGACATTTTTTGTGTTTACCTGCTTGTTTATTTGTTCACCTAAATCCAGAGGTTGGCTAACATTGGCTCATGAGCCAAGTCTGATCTGCTGCTTATTTTTGTAAATAAAGTTTTATTGGAGCAGAGCCATGCTCATTTTTAAATTACTGTCTATGGCTGCTTTCACTCTGGAATGGCAGCAGAGTTGAATAATTGTAAGCAATTGACTACATAGCTGAAAATATTTACTATCTGGACCTCTGCAGTGTTGCCTGGTCCTGACCTAGTCTTCCACTTCAGCTAAAATTAAAAAGAAAATGTTTTTAATTGCTTTAAAAGTATATATTAATTTAGATAGAAAATTCTGTAATGATGTAACAGAGTTATTTGTTATTTCCTCTGGGGAATTTGATTGGGAAAAATTAGGGAAATGGAACACTTGTAATTTCTCCTTAATTTCATACTTTTTGAATTTTTAATGATCAGAATCTATTACTTTTATGTTAAATCAGACTATTTTGTTATATTAAGTAAGCTATTTTTGATAATCTGTTTTTATTATATGATAAAAAGGACTATTTTTAATTATAAAGCTATACGTCTGTACATGTTTATTATAAATATTTTGGGAAATAAAGGAAGGCAGAGGGAAAATTAAAACCACTCAATAATTATACCACACAGAAATGTTGGTACTGTTACTATTTTGGTGCATATTCTTCTAGCTTTTCATTGGAATGCATTTTTTATTTTATTTCATTTTTTTTTTTTTTTTACATGGGCAAGCACCGGAAATCGAACCCGGGTCCTCGGGCATGGCAGGCAAGCACTCTTACCTGCTGAGCTGCCGTAGCCCGCCCATTTTTTTTTTGAGTTTTTTATTTTGGTGTACGTTTTACTTGTCTTTTGTCTGAGTGTGTATAAATGCATGTATGTGTATTCGTATGTATATAATATATTCACTATCTTTTTAATATTATAAATTTTTAAAAAAAATTTGACATTGTGAACATTTTCTTGGGTCTTAAATAGTTGTCTACCAAACATTTTAAATGGTTGTATAGTATTGTAGCCTATGGATAGGCGATGATGTATTTAACTGATTGCTCATTGTTAGAAATTTATATTTTTCCCAGGTTTTTTATAAGGAAGGTTATGGTGAACATTCTGTAGATAAATCTCTGAAGACATGTGGTATGATTTTTATAGGATATATTTGTATACATTGAATTGCTGGTGTAAAGTATTTACAAGTTTTTAAGTTTTATTTTCTATTTTTGGCTACTTTTTGATAAGGTTGTGCCAATTTAAATCCTCAACAGTGTGACCGAGAATGCCTGCTACTCAGAACCTTTGAGATGTATTATCAAAAATAGCAACAATATCTTTGCTGCTTCCATCACTGGTTTCATGCTTTCTTAATAGACAGTTTCCTCTTCCAATTGATTATTTGGACTTCAACTTCCCACTGTAATGTTGAGCAATAGGTTTTGCCCTACAGTTTTCTAGGACCATTTAAGTCCTTATCTATTAATACTTAAGTCCTTATCTACTAATACTTGGCAGTACTAGAAATCAGCATCAGTATCAATCAATTCTGGGCTTTGGTCACAGCCTGCATCCATGATCTCCTCCTCCATTTGAATGTGTTTGATGGGTGGTGAATCTGGCGGGGTTGCAGGTCATAGCATGTAATAGTTCACACATTACATGCTTTATCTTGAGGGTGGGTGATCTTCCTTCTTCTCTCCTTGGCCAAAATTCTTTAAAGAGTAATATAAACTTTCTGCCTCCAGTCTCGCCCCATGAGGTTCTGCTGAAATTGGAAAGTCAGAAAGGAATTTCTAACTACCTAGTCCAGGAGCTTTCTCCTAGGTCTTATCCTTCTTAACCTTTCTGTAGCTTTTGATATTTAACTGCTCCTTCTTGGAAAGTGTTCTGTCCACATCCACATTTAACTATTCCTACTCCATCTCCTCTGCTGGCTATTCTTCCCATCAGCTTCCTTTAAATATTAATATTCCTAAAGTCTATCCTTGCCTCTAGTCTCTGTTTGTTCATGTTTTATGCTTGTAACCTCCTAAATCTATCATCTGCAGATGATACTCTACCTTGATCATCTCAAGACCAACTTGTCCAAAATCTAACTCGTCATCTCAGTCTCTCCTTGCCCCCATTCTAGTTCTTCCTAGGTTGAACAGCATCACCATCCACCGTTTCCCCAATTTGAAAAGCTCAGAAACCTTCTTTTTCTGCTGTCTGCCTTGCTGTCACCATCCAACATGTCATCAGGCCTTGTTGGTTTTCTCTATGAATGTTCCTTTGTGCAAGCCATCCAGAACTGAAATCCAACCCTCCTCATGTTTGGCTTAAATTAGAGCAGAGATTTTGAACCCCATTTCCAGCTTCTAGTTTTTCCCAGAGAGAGAGTTCGCTTTCCATGTTGCTGCCAAAGCTATCTTTCTACAATACAGAGTTGACAAGTCCTTCCTCCATTAAATAAATCTTTTGGTGACTCTTCACAGATCACAAAGGCCTTCATAATCTACCCACTGGCTTCCCCTTCTGGCTCACATCCTGTACCACCTCCTGTCCTGTTGGGAGTCTGCCCCTCAGCCAGCCCTCATTTCCTCTGAGTCTTAGCCTACTCCAAGTCTTCTGCCCGCAATGCCCTGACCTACCCTGACCTTGCCTGACCTTGCAAGACCTTCCACCTTCTTCCTCAGGGATTACTCACTTCCTGCTCTCTGCTCCTTGGTGCTTTGGTCATATCCCTGGTTGAAGCAGTTACTGCATTGTCATTCCAGTTAATTGTAGGCTCTCCCCTCTTGCCCCTGCTAACGATGAGTTCATTGTGGACACGATCTTGCCTTGTTCAGCTCCGCATCTCCAGGGTCTAGCACAGAGCTGGGCACAGAGCACTTACTCGGAAAGTGTTTATTTGACTGATGTCCTCGCCAAGCTAGGTAACTGATATTTTAAAGAGTAGATGTTAGACTCCTAGTTCTTCTAGTTTTCCTAGTTTTCAGTGACTACAACTAAGATAATAGTTCATCAATGATCAACTTTCATGTTGATGTATCTTTTGCTGTTGATCAGACATACATCTTAGATCTATCAAGGGGAGGGAGGCTTACTCTGTGAAGGCAGTGTACTTTCTGCAGTTCAAATATGGATTTGCAAAGTGTAGACTTCCTGGAAGGCATATGTTTTTCATCTTCAAACAGTAAGTCAAAAGGTAAATGAAAATTAAGACAATTCCAGTTGGCAGAAAAATTAATCAAGATTAACGGTTCCTTCCGTAAGTACTTTGGGATTTAGCCTGTTCCTGCTAGTTTAGAGAAAGGCATTTGCTTGACTGATTGTGCCCCATATAATTTGAGGGTTTCAAGGGCATTAACATTCATGCCTGGCAGCTTGTGAGCTTTTTCGGGAAGGGCACTTTACCGCTTTGAGTCTTAGTGTCCTCATCTGCAAAAGGGACACGATGATACTGCATTGTAGGGTTGTTGTAAGAATTAAATGACAAACTGTTGACAGCATCCACTGCTCTGGGGCCTGGCAAGTAGAAACCTCTCAACAAAAGGCAGCAGCTGAGGGGTCTAGCCCCTTGCAGGCGCACAGTGGGAAGTCGCCAGAAAGCGCTGGCTACAGGCAGAACAAGCCCTTGGTCGGACTACAAACTAGTTCTCCTTTATCGCAACTTAAGAAATGACTCAATTGACGTTACCTGAGACTGAGCAGGTGCGAGATGGTTAGTTAAGAGTGGCCACATCCTCTTGCTTTAAAATTCACTGACCGCAGAAGAGGTTTTTGGTTAATGGGCAGTTTTCAGGGATTGTCTGAACCGCCCTGACACTTGTATGCCAGTTGTGAATGAAAGTATATTTTTCTGGAGAAAGAACACTTGGCTTTTATCAGCTTCTCAGTGAGGTCTGCGACTTTAAAAATGTTAAGAACCACTAGCCAGGAGTCCTACAAATGGGAGAAATTTGAATGTGCATTGCTTTTCTATCTCCTAGGATGTGATGGAAACTGCACATTATACTAAGCAGTTCTACTGTCAGACTGCTATGTGGCTTAGACATTTAGATGGAAAACGAGTCCTTTTTAGTAGAGACAGGCGTGCGACGTGATTCTGCTTTGTCATGGCTTCTGTTCTTGTTACAAGCCCTGTAACTATTCTTCCAGGGACTGTCAGCCCTCACATGCAGACAAGAGCTGTAGTCCTGTAGGAGGCTGTAGCAGGCTCTGGGAACAATGCTGCCGGGATGTGTGCATATGTGTGTGTGTGTGTGTGCACATGAGTGTGCATGTGAATGGATTTGCCTGGGTTTGTACACCAGCTGCTGGGGTGGAAGGCACAGTCTATAACCCAGGAACTCTATAAAAGAGCCATATTCAATGACCCTAGTGCAAATGGAAGACAAGCCTTGATCTTATCAAGCCTGGCTCTAACCAGCAGCCTCTGGAGGCTCACCAACTTTCACAGAAGACCTGGAGAGCAAAAAATGGCCCATCCTGGAGAAGCGTCTTCCAGGCAAGATTGGCCTTATAGACCAAGATGCTTCTAGAGGAGGCTTTTTCTTTCATTTTGTGCTGGGAGAGGGCATTGCAGAAAGGTCAATTCTGGCTCCTCTCACAGGTTCAATCAGAACACGGTTGTAGCTCCAATTTCTCCTCGGAGACTGAAGGAGACTGTGGATTGGGATCTTGTGTGTACAGATGGCCTGACTCACTGTTTTGTTTTGACACGTCAGATTGAGTGTGATGAGATGTAGCCTGGTGGTATTCCATGGCTGTACATGGTTCCTGACGGAAATTTGTTTATTCAGCAGCAGATTGATGCTTCCTTTTGATAGGATCACACTGCTTCTTGTATTTTGGAGACAATTGTACTCTAAATTAACACAACTTTCCCTGTAAGTAAATGAAAGTTCTTTATGTTCTCTGCTGAAGAAGAAAAAGATTATGCCATGAGATTTAAGCCTGAGTTTGTCTTCATGCATATTACATTCAGGTTTTTACAATGAGTGTTTGATTTCGCAGTAGAGGAATATTTATTTCCATATCTGCCAAATGCTTCTCCAGGCAGCCAGCCTCCATACAGATTTTAATTGCTAAACCCACTTATTCTGACTCAGTGTCTGTTTGGTAAAATGTCTAGAGATACAAAAAGTAGGGGGACAAGTGAGCTGGGCCCAGATGCTTTCCTATGACTAACAGAATGTCCACCCAAAGTTGGGAGATGACAGCCTGCTGGCATGTCAGGGGTGGGTGGGTTTCTCAGAACTCTTATTTAAAGCTGTGTCCTATACTACTAAAATTATAATTTGTGAATAAGCATTGAATTAGAGTTGTGGGGCTGAGGTGACTCACAGCTGCCAACTGTGACTGGGTCTGAGGAATGTCTTTTACGTCCCCATAGCTCAGGCGAGAGGAGAAAGACAGAAAGCACCCAGTGGGGAACTTTTCCAAGGTGTTCCTGGATGTCATTTCTGCAGCAAACCTGCATCCCTGGGCTTTCTCTCCACCCATTTCCCCTGTCCCTTTAGAAGAATAGGCTTATGTCACAGTATAATTGGCTCAGCCTCTGGATCCCAGTGAGAAATGCTTGAAAATTGAGACTTTGGGCCCCAAGGTCATGAGTCCTGCCTCAATCTCTAGGACAGCCCTTGCAGGGGCAGGTGGGACAGGGTACACACGTAAATTTGGAAAGTGGGTGTCATGGCCAGAGTTAGATCTAGCCTAAAATTCATTCATCATTTAAGACATGGCTCATGGGTTTTGGGAGGAGTAGATAATCTTTCAAAGGGCCTGGACCTCTCTGCCAAGCTCCATATTTCTGGCAGATGGGAAAAAGCCAGCTCCCTCAAGCTGAAATTCAAGTGCTCAGGGATTCATGTAGCCACTCTTGTAAAATTTTTCTCTGGGGTCCTTTATGTCATCTTGTGTGTTTATGTCGTAGGATGCTAGATACCTCATTGGATTGCTTCGGAGTGGACCCCATTAGGATATCCCAGTGACAAATGAAGAATTGTGGAGGATGGGTGAGGCGGCCACTGATATCTTTTGCCACTAACATATTGGTTTGAACTCACTCATACTAATTGATCAAAATTTTGAAAAATCAGTAATAAAGTTCTGAGATAACAGGTTTCAGGAAGCACAGTTTTCAGGGCAACAGGGTAGAAAAGTCGCAGAACAAAGGGCTCTGGCAGGAGGACTGTGGGTGGCTTGTGGGTGAGACATGAAACAACTTAAAGGCTGCAACCCAGTGATTTTCAATCTAGCACCATTGCTCCTGGGCTGTGGCTAGAGACACTTTTGGTGTCACAGCTGAGGGGAAAGGTGCTACTGGCATCTAGTGGGTAGAGGCCAGGGATGCTACGAAACATCTTATTCTGTGCAGCACCATCCCTGACAACAAGGAAATATCCAGGCAAAAATGTCAATAGAGCCACTCTTGGGAAACTCTATTGTAAATGGACCCCAAAGGGAGCCATTGCATGCACACATTTTCTTGAACTACTTCTTGAATTTTGTGTGTAATATTCACCAAACATTTTGGGAGCATCATCTGGCACATGCTGAGCTGAGTGGGAGACTAAAAGATGACTAAGACCAGTTAGGGAGAAAGATGTGTCTACATTTCTCCTATCAGGTGCAACAGGACACTGTCATTTAGGTTCCAATCTCTTTACTAGATTGAAAGCTCCCAGAGAGACCGTTGTGTCCCTCAGGCTCTCACAGCATCAACTGTAGTTTTGATGGTGACCTGCGTTTTTAACAAATGGCTGTACCCATTTGGTGGTGGTGGTGGGAGGCTTCGAGGCAAACTTCCCTGTGGGACCTGTGCTATGGCTGAATCCCGTGAGTCGGGTGGGCCCCCTGTTGTGAGGTCCTCTGGTTCCTCCTCCATGCAGCATCCCCTTTGTTGGGCAGACTTGTCTTGGTAACTGAGCTGAATTGTGGAATGTGATTGAAAGAGTCCAGACCTCTTCCTCTTTCTCAGTAGTGATTATTCAAGGCTAATTTGAATAGTTCTGCAGAAAAGCCCCCACATCCGGCCTCAGGAAGCCCTACTCAGAGGTGTGTTCTTATGTGAGTGTGTCCTGGCAAGGGAACTTTGGAGAAGGAGGAAAACCATCTGGGCCTCTCATGTTAGTCATTCTCGCCACCTTTGACTGTGCGTTGAGCCTGAACAGCTCAGTGAACTACAAAGGTTTATTCCACAGTACAAATTCTGCCTTGAAGGAGATCTTGGAGATGGAAAAGCCAAAGGACATGAATCCTGCTGAAGGCTGCCTGGGGCTGCTGCCACCCCACCCCAGCCCATCCAGGGGATACATCCCCATTTCTCTTCCTTTGGAACAAGGATGCTTGGGCAATTCCTTTGCTGATGAACTTATAGCATGACGTATCTCTTTAGTATCACACATTGTTCTTCTTTATAGTTTATATCAAACAGCCTAAAGCAGGGTGGTAGGTGCTGCAGAGTTATTGCAAGGGGTCTGTGCATGTGTACAACAAAACTTGCCTGTCAATTTAATATGTACGTTTCACACATGTATATTCTATTTTTCAAATGTATGCAAATTACATTAAATGCAGCTATAATTAAAATACAGGAACTAAATGAAAGGTGCTGAATTCCGAGTGAGCTGACATTCTCCTGCTACTCATAACCAGTTTTGAATCTGTCTTCTCCTTGCTTTGGATCCCTTCCACTTCCACCTCTTTGATCTGGTACTAGGTCTTGTCGATAACTTCTTCATAATCTCATATATGCTTCCTTTCTTCCCCACCCTTACCACCCTATCTGGCCCTTACTACTCCACCAGTCGAAGATGACCAGAGCTGCCCACCTGGTCTCCAGGTGCTAGTCTAGGTCATCTGGCACACTGCCATATGATTAATTGGTTTAAAAATATTGAGGCTTTCCAGTCTCCTTAGACTGATATATTCAAAATGCTTCACAGTCTGGCATTAAGAAGTAACTCTTGAACACCATATGAAAGTCACCTTCTTATTTACATGCCCTAATATTTTTAAAATAACTTAGAAGGCCAGGTTCAAGTGTCCCATGAAAATACTAATTAATTTGTAATTAGTGTGTAGAATTATTTTATTATTTTACCAAACTTTCCAAGTAAAAGTCATCAATAAACACATAGCATACAACATCATATAGTATCATGGACTGCAATGAATAAAATTTTTTTTTCATTTTCCCAGATCTTATTTTTAAAATGAGGAATTCATCTCTTAATCCCTTTAATTAAGTTGCCAGAAAAGCTACAGAGTGCTATGCATGAAAAAAGGCCAGGAGCCACTGGCTCAGTTTAAAGACAACAAATTTTGTACTATTTTAGCTTCACCCTGCTTGGATCTGGGGTGTGAGGAGCAGAGAAAAGCATAATGTCCCATAAAGGCCCTGCTGACTCCCTCTTGTGGAAAACGGGGAGAAAACATGTGACAAGTTGCTTTATTGACAAATACTGTTTTATCGAAACAGCCCCAAGAAACCTGGCCTGCAAAATGGGATCTGAGACAGAATTGTGTGCTGCTGTATATTGCAAAAATGATTGGGAAGCCATCGGGGGTGGGGGTGGGGGTAGAGAATAAATTTAACAACTGGAATGCGCGGATGATTAAAGTACCAAATTTTAGCAATTGTTTCATCATTTGCCCACAGTAAACCTTTCCACCAGGACTATTTACTAGGGACAAACTGGTTTGGGGGTCTCTCTTTCTCCCTTTTCATTTTTATGATGGGGAGAGGGAGAAAGGACCGAGATGGGTGGAGCATGGCAAAAGTTCCTGCTCCTGGCAGGGACTAAGCTCAGGCCCCTCTGTATGCCCAGCCACAGCCTGGAGAGGTCCAAGGAGTCCTGGGGTTGCCTAGTGTCCAGCTCAGAACTCTATATTCCAGTTCCCTTCCTGTTTGCTCTTTCTCCTGACTGCCTTCAACCTCCTTTCCAGCATTTCTGTCTGGCCCTAGCACACTTGCCAGTCACAGGTAGGCCTTTTGGTCTTCTCTGTTTCTTCTCATTAGACCAGAGGTGAGAGGGGTTGGGGAATGTTGGGGGATTGAAAGGAATGAGGGGGTTGGGGAAAGACTGACTACGAGGTATTTCCAGGGGCTGCGATAAGGGTTTCACATCCAAGGGGTGGGAACAGGACCGGCAATGATTAGCAGGTCTAATATGATGTGTAATGCATGAAATGCATCAAGTGTTTTGCATGTTTCAGTCTCAACGATTGCACCATGGGGTCCTTTTTTGATGGCAGAGAGACAGCATTGTTTTAATACATTGGCTAGTTAAACACTGGAGATGTCCCTTGCTTGCCTACCTTGTGTTGCCTTCCTGCTCTTGTCTTGGAGGTCAGTTATCCCTGTAGGTTCATCTGGAAGGTCCGTAAGTCAGGGTGGACTGATTTCTGCATGGGGCCCCCTAGCATCCTGGCTATGCTCTGCTTGTTGCATTATCACACTGTACTTTGCCAGTTTACTTGGTGGTAGCCACCATCACACTCCCTTCCTCTAGGCAGCAACTAACCACATTTTAGTAACTATGTCTTACTGACCTACATATCCCCAGGTCCTAGTCCCCTACAGGCACACTTGGATCTCAGATCTCAGAGGGAAACTGACAATGGGATTAGGAGTGGGGGGGGGGGGGGGGAGAAAATTGCACATGATGCAATTTCTGGGTGTGCCGTTAAGAATGGGTAGAGGTTTCCTGGAAGAGAGAGCATTTCAGAAAGAAGTGACGATATGAACTTGAAGTGTACCATCCTTAGACTGGCACTAGAGTCCTTGCACTGTGTGCTCACTTTAGGGGACTGCTCTGGCCCTCCTGCAGTGCCTCCCCCCTCAAAGTGCAATAGATTTATGGGAGAAGGGTATGTGCTCGTGCAAGACTACCACCTTCTAGACCCTGGTCTTATAACCATGAGCCCAGAATTGCCCAAATAGCCCTGAACTGCTTCTAGGCCATTGTGGGCCTCTTCCCTGGGTTGCTCCTTGCTGGGTCAGACTGTGTCACTGCTGTGCAAACCCCGATGCCCAAGATGGCAATTTTGTGGGTTATGGATGGAGCTTGTATGCTAGTGTTGGGCTGTCCACACATATGCATGAAAGGTTCTTCAGGTGCAGGGCAATCCAGGGATAAACAGAGAAGGATGGCAGGCCATGGGCTGGGGGCCAAGGGCTGGCTTTCCTCAAATGACACATTCTGGTACAGAACTCAAAGAAGTTTGAAAATTCTAAATTCTAAATTCCAAACCTGGTCTTCCTTGCCATTATGGAGGAATGTGTTAAGGTGGGAGGAAAGAAAATATTTCAACTCACTAGACTGACTTTAATAAAAAAGATAGGCAATAACAAGTGTTGGGGAGGAGATGGAGAAATTGGATCTCTTGTACCCTACTGGTAGGATGTAAAATGATGCAGCTGCTGTGGAAAACAGTTTGGTGGTTGTGAAAAAGTTGAACATGGGGTGGGTGGAGGGTAGTTCAGTGGTAGAATTCTCGCCTGCCATGCAGGAGACCTGGGTTTGAGTCCTGGTTCATGCACTTCCCCAATAACAAACAAACAGGCAAAACAAACAAAAACAAACAAACAAAAATTCAACAAAATGGCTCTGTAATAATGGGATACTCACATGGAAAAATAATGAAATGTGACTCTGCCATACAGCATAAAAAAAAAGTTAAGTTGAACGTAGAATTACCACATGACCCAGCAATTCTCCTCCTTGCTATATATGTGAAAGAATTGAGAGCAGGGACTCAAAGAGATATTTGCACATTAGTGTTCATAATGGCATTATTCCTAAAAGCCAAAAGGTGGAAACAATCCAAGTGTTCGTCAATCGATGACTGGACAAACAAAATGTGGTATATCCGTATAATGGAATATTATTCAGCCATATAAAGGAATGAAGTGCTGATACATGCTACAACATGGGTGAACTTTGAATATATTATCCTAAATGATAGAAACCAGATACAAAAGGACATAAATTCTATGATTCCATTTATATGAAATGTCCAGAATAGGCAAATTTATAGACACAGAAAGTAGATTAGTGGTTGCCAGGGGCTGGGGGACATGGGGACATGGGAAATTGGTGTGACTGATAATGCTGCCGGGTTACTTTTCAGGGAGATGAAAAGTTCTGAAATTAGGGAGTGGTGATGGTGCACAGCTATGGCTGCACTAAAAACCAGTGAATTGTACACTTTAATGGGGTGAATTTTATGGTAAGTGAATTATATCTCAATTAAAAAATAAAATGTTTTGTTAAATAGCTTCTTAGCTCGATTTAGAAAATTTAATATTTGCACATAGAGTACATGGACTTTCATTTGCTCTTCCACCCTGGGCCCAGCTAAGGTCACCGCAAGTGGGAGCATGAAGGTGAGAAACATCATCAGATGATTTGTCAACTGTGAGATTTTCAGGGAACCTGGAGCATAATGCTCAAAGTGGGGAGTCATAGGAAGGGAGGCTGGTGCAGAGGCAGGGCTGCGTCACAGAGGGCTTATAAACCATGGGAAGGAGCTCAGACTTTATTGGAGAGTTTAGGTTGTAGGTAGGCTTTAAGGAATCAGATTTTACATTTTCAGATAAACCACTCTGGCGGCTGGCAGGGTGGGAGTGTGTGTTTATGTGGAGGCGATTTGAAGTGGACAAGACAGGAGTCAGAGTGGCCAGTCAGCTACTACAATAGTCCAGGAAAGAGGTGGTGGGGTTGGAATTAAGGCAGCCAACTATAGAAATGGGGCAGAGGCAAGGGAAGTTAAGAGAACTATTTGGTTGATAAACTCATTGGATTTGGAAATTAATTCAGTGCGGGAATAAGAAAGTTTGCAGAGTCAAGGGTGACTTGACATGGGGGGGAGGTGCTACTGCCTGGGCGTGTGGGCAGAGATGACCCACTGAGGTTGAGGTTTGACTGAGGAAATGACTGGTGGGCAGTAGATAAGGAGAGGTCAAATCTAGAGACAGACATGGGAGGGGATCAACATGCTGTGGCTAAAGCCACGAGAATGGATGACATCTCCTGGCATTTGAGAAGGAAGAGGGTTAGAGCCCTGAAAAACATTACCATCGTCAAAATCCAGAAAATGGAGAACAAGGATGCCACAGAAACCACAGAGAAAGAAAGTTCCAAGAAAGGAGTGATTGGAGACGCCAAATGCCTCAGGGTGATCAAAGAGGATCAGACGTAGCCCTGGATTTAGCAACAGAGATGACAAGTAACCTTTGCCAGCAATTTCAGCGGACTGGTGGGGGAGGCAGCAGCTCTCAGTGGGTTGAGGACTGCATGTGAAGCCAGGAAGTGGAGGCAGAGAGTAAAGCTGACACCGTGAAGGAGATTGAAGCTGATGGACAGGACGATGGTGTTCGGGGAAGGTTTTTTCTAAGGGAGGAAGACACCGTGGTTGAATCATTATCTTTTAATTTATTACTATTTTTAATGAAAACATTACATGCACATGGTAAAAAATATCAAATACTGTAGCAAATGAACAAAATAGAAAGTAAAATTCCTCATCCTTTATCTCAGAACCCCAGTCCCTTTCTCTAAAGGTAATAATTATGATCAATTTCTTTGTATGTTCTTCCAGAAAATATTTCTTGCAGATTGAATTCTCTCTCTCTCTTTAAAGATGAGAGAGACTTGGCCGAGTTTCAATACTCATGGGACAGGGCCATATGGAGAAAAAGGTGAAGATAGCTGGAGGACTGATGGGAGAGAGTTGGTAGTGGGAGATCACTCTGAGTGGATGGGAATGGAATCCAGGGGCTAGGGGGGAGGAAAAGGCTGGATTAGGCAGAAATGTATCTCTTCTACTGGGACAGGAAGGAAGGATAGGGAACAGGACTAGTGGAAGTGAGGAAGTGAGAAAGGTCAGAGGGTATGAGGCCACAGGTGGCGATATGAAAGGTGGGGAAGTCCTGGGAGTGACGGGGGGCCTGGGTGAGGCCACGTGCACGGGTGGATGGAGTGGAGGTGAAAGTCCTTGGGGTTGAAGGACTTTGAGCCTGGAGTGTTGGATGGGTCCTTCATGTGGATGTTGAAATCTCTTAAGATGATGGCAGGTGCCAAAGTTGCTAATGTGGCTAAGGTGTGGCCTGAAAAGGAAGAACCTTGGCCAAGGTAGATGATGGGAGTGTCAGAAGAGAGACTGGCCAGAGGCAGAATACTAATGTTTGGGAGCAACTGGAACAGGGAGCGATGTGGAAGAACGAATAGCCTCCAACTTAGGGAACCAGGAGGTGAATGGTGTTCAGCAGAAAGGATGAGAAGCAGAGGAGGTTGTTTGTATGGAAACAAGGGCTCCAGAGTGTTCTGGGTGGGGGAAGAGTCTGGAGGAAGGGGGGTGGCTCTTAGAAGCCTAGGGAACCAGCTGGGGGAGGCGCCATTCTGAAAGTGGAAGATGTGAGATGAAGTGAATAGAATGGGTAGGAGGAAAGGCCGCCTTTGGGGCTGTAACTAAGAATAAAGATATGGATGATTCCAACAGGTCTCAGTGTTCCCATCTTCAATAGCCTTTGTTTTGGTGCCAGAATGGCTGCAAGTCCCAGCCAGGTCTTGGCAGGGTCCAAATGGAGCAGCTGCTGAACCCCTTATCCAGGTGGCAGTAGTGCCCATTGGTGGGAGTCAGCCCATCTGGGTTTGGATACCAGCTGCGTGTCCTTGGGCAAGATACATAATCTTTCTTAGCTTCAGTTGCCCTGTCTATAAAATGGTAATAATAACAGTACGTACCATATTGCATTTTTGTGGGGATGAAATGAGAACAGTGTCTGCCACATTTGAAGAGTTTGATATGAGTTATCATTGTTACCATCATCATTGTTATTGTCGTGTGAACCTGAATTGATTTGTAGATTAGTGAGCCATAAAAGGAGTGACTCTTTGTCACCATGCTCTGGAACTCATCTCTGCAGGTAGGGAGTTTACAGACACGCCCAGGCCAATTCTATAAGGCAGGGCAAAATTCATTTCCTCCAGTATTTCAAAGCTGGAGGAACCAGCTTTAAAAAGAGCACTAAGTTCAGCTTTGAACTCACAAAAGGACAACATACTGCCCAAGTGTGGGTGGGAAAATCCCAGCACTTTCCTTTAATTCGGTGGGGAATGAGGAAAGAGGGATGGTTGGCCTTATGGTCTGTATGTAAGTCACAGAGCTTTAGATTCTGCTAGTGGGGAAGGTTCTTTCTTCCTGGTTCTGTCACTCTGAACCACTGCCCAACCCCCAGGGCTTCAAAGAGATACTATGCCATCCACTTCCAAACCAGAGGTCTGGAGTGTTTTCAGATTTTGTGAGAAAGGCAAGTTCTCTTGGAAGCATCTGAGGCTGACTTCTGTTGTGTTGTGAACTCTGTCTGGAAAAGGACTTTGCAAACTGGGAAACCAGAAATCTTACTCTAGATTGCTATGAATCCCTTATACTAGTAGTTCTCAAAATGGGTTCCTGGAGCAGCAGCATCACCATCACCTGGAGACTTATTGGAAAATGCAAACTCTTGAGTTCCACTCCAGATTTACTAAGCCAGAAACTTTGGGTGTAGCGCCCAGCAATCTGGGTTTTAGGAAGCCTACCAGATGATTCTGATACATACACTAGAATGAGAACCATCAGCTTGTACTGTTAGACTCCCTCTCTCTCCTGGGGTTGGGTACAAGATTTACAAATCCACAAATCTCATCTTGTTCACTAGTATATTATGAACCCAATGTTGAGGTGGGGGTGGGGACTTCCAGGGCTTTTGAGTGAAAGGATACTTTTGATCACCAAGGGGGGCAGCCAGTCCTGCCTTTGCTGACTTCCATGAGCAAGCCAGTTCCGTAACTGTGTCTTTTGTGCTGGAAAGTATATTGGCTCTTGGCTTGGAGTGGAGAAAGGCATAGGTAGGTCAAAGCTAGTATGGAAGCATACAAAGCACTGGGTGGCATTTACTGAGTCCCTCTAGTCTTGCCTCTGTAGCTAACTAGTTGCATGACAACTTGAGGTCAAGCAATATAATCAACTTCTTGGCAGATATCTTGAATTGAGATATAGAAGTACTGTCTTCAAGTTGTAAATATCACAAAGCAGGAAAGGATGGAAAATATGCTGGATTACAGAATCAGAATCAACAAAAGTTTAATTGATAGGTTGAATGTAACATGATGGAATTTTGGGGGAATACATGTTACGTCCCATATACAGCCCTGCTAATATTTAGCTACATCGGGATGAGGTGGAGGAGGTGTATTTTAAGAACATTTGTGTAAATGTTTTAAGAGTAAGTCTACGGAAAGTTCAATGTGTCCGTCATTCAATCTATTCACTCATTCAATCAAGGGTCATTTACTGAACATCTTACATGTATGAGACACTGAACTTGGTAAAGTAGATTAAAAAAAGAAATAATACGATGAGACTACTCAAATTGTTGGTAGAGTCTTGGGTTATGTATATAGAATTGGCATGTGGGAGTTGATACAACGGCAAAACTCACCTATGGAGAATTGTGTTCAGTTCTTAACAACTGGATGTAAAAGACTACTTGGACTATATTGAACGGTGATGCAATCATATGAGCAATGGGTTAAGGATCGGGGGACATTTAGGTTAGAAAGGAGAAGACTCAGGGAGGACATCATTGCAATTTTTAGTTATCTTAAGGGTTTATCATATGGATGAGAGAAAACCTGACCTTTTGTTATTTTTAGTTTTTCAGTGTATGGTAGGATAGGCAACTGGGAGATAGATTTCAGATCAACATGAAGCAAGACCTATCAGTAAAGTATACCTGCATATGTACTTTTACCTTTCATTTCATTTATTTATTTATTTTTGATGGCAATGTTAAGGGGTAACATGTAGTGAGCAGCTGAACATAAAAGAATTGGATTAAAGAATTCTAAGTTCACTTCCAAATCTTAGAGTCTATGTGTAGTGGAAAAGAATATTGGCATAGCTTTTTTTTCAATCCTGGCTCTGTTTTTTGCTGTGTGGCCTTGGAAAAGTCACTCAACCTTTAAGGGTCTCAGTTTCCTTTTGTTTGTTTTAATCAGGGATAACGATGCTCTTATAAACAAAATGTCTATGCGAATGAAATAAAATGATGCATGTGAAGGTCCAGCGCCTGGCACAGTATGTTCAATAAATATTTGATGTCTGTGCATGGAATGTTTGAACAAAGATTTGATACTTCTTGTCTTCAGTAAGTGTTATTTGAATCTGAGTCCCTTAAGTCTCTCTTTTACCTCCAATCTAACCACCACCATTTGTATTCCAGTTCAGAAGACTCTCGTCTTCACGGGCTGAAGAAGTGATTCTTTCGAAAACATGAAACATCTCAAATCACTTTTGGGCTGGAAGAAGAAATAAATTTTAATTGGGACTTGGTGTACATTTTCTCATACACATTAGGTAAATTGCCATTTCGGTAGTTGAAGTGGTACTTTTTAGTACTGTAGTTCTGGCTGTTTCCCAAACTGATGTTTCATGGAAAGTTGGATCTGAGTGAATTGAGGAAAAAAGATGTATTTAAATAATTTGAGAAATTCCGGGTTCGTTGTAGTTAAAGTAATTTCTTTACTGTAGGATTTCTCAGAGGCTTAATATGCTAATGATTTAAGAGAGGGATATAGTATACAGGATTTTTCCATCTTCTTTTCAGAAGAATTTTCTCTAGCAGGCTCTGGAAGAGTTTTCTGTGGAGCAGTTTGGGAAATATTGGTTCAGGTCCACAATAGATATGCTGCACATCATCAGAAACAAACATTGAGAAAGATGATCTTATCTGTGATGGCGTGAGTAATATTTGAAATTGCAAGTGTCTTGCAAGATTTGAGGTTGAGGTTATAGTTTTGATGTGAGCTCAATAACCTGGTACCTATAGATGATATGCTATTATTATTATCTTAATTTAAAAAGTGCTCTAATTCCCAACAATTTGCAAACAAACTTTTAGAAGAGCTCTTATTTATCAGCTGAAAGCTCTTGTGTACTCTCATGTCTCATATAATTTGTGTTTACAGCAAGATCGAATCCTTCTTAATCAACTTCAGTTAACCAACTGTGTTAGTTTCCTAGAGCTGCCATGACCAAGTACTATAAACTGGGTGGCTTTAAAGCAACAGAAATTTATTTCCTCACAGTTCTGGAGGTTAGACGTCTGAAATCAAGGTGCCAGGAGGGCATGCTTCCTCTGGAGCCTCTTTTCCACATCTTTCTTCTAGCTTTTGGTGGCTCCTGGAAATCCTTGGGTTGCTCCAAACTCTACCTCCATCTTCTCATGGCCTTGTAGTCGTGTTGCTCTGTGTCCTCTCTCTTCTTATAAGGACACTAGTCGTCAGACTTTGGGCCCTCCATAATCCAAGAGAATCTTGAAATTCTTAACTTAATTACATCAGGGAAGCCCTTGTTTCCAAATAAGGCCACAATCCCATATATTGTGGTTAGGTCTTGGACATGACTTTCTGGGGGGCACTATTTAACTCCCTACCTCAACTCCCTCCACCCTCAGTTTCTTCTGTGAACATAGGTGTCTGTCCAAAGACTGTGAATGCACATGGTGAGTGAACCTTCTTTCAGGGTCCTACACAATTGATATGGATATTTACCAAAAGTCATTTATGGGTGATCACAAACCCAGCTGTATTAACTATATTATCATAATTATATAATTTAAGTAAATGTTATTTAGACAGCTAAAATATGGATACAGAGAAAGATTTATTTTCTCTGAAAACCAAGATGAATACTTTGGTAAGACTCGATAGAGGTGAATTTAAAAAACATTGCTATGAATTAGGTAAGGGCAAGACAACTCTAAAACTTTGGTTTAAAAGAAATCATAAAATTCCAGAAGGATTCTGAACTCAGATTGCTTTGCAAAAATGTTCAAGTGCTTGCTCCACTTTAAAGAATTTGAAACTGGAAATTGTAGATGATACATCGTGAATTGGGCTTCTGAGGGAGAGGTGATTTGGAACTCTGGTTGAAGAAAAGACCCTGATCCTAAAGCAAAATGTGATTAGAGCATGCATGTTTGTGGCAGCCCGTGTCGGTGCTCTGCTTCGTTCACTGGCTGGTGCTGACTTCCTTCACCAGGACATGGTGCTTGGGCACATGGTGGTGCCTTGCCTAGAGGTGCCTGGGAATTAAACCCTGTTTTTTCGCTTCAAGGTCAAATAGACTCTATGGTGCAACTTGTACTGCAGAGCTCCCTGTGGGATCAGGCTGACAGGCTGAGGCTAGATTTCAACTAAAACCACATCCGTGCTTAGCTTTTCCCCCTTTTCTCTCCTGCTCCCAAGAGATCTTTGCAATCCCTTGGCTTAAGGATCCCAGTCTCTGGCTCTGCTTCTAGGGAACCTGACCAGTAACATATCAAGGAGGGGAGAAAGCTATAGCATGAGAGCTGCTACCCGGGGCCACATCATAGCTGGACAGTGGAGAACTGGAAAGGATTTGGGGCTGAGGGTGGGCTCAGTGATAAGAGGACAATGCTAGTTTAACAACGTCTGCTACCAGTTGAGGGACATATGGCCTGGTTTGCTGGGACAGTCCTGGTTTTCTGCTTTTTGTTTTAGTACAGGGATAGCAAAACTCTATAAAGGGCCAGATATTTTAGGGTAAAAATTTCGGCTTGGGGGCCAAGATACCACATATAGTTTCTGTTGCAGGTATCTGATAATGCCCTTGTACTAGGAGAGCAGCCATAGATCACACGTGAATGAATGAGTGTGACTGCTCATGGGCTGTACGAAACCCGTGGTGGGCCGCTTTGGCGTCTCATCTCTTAGTGGAGTATTAAACAGCTCTCATTCTCTCTTAAGAGTGTCCAGGTCTTGACAACCAACTGCATGGTTGGAGTCTAGGCTGGGTAGGGCGCTGGGGGTGCGGAGGCTGTGGCACACTGTATTTGCCATACTCAGCCCTGAGAAGGAACTCGTACCTATGTGCCACTTAAAATTGAAACCACTGAAGGAAACATTAGTGTTTGATTCCTTTCCTTTTGCACTGCTCTCTTCTCCTCATTGTGGATTTGGGACTTTGAGGACTTAGCTCAAAAGGATTATGACTTTGAGGCAACTGCTCTTTTGGGTTCCTTTGCGGCCTTTGCTAGGCCTCTCCTTTTCGGGGGGCAGGAGCCGGAGGTCCCACCAGCAGCTGAGCAGGGGCACAGACCCGCTTAGCCAGGGTAGGAAGTATAACCTTTCCACCACCAACAAACCAGAGCAATTTAAGAGAAGGTACATTTTTTTTTCTTTCTGAGTACTTGAAATGAGAGGAAAACATGTAAGAACTTGTCAATCTCTAATTCTTAAGCAGTATCCCAAGAGATTGAAAAATAAGATACCTTATCTTGAAATGCACAAAACATTAAAAGCATCAGTCAACATGCATTTATTGAACCCTCTAGATAATCCTCAAAATCTTTGCAGAGTGGCTGCTCAGGGACTTTTACCCAAGTGAGCTAAGAAAATTCCAAGGGCCTCTCCACCCTGGAGTGACTCTGCCCTGGAGGGTGCTTTCTTTTTCAGCAGCACACAGGGGCTATCTGGGTATAGCCTGAGGGATTGTCTCGTAGACACACCACAGCTCTCTTTCTGCTTGAGTAACTGGGCCAAAGGTGGCAGCTGACTGTGAGGTGGGGAGGAGAGGCAAGACTGGGCCCCTCCAGAGGCCTCTTGGACACTTGCCTGGTTGCTGTGGTGTAACTTCTCCTCAGTGCCCTCCTGATGGAGCAGGCAGGGGGTGAAGTGGCTCCCGCCCCTGGAACGCGTCTTTGGGAGTTGCCAGACTTGCTCTGCGGGGTGTCCTAGGAATGGAAGGTGGGTTGCTAAGGTCGTACCCTTGCTCACACTCAATGTAGTATGGTACAACCGGCTCATTTCCAGAAAGCCACTGGGCAGGATATTCCATAACTGAATTACATTTTCTCATAAATTTCCACTATAAAACTGGAGTATGCTTGTGACTTGCATATTATGGTTTTGGAGAGCTAAATACTATGTATACCTTTTTCTATATTTTCTATAAGAGATCTTATTTCCTCTCCTGCTCCCATTCCTCTGATTGCAGGAAATCCCTGCTCCTGCCAATTAAATTTATTGTCACCTTGGTTGGTTTAAAACTTGGTCTCTTTTGGCTTAAATCAGTGCCTTGGGTGAACACTCCAATCTCCCGGCATTCTCTTCTGTTTTCTTCAATCTGGGCTACCACCGGGGCAGAGGCAGGGAGGCTCTCGGGGCCTCGCGGCCTCACCCAGGCCTTTGCAGTGTTTCCACCGTGCTGCTCTGGCCTGCTCCCCGTGGGGCTGCTGCTGAGGGTTGGGTCGTGTCCAGCCAGCTGTGGCATCAGGCTGTGGGGGCCCCTCATGAGCATCTGTTCTTGTTTCATGAGACCCCCATATTCTGAGTCCTTACCCCAGCCCTGGGGCCTCTTTGGGTCCAGGGGTTCTCTCAGCATCTTGCCTCCCTTGCTTTGGCACACAGGAACCGCTGGCTCTCCTGCCCTCCACCAAGGCCTCTGTACTGTCCCTGCATCGTGTTGAATGCCGTCATGTATGCAAAACTCCTCTGTACCTGCAGTGGCAACTTGCAAACCACTGGATGCCTTCAAGTTACAGTTTCTTTTGGCACACAGGAACCGCTGGCTCTCCTGCCCTCCACCAAGGCCTCTGTACTGTCCCTGCATCGTGTTGAATGCCGTCATGTATGCAAAACTCCTCTGTACCTGCAGTGGCAACTTGCAAACCACTGGATGCCTTCAAGTTACAGTTTCTTTTAAACCCAAGATGGTAAGGGCTGCTTTTCTCCTTCTCGGAGACCCAAGCAGCGTCCATCTCTAATCTTGTCTTCTCTGTTTTCTGCCTGCTACTTACACTTTTGTTTATTTTTTACTAATAGACTTTGTTTTTTAGAACAAAATAGATTTACAGAAAAATCATGCAGAAAGTATAAAATTCCCAAATACCTGCCCAACGGTTTTCCCTATTATTAACATTTTTCATTAGTGTGATAAATTTGTTATAATTGATGAATCGATATTTTCAGAGTTATATTATTAACTCAAGCCTGTAGTTTACATTAGGGTTTGCTCTTGTGTTGTATGGTTCTGTGGTTTTTAAAATTTTATGTGCATGCAGAGACCCGGGTTCGATTCCTGGGCCACGCGCCCCCACCCGCCCGAGAAAAAAACAGCAACAACAAAAAAACTAAACTAAAAACAAAAAACAACAAAAAAATGCATATAAAATTTTATGTGGTTGCATATACAACATAAAATTTCCCACTTTAAACAATTTTCAAATATACAATTTGAGCTTTTTCTTCTCCAGTTACAAGAAAGCTTAGCCTGATATAAAATCTTTCATGCTCTTTACATTAGAGTTTATAATAAAATTCTGTGCTATGATCTCAGGTTTTGCTCCTGATTTTGGAACTCAGAAAACCTTTTTTTTTTTTCCTCTCAGTGAAATCTGGCTTTAAAGACTGTTGTCTCTTTGTGGACCCTAAAAATTCTATGCTGTCAATAAAAACATTTAAAAAAACATTAAAAATATTAAAAAACGAACGGGAGTGGATAAGGGTTATGGGCTGTTTTGGGTGGTCTTTTCCATTTTTATTTTTTAAATTTTTATTCTTGTAAGATTTTTTTTTTAGTAATGAACATGTTCAAAAATTGTGGTGATGAATGTACAGCTGTCTGATGATAATGTGAACCACTGATTTTACACTTTGGATGATTACATGGTAAGTGAATATATCTCAATAAAATTGCATTAAAAGATTCTATGCTGAGTCTCAAATAATGACATCGCCAATCTGGGGGTGGTTCTGTCCTTCCCCAGGGTACAGTGTATGCCATTAATTCAATAGCAGATGAGCCCTTCGGCAAGGTAGTCCTAATCACCAGGCCTGGGAAAAAAAAAACAAAAAAAACCCTTTAATATCTCAAAAATATTTCCCTACGTATTCTTTCTTGGATTTGTTTTGCAGTTTAAGTTGTTTTTTTTTTGCAGTTAATTTTTTAAATCATGCTTACAAATGGAATGAACTCAGATAAACATGCATTTAAATTCACTGATTAGTGTAAGCCTACCAGTTGGCAGATTATCAAAAGAGTACACGTCTGTGTCTGCCCTGACTTCACCTGTAAGTCAGTGGGCAGCTTCCCTGTACCCTTTAGCCTTGAACACGGTGAGCCACAAACACTCCCACCCCTTTTTAAGAAATATTTGTTCAATACCCATCACCTAATTGTTCCTGGCCATGACCATTGTGTACAATTGAGCAGCCTGTGCCCTGCACAGCTCCAAGGGGCTCCACTCATTGCAATGTGAATGGTGCTCCTCGGAGACCTGCTCCGACACATCCATCTGATCTCATTTCAAACTGATCCTTAGTTCCTTGGATCCTCTTCCTCTCCCTTATCCTACACTTGCACTTCTGGAATTAGACTGCACTCTCTGGAGAAACTCTTGGCTTTCTCTCAAGAACTTGGCTCTGATTTTTCTGTTGGCACTTGGGCTCCAGATTGCCTCTGGAAGGATATCCTGATCCATTTGGCTACTGGACACCCACCCTCTAACTTGGATCAAAGCCATAGCTGGGCCCACAAGGCTTCCAGTAAGCATGTGTGGGAGGCTTCTGGACAACTCGCGTTTCAAAGAAAATAGCTATGCTGAAAAAAAGTCTGGATTCAATGGAGTAAGAATGTAAAGTTGCCTACAACGTTGCTTCATTTCTGCCAGTAACTATCTCTGACCTCTGCCTGAGTTTCTTTACCTTCTGGGCTTCAGTTCTCTCCTTGATAAAAGCAGAGCTCACCAGATGATTGCTGAAGGTCCATTCTGCTCTATGACTTGATGGCATTTAAAGGAATACTGTCCATGAGACATTAATAATGTTACTGACACTCACAAGGCATGGAAACTCTACCAAACCTGAAGATATATTAACAGCTATGTAGTTCCAGAGTGGGAGGAGCTCAGTTTCACTGGTCTTGTAAAGAGAGTGTAGATATGCCTGTAAATTGTCCCCTACCCTCTCCTGCGTCACATCCTCAGATGATGCCATTCACTTCTTTTCAGAAACCCTGATTGAGAAAAAGGGTGGTGGCTCCAGATTGAGATATCCTCATCCCTAAGGGTGGCCCCTGGGTTGCTCATGGGCTCCCGATGCCCTTGGGCCTGGTCACCAGCATCTGTGGCAGTGATGCTGCACCTCTTGTCAGGTCACCATGGCCGAGCTGAGAGTTGGTGCCCAGGGCCATCTGGTCAGCAGGGTTGCCTAGGGCCCCCTCCCGCAGACATAGCCTGAACATCTGTGCATGGCTCCTCCAACCCCAGAGGGACAGGGGTGCCAGTCTGCCACCCTCAAGCAGGGCTGATGTTGATCCAGGCCCACAGCCTTCTTGTTTTGAGTGGCAGTAAACCAGGCTCTGTAGGTGGAGCTCTCTTCTACCAACCCTCCCGATCTCCCCTGAGCCTGAGCTCTCCTGTCATGGAGTCATGTTGGGACTGCCATGGCCATAGCCCATTGCTCCTGTGGCCGGGAGGGACCTACCCCGTGGCTCCAGCTGGGAGTGGGCTGGGATCATGGGATGGACAAGCTCTGACAGCTGGCCGTGGTGTTGAGTGGCAGTAGGGAGTGGGGGCACTGCGGGGGCACGTGCCTGGGTGAAAAGCACAGCCTCATCTCAGCTCTGACTAGAAAGTGAGCTTGATGGAACCAGAGAGCTGAGTTTTCAAGAGCAGCAGTGATCTGCATTTTAAAAAAGGTGGACTCTTTTGTTCTTTAAATGGTGATATCCTAGGATGCCGGGCTCCTCTAACAAAGTACCGCAGACCAGGTGGCTTACATCAGAAATATTGTCTCATGGTTTTGGAAGCAAGAAGCCCAAAATCCAGGTATGGGCAGGACCACGCTTCCTCTGCCAGGGGAGAACCCGTTCCAGGCCTCTCCCCTGGCTTTTGGTGGGCAGCCTGGCAATCCATGGCCTTCCTTGACTCGTGGTGGCACAATTCAATCTCTGCCTCTGTTACATGGCCGTCTCTCTCTGTGTCCAAATTTCCTCTCCTTATCAGGACACCCGTCGTTTTGGATTAGGGCCTACCCAAATCCAGTCTGGCCTCAACTGTTTAAATCTACTTTCACGGGACTGGGGATCTGGACTTGAACATGTCTTTTTGGAGCACACAGTCCAATCCATAACCATCGGCAACTATTTTCAGTTAAGAAACAAACAACCTATGTGGGTCAATATTGTATCAGACAAACAAACACGTCTGTGAGTCACGTTCCTCTTTTAGGTTTCCTTGCAAGGGTGGCCCGGGCTTCTCCAGAGAGGCAGTCAGACAGACAGATGCCCTTCGGGTCTTGTTTCACCTAGTTACCATCAGAAGGCTGATGTTCCCAGACGGACTAAGCCAGCTTGAAGCCTTGTCAATTTAGTGTATGGCCTGGGTTTTACTGTGTACTTGGTTGGAACTTGGTAGCCTTGGGCCCTCGTCTCCAGGGTGGGCCCCAGCCCAAATGATACTTCTGGCCATCCCAGTTTTCTCTTCCTTTACTTGGGTTTTCCTTTGAATTCCTACCATCTTCAGCCTCCATCCTGTCTTATTTCTTATGACCACTGTTTATAGCTGATGATCCTGGACGTTTTATCTTTCTTGGTAATTTTCTTTATAATAGAGGGCCCTCTAAGACCAGAAATCATGAAAGAAGTTAAGGGCTGGCTGAGGGTGCAGTATTCTCCCCTGAAAGGCTGAAGGGGCACAGGGCCAGCCTGGATCGCTGCTCCCACAATCCCTGCATTTGGTCCACAGTCTGCTTCATGAAGATAAAACCTCTGCAACCCGAAACCTCACTAGGCATTTGTCCCTCGTCCTGGACAGCAGCCGTCGGCAGGGCAGGTCCCTTTACTCTCCAGGGACTCAGCCGCATCCGCGCCACCTTGCCTTCACGAGGCAGCCAGGGACCTGCTCTTAGATCTGTTTTAATTGCTTTATTCGGAGCACCACGAGTGAGTGCACCTCCCTTGGGGCCCCTGCGAGCTGTTCAACATGAATGCGTCTACTCCCTTTCCTTCTTCCTCCAGATGGCCATGGGATTGTGCAGTCAGAAGCACTAAGCTGCATCTTTGGAATAGTTCGCCTGGCTAGGAGGTGGGAGGACGGCTGGCGGGACAGGAAAAGATGGAAAGGAGAAGTGGAGAAGGACAGAAAGGGGGTAACCATTTGCTTCCGTCATTCTGTAGCTCCTATAAACTTGTTTGGCTTGCACTGAAACTTAGAATAAAACTGCTTAGAGGAACTTTTCAGGGGGTGCATTTCACGGGCCACGGAAACGTTCTGTTGAGAATGTGCACGTGCATGTGTCCGAGCTGCTGCTGGGAAGATGTACTGTCAGGTTGGTTTTAGGTTTTGAGAAAGGTATTTAGTTTCTCCACACATTCATTATAGCATGTGGCAGCTTGAAGTTCAGGTTTGTTTGCTACCTTGATGTTTTTGAAACACTTGGGGGTGGGGGCAGAATTACTGTCATGGAATTTTATGGGAGGCAGTTCAGACACATCCCTGCCAGGAGACGCACTAGACGTTTTCTCTTTTTGCTTGGGGCATCCCAAAGGTATTTTGAGTTGACTAGTTTGTTTTTGGTGCTTGACGCCCTAAGTAAAGCCCTTACTGAAGGCCTCAGCGTGACTTTTCTGGTGAAGCTGGATTCCTCCTGGGGCTGTTATGCGGACGGATTGTGGTGCCCTGCGGGAAGGCTTCCCCCCCCCCCCCCCCCCCCCCCCCCCCCCGTGCCTTGCCGTGCTGCGTGATGGGTGGGCGTGCCGAGGATGGGTCTGGGCAAGTGATTTCAGCTGTGGTTTGGGACGGACGTGTTCTCAGTCTGCCCTCCCACTTGGGGAGGGTCCTGAGCTTGTTGGCAACTCTGCTTAGGTCCTTTAAAGATGTTTGGGGACTGGGGTGTGGAAGAGAAGCAAGTTTGGGTCCTGTGGGTGGGGACTCCTCGCCGAGGGTCTTTCCCAGCTAGCGCTGCTTGGTTGTGCTCACACAGCTCTGGACTCCTGGCGAAGGCCCAAATGGCTTGTCTTCAATGAAAATACGAATCGAAAGGTGGCAGGGAGGTTTTTAAGACAGGATCCTGGAGGCTGCATTGGCCCTACAGCTCCTTTTGGGCTGTGCCTCTGGGGTGGGTGGTAGGGTGGAAGGTACAGAAAAGGGGGCACCAGATGTCACTGTTTTGCTGTATTTGAAATTTTAACTAATTTAAATATCACGCGTGTCTAGTGGCTATGGCATCTGGAGCCTCCCCTTAGGTGGTGCTCAGTGGGTGGAAATGGTTTCACCAGACAAGGACGTGTGTGCTGGCACGTTAACCAGCAGTGAGTCGTCCCACCCAGGCAACGTCTAAACCTAGTCCTAGAAAGGGAGAGTCTCCAGAAGGCTCGTAGAGAGTGAGCTGGGCGGTGGGGTTTACAGACACCCTGACAAGCTGCCATAGAGCTCTGTTTTCTTTTTTGCGGTGTATAGGGACTTTTGGCAATCCTTAACTCACGACACTTCAGCATGCATCTCGGACACAGTGGCGTGTCCACAGGATGTGCGGGTCAATCTGCTTGGACAGTTCTGGGGCAACCCTAATGTAATAGGTTTTGTCCTAGAACGAAGAGTTTGGAGGGTGCAGGTGGGAATGGGGAGGAAAGCGGGGAGGGGGGGCAGGTCTGCTTTTAGTTTTACATCCTCCACTAGGATTTGAAATTTTGACTGTATACATGTAAACCCTTTATCTGAATAACTAAAATACATACGATTGTTATAAACCTCTTTCTCTCAAGTCTTCACTGCTTCAATATTGGGCTTAGAAAAATGCTCAGGATATTTAATTATGTGAAAAAAGCAGGTTATACAGCCATCTAATTCATTTTTTTGAGGACACACACACAAGGAAAAGCCTTGATGGTTATGTGATGTTACTTTGGTGGTAGGACTTTGGACAAAGTTAGTTTTTGTTTTCATGCTTAAATTTTCCTTTAAAGAACATGCATCACTTGCGTTGTAAAAGTAATAGTGAGAACATAATTTAACACAACAACAACTGCAACAAGACATTGTTCCCTATCTCTCAGGCTCTTGGGTTTTTCATCTCAATTGTCCTGGTTCAGGAAATAGGGTTAAATAACCAGGTAAATACCAGGTAAACAAGTGTCTGGGGCTCTTTAGAAAACTTTAAAATGAAACTGAGTAAGAATTATAGATTTGGAAAGATTAAGAAAAGAAATGCAACTTTTCTTTTCATAGCTACTGTGTAAAAGATCTTGAGAACCGTGAGTGGTTGGCAAACTGCTCTTTTGTAATTAAAGAACTGGATTTGATTTGGTTTTGATTTCATGGGTTTTATGTGGCTTGCTTCATCTGGGGCCAATTAGAAAGAAATTCAGGTTTATATGTCATTGGGTTTTTCCTTGGTTCCAAAATGTAGCAAAAAGAAAGTCTGTCTGCAAGTGGGAATTTAGCCATTTAGTTGAGGCGTCTTTCTCTGTAAACCTTTGGGGACAGTGACATCTACTGGTAGTTTCTTTTATATGCCCTTTTCAGTGGTTCTCAACTTGTCTGTGTATTAGAATCACCTGGAGAAGTTTTTAAAACTCCCGATGCCCAGACAGTAACCCAGGCCAATTATGTGAGAATCTCCAGGGATGGTACCTGAGTTACAAGTATTTTTAAAGCCTCCCACAGTAGTCCGACTCACAGCCGAAACCGAGAATCACAGCTTTCAACGACAACAGAAATTCTAGGCTGTAAAAATGTGAACTCACATTCTGATGCAATTTCTCACAAAAAGAAAATGTTCGTAATTTATTTACTTTTTAATTGTGCCTCTTCCCCCCAAAAGTGTAAAATACAGGATGGAAGCAGTATGGTCTGGTCCACCATTGGCTCCCAAGAGCCTGGAACAGTGCTGGACAGAGTCTGAGCTCATGCTAGCTTTTGTGAAATGCATGAATGAAAATTATGACCTGCTCTCTGGCTGATTGGTCAGAAATATGGTTTCAGTTTGATGGAAAACGGTGTTCTTATCGTGGGGCTGAGGATACAGTATAATGGGTTCTGTTCAAAGTACCTTCTGGAATCTTGCAGGAAGATGCTCCTTGGTCTATGATATATCAGGTACATTAATCTCTTACAGACGCTGATCCTAGGAAAGGATGTACCGAGGTTCAATTTTGTGGTAAGTTCTCAATGTCTATTAAGTGTTTTAGTTAAAAAAGAAATGTCAAACTTATTACTTTTCTTCTGTGCTTTTTTCACTCATTCTCTTCAGATTTAGAAAGTTCTCTGTTATTTCAAAATTGGTTAAATATCAACTTATATTTTGTCCAGAGTCAAAAGAGTGTTTAAAAAATATTTCATGACTTAACCTATCTGGAATTAATTTTCCCTCCTACGGTGTATAGTGAGTATCCAACTTCTTATCTTTTGCTTAAATCAAAGAGCCAGTCTTGCCCACAGGATTTCTGAACACTCCAGCCCTTTCTCTGGTTGGTGATGCTTTCTCTCATGTTAAGCTTCTTTTTCATATACAAGTATGAAAAGTCTCACAATGAGACTTTTTCCTGGCGAAGTGAGTGGGAGACAATTCTGTATTTGCAGATTTTCAAAAGAAATATCTGAGAACTTGTTTTCTTAGCCCTTGCCCCTCTTACAAATTAGATAGGAGAGAAAGAAAGAATAAGACATGGTGAAGAGATGTCTTTGAAGAGAGCTGTTGCTGTACTCTGGGTCCCCAACTTCTCTTTTCAGTAAGGGGAGGGTGCTTCCTTCTAACCCCAAGCCTCAGAACACTAGGAGAATGTTGAAACGAGCTTCCAGGATTGATGTTTTTTCAAAATTTATTTTTATTTTTATCGACAAACTAAAGCAATACGCAAACAAGAACATTCTTAACATACAAGCATCCCATCCATGATGTACAATCAGTGGCTCACAATATCATCACATAGTAGTATATTCATCACCGTGATCATTTCTTAAATTATTTGCATCACTCCAGAAAAATAAATAAAAAGACAAAAGAAAAAACTCATGCATACATTACCCCTTATCCCTCCCTCTCACTGACCACTAGTGTTTCCATCTATGCAATATATTTTAACTTTTGTTCCCCGTATTTTTTTCTATACCCCTTACCACTCCTTTCATTGATCACTAGTATTTCAATCTACTCTATTTATTTTAACATTTGTTCACCTTATTAATTATTTATTTTTAATCCATGTTTTTTACTCCACACTGAAGATAAAAGGAGCATCAGACACAAGGTTTTCACAATCACATAGTCACATTGCAAAAGCTATATCATTATACAATCATCTTTAAGAAACATGGCTACTGGAACACAGCTTTGCAGTTTCAGGCACTTCCTTCTAGCCTCTCTAATCACCTAAAACTAAAAGAGGGGATATCTATAAAATGCGTAAGAATCATCTCCAGGATAACCTCTCTACTCTGTTTGGAATGTCTCAGCCACTGACACTTTATTTTGTCTCATTTCGCTCTTCCCCCTTTTGGTCAAGAAGATTTTCTCATTCCCTTGATGCTGAGTTCCAGCTCATTCTAGGATTTCTGTCCCACGTTGCCAGGAAGGTCCACACCCCTGGGAGTCATGTCCCACGTAGAGAGGGGGAGGATAGTGAGTTTGCTTGTTGTCTTGGCTGAGAGAGAGAGGCCACATTTGAGCAACAAAAGAGGTTCTCTGGGGGTGACACTTAGGCCTAATTTTAAGTAGGCTTAGTCTTCCTTTGTGGGGATAAGTTTCATATGAACAACCCCCAAGATTGAGGGCTCGGTCTATTGATTTCATTGTCCCCACTGCTTGCAAGAATATCAGAAATCCTTCCAGGATTGATGTTAGCTCAAAGCAGAGTATGGACTCCAACCTGGAAACCTAAGGGGCTGAAGGAGGCTGACTGGTTGCTTTCATCAGATCCAGGAAACACTGCTGCATGATTATTAGCCCCCACACCTGAAGTCTGTAAGGCAGAGAATGGGTTAGCAATCTCAGGACCAGCCGGGGCAGGGCTAGGTGAGTGGGCTGCTTGGGAGAGAAAGAAGGGGTGGGATTATTGTGGTTTAAAATATGTAACCATATTCTCTAATACTTCTCCCTTTAAAATATGAAGGTTTATACTTCTCTGCTTAAGTGTGAGCTGGACTTAGTGACTTTCTTTTAATGAATAGAGAATATGGCAGAAATAAAAGTGTGACCCCTCCAAGACTGGGTCAGAAGAGCTATTCAAGCTTTTTCCTTGCTCGCTGTCTTGGATCACTTCCTCTGGGAGAAGCCAGCTGCCATGTGGAGAGGACACACGAGAAACTCTGTAACAAGCCTATCAGATAAAATACGGAATATTGCATGAGACATACTTAAACTAAAAAGTTATTGATTGTGTATCTGAAATTGAAACTTAGCTGGGTGTCCTGTATTTTTATTTGCTAAATCTGGCACTCCAACCCTACAGTGAGATCCATGTGGCAGGGGACTGAGGCTTCATGACAACAATTAGCAAGGTATTGAGACCTTCTGCCAGTAGCACGTGAACGAGCCATCTCGAAAGTATATCTTACATGACCAATTAAACCTTTGAGCAATTGCAGCCTTAGCTGATGTTTTAAATGCCACCTCATAAGAGTTCCTGAGGCAGAACCACCCAGCTATACCATACTTGAATTCCTAGGCCAAAGAAGCAGAGTTAATAAAAGCTTGTTGTTTCAAACTGCTGAATTTGGGGATTATTTGTTATGCAGCAAAAGCTGATTAATACAGAGTCTTGTCCAGTAGACCCACCTAGAGTAGCAGAGGCTGGAGTGTACTTCCAGGGGTAGGGGCTGAGAATTAAGTTTTGCAGGTTCTTCTGCCAGGATAAGAGATCTCCTGGAGAGAGGGGCCTAGGAGCACACCTCAGGAAAGCAAGAGTCACCTTAAACCCCTTGCCAGGCTGAAAGATGGGGAGTAGGGAATAGATGAGCAGGAAGAGAGCAGACTTCCAGTGGGGAGGAAAGAAGATTGAATGCTAGGTCAGGTTCAGTGTTTTCATATTTGGTTTTATATAATATTCATACTCATTTTAGAGTTGAGATTGTGTTTGGCATTTAAAGTAACCTTAGGATTGTCTCTGCCTGAAGAGTGGGCAGAAAACCTGGTGGGATTTTTATCTGGGGAAGAGGGTGATACCCCTCTGAATAAGCTTTAAAGGGATGGTGGGTGACAATAACTGGGACTGTGTTTTAATCATCATAATACAACCACACTGGTTGCATTAGGACTGATTTTGAGGTTATCCTGACTGTTAGGGCCCCTGTCAAAATACTCCGGGTGGTCTAAGTCTTAAATAAGGTCTTTTGGTTGACCTCAAATAACAAAACCCTCCTCAAACCAACTTAAACAAGAAGGAGATTTTACTGTAAGGATGCATGGGTGGCTGTAATAGGAAGCATTCAATATTTTAAAAATAAATTAATGAATTGATTTAGGGATATACATGTAATGTGGGCTCAACCCAGCCAGCACAGAACTTTTTCCTGACAACAGTGATTGGGATAGGAAAGGGGACAGGATTTAAGTTAGCTCAGTTAGTGTGAAGTTCAGTTCAGTAGCTGGGGAATTAAAAAATGTTGTTCTGGTCAATGTATGTAGCTGTAAGGTCTGGAGCTACTGCAGCCACTTTGATACCTTGAATGAATCCAGACTCGAGATGATGCTGACGCGATAAAGGTGGCAATTGTTGAAAGGAATGCAGAAAAACAGAGTCAGAGCCCTGATCAAAATACTCCTGAAACCATCACTGCTTCTAAACTTTTCAGTTATAGAAGTGGTTCTCAGTTGGGGGTGATTTTGCCCGTGAAGAGACACTTAACAATGTCTGGAAGCAGTTAATTGTTTCAGTGGCTGAGAGACTTGAAATAGAGTTGAGAGATTATTCTTATGCATTGTATAGATATGCCTTTTTAGTTTTTAGTGTATTAGAATAGCTAGAAGGAAATACCTGAAACTGTTGAACTATGTTCAGTAGACTTGATTCTTAAAGACAATTGTATAGTTATAGAGCTTTTGCAATCTGACTGTGTGATTGTGAAAACCTTATGTCTGATGCTCCCTTTATCCAGGGTATGGATAGCTGAGTAAAAAAATAAGGATGAAAAATGAATAAATAATGAGGGGACCCTCACAGCACAAGAAGTCTCAAGTTTGGTGTATTAATGACTGGGGGCTTGGGCAATAAATGGACAAATATAGCTAAAACAAAAACAAAACCATATCAAAACAAAACAAAGACAAAACAAAACTGTATGGACACTCCTGGCATCTACTGGCTAGGCGCCAAGGCTGCTGCTCAGAATCCTGTGATCACAGGACAGCAGCCACAATAAAGAAGTACCCAGCCTAAAATGCCAGTAGTGCCAAGGTTGAAACATTCTGAGTTACACGAACCTATAACTTTCCTTTATTGTTCAAGCTGGTTTGAGTTGAGATTTCTATTGCTTACAGATGAAAGCATCTTTATGATACACATATTATTATCATATCCGTATTTCTTCATCTTGCTCATAATTAAGAGAGACTGTCAGATGCTATTCTAAAATGAAGATTCACGGTTTGTAACTATTCCAGTGAAACTAGTCCAATAACCTTATTCATGAAAAGGGAAATAGTTCATTTGAGATGATGACTAGTGGTCATGGCATCCTTTTATAAAATTTATAAGTTTCATAAATTCCTCCTTTTATGAATTTATAAATGAGAATTTATAAAAGGAAGCCTCGATGTTTAATAACCCTGCTCTCAGTAGCCTGAGAGGTGAAGTAAGGCACAGAAGGAGACAGGTGGCCATGTGATGGAGGTAGAGACTGAGTTAAGGATTGCTGATAAGCCATCACCGGAAAGCTACAGACTTTGGAGAAAGCATCACCCTGCTGACACTTGATTTTGAACTTCTAGCCTTTAAAACCGTGGGACAATAAATTCCTTCCATTTAAGCCCAACAGTCTGTGCCTGTGGTATTTGTTATAGAATCCCTGATGAATTAAGACAAGAGTCTTTCCTATCAGAACACAGGGTCTTAACAGGGTTTTGAAGAATGAATAAGAGTTAGACAGGCACCCAAGGCAAGGAAAGACATTCTAGGCAGAGGGAACAGCATGTGCAGAGGCAATGAAGACATGAAATGCATGGTGCATGCAGGGAACTGAACTGTAAGTACATCAGATGTGCTGAAGGTGGGTGGAAGGCAGCACATGAGTGTAGAAAGCAGAAGAAGCCAGATGATGCTGGATTGTGTGTGTGGCAGTTAGCTGCAGGTGTCAACTTGGCCAGGTGATGATGCCCTGTTGTTCTGTATCTGTGGACTTAAATCATCGGTATGTGAAATTCATCTATGGCTGATTATATTTACAGTCGGCTAAGGGTATGCCTCCCACAATGAGTGAGGTTTAATTTAATTAGCTGGAGGCTTAAAAGAGAGAGGTTAGAAGAGAGCTCAACGTAGCACAGCCCAAGCAGCTCAGCATACCTCATCTCAGCACTTGCAGCTCAGCCCAGACATTTGGAGATACCAGAAGAAATTTCTATGGGGAAAGCTGTTGGAACCTAGAAGCCAGGAGAGAAGGCCAGCCGACATCGCCATGAGCCTTCCCATGTAACAGCAACCTCAGATGAAAGTTAGCTGCTTTTCCTCTGAAGAACTATACATTTTTAATTAAATAAATCCCCTTATTAAAAGCCAATCCATCTCTGGTGCATTGCGTTCTGTCAGCTTTAGCAACCTAAAACAGTGTGCACATGTGAAGGAATTTGGACTTTATCTTATGGATGATGGGAACAAGGTCTAGGCAAGGGAATGATGAGGCTGAGTATGGCAGCAGTGTGGCAAATGCACAGATTTGTTAGGGACAAGATGCCATAGCCGGAGACAGGCAGACCTAAAAAGGAGGTGATGAGCTGACCTGAGCCAGGACAACAGTGGTGACAATGGAGAGGAAGGGATGGCCATGGAGGATGTTAGATAGAATTGACATGACTTGGCCCTTGTTGGCTGTGGGGCTGAGGGAGAATGTGGAAGGATGTCCAGACTGATGGCTCAATGCGCCTGAGGAGGCTGGGTGGAGGGCCCTGCAATCCACCCATTAGCCCAAGGCAGTAGCTATGGCAGACACTCTCCACCAACAAAACCCCTACGTGTGCAGCTCCTTAGTGGATTGGGTTGCCATTCCATCCTGTACTGTCCACCTTGGGGTTTCTTTTATGTAAATAAGAAAAATGAACTTCAATTTTGTTTAAGCCACTGTTGTTTTTGTTTTCTTTTATATAGGCAGCTAAAGTCATCCCAACTGTAGCAACATCCTTGATGCTTCCTTCTCTCCCCTCCAATATCTAATTGATCACTAAGACCTGTTGGGCTTTTCTTGTAGATAATCCCTTCTCTCTGCACCCCCGCAACCACCCCATGGTTGCATGTTACCAGCCCTCCCCTGGATACAGCATCCCTTATCTGGTCCTCCTGCCTCTAGCCTTGCCCCTCCCGACCCACATCTCTCCTTGGAGCAGGTGTGCTCATCCTAAAGTCCTATTCCCATCATATTCCTTACTTGTGTTAAACACTTCAATTATACTGTGTATCCCTTGGGAAAAAAATGGCACTCCTTCCTGTGGTCACGAGGCTCTGCACGAGCTGCCCTGCTTGTTTCTTTAGCCTCATATTTTGACTCTCTCCCTTTTAGAGTTTACATTCCTATCTCCATACAAGTGCAACAGTAATTTTATCTAACATTTATTTAGCACTTCCTATATGCTAGCCATTGTGCTAAGTGCGTTAAATGTGTTCTGTTATCTAATCCCACACAAACTGTCTTGAGCAGATACTACTGACTCCCGCCTTTCCTAGATGAGGATGCTGGATGTGCACACATGAATTAACTGCCCCGTGTCTCATGAGTAGCGCAGCTAGAATCGGAGAGCAGGGAGTCCTGACTCTAAAGCCTGGCCACACAGTCACTACACTTCTTGGAGTTCAAAAAATGGGTTACTGTCTTCTCTTGGCTCTTCTGGACTTTGTTTGTCATTCCTCTCACTGCTGTGCTCGGCTCCTTCTCGATCGTTGTGTAGTGAACCCCTCCCCACGCTTCCTCACAAGCCAAGGGAGCGGCCTCCTGGTGCTCCCTCCTCACCGGGCACTTCCCTCATCAGGGCATTTGGCTGGGTATTTCGGCTGCTCTTGAAGGCGGGGATTCAGTTTGTTTTCTCTCATGTTTCCAGTGCCCTTGGACTGGCTAGGTCTCAGGACATGCAGACAAATCAGTAAACAACTGAATGATCCACGGCTCACAGGGTCTGTCCACCAGATGCAATATCTGAATCATCACAGGCAGATTTTCATGAGATCTTTCCTCTTAATATTTGCCAGCAGAATGGGGCAGCAGATTATCCATGTGGGGTTATGCCTTGAGAAACTTGACTGAATTCAGGAAATGAGGTTCAAGAGACTTCTCTCCTTTTGTGCTGATTTTTGAGGATTTTATGGGCTTGTTTCAGAGGGTGAACTTGTTGTCAAATTCTGGGCCACCCCACCGAGGCCCCTGTACGGTCTGCTCTTCTTGCCCAGCCCTGTACTGGCCTCTGAGACTGAGGACCTCCCTGCCTACCAGTCACACTGACATGGAAGGAGGGCGCCTGACCTGGGATCCAGGCAGCAAGTAGATCAAGGTGGGCTTTCCCATATCCTCCAGCAGAGCCTCGTGCTTTTCAAGTGTGAGACATCTGGGGTGCATTCCAGTTCCCCAACACAGAGCTGCATGACTCAGTGTGCTCTTCTCAGGGCCTCTCTCTGCTCTTCCAGGGGCCTTTACGCCTCCTGCCCCCCGTCCCTGAGTGCTCCTGTTACCTGAGCCTGCCAGCCAGTGAGCACCTCAGCTCCTCACTCCTGTCTCAGAGAGCCAGGCTGGAGGACAATGGACTGAGAAGGACCTCCCATCTCTCATCCCTCCCTCACCCCAAAGATTCTTTCCTCTTCTCAGTAACCGACCTCAGAGTTGGCTATAGATTACTCTTCCTCTCTCCTACTTTCTGTTCCTCACTCCCTGGGAGGACGCATTGAGTTGTGAATGCCTTCTTTATTACTAGCAATCTGTAATGTCACATTCCCACACTTTTCTCCTAACCCTAATTTGATGTTATTTTCATAACAAAGGTAAATTAGCCTTTAAGATGTGACTATGAGATTAGAAACAAAGAGACGTTAAAAAATTAGGAGAAGATGGTGGCGTAAGAGGAAGTGGATGGAGCAGCTAGTAAATAGCCAGGAACTGCTTGGAAAATCTGTTTGAGGGACATCTGTGACCAGACACACATTGTACACCAGTCTGAAATGGGTGGGAGGGCCAAGATCAAACCATAGAACTGTGAGTAAAGCCCCCAAAATCCAGAGGTTGGTGTTTCTTCCCCAGTGGTATGGCAGGCTCCATCAGAAACACTTCCCTCTGGGGAAAAAGGTGGTCTCTGCTGGGAGCAAGGGAAAGAAGCCAGCCAAATTCCAATTGCAATTTTGTTTTATTTTTAAACAGTTTTAGTCACAGATTATTCAATCCAACCTAAGTGTATAGACATGCTTTCACCACCACGCTCTATCTGAAAACATTTCTTTTTCTTCCACAAAGAATCCATGTCCCTTTCCCAGTCCCTCTGCCTGTTGACATTTAGTTTCGGCCTAATGTCTTTTTAATACTCAGTGGAAATATTACAATGTTACTGTTGACTACAGCTTACATTGATTGTACTTTTTCCCATATACCATCTATTTTCAACACCCTGCAGTATTGATTTTCATTTGTTCTCCCTCGTGCAAAAACATTTTAAAATTTGTACATTTAATAACCATCATTGTCCACTCTAGACGTTCCTAAATTATACCATTTCAGTCTTTATCCTCTATCTTCCTTCTGGTTTCATATGTGCCCCCATCCCTTCTCCCTCTATCATATTGATATTCAGCTTCATTCAGTGTACTTCTATTATTGTGCTACAATCAGTTAGTATTATGCTATCAATTTCTGAAGTTTTACAATCAGTCCAGTTACACAATCTGTATTCCTTCAGCACCAATTGCCCAATCCCTATCCTATTTCTATTTCCTGATAACCTGTGTTATCACTCGCGAAGTTCACTCGTTAATGTTACTTCATCTGAATAAGACCACACAGTATTGGTCCTTTTGTTTCAGGTTGATTTCACTCAGCATAATGTCCTCAAGGTCCATCCACATTGTTACATGCTTCATGACTTTATTTTGTCTGACAGCTGCATAATATTCCATCATATGTATATACCACAGCTTGTTTAGCCACTCATCCATTGACGGACATTTGGGCTGTTTGTATCTCTTGGCAATTGTAAATAATGCTGCTATAAATATTGGTATACAAATGCCCATTTGTGTCCTTGCCCTCATGTCCTCTGAATAGATACCTAGCAATGGGAATGCTGGATTTTACGGCACTTCTATACTTAGCTTTCTGAGGAACCACCAAACTGCCTTTCAGCCTTTTGGCTGGCTTCTTTCCCTTGTACCATTTTATATTCCCAGCAACAGTGGATAAGTGTGCCTCTTTCTCCACATCTACTCCAGCACTTGTCATTTTCTGCTTTTCTTGATAATGACCATTCTAGTGGGTGTCAGATGATATCTTGTGACTTTGATCTGCATTTCCCTAAAAGCCAGTGAAATTGAATATCTTCTCATGTACCTTTTAGCCATTTGTATATCCTCTTCTGAGAAGTATCTGTTCATGTCTTTTGCTTATTTTTAAATTGGATTGCTGTCTTTTTGTTGTTGGGTTGAAGAATCTCTTTATATATACTGTATGCTGGATACTAAACCCTTATCTGATTTGTGGTTTCCAAATATTGTCTCCCATTGCAGAGGTTGCTTTTTTACTTTCTTGACAAAATTCTTTGATGCACAAAAGTGTTTGTTTAATTTTGAGGAGTTCTCATTTATCTATTTCTTTTGTCAGTACTCATGCTTTGGGTGTAAGATCTAGGAAACCACCTCCTATTACAAGTTTTATAAGATATTTCCCTATATTTTCTTCTAAGAGTTCTATGGTTTTAGCTCTGTTTAAGTCTTTGATCCAATTTTGAGTTAATTTTTGAATAAGGTGTTAGAAATAGCTCCTCTTTCATTCTTTTGCAAATGGATATCCAGTTCTCTAAGCGCGATTTATTGAAGAGGATCTCTATCCCAGGTGAGTTGACTTGACCGCCTCAGCAGAGATCAATTGTCCATAGATACAGGGTTTTTATCTGAACACTTTGTTTGATTCTATTGGTCAGTGTATCTGTCTTTATGCCAGTACCATGCTGTTTTGACCACTGTGGTTTTGTAATATGCTTTAAAGTCAGGTACTATGAGATCTCCCACTTCATTTTTCTTTCTCAAGATATTTTTAGCTATTTGGAGCACCCTGCGCTTCCAAGTAAATTTGGTTATTGGTTTTTCTATTTCTGCAAATTATGCTTTTGGGATTTTAACTGGTATTACATTGAATCTATAAATCAATTTGGGTAGAATTGACATCTTAACTGTATTTAGTTTTCCACTCCATGAACACAGTATGCCCTTCCATTTATTTTCTTCCACGATTTCTTGTAGTTTCCTCTGTATAGGTCTTTTGTATCCTTAGTTAAATTTATTTCTAAATATTTTATTCTTTTGGTTGCTATTGTAAATGGATTTTTTTTCTTGATTTCCTCCTCAGATTGCTCATTACTAGTGTATAGAAAGACTGCTGTTTTTGGATGTTGATCTTGTACCCTGCCACTTTGCTGTTCTCATTTATTAGCTCTATTAGCTTTGCTGTGGATTTTTCAGGATTTTTGATACATAGTGTTATATCATCTGCAAACAGTGAGAGTTTTACTTCTTCCTTTTCAATTTGGATGCCTTTTATTTCTTTTTCTTGTCTAATTGCTCTGACTGGAAATTCTTGTGGTGTCTTGTTCCTGATCTCAGGAGGAACGTTTTACAGTTTTTCCTTATGGAGGATGATGTTAGTTGTGGGTTTTTCATATGTTCCCTTTATCGTGTTGGGGGTGTTCCCTTCTATTCCTATCCTTTGAAGTGTTTTAATCAAGAAAGCATGCTGAGTTTAGTCAAATGCCTTTTCTGCATCAATGAAGATGATCATGTGGTTTTTCTGCTTTGATTTGTTGATATGGTGTATTACATTAATTGATTTTCTTATGTTGAACCATCCTTGCATACCTGGGATGAATCCAACTTAGTCATGGTGTATAAGTCTTTTAATATGCTGCTGGATTCAATTTGCAAGAATTTTGCTGAGGATTTAAAAAAAATTATTCATTTATTTATTTTTTTAACTTAAAAATTATTTATTAATTAAAAAATTTAACAAACGAACTAAAACATTAACATGTGATCATTCCATTCTACATATATAATCAGTAATTGACAATATCATCACTTAGTTGCATATTCATCATTTCTTAGAACATTTGCATCAATTCAGAAAAAGAAATAAAAAGCCAACAGAAAAAGAAGTAAAATGAAGACAAAAAAAAAGTTATACATACCATACCCCTTACCCCTCACTTTCAATGATCACTAGCATTTCAAACTAAATTTATTTTAACATTTGTTCCCCCTATTATTTATTTTTATTCCATATGTTCTACTCGTCTGTTGACAAGGTAGATAAAAGGAGCATCAGACACAAGGTTTTCACAATCACACAGTCACATTGTGAAAGCTATATCATTATTCAGTCATCCTCAAGAAACATGGCTACTGGAACACAGCTCTACATTTTCAGGCAGTTCCCTCCAGCCTCTCCATTACATCTTGAATAACAAGGTAATATCTACTTAATGCGTAAGAATAACCTCCAGGATAACCTCGCGACTCTGTTTGGAGTCTCTCAGTCATTGACACTTTGTCTTATTTCACTCTTCTTCATTTTGGTCGAGAAGGTTTTCTCAATCCCTTGATGCTGAGTCTCAGATCATTCTAGAGTTTTTTCAATCCCTTGATGCTGAGTCTCTTTGCTGAGGATTTTTGCATCTATATTCATTAGAGAGATTCGTCTGTAATTTTATTTCCTCGTAGTACCTTTATCTAGCTCTGGTATGAGAGTGATGTTGTCTTCATAGAATGAGTAAGGTAGCCTTCCCACCTTTTCAATTTTTTTTTAAAGAGTTTGAGTAGGATTGATACTAATTCTGTCTTGAATGCTTGGTAGAATTCACATTGGAAGCCATCTGGTCCTGGACTTTTCTTTTTTGGGAACTTCCCTTTTTGTGTGTGGCTTACCAAGTTCATAATTTTATTATACTCTGAATAGAGATGATATTTAAAGAGCAGAGAAAATAACTATGCAAAGAACTTTCATTTACATAATGGATATATTCTTTAACAGTGCCAGAAAAGGTAAAAATATTCATTAATAAGTAAGGCAGAAAAGAAGACATTACAATGTCTTTGATGTGGTGGCAACTGACCAAAACCCTTTAATGCAGTGTGGATTTTGACATGGTTAGAGTTTAACAGTAGAGGAATACAATACATGGAATGAATAGGTTAAAAGGACCTTGGAGATAGTATTTGTTGCACATAGTTACCATGAACTTACTAGCATTTGTTTTCCAGGAAAGTCCATTTATGCCCACATGGACCTGGGAATCCCACCCCCACACCCCCTCCCACTCAGGGGCCCAGAACCGAGCTGGGCAGCCATGGCTTGCTCCTGGTTTCTACATACAATGTATGGGTGGTGACTACCTGAAGTCACCTTGTTCTCTTTTAATGCACATACCTATGTACCAGGAAAGGTATCTGGTATGCCAGCTCATCAGAAATCCAGTAAACTGTCTTCCTTTGTCTCCTCAGAGGGAGCTCATTTCTTGTAGTAAATTCTCGTATGCTCTTGACTACTGTGAGCAGGAATCACAGCTGGTCAGTTGAGAAAGCAAATTTGTGTGGTTTCTTGAACACTCCGAACAAGGACTGTTGTGGGAATCCCTGACTTCTCCATAGTTCGCTGGTATGGATATATGCTTTTTGATATCACACCCCTGTCTTGCTTGTATTTCTAAACAATCTCTCTTGTCCTTCGTTAGAAGGAAAAAGGATCTGGCCTGTGGTCTTTGGGACAAACTTGGGTTCCAACCATCAATATGTGGTGACTGCTTGTGAGAGCACAGACCTCTCCTGCCCTTTGATAAGCACTTTCAGTGGGTGCTGGACTGAAATGCAAGATGCCTTTGCAGAAGACATCAGGGCCCCTTAGAAATGCTGGTACAGGCCAACAAGTATCAGGGAAGCATGTCCGTGAAGACCAGGGCAAACATTTGGCACAGAAATGAGGCAGTTGCCTTTGATACATTAATAGGAACTAAAAGGTGGAACCACCCACCTGCTTTTGTATATATACACACTTATGTACAATACCCACTGCAATTTAGCTCGTTGCTAGCTCTTTTTTTGGCATGGGTGGGCTCCGGAAATCGAACCTGGGTCTCCGGCAAGGCAGGCAAGAATTCTGCTGCTGAGCCACCATTGCACCACCCTTTTTTTTTGTTTGTTTGCCTGCCACTCGTTTTAAAACAGAAGATTCACAAAGCATAGTTTCAAACCCTAGCTGGATAAGAATTACCTGGGAGACCTGTGTGATCTAAGGGGTGGTGGTTGAAAGAAGAGAAGAGGAAACACACAACAGATTGCAGTCTGTACAATTGCCCATACAACAAGTACACTGGATTATAGAAGGAAGGAGATGATGACTTTGGCCAGCCCCATCTCTCAGTGTGGACAAGTTTCAAGATCATAAGCTTCTCACAAACCTGTGGCCATGGACAGATTTAGGTGGAAAACCAAATGCATTGGAATATTCGTATAAGCATGAAATAACACACTTGATTTGGGGGCTAAGATGATATGGGAAAGTAGTACTCAAAAGTTGTTCTAAGTATTGAGAATCATTCTCTTTCACCTCTGCCTCCCTTTCAACCTTCTGTTCAAAGATACCATAAACCCACAGGATTTTTGGGAGCTTCTTGATGATTGATTCAATCTCTTTACTTGTGATTGGTGTGTTGAAGCCATCTGTTTCTTCTCAAGTCAATGTTTGTTGTTCATGCCTTTCTAGGAAGTTGTCCATTTCATCTACATTGTCTAGTTTATTAGCATATAGTTGCCCATAGTATCCTCTCATTACCTCCTTTATTTCTGCAGGGTCAGTGGTTATGTCTCCTCTTCCATTTCTGAATTTATTTATTTGCATCCTCTCTTTTTTCTTTTTGTCAACCTAGCTAAGGGTCCATTGATTTTATTGATTTTCTCAAAGAACCAACTTCTGGTTTTGTTCATTTTCTTGATTGTTTTCATGTTCTTAATTTCATTTATCTCTACCCTACTCTTCATTATTTTGTTCCTTTTGTTTGCTTTGGGGGTTAGTTTGCCATGCTTTCTCTAGTTCTTCCAAGTGAGCAGTTAATTCCCCAATTTTTGCTCTTTTTTCTTTTTTAATAGAGGCACTCAAGACAGTGAATTTCCCTCATACTACTGCCTTTGCTGCATCACGTTCATTTTTTTTTTTAACTTTTTTATTGCATGCTATAATATATATACAAAGCAAAGGAATAAAAAAGCAGTAGTTTTCGAAGCGCTCTTCAACATGTAGTTACAGGACAGATCCAAGAGTTTGTCATGGGCTACCATATGATCTTCTCAGTTTTTTCCTTCTAGCTGTTCCAGAATTTAGGAGGCTAGAAGGCTCAAATATTTTTTTATCATCTACAAATGACTTTTTTTCTGTGAAAAATAATGTATATATATAAAAAAAAGCCATAAATTTCAAAGTACAGCACCATAATTAGTTGTAGAACGTGTTTCAGAGATTGACATGGGTTGCAATTCCACAATTTTAGATTTTTGCTTCTAGCTGCTCTAAGATACTGGAGACTAAAAGAGGTATCAATTTAATGATTCAGCAATCATATTGATTTGTTAAATCCTATCTTCTCTGTATAACTACACCATCACCTATGATCTTTCCATCGCTCTCTTTAGGGGTGTTTGGGCCATGGCCATTCAAACCTTTTCATGTTGGAAAGGTCCATCACTAATATGGGGTAGGGAGATGAAACTATCTGATGTTCTGGAGAGGCTGGGTCCTCTAGGTTTCAGAACTTATCTGGTCCAGGGACCCTTCTGGAGGTTGTAGGTTTCTGGAAAGTTACTCTAGTGCATGGAACTATTGTAGAATCTTATGTATTGCCCTAGGTGTTCTTTAGGATTGGTTGGAATGGTCCTGGTTGTGGTTTGGCAAGTTACGATAGGTAGCAAGGTCTACTTGAAGCTCATTTAAGAGCAACCTCCAGAGTAGCCTCTTGACTCTATTTGAACTCTCTCTGCCACTGATATTTTATTAGTTATACTTCTTTCCCCCCTTTTGATCAGGATGGAATAATTGCTCTCACAGTGCCCAGGCCAGATTCATCCCTGGGAATCATCTCTCACATCGCTGAGGAGACTTTCACCACTGGATGTCATGTCCCACATAGAGAGGAGAGCAATGATTTCACTTGCAGAGTTGAGCTTAGAGAGAGTGAGGCCACATCTGAGCAACAAAAGAGGTCCTCCAGAAGTAATTCTTAGGCATGCCTATAGGTAGCCTAAGCTTCTCTGCTACCTACATAAGCTTCACAAGAGTGAGCCTCAGGATCAAGGACATGGCCTATTGATTTGGGTGTCCCTAAAGTTTGACACAGTATCAGGATATTCCCTGATGGTAAGGTTTAATAGTTCCATATTCTTTCTCCCATCTCTCAAGGGAATTTGCCAGTATTTTTTGATTGTCTGCTTAATATACTCTATGATGTTTCCAGGCATTAACATTAATCTATACAGGATTAAAGGACCTCTCTTTTATTCTAGGCTCCTTGTGTTTCAGTTGTTCAAATGAGCTATACAATAAGTTGAGTCAGATTATGTGCTACAGAAAATTTCAGTTCCAGACCAATAAACCTTTGTTGCTTTGACCTCAAAGAATATGTATAGTTCTAAAATATAGACACTGTCTTCTTTACACCTGTGTTCTGAATTACTTTAGCCCCAACCTGATTGTCTTCATTTTTATCTCTAAATATCAGGTTATATATATTTATGTGTCTGCTATAATAGCTTACAAGCTAGGCCCCTGTTTTCTTATAAGCATTTTCTAAAGGAGACCATATCAATGTTGTTCTTTTGTTTCTGGCTTATTTTGCCTTACCAAATGTCCCACATGTTCATTCACATCGTTGCATGCCTCATGACTTTGTTCCTTTTTTGTAGCAGCACAATCTTCATTCAAAAGTATATACCATCGTCCACCAATCTGCTTCTCAGTCAGTGAGTTCTTCAGCCATCTGCTTTCATCAGGCATCATGTATAGTGCCCGAAGTTCATAGTCCATCAACATTCTCAATTTTAGATAATTTCATGTTCCCAAGAGAAAGAAAACCAAAAAACACACTCTTGCCAAATAGGAAACCTAAACCTCCTCTTAACTCTTGTCCCTCCCTCTAATATTTACCTCTGTTGTTGCTGTGATAGTGCTGATGTTTTCCTTTTGAACACAGCCCATAGCATGCAATAGCAGTTTCCCCCTTGTACCCTGGACTTAAACACTCTTGTACACGAATCATATCTTTGAAATAATTCTTGCAAGAACTAATTTATCTTTCCAGCGTTAATCAGTGGAACATGTAGGTCTCTACAACCCCTTTCAATCTTGTTCATCTTCAATTTGGTGATATTACTTACAGACCCACTAGAGAACTACCTTCACTTCTATCTATTCCCTTATATTGGAGTTCAACCTCATTAGCTAACCATTCACTCATCTCTAGCTTCTATGTATCTCTAAGTCCCTTATATTCTGTATTATAAACCTCTCATTATACCTTTATAATGGTCATAAAAGTAGAGCCATACCGTATCTATCCTTTTCTGTCTGGCTTATTTCACTCAGCATTATGTCCTCAAGGCTCATCCATCTTGTCATGTGCTCCAGGACATCATTTTGTCTTACTGCTGCCTAATATTCCATCATATGTATATACCACATTTTGTTGATCCACTTGTCTGTTGATGGGCATTTGGTTTGTTTCCATCTTTTGGTGATTGTAAATAATGCTGCTATGAACATTGGTGTGCACTGTCTGTTTGTGTCATTGCTTTCAGCTCTTCTGAGTATATACCAAGTGGTGCTATTGCTGGGTCATAGGGCAGTTTGATATTTAGTTTCCTAAGGTACCGCCAAACAGTCTTTCATAGTGGTTGCACCATTATACATTCCCACCAGCAGTGCATGAATGTCCCAGTTTCTTCACATCCTTTCCAACATTTATAGTTTCCTGTTTGTTAGTAGCAGCCATACTTATAGGTGTGAGGTGGTATCTCATTTTAGTCTTGATCTGCATTTCCCTTTTAGCCAATGATAATGAGCATCTCTTCATGTGCTTTTGAGCCATCTGTATTTGCTCTTCAGAAAAATGCCTCTTCATATCTTTAGCCCATTTTATAATTGGGTTATTTGTTCTTTTGTGGTTGAGTTGTATGATTTCTTTGTACAGGATATCAAAACTTTGTCTGATATGTGATTTACAAATATTTTCTCCCATTGAGTTGGTTGCCTCTTCACCTTTTTGACAAAGTCTTTTGAGGTGCAGAAGCATTTGATTTTGAGGAGTTCCCATTTATCTATTTTTTCTTTTATTGCTTGTGCTTTGGGTGTAAACTTTAGGAAGCTACCTTCTATTACTAGTACTTGAAGTTGTTTCCCTACATTTTCTTCTAGAAACTTTACGGTGCTAGTTCTTATATTTAGGTTTTTGATCCACTTTGAGTTAATTTTTGTGTAAAGCGTAAGATAAGGGTCCTCTTTCATTCTTTTGGATATTTATATCCAGTTCTTCCATGCCCAATTATTGAAAAGACTATTTTGTCCCAGTTCAGTGGATTTTGGGGCCTTGTCAAAAATCAGCTGACCATAGATTTGGTCGTCTATTTCTGCACTCTTGATTCAATTCCATTGGTCAATGGTTCTTCTGTCTTTGTGCCGGTACCATGCTGTTTTGACACTGTGGTTTTAAAGTCATGGAGTGTTAATCCTCCCACTTCGTTCTTCTTTTTTAGGATGCTTTTAGCTATAGGGGGTCTCTTTCCCTTTCTGATGAATTTGGTAATTACCTTTTCCAAGTCTTCAAAGTAGGTTGTTGGAATTTTGATTGGTACTGTGCGGAATCTGTAGATAATTTGGGTAGAATTGGTGTCTTAAACTATATTTAGCCTTCCTATCCATGAACAGGGACTGTCTTTCCACCTATTTAGATCTCCTTTGGTTTCTTTTAGCAATGTTATATAGTTTTCTGTGTACAAGTCCTTTACATCCCTAGTTGTTCATTTCTAAGTTTGATTCAAAATAGTTGCTATTTTGAATGGAATTTTTTCCTTAACTGACTCCTCAGTTAGGTCATTGCTTGTGTGTAGAAATGTTACTGATTTTTGCTCATAATTTTATATCCCTCCACCTTCCTGAATTTGCTTATTAGCTCAAGTAACTTTGCTGTAGATTTCTCAGGATCTTCCAAGTATAGTATCATGTCATCTGCAAACAATAAAAGTTTTACCTCTTCCTTTCCAATTTGGATGCCTTTTATTTCTTTGTCTTGCCTGATTGCTCTAGTTAGAACTTCTAGCACAATGTTGAATAATAGTGGTTACAGTGGGCATCCTTGTCTCATTCCTGATCTTAAGGGAAAAGCTTTCAGTCTCTCTCCATTGAGTATAATGCTGGCTATCATTTTTTCATATATTCCCTTTATTATATTGAGGTAGTTACCTTTGATTCCTATCTTTTGGAGTATTTTTATCAGAAAAGGATTTTGAATTTTTTTTTTCAGCTCCAAGGATTTTTTATTTTTATTGTTATACATACATATAACATTTCTCAATTTAACCACATTCAGAGAGGTATTTCAGTAATGTTAATTTTGCTCTCGATGTTTTGCTATCATCATCACCAAAACATTTCCATTGTTCCAAATAGGAACATTTTAAGTCTACAGTATATTTTAAGTCTTAACTTCCCATTCCCTATCCCCATCCCATCATCTGCTAACCTGTATTCTAGATTTTGGTTCTATCACCTTGCTTATTCTAATTACGTCATATCAGTGAGATTGTACAATATTTGTCCTTTGACATCAAGTTTATTTCACTCAATATAATGTCTTCAAAGTTCATCCATGTTGCTGCATGAACCAGAACTTCATCCTTTTTAATATTCAATAATATTACATTATACATATATACCAAATTTTGTCTATCCATTCATTGGTTGATAGACACTTGGGTTGCTTCCATCTTTTAGCAGTTGTAAATAATGCCACTGTGAACATCAGTGTGCAAATATGTGTCTGAGTCCTTCCTTTCCATTCTTCTGGGTATATACATAGTAAAGGGATTGTCAGGACATATGGTAATTCTACATTTAGCTTCCCGAGGAACTGCCAAACTGTCTTCCACAGTGGTTGCATCATTTTACATCAACACCAGCAGTGAATGAGTGTTCCTATTTCTCCATACCCTCTCCAGCACTTGTAAGGATGTTGAATTTTGTCAAATGCTTTTTCAGCATCAATTGAGATGACCATGTGATTTTCCCCTTTCAATTTGTTAATGTGCTGTATTACATTAATTGATTTTTTTGTGTTGAACCATCCTTGAATTCCTGGCATAAACTCCACCTGGTCGTGGTGTATAATTCTTTTAATGTGTTGTTGGATTCAATTTGCTAATATTTTGTTGGGAAATTTTGCATTTATGTTCATTAGGGAGATTGGCCTGTAGTTTTCCTTTCTTATAGCGTCTTTACCTGGTTTTGGTATTAAAATGATGTAAGCTTCATAAAGTGAGTTAGATAGAGTTCCTTTTTCCTCAATTTTTTTGAAAAGTTTGAGCAGGATTGGTGTTTCAGGGAATGACCAGGCTATATGCAAATAGCTCAGTATCTCAGAATTTTGAAATATCAGTTACAACTCCTAAATATATGTGAATGCTGTAAGAGCTTACAATCTAGAAACTTTACAATAATTCTAACCTGATAACCTATGCTCTCGATTTCAATTCACTGAGTTTGTATGTTTTATTTAATTCACATGAGTGAGGTATGATAATATTTGTAATATTTTTGTTTCTGACATTTTATTCAACATACTCTTCTTAAAGTTCATTCACCTAGTTGCATGCCTCACAACTTCATTCCTTCTTACAGCCACTCAGTAGTCCATTGTATGTATACACCATAGTTCTCCCTTCTGTTCCTCAGTTGTACCCTTAGGACACCTCCATCCATTGTGGATTGAAAACACTGCTTCCATAGACACCAGTGTGCAAATTCCATTCGTGTCCCCACACTCACTTCCTCCAGGTATATAGTGAGCAATGGGCTTTCAGGATCATGTGGCAACCCCACCCTTAGACTCCTGTGGAACCACCACACTGCCCTCCCAGGGGCTGCACCTCTCAGTTTCCCTACTGACAGTGAATAGGTACATGTCTTTCTCCGCATTTTTCTCTAGCACTTATTTCTCTCTGTTCATTTTTAAATAGTTTCATTCACACATCATACAATCTAACCTAAGTAAATGGACATGCCTTTGCCACCATAATCTAAAGGAAGATATTTCTTTTTCTTACACATAGAATCTATACCCCTCCCCCATGCCCTCATGTGTTGACATTTAGTTTTGAAATTTGTAGTAATAAGTTTTGAAATTGGGACATGTGAATCCTTTAGCTTTGTTCTTCTTTTTCAAGATTTTTTTGGATGTTTGGGGTCCCTTGCCACTCCATATGAATTTGATGATTGGCTTTTTCAGTTTTGTAAAAATCACTACTGCAACTATGATAGGGGTTGTGTTGAATCTTTAACTCACCTTGGGTAGTTTTGGCGGTGTAACAATATTAAGTCTTCCCAATTCATGAACATGGGAAATCTCTCAAAGCATTTGGGTATTTTAAATTTTTTTTCAGCAGTGTTTTGTGTAGTTTTCAGTGTATAAGTCTTTCACAACCTTGGTTAAATTTCTTCCCAGGTACTTTATTATTTTGGATGCTATTGTAAATGGAATTATTTTCTTAATTTCCTTTTCATATTGTTCATTGCTGGTGTATAGGAACACAACTGATTTTTGTCTGAGGATCTTGTACCCCACAATAATGCTGAATTCATTTATTTAGCTCTAGTGTCATTCTTGCTTAAAATATTTTTGACTTATAGAATTTAAAAATATGTATATGGTCATATTTATCAATTTTATTCTTCATGGTTTTTGTCTTTGATATTACGCCTACTGGAGCTTTAATTTTTTAAAAGACAATATCAGACGTCTATAATGCTCTAAATAGAGGCAAATATGCTTTTTCTAAATATACTTATCCAATAGTTTCCCTTCTAGAGCTTTCATAAACATTTTTATTTTTCTTTGGCTACATAAAAAGAATTATTGAAATCCATAAAACCAACACTGACCTGTATAGACACTGTTTGCATAGTTCTCTTTTTCAGGTCTCCATAGCTTTCATTTAAAGTTGATTGTCAATTTAGGGTTATCAGCATGAGCAGTTTAAATGTTGATTCTCCAATGAAGTACTACATCATTGTAGTACTACAGCATCCTTTACTCAGGTAGTGTATCTGTTCATTTGTTTACCTGTGCACTGCAATAGATTCCGTGCTTCCTGTTCAGGGGAGAATTATTTGTTCTGATCCCAGGCTAGAAATTTCCAGGCCTATCATGAAGCTAATTTCTCCTTTTCCTAACAATTATCAGCACCGATCCCTCAGAGATCACTGGGACTCAGGCAGTAGAAATAGGGCAGTGGACACTTCCATGAAGCTGATTGATTCAGAGAATCTTTGTTATTAACTTTTGTGATCCTGTATATTAGTTACTATGTTGTTACTGTGGCCTTTGAATTAGGTGTAGGAAATGCACTTGAGATTTTAATTCTGTCCTTTAGTCTCTATTATATGTATACTTTTCAGGGACAATTACTGTATCCTTTATTGATACCTCTGCCCACTTCATCAGGTCTGAGGGACGCCACCAGACATAAGTCCTGATATGCCTAAAGTCTTGAAGTTTTCCAAAGTCAGGGTATGTGGCTCCAAAAGAGGCCAGGAATGTTTTGTAAAATTTTGGTCTCCAAATAGCCGCCTCCGAAAGTTACTATTAGTGGTCCACTTTTATTGAAAACTTCCTTGGAGAAAGTCCACATTTATTTGCGTATTTATTTTTAAAAGAGTTGTACCATTTCCACGTCTTGATGTAATTCCTTTACATCTTGCCTAAAAGACCCTTCTGTGGCATAGCTACTCCTAGGCCTGGCTTAGGGAAGTCTGGGTTTAAATTTTTTTCCTTTATTACTAGTTTTAGGAAAAAGGAAGTTTTGGTACATATTTTACATATAATTATAATCTATAATTTACTTGCTTAATAAGGAACATCGATCCACTGGCTAGTGAATAAAAGTCACAGAAACTGGAGACTGGAAGGGGGTCTCAAGGGTATCTTGGGCAGCCCCGGGTAAAGGGGGTGGGGTGGAGATTGCTAGAACTATGAATTTCAAAGTCCAGGTAGAGTCTAGAGTCAGAGCTGGGGTTTGTGGCAATGACAAGATGTATAATCTGTGGGAATGTGCATGTGTGTGCATATTTTTTTTGATAAGTAATAGAGTGATGAGGTCTAGAGTGTAGGTTTGGTGTAGTAGTTACCTATTAGTGCTCTAATAATTTACCACAAACTCTGTGGCTTAAAACAACACAAATTTATTCTCTTACAGTTCTGGAGGTCAGATGGAGATGTCAGCAGGACTGCAGCAGGTGTCAGGAGGACTGCATTCCTTCTGATGGCTCTAGGGAAGAATAATTTTTGTTGCTTTTTCCAGCTTCTAGTGTCTACCTTTATACCTTGACTCATGGCTCTCTTTCATCTTCAAAACCAGAAAGCAGCAACTTGCAAAGCTTCTCTGATTCTCTGACCTTTGCTTCTGTCATCATATTCCTATTGACTCTGCCCCTTCTGTCCCCTCTTATAAGGTTCCACTTGTAATTACATTAGGCCCATTGGATAATCTGGGTACTCTCCCCATTTCAAATCTTTAACTTAATCTCATTGTCAGAGTCCCTTCTACCATGTAAGATGCATTATTCACAGGTTCCAAGAGTAGTACCTGGACATCTGTGTGTGTGTGTGTGTGTGTGTGTGTGTGTGTGTGGCTATTATTCTGCCTGTCACATTCAGTATGACAGATTTGCCCCAACTTTCACTTTGCAGCAAATATCATCAGGGAGAAATGGTAATCAATGATGATGACAACAAGAGTGATGATGATAACAATGGTTGATAATACCTTATATTGGATGGTGTGTTGGTTAACTTTATGTGTCAACTTGGCTTGGTTATGGTGTCCATTTGTTTGGTCAAACAGTGGTCTAAATGTTGCTGTGGTGATATTTTGTAGAGGGGATTAGCATCTATAATGTGTTGACTTTAAGTAAACAAGATTGTCCTTGATAATGTGGGTGGGCCTCATCCAATCAGTTGAAGACCTTTATAGCAAAGAAAATTGTGAATGCAACAACAGCACTGAAATGTATATACATATATGAATATGATTAAAAGGAGAAATGTAGATTGTATATTGTACATGTGGTAATGGAACAAAAATTTTTTAAAATCCATAGAACTGCACTGCACAGTGAACCCTAAGTTAAATTATGGACTTTAATTAAAAGTACAATTATAAAAACATGCCATCATCAATTGTAACAAATGTTCCACATCAGTGCAGCATGTTGATGGCGGGCGGTATATGGGGACCCTGTATTTTATGCATGATTGTTCTATAAACCCACAACTTCCTTAATAAAAGAAAAAAATAGAGCAAAGAATTGAGAGTTTAGGTATAATAAAAAATTGTACCTTAAGACCACACCATCTACTTCTCTCTGAGTTTCCAGCCTGCTGGCCTCCTCTGTAGATTTCAGACTTAAGACTACAACATTACTCTTAATGAAACTTCCAGCCTTCCAGCCTGCCTACACATCTTGGACTAGCCAATCCAACAATCATGTGAGCCAATTCCATAAATATATCTTTATATATACATGCTACATGCACATATATTTATATATAACATATATTATATTTACAAACGCACACAATATATATATCCTGTTGGTTTTGTTTCTGTAGAGAACCTTGACTGATGCAGATGTCATGTACCATTTACATAGTACTAATGATTTATTTTAGTTTCACAGATGTGTAGTTGAAAGAGTGCTGGAACTTTGAGTCAAGAGCCTGGATTCCATCACTTGCTATCCGTATGATCTTTGACCAAGTTATTTAACCTCCCAAGGCTCGATATTCCTATCTGTAAATTGGAGGCAATGTTATAATCAATGAGAGAGGTTAGATAGATTCTGGAAAAATTGAGAATTTCTCATCCTGGATTGAAAATTCAGGATGTTTTTTTGTGAGAATTTCATTTGGAGAGGATTTTCCAACATTCTGTAGTCTGTGATGGATTTACAAACTTGCGTGCAGGTTTTTTTTGTTGTTTGTTTTTTTCATTCTCCATTTGTATCAGTTCAGATCATCTGAGAAGCAGACGTGAAGATAGGATAAGACATGCAAGATATTTACTGTGGGAACTGCCTGTGAGGAAAAATGGGGAGGGAGCTGGAGGAGGTCAGGTGAGCTGTCAGACTGCAATGCAGGTCTGACTCCTGTGGAGAAGACAAGGAAGGAAGGAATGTTGTGAAGAAAATGACCTAAACTATGGTGCAGTTCTAAGGCTGTTTCAGCAAGGCTGTTGAGGAGTTCTGGAGCAGAGTCTCTTGTAAGAGGAGTGCTGTGCATTGCAGGAATGGGCCAGCATCAGGACCCCAGCTGTGCTCAGCTGCTGGCTGGGAGCAGCCCATAGGAAGAATGGCCTTGGTAAGCACAGCAGTGGATTCAGAGCTGGGGCCATCAGTAATTAAGCTCTTTGCAGTAGGAGATGCAACAGGTGCATTTTCAAGATGATCACCCCACCTGCTTATCCTGAATCCAGTCATCTGTCTGTCTACCCTGGGGGTTTGCAATCACTCATCTTTACCAGTGTCTCCTTTCTCTTTCCATGCCCATGTTTACCTCTCTCTGACCACTGATTCTAACCTCAGTACGAGCATGTTAGGAAAGCCAGGATATTGGATCATGTGGAGGAGATCTTTGGGATGTAACCATTTGTAGTGGTGCCTGAAGCTGAAACCAGCACTGGGGAAGCCAGCCTTCAGCTTTCTGGTAAAAGAACCTCTCTCATGTCATGAGTTTGAGTCACTGCACTTTTCTTCAAAATTTTGCAGATAATTCCCAAGTAGTTAACAAATATGGGTTGAGTGCCTATTGTCTAGCACATAGTAGGTATTTAGTAAATAGTGTGCTGTGCTAGTCTGGGAGGAGATAAGAGGAGAAGAAATATGAAAAGGGCGTCTTCTTGATCCCAAGGAGCTAAGAGACTCTGGGGTGTATGATGGGAGGAAGAGAAGGGATGGAAATATTTTTTCCTTTGCTAAGTAGCTATTTAAAATATTTGGAGACAAAAAAAAAAATCCCCCAATGGATAATTAAAAACAAAACAACATATGAACATGTTCTTGTGCATCGCTTCACACACTCATCCTTGGCGAGGGCGTCACTTACCACCAGAGTGGTTGAGAAGGCAAAAAGTTTATTTTGAATTTCTAGGCAAATTCAAGCCATGATTCTCAAATGCTAAATTGTTCTTCACTGACCAAGCTATAGTTAGCATCTGTGTCCTTCTGATGTAATTGTCAAAAGGGAACAATTAGGACTAATGTTATAAATGTTTATACCAAATACTTGCTCTAGAAATACTTCCTGCCATCACTTTCCTGAAGTGAGTTTACCAATTACTCTTAAAGTCTTGTCTACTCTGATTTCCTGAGGTCCCAACTGCCACAGAGGCTATCAGAGGGAGCTCTAGGCTGGAGGGGAAGTGGGAGGAAGGAATTTCAGGCAAGGGAACAGTGGATGGCATGTTTTTGCTACTCCCAAGGATCTGCATGTGTTCTGTTTTTCAGAAGTTATGTTTGAAGAAAGGAATGGACAGATGATTTCTCAGACCAGGTTCCTGCCCAGAACTCTACTATGGTATTGTGGGTCTAAATGAGCCTTCTGTATGTGGTTTAAGACAGCAATAGCTCTCCTCCTTCTGAAAGGAAATTGTCTTTGAAGCTATTGCCTTTTCTTTCTAGATAATGAGCTTAAATATATTCTGCCACCTTGAACTGTTTGTGGGTTGATGTGCAGTTGGAATGGAGATGGCTCCACAAGGTACCATGACAATAATGGAGATGTTTATAAACTTCAAGGCTTTGTTTGTTTTCCAGAGAAATATTTTCTTTGCCAATTTAGCAGCTTGTTCCAATGTGATTGTCTATTTGTACATCCATACAAAGAAGAGGCTGCCTGAAGCATCCTGCTTGCAGCCCTCTTTCTCTAAACCCTTCCTCAAATTGACTCAGAATCCCCTACAACTTGACTGGAGGGGAAGATGAGGCAGGAAAGAAGGATGCAGCCACTCAAAACAAGCTTCTGCTTATGTTTTCCTCAGGGCTCTGGCAATATCAGTATATGAAATACTTTTTTCCCTTTAATTACATCCTGGAAGAACAACTTTTTCAAGACAAAGAACGTATATTTATCTATCCCATCTTACCTCCTTTAAGCAGACACATGCTGCTCATTTATTCATCCATTCACTTATTGGGTACACATCTGTTGAGTGTCTACTCTTCTAGGGATAAAAAGCTGATGAGACCCCAGAAGTTTCTGTCCTGACCGAGTTGACTTTCTAGAGGAGAAAAGCACTATCATCAATGCAGCATATTCACTGCCCATGACTGACTTGTGTGAAGCCTCCTTCACAAAGTAACTGTTTTTGTCTCTCACTGTTGTTTTATAGTAGTTATTCACCATCTTTCCCCGGTGGAAGATGTGGGCAATCCTATTACTTTTCAGGTCACCTTCAGGTAATAAAATTCCCATGGTCACTTTGTCACAATATACTGTCTTGATTCAGAAATGAGAATGTCAAATCCCATGTAATAGTTAATCTTTCATTCAGCGGGAAGACTTTTCTATGCTTTTGCATCTAGGGCTTGTTGCAGATGGGAAACTTGTGACTGGGAAACAAAGGGTATGGGCAGTTTTCCCTCTCTTTGTCACTCACCTCCTACTCCTCTAGTTAACTGCACTTTACGACCATTTGCAGATAGGAGAGAAGATAGAGAAATAGAAGTGGTAAGCTGGACCTGGCAGGTACTAAAAGTGGACAGTCTTGCAGAGAGCACATAGGTGTGTTCTTTGGAGAGTCTCCCTCTTATGAAGGGTTTCCTGCATGCAGGTTCTTGATGTACCCAGATCCTTCTCTAGTCTGACTATTCTCTTATTCTTGCAATCCCTAGAAACCTGATGATCCTGCAGCTCCTCTCTGAGGAGGCCTTTTTGCTCCTCTAAGAGGTCCTGTTGGACAAAATCTGATGAGTCCCAGAAACTTTTTCTCCTGTGTAATCCACACCTGTCATGGAAGCATATCCTTTGCTCTCATAAACTCTTGGTGCAGGCCAATACCAACCCTTCATCTTGCCGAGAAAAACCAATCTATCTCTTGCCCTTTATGTTTCTTAAGCAGGTGTCAGACATCAGTTCCACTGTGTCCTCCATAGTGTAGGGGAGAGATTAAGCTTTCTGGCATTCCCATAGAAGCAGTCTCACTAGCCTTGAGGCAAGGATAGGGCATCCTTCTTGAGATTCCAACTCCTCCCACCTCAGAATGCAGAGACTTAGGACCGTTTCTCTAAAGAAACTCTCTTGAAAATACCCTCACCTTCCCAAAATTTTATACCTTCTGCAGTAGATTGAATCATTTCTACCACAAAGTCCTAGCCCCCAGACTTGTGGGTGTGAACTCGTTTGTACCTGGGACCTTCGAGGCTCCTATTAGGGTCAGGCCAAACGGAATCAGAGTGGGTCTTAATCCTGCATCACTGAAGTCCTTATAGGCCGAGAAAATCTGGATATGGACATACAAGCTACAGGAGGAGACAGAAAGAGGCGGATGGCCATGTGATGGAGGGAGAGATGGATTGTCGGCAAGCTACCACCAGAATTTCACATATGATGATTTAAGTCCACAGACACAGAACAATGGGGCATCATGACCTGGCAAAGTAGACACCTGAACCTAATTCTCTACAATGTGGAGAATCCTTGAAATTTTTAAGATCTGAGTGATCTAACTGATATAAGAAGACACAAAAGGACAGATAATGTATAACTCCATTTATAAGAAATAACTAAAATAAGTAAATTCATAGAGACAGAAAGCAGATTAAGGAGCTGGAGGGAGAGGGAAATGGGGAGTTATTGCTTAACGGGTACAGAGTTTCTGTTTGGGGTGATGAAAAACATTTTGGTTATGGATGGTAGTGATGGTAACATAGCATTGTAACTACAATTGATGCCACCAAATAGTATGCTTAGAGATGATTAAAATGGCAAATTTTATATTATATATATTATCACAATAATTATTTTAAAAGTTAAGTTAGATTTAAGATATTTGGTGAAGAAAAAGAAAACAGTTTTTTTCCCCATAAAAATATATGATACAGACTTCCGGAGAAGATGGCGGCTTAGTAAGACGTGCAGATCTTAGTTCCTCCTCCAGAACAGCTACTAGGGAAGTAGAAACGATACAGAACAGCTCCCAGAGCCATGACAGAGATAAAAAAGACAGCGTACCCCATCCTGGAACGGCTGACTGGCTGAGAGAACCCGCTCCGGTGAGATCGCCGAGGGGCGCGGGGTTCCCCGGGCGGGACGGCAAGTGGCCGGAGTCCCTCCCTTCCTCCTTCCTGGGCCAGCTGGCAGAATTGGGCAGGCGGTCCCCTCAAGGCGCGGCAGCTGGCGCCCCCACCATGCACGGCCCCCCGGACCAACTGAGAGAATTGGATCGGAAATCCCCAGACTGCGGAGAACGGTGACCGGGTGGGTCCCTTCCAAACCCGTGACTCTCCGGTCCGGCTGGGAACAGTGCACTCTCCTGGGCTGCGGCGGCTGGTGCCCTCCCGCCACGCTTGGCGCCCCGGGCCGACTAGGAAATTCGGACGGGCGCTCTCACGGGCTGCGGCGGCCGGTGACCCTCCCCGCGTTCGGACCCCCGGGCCGGCTGGCACTCTTCCAAGCCGCTTCGGCTGGCGAACCCCCCGCCACGGCGAGAGTTTTCCAAAGTTAAAGGACCCACAGCACCTTTTACTGGTGGGACCCACAGACAAACGTGTGCCACGAGCGCCACCTACTGGGCAGGATAAGAAAAACAGAACCTAGAGATTTCACAGAAAAATCTTTCAACCTGTTGGGTCCAACACCCAGGGAAATCTGATTAAATGTCCAGATGCCAGCAGAAGATAACGGATCACGCGCAGAAAATTGAAAATATGGCCCAGCCAAAGGAACAAACCAATAGTTCAAATGAGATACAGGAGCTGAGACAACTAATGCTGAATATACGAACAGAAATGGAAAACCTCTTCAAAAACGAAATCGATAAATTGAGGGAGGACATGAAGAAGACATGGGCTGAACAAAAAGAAGAAATAGAAAAACTGAAAAAACAAATCACAGAGCTTATGGAAGTGAAGGATAAAGTAGAAAAGATGAAAAAATATATGATACAATGTATAATGGTTTCCTGTGTCACATAATACATGAGAAAAAATAAATCATTGGTTGGATTACAAAACTTTGTGCTTAGCTCCTGTGGTTAGGTGTGTTTACCCATTCTGTTTTCCTCCTTCTGGAAATACCACTTGAGAGGGCATAGCCATGTGATTTGATTTGGCTAAATTAATGTGAGCAGAAGTGATGTTTCACTTACAGTCAGTAATATTTTAGAACCAGTGCTTGATTCTTCATATTCCATACCACTTGCCACAGTGATCTGTGATTTTTTTTTCCAGGCAAGTTTTTTTTTTTTTTTTTTAATATGAACAAAAAAAATACAACATTCTTGGAATACATTCTTGACATGGTTACAATCAGTGGTTCACAATATCATCACATAATTGTGTATTCATCACCATGATCATCTTTTTAAACATTTGTATCTCTCCAGGAAAAGAAATAAAAAAGAAAAAACTCATACATGCCATACCCCTTACCCTTCACTCTCATTGACCGTTAGTATTTCAATCTACTCAATTTATTTTAACCTTTGTTCCATTATTTGTTTATTTCTCATCCATATTTTTTCCTCATCTGTCCATACCTAGATAAAAGGAACAGCAGACACAAGGTTTTCACAACCACACAGTCACATTGCAAAAGTTATAACCTTACACAGTCATCTTCAAGAAACATGGCTATTGGAACACAACTCTACAGTTTCAGGTACTTCCCTCTAGCCACTCATAATACACCTTAAACTAAAAAGGGATTATCTGTAGAAAGCTTAAGAACAACCTCCAGGACAACCTCTTGACTCTGTTTGAAGTCTCTAGGCCACAGACACTTTATTTTGTCTCATTTCACTTTGTCCCCTTTTGTTCAAGAAGGTTTTCTTAATCCCTTGATGCCGAGTTCCAGCTTATTCTAGGATTTCTGTCCCATGTTGCCAGGGAGGTTGATATCCCTGGGAGTCATGTCCCATGAGGAGGGGGTGAGGGCAGTTTGCTTGCCATGTGGTTTGAGAGAGAGAGAGAGAGAGAGAGGCCACATCTGAGCAACAAAAGAGACTCTCTGGCGGTGACTAGATCTGTGATGCTTTTAAATGGTACATGCTCCATCAGCCTGCATCCCTGGCTGAGAATGATGTGGATAAGAGATCTCAGCCAACCTATGATAGATAAGTAGCATGAGCAGGAACTACGCTTTTCTAGTTTCGAGACGCTGAGAAGTTTGGGATGTTTTTAAATTCAGTATTACCTAGCCTATTCTGATTGATATACCCTGACTTGTTTCCTGAAACTCCATCTGCAGCATCTTTCTGAATGACCATTTATCTCTGGTACTAAAGGAATTCTTTAGAGCAGTAATTCTCAAACTTTTTGGTCTCGGCAACCTTTTTACAGTTTAAAAAATTATTGAGGACTCCAAAATTCTTTTGTTCATATGAGTTATATCTTTGGATATTTACCATTTTAGAAATTCCAGCTGAGAAATTAAAAATAGGAATAAACCAATTGCATGTTAACATAAACATATTTTTGACAAAAAAAGAACAACTATTCTTTCCCAAACAAAAACTTCTTAAAAAGAGTGGCATTTTTTGCATTTTTGAAAATCTCACATCTGCTTCTAAATTCAGTCTATTGTAATACATTGTTTTGGTTGAAATATGTGAAGAGAGTCTAACTTCACAGATATTTAGTTGGAAAAGGTAATATTTTAATAGCTTTTAGGATATTTGTGGACATTCTTCTTTGAAACTATACCAAAATTCAACAAGTGAAAAACTCTTAAAGTTTAGCTGCTGTGTGGAATTAGAAATTATGTCAATGTAATTTCTACTCCATTACAAATAATACATTTGTTTATCTCATACATTGAAATAATATTTTACCTGTGAATGAGTTAGTAGCATCACTCAGAAGTCATCTGGAAAATATTTGTTCACTGAATAATGAAGAGCTTCCAAACATTGATACAATTCTTTATGCAATATAAAAATCACATTTGTTAATGTCACCACTAATTTCCTCAGAAAAATTCTTACAAAAAACTCATAATGGTGGACATGTATTTTCAAAATTGTAATTTTGCTTGGAAACTTCGATTTTATCATTGGCAGAAATACAGTCAGTTGTTTTTCTTAAAATGACATACTTCATTTACTTTTGAGAAAATATCTGTTAAATATCTAGGTTAGAATAACAATGATCTCTCAGGTGTCCTTTTAAGTAAAAACTATGTTCCATGAAAAAAGTAGTTAGTTTACCTGGTGACTCCAGTAATCCCACTGATGTTTTTCCTTGAGGCAATTACCTTACTTTGGTGTGTAGAAGTACATTAGGTATATTTCTAATTTTCCTAATAGGATGTTAAAGAAATGTGTATGAATACTTTTTAATGCTTCATCAAAGAAGTTCTTAAGTGAAATCAGCATCATTTTTTACTGTATGCATGGTGATGATTTCCACAATGGCTGTACCATTGAACATTCCCACCAATAGTGTACGAAGATTCCTATTTCTTTACATCCTTGCCGACATTTGTTATTTTCCATTTTTAAAATAATAGCCATCTTAGTGGGTGTGAGGTGGTACCTCATTGTGGTTCTGATTTGCATATCCCTATTGGATAATGATATTGAATATCTTTTCACGTGTTTATTGGCCATTTGTATATCTTCTATGGAGAAATGTCTGTTCAACATAAAGAACTATTCAAGTCCTTTGCCCACATTTTAATTGGGTAGTCTTTTTGTTGAGTTGTAGGAATTTTTAAAATATATCCTAATATTTCCTAATATTAAATATTAATATATCCTAATATTAAACCCTTATCAGATATGCGATTTCCAAATAGTTTCTCCCATTGGGTAAGATGTCTTTTCACTTTCTTGATGATGTCCTTTGATGCACAATAGTGTTTAATTATAATGAAATCCAATTTATCTACTTTTCGGTCCTAGTGATTTTCTGTTGTTTTCTTTTATGAATTTTATTATTTTAGCTCTTAGAGTTAGATCATTGATCCATTTTACATTAATTTTTTATTTGGTGTGAGGTAGGCGTCCAATTTTATTCTTTTGTTTGTGGATATCCAGTTTCCTCAGCACTATTTATTGAAGAGAATATTCTTTCCCCATTGAGTGGACTTGGCACCCTTGTTGAAAATCAAATAGTCATAGATGTGTGAGTTTATTTTTGAATTGTCGATTCCATTCCATTTGTCTATATGTTTATTCTTAGGCCACTAACACACTGTTTTTATCATTGTAGCTTTGGAATTTTGAAAGTGTGATTTTTCCAAATTTGTTCTTCTTTTCCAAGATTGTTTCAACTATTTGGAGTCCTTGCCATTTCACATGAATTTAATGATTGGCTTTTTCATTTTTGAAAAAAAATGCTTTTGGAATTTTGATAGGGATTGTGTTGAATCTGTAACTGCCTATGGGAAGCATTGCTATCTTAGCAATATTAACTCTTCCAATCTGTGAACACAGGATGCCTTTCTAATTATGGGTCTTCTTATATTTCTTTCAGCAATGTTTTGTAGTTTTTAGTGTAAGTCTTTCACATACGTGGTTAAATTTCTTCCTAGTTATTTTATTCTTTTAGATGTTTATGCAAATAGAGTTGTTTTATTATTAGATTGTTTTAGTTTCCTAGCTGTGAAAACACACAATATATAATGGGTTGGCTTAATTATAGGAATGTATTGGCTCATGGTTTCAGAGACTCAAAGGCTTGCTTCTTCCTGGGATTGGTATCTTCTGGATGGCCAGCAGTCTTTGGGGTTTCTTGGCTTTTTTGTTACATGGCAATGCACATGGCAGTAACTTCTCCTTTCTCTTCTTGTTTCTGTTGACTTCCAGCATCTTTCTGCTCCCTGTGACATCCTTGTGTCTAATTCCCTTTGCTTATAAGAACTTCAGCCATATTGGATTAAGGCTCACCCTCAGTTTGGGCCTACCCAAATAGTTTTCCAGAGTGGCTTTACCATTTTGCATTCCCACCAGCAGTATGTCAGAGTTCCAGTCACTCAGGAAATCTTCACCAGTACTTGGCATTGTCATAATTTTTGGGAGGGAAGGGGGATATCTAATAGATATGGTATCTTATTGTGGTTTTAATTTGAATTTCTCTAATGACTGATGTGGAACACATTTTCATGTGCTTATTTTCTATCCATGTATCTTCTTCTTTGGTCTATTTCTCTCTTTTTTTTTTTTTTAACATGGGGAGGCACGAGGAATCGCACCGGGTCTCTGGCCTGGCTGGTGAGAACTCTGCCTGCTGAGCCACCATGGCCCACCCTCTATTTCTCCTTTTAATCTATCAGTTTTTAGTTCATATATTTTGATGCTCTGTGGTCAGGTCTATACATATTTATGATTGTTAGGTCTACTTAATTAATTGATCCTTTTATTATCTGTGTCTGTTATTTTCTTCTGGCTGCTTTCAAAACTTTTTCTTTTGTTTTTCAGCAGTTTGATAATTTATATGATTTGGTGTGTTTTTTTTAGTTTATTCTATTTGTGGTTCATTGGCCTCTTGAATCTGTAAATTTATGTCTTTCACCAAATTTGGAAAATTTTCAGCCATTTTTATTCAAATATGTATTTTTCTTTTTCTCCTCTTCTTCTGGGAGTCTAAATAGCAAATGTTAGACTTTTGGATTTTCCCACAGGTAACTGAGGCGTTGTTCATATTTTTCAAGCTTTTTTCTACCTTTTATTCAGATTGGACAATTTCTATTGATCTAACTAAAAGTTCACTGACTTTTCCCTGTCATCTCCATACTACCATTGTGCCCATTCAGTGAGTTTTTATTTCACATATTGTATTTTTCAGATAAAATTTCCACTTTAAAAAAAAACAAACCTATTTTTCTGCTTATAACGTCTATCTTTCTATTCATTTTAATAATATTTACCTTTATAGTATGGAGCATGGTTATAGTAGCATTATGTGATAATTCTATGTGATTATCATTATGTGATAATTCTAAAAAAGTCATTATGTGATAATTCTAACACCTGGGTTATCTTGGGGTTGGCATCTCTTGATTGTCTTTTCTTTTAGAATTGGTCAGAGCTTCCCTGTTTTTATGCATGTTGAATAATTTTGGATTGTATCCTGGATATTTTTAATAGTATGTTGCAACTCTTGAGTCTTGTTGAAACCCTCTGGAGAATGTTGATTGCTTTTGTTTGTTTTAGCAGACAGTCAACTCTATTAGGTTCAGACCAGATGTTCTACTGGTGTGTGTGTCTCTGTGTAGTGTCTTGATTGATTTTAATGTCTAACTCTCTAACAATACCCCCCCCAATCACATGGGTCTAGCTATGTCTCAGAAGCCATTATATAAATAGGATTCTAGAGATCTACTTTCAGCTCTTTTAGTTTTTGAGATGGGCAGATAGGAGTGGTGTAATATCACCTTGTGATACATAATTATATGGACAGTGTGGTGGTTTGGAGCTATGTGTCCCAGAAACACATGGTCTTAAATTTAATCCATTCTTGTGGATGTGAACCTTTGTAAATAGGACCTTATGATGAAAGTACATCAGATAAGATGTGGCCCAGGATGGGTCCTAATCCTATTATGAGGGCTGTATAGGGATGGTCACAGAGAGGGAAAAAAGACACAGAAAGAGCAGCCAGAATCAGAAAGTCAATCGAACCTGGAGGAAAAGGGAGAGTCTAGGAGAGACTGCTGTGTGCATTGCCATGTGACAGAGGAACTGAGGACCAAGAATAACTGACAGTCAACCCCAGAGCACCAGTCTTCAGGAAGAAAGCATCACCTTGATGATACCTTGATTTGGCCTTCCTAGTCTTAAAACTGTGAAATTCTCATTGTTTATGCCAACCTATCTCATGGTAGCTGCCTTAGCAACAAAGAAACTAAAACAGATAATAACATGCAGAGCTTTATCTTCCATTTTTCCCACTGTTCCTTTTTGTGAAAGACTATTTTTGACCTGATTTGCTTTCCTTTATTTGTGCGAATCCTAGTCTTTCCAGAGAACATGGAGTTTTTATTACCTGATGTCTTAGGATCCCTGTAGATGGGATGCTCTAAGGATATCCCATTATGGATGTGACAGTTTGAGTTAAGAAGTAAGTGAACCTCCATTAGCATTTTCCTTCAATCCAGGAGTTCATATGTACTATATTGGAGAGAGAAACATGAGAATAGTCACAAGCTTGGAGAGGGAGCATTTAAGCTTCCTCTTTGCCTGCTCTGCTATTGGCTAGTCCCAAGGAGAAAGAGGTTTCTGTTCAGGAAAGAGGAACAGGTATGGAAGAATACTCCTTTTTGTTGTTTCTGAGCCTTTGGCTCAAAGAGGGGAGCATTTTTATGCTGGTCACAGGCCTAGGCAGGTGGCAACTTTCTGAGGCACCTGTTTTCCAGCTGTTTGCACCCCCTATGGAGGCCAAAATGGATTTGAGTAGATATAAAAAAATTGTACAAACTCTGTTTAGGATTCTAGTAAGTAGTCAAGTAGATACTTGTTTAAACAAGATCAATGGCCAGAGATATTTATGTATATGTGTCATATTTTGCCCTGTGTGCATGTATTAATCTTGTAGTTAGTAAAAGGAATGAATTGGTATTAACCTCATGTAATGCCATGCTCAGAGTTCCCTGGCCTCTTTCTGTCTGGAGTGAAATAAAAAAGATTAGGATATGAGCCTTGATCTTTTTTTGTACTGTATCTTCTAAAAGACAAACCTTTTTGTTTTGGGGTGATGCCATTTTCATTTTGTGAGAAGAGTATGAAATTAGTGCTTGTACCCCACCTTTAAGTCTGGCCTTTGATTTAATTTTCCTGTAGAACTTATCTTTTAGTAGGATGTTCTATCATAGCTCTAATGCCATTTCTGATTTTGCCTTTTTGGACAGGGCTTGAGTTTCCTCCAAGTGTTCAATTAGGATGACTTAACAAGAACAGAGTGGGGGGAAATGGCACTGGATATCATAGCAAAGCCATTTATGCTATCAAATAATGACGTTTCTTTTCTAGAAACACATAATTATATTTGGAATGCATGATAACATTCTCCAGTATTTCAAAATTGAGACCACAAACAGATAAAATTTCAGAGCAAAGAAAATGCTTTTGATGTGTCAGGATTCATTTATTTCCCAACTTGTATTGTTTGTCTTTACAGTATGTGAGTGAGCACTTATCAAAACACAAGAAAGTTATAACTCAACTATTCCATTATGAATATTCATCCAGATTCAGTTTAATATGCCCTGTTAACATGAAGAATGTTGATAAAGGATACCAAAGAGACTGAAGGGAATTAAGAAAACTAAATTTGGTTTTGTTTTTAAATATTAAAAAAACTTATTATAAAAAAGTAATAAAAATAGATACTTAATGTAAAAAAACCAAATAATACATTCTTAAATACTTAATAACACAGGGTGAAAACTTGGAACTCAATTTTTTACAAGGCTAGTACCCTTAAAAAATCCCTCTTCTATATAAAAATTCTATCTTTTCACGGCTCGTGCCCTAATTTTACAATAAAACAGTTTTACAACTGCCCTTTAACATTCCTAACCTATTATTCAGAATTATTCTAAAAATATTTTAGAATATATTCTAAATATATTCAGGAACTGCCCTCCTGACCATTTTGATTTTAGTAAGAAGGAGATTTACTGTGTAGTTTTCTGAAGTGTGGTACTTATTTTCTGTTGTTAACTTGTCTGTTTTTACATTTTGCCTTGTTGAGTCAGTCGTTGTATTTTATTATGATTTCCACGTCTTATCTCACTAGCTAAACTATAAGGTCCTTGAGGAGTGTAAGTCTGTATCCAGTATTTTTTGTATTCTATAGGTCTTTATGTAACATGAAACGTATTATACACAGTAGATGCTCAATAAATACATTTCCCTATTAAGAGTGCCGGGCAGCAGTTTAAATCTGTTACGCAGGGACATAGCCCAAATTTTGTTTTGGGGGGATTGATAATGGTGGTATAAATCTTTGCTATCTCCTGGTCTGCTTGTAGTTTGACCATTTCTGAAGAAATAATAAAAAAAAGTTTGGGTTAATTGGACATGCCAAATTACTGGGCTTCATTTTACAAAGATTTCATCTGGAGAAGGGAAAACTAAATCATAGTATTTAGATTTGGACGAGGGGTGAAAGGCAAAGCCTCTGTTTCTTTTATGCTCCTCTCACCTCTCCCATCCTCCTTTATACACAATTGGCCAACTATGCAGCATGGTTCTGCCGTTTTCCCTCTCTTGGTGAGGGGCGCCATTTTGGATTGCTTGATTCACGGTCAGGGTAGCTTATCTATAGCCTGAGCGCTTCTCAGTCATTCTTCAGCATTCATTTACTCATTCTTTGGCATTCATTTACTCTTTCTTTGAACAAATATTTATGGATCCCCTATTATATAGCAGGCATTGTGCCAGTTCCAGATTTACGGTGGGGAATAAGAGGACATACCTCTGGCTCTCAAGGGACTTGCATTGTTGGACTCTGTCTAGATCCTAATTACAATCCTTTGTAGAGAAAGGACTGTGAACTGCTGAAAGTTTTGGTGTTGGGGAGGAAAACTGGGCTTCATCACGCTGATTCACAGAGTAATTGTTTTGCTTTTCACTCAATTCACATAGATTTAACTTGTATTTGATAAATAAATATAAAATAAAATAGACTTTTCCATTCTAATGCTAAAATGCTTTATACTATTCCAAAATGAATATGTTTTATTCTAAGATAATAAATATAATAAATTTATTATATACTAATAAATATAGAAAATTACATGTAAATTATACACCCCACCTTAGAATTTCTTGTTTAGCATTATAGTCCCATACAACTACTAAGTAACCTAAAAAAAAATAAAGGTTTTTCCCTTTTCAATGGAAGTTGACAGTGTGGTTGAGAGGATCCTATGGAACAAATGAGTAAAATCAAGAGATTTGACTTGTTAGAGACAGAAGAACATGTGACCACACTTTAAAGAATGATCAAAGACAGCTTGGCAGCAGCTCCTGATTGCTCTCCTGCTGAGGATTTTTGGGTGACATGGATGGAGAAAACAATGCAGATGAAATTTCCAGGAAATAACCCAATCAGGTGTTGCTTAATGGAGTCTACCGTCATTAAAATCCAATTCGATTCATTTGGAGAGTGAAATATCACAATTGTGACTTCACTATAATGGCTTTTGGAAGATGGAATTTGTATAAACTGGGTTAATCCCTTGATCACCACTTCAAATAAAAATAGATAAAACATGAGGAAGTTGGCAGGGCTGAAGGATTGGGAATAGCAGTGGTGATGCCAGAAGGTGTCTTTCCTGCCAAAGGGAATTGGCATAGGGAACAGTCTCTGAGTCCAAATACTGGAAACTACAAGCTGGTGGAGATGGAAGACAGATTGCCCGTGTCCACCCAGGAGCTGGAGCTGTGCTGGCCCAGCTTGCTTACCAGTGAACTGCCCTCCTGACCAGCACATGTGGCCTCCCGTGCAGGAATTTGCATTTCTGTTTGTTCAGAATTTTGCTTTCTGTCAGGCAGCAAGAAGTTTAATGGCTTGTCATTAACAAGTTATGTTTCTGGAAAACGCAGCAGAAACAGAGTCTCTCTGGGAGCGAGTTACTCCCTATTTGTAGAGAAGTCAGTTTTAATGGAGTCGTTAGGGAATTGTTCAGTGAATGCCAGCTCCATTCCAAGAAATGGTACTCTGGAGGTTGGAAAGAGTTAAGAGCTACCATAAGGTCTTAGTAGGCTTCTGAGCAGGGCACAAACTTATACACACAGGCTGGTTCAGTGATACTGGGGAGAATGCACTAGTAAATCTTAATTAAGAGAGGCTGTTACCTTGGATTTGAAATACTTTGACTATCAACAATAATTAGCAGGAATTGGAATGAAATTTGTGCTTTCTCCTGATACCATGATGGCTGCCAGAGCTCTAGGCATCAAAAAGACACGGCTGTGTCCAGCAGAATAAATTTTTCTTGCATGTTGCTTTCTGCTATTAAAGAAACATTTCCTGTAAAGCCCTCCATAGACTGCCTGTCACATCTCATTGGCTGCGATTGGATCACAATCCCTTTCTAAATCAGTCAGTAGCAAGAGTGAGTTATACTGACTGCCTAGAGTTACAGACTAATCAGGATTTATCCCTGGGTCAAGTGGGGGCGAGGTGGATCCCTGAACGAAATCTCTCCTGTCATGTCCACATTCACGACTATCCAATAATAGCTGACTGTTGCAGCGTGTGCTCTCCAGAAGTTGATGCTGAGACCAAGTTTGAGGGGGATTAATTCCTATGAAGGGAAGTGGGAAGCAGGGGAAGAAGGGGCAGGATCTAGCAGAGGAAGAGGGTAAACTGCAAGGCAGGTCTAGCAAAGCGGCCAACCCATGGAGGGTTCTGGAGCAAGCATTGCTCCTCGGTATCCTGCATTGGGCTGAAATTGCCAGGCCTTCATGTCCATCAGGGCACTCATCAGATGTGGGTTACCAGTGAGGTAGTTCTCTAAAGCTGAGACAGACCTGCAGGGTGCACTCCCACAGCTGGGCAGAAAGTTCCTTTGTCAGGGAACCTTGTCAGCACATCCCCATGGGTCCTATAACAGCCACTATCTGTAATAGTCCAGTTTGCATAACTGCATAAATGTGAAAATTATGTAACCAAATGTCTTTAAAATGATCCTATAGTCTCTTTTGGCCTTTACTCAATACTGTTCCTCTTTCTCTTTCCCCTACCCAAATTATTCTGGGGCAGTAGGGCCTAACTGTATTATGCTCACCATTTGTGGATCATAGATGTTTAGAACTCAAACAGCTCCTAGAACTTGCCCGTTCACTGAGAATTGGGCTGCAGGAAGAAGCCAAGGTCCAGAATTCCACACCTTCCCTGAACTCTTGCAATCCTGCATATAGTAGGCACGCAATGGATATTTGTTGAATTGAACTACTCGAGGTCACAGACTCAAGATTAGAACTTTGCTCTCTAATTTTCTAGCCCAGTGTTTTTTTTTTTTTTTTACCTTCTGTGAATCAAGATGCCTCGTTTGTGTGTGTGTGTGTCTGAGAGAGGTAGAGGGACAGAGACAAAGAGAACGAGAGAGCGCGTTTCAGGCAGATTGGTATCTCACATTATCTTGTACACCTGTGGGAGCAGTCAGACAAATGCGAATTATTTCATTCGAGAAACCTGAGGCTCCTTTAACTGGCATTCTTATAGTCTTTGTTTCAGAGACTGTATTAAGGCCACTAACTCAAACTTAGTTGGGGCAGTGGTCTACGCAGATCAGCAAGTTGATGCCATGCAGCAATGCAGGCACAAGATGGCCTGATCCTCTCTGCATGGTCAAGAAAAGCTACAAATCTGGATTTTTAGGTGATATCTCCAAAATTTTTAATGTTGATTTGAAATGTTTAAATTATTCATCGAAATCCTGGTGGCTTGCACCTCTAGTCCAGTGGCTCTCTACTGGGGGTGATTTGACTCTGGATGACAGTTGGCAATGTCTGCATACATTTTTGGTTGTCACAACCAGGATTTGGGGTGTTCCTGGCATCTAGTGCATGGAGACAAGGGATGAGGCTAAACACCCTGCAGTGCACAGGACAGCTCCCTACAAAAAAAAAAATTAACAGATCCAAAATGTCAATAGTCTTGAGGTTGAGAAATCCCACTCCAGTCATATGTTGAAGTCAAACGCAGAAACTACCTCTTTTTCACCTGGGCAGCCTGTTTGAAAGGTGATCATTTCACCCTGCCCAAGAACAGAGAAACTAGATTTCAGGGCTTCAGAAAAAAAATCAATGTTTCAAAAAATGGTTACTGAGAGGGTGAACTGTGAGGCAGGCCTGGCAAAGCGGCCAACCCATGGAGGATTCTGGAGCAAGCATAGACCACCAACAAGTTGTAATCTCTTTGTATTTAAAATTAGTTATGCCAAGGCATTTTTGCAAAACTAACGCCAAAAAAAAAAATTGTCCTTTGTAGAACACCAAATCACATTTTTCTCTGCATTTGAGGAGAGAAATATCTGACATGCGGGCCCTGTGACTGAGTGACGGGTGGCCGACGTCCCATGGGTTGCATATTGGGTTCCCTCACACCCCTCAGGGCCGGCCCACTGTTCTCAGGAACTGGTTGGACCCTAGTACCAAGGAGTCCCCTCTGAACAGCTGGTGGAAGAGCTGCCCCTCCTTTCCCATGGTGAGGGAAACTGGCACTGCTGTGCATTCTTTCCCACTCGATGGTGTGTGACACGAACATTCGCTCTGAGCCCTGCACAAGTTGACTTGTGATAGGAAAGTCAAGATTTTAGAATTCCAAAAATCTCTTTCTCTCTCAAAAAAATCTCTGCTATGTGTTAAAAATGCCCATTCTGGAATGAATTCCATGATTTGTCCTTGGCTATCCAGACCTCTCTCTGTAGATGCTGAGTTTAGAAGACCATTGCTGTTGTCTCAAGGGAGGGGAGAGGAAAGGGAACTGGGAAGGTGGGGTGGAGGGAGCCCATCTTGACGTGTGACTTGCCCCCTTCACCACCTGCGAGCTCCTTGGGGACAGGGTCTGTGTCTTCATCCTGTACTGCCAGGGCTTGGCTGTGCAAGGTGAGAAGAATGTTTGCATCAATCCGTGAATTAAAGAATGAGTGATTGTATGATTGCCTTGACCTCTGTATGTTTTCCCACCTATAAAATAGGGTTAACAACAACAAAACATAGGTTTAATAATTCTTAGGGAGGGCCACCAACAAAATTGTGACCTGAGCTAAGTTTCCTTTCATTATTCTTTAGGTGTCCCATTTCCTTCCCCTATTAAAAACTACACTCAGGCAAGGCTCACCAGTGGCCTTACCCCGCATTAGGCTCTGTCGATGGGTTAGCTCTCCAGAAGGTACTTGCTTCTTAAGCCTTCTCTTAGTTGTGAAATAGAAGGGCTGGCTTTGTTAAAGGCATTTTCAGGTGCAATTTGTTGGGAGGGATTCTTTGAGGCGGTTCCTTCCTGGGCCCCCAGCTCCATTGAGCACGTAATCTGCTCTGCTTACACTGAAGGCTGGCCCTGATAATCCGTCCTCCACCTGCATCACCGGGCCGTCAGGAGGATCAAGTGGGATGATGGATGGAGAAGTACTTTGAAAAGTTAAAAGCCCCACACAAATGTGAGCTGTTATTGTTATTAATCCACAGCCGTCAGGAAGGCACGCCTCTTGACAAGAGCCCCATTTCAGAGGAGACTGGGGGCAATTTGGAGAGAGGTATAATTTATTGGTTTCTTGTTCTTAGAGCAACAAAATCTCCACCGGTGTACACGGTGGGTGAATAGGATGAAATGTTGTTCTTAAAATCAGAATGGAAAAGGGTTCCCCACCTCTCCCCAGAGAGCCACCCCCCCGCCCCCCACCGCTCCAAAGGCTCTGAAAACTGCAAACTTGGTTTGTTTTGGCAGGTTCACTGCCAAATGACAGGGAGCCAATAGCTTTAATTTTTCTCCCTGTTCCCACATTTCCTTCTCTATCCCCCCACTCCCCACAATTATTTTAAAACAAGTCTCTGCCTGGAGCTGATCGTCTACTTCTGGAAAGCTGAAGCGGTACTGTGCATGTTTGGTTTGGCTGAGTGAGGGGAGAAGGGCTTGCTTCTGCAGGAAGAGGAGAGGGGTACAAGCTGGGGAAAGATCTGGGGAACCGGGTGGAGATAGGAGGCCTTAACCCAAGTTTGAGTCCTCTCTCCCTGGCCCTGCACCTTCATAGTCTGCCCTCAGCTCCATCAGCCCTGTCCAGGGAGTGGGTGGGAATGGATGGCTGAGGCAGTTGGGTCTCTTGTCTGGTTAGGACTCTTATTGCTCATCAGATATCCTGAAATGTGGGCCAATTGCTGGAAAATAAATCGTGATGGGGGTGAGCAGTGGCTGGTGGGTGTTTATGGGGGTGACTTGCTGTCCTATAGGGAGTGAGCTGTTTCCATGACTCTTTTGAAGTGGAAGGGGGAAGTCCCTGCTGCCGTTCCCTCATCACTGGCTATTTTCATCCTTTTCTCAGGGGAAGCTTGTTTGTGTTGGCATGTTAACTAGAGGCCACATATTGGCTGGGATTCCAGGGACTGGAACGTAGAAATATCCCTGAGCTGGGGAGCTGAAATTCCATCTATTGCCCTGCTCAACAGCGGGCAAATTGGGCCCTGCTGTTCCTTGAGAACAGCTCTGAGTGTGAAGGGCCTCCCCTGGCAGCTGCTTGGGGTGGGGGGTGGGGGGTGTAGGCAGGCAAGGGAACATGTTGTTGTTTCTGTGTGGGGCGTAACAGCCCCTAGAAATCAGTCAGAGCTGGTTCCTGCTCTGAAGCATTCATGCGGAGCAGCCTGGCCTCTTTGCAATTCCTGCTCTTCATTTCTTTTATTCCCCTGAAATGTCAGAATAGGTAAGATGCTGGTGCAGCAGGGTCATCAGAGGGCAGAGGTTGTCTTGGACAAGGGACAGCAGTCTCTTAATATTTTGCCACCCTGGGGGCGTTGGATAATCATACTCGGGGGGTTTTCATGTGGAAAGGTGAATAAAATGGTCCTTTAAGTTTCTTGTAGGTGCTTGGGGACACGACACTCTGACATACAAGGTGTCCACATCTTATGCTCTTCTTATTCCCGGTCCAGGTGTGACACCTGATAAGCAGGCTATACATTTTGCTGTTATCATGGGGGAGGGATATAGTAGGTGAAGTCAGTGATATAATTGTTTTCCTTTCTCCCAGTCACACCTGCTTCTCTAAGATTTTCAGATTAAGAATTGTTTTAAGATGGTAATGAATATGGGTAAATGTGGTACAACATTGCAGATGTAATTATCACTGCTGAATTGTATATCTGAAAGTAGATAAAATGGGAAATTTTCGGTTGAATATGTTATCAGAATAAAAATTAAAAAGGAAAAAACCCAACCACAGAACTGTACAACAAAAAGAATGAACGCTAAACTATGGGTCAAAGTTAATAGTATAATCATAATATTGTTTCATCAATTGTAATGGGAGTATCATACAATGCAAAATATTAATCGTAGGGAAAGCTGTGTGTGTGTGGGGAAGCTCCGTACTTGCTGCATGAGTTTTCTGTAAACCTACAACTGCTCTAATAAAAAACAAATTGCGAAACAGAGAGAGGGAAAAAGAAAGAGAGAGAAAAGAATTATTTAAAGAAATTAATGTCAAAATACTACGATGTTCATTTCTCTGGGGGTGTGATTGACACTCTTGGTGCCCCACCCAGACCCTGGGGTCCCTTTACAGGTCTGTGTGTCCAGCTGCCTGCTTTGCTTGGCTTTGCTTGCAGTCTGGCTCCTCCAGCCTTCCTCAGAAGACGACCCGTGGGCTAGTAGGGGTGCTTGGGTTAGAGCACAGAAAGCCAGAAAGTGCCCGGGGGTTCCAGATGCCCTGAGGGGCCAGTAGCAAATGACTAACCTTGCAGGAATAAGAAAGGCATCCACCTGGGACAACTGATGCTCCAGAGCTCCCCGTACAATCACATGGAAGATGGACTTTGCCTAGAATTGTACTAGGTTGATCTCTTTCCCTGTCCGTATTCTGCTTTCCCAGTTTCACCTGGGAGCACTTCATTCATTTATATGTTCCTGGCAAGTGAGTCATCATCTCAGGGTGTGCTTCTGGGGAACTTGTGCTTTAAGATGGCCATAACCAAGGGATGATGGTGGTGATGGCGAGAAAGGTGAGCGTACCGGACAGTCCCCATCCTGGTTAAAACACAGCCACACTGAGTCTCGATGTGGGGTCTGATGATCTGTGCAGGATGCTTAGGGCTTCCTTTTGCCCAGCAAGGCTCTGTGATTTGTAGTGGCTGGCTGGGGCTGCCAGCGGTACAGAGGGGAAGATTAAATATTAAGGCCAAATATCTTGGTGGGCAATAAGCAACTTATGTAGATCAGTTAAAACATTTCTGGGAGACAGAGGGTCGGTTGTAGTTTATTTTCTGTTTCTGATATTGGCAGTTTGCACCCCCCCATGAAACAGGCACGATGGCTTCCTGGGCGTTGACTGTGGTCTGCTCCCTTACCCGCTGCTCTCCCGGGACCCCACGATGAAGGGATTCGGTCTTTGAGGGGTAGCATTTCCTTCCTTTATGGAAAATTCAAATGCGCTGCTTACTATTGTGGCCGAAACATGGATATTCTTCTGTGTGAATTAAAAGAGTGCAAAGCATACATTATCTTCCAGAAATTCTGAGTGGCGGTGAAAAACTTACCTGTCTTGGCTAAGCAGCGCATTCTCTCTCCTGCCACTGCCACCTCCTCTTCCCAACCCCCCTCCTGGATTTTTTTTTTTTTTGACACTGTCGTATGAGTCAGAATGGGTGTATCACTTGTAATTATTGTTGATTACCATTCATGTTGGGACAGCTACCTCACAACGCCATGTCCTATCAGGAAATAAATGCCGATTTACTGACCTGTGTGAGATAGCTGGTGACCCAGACCCCTGGAGAGATGCCGGGCAGCCGCCTGGAGCTTGTTGAATTAAGAAGTGTGACTACAGTAATTAGCAGCAAGTTTCCAGCACCAGATAGAGGAGATTTAGGGCAGAGCACAGCCATCATACAAGTTGACCTTCGTGAAGGAGAGGTAGGGGGTTTGGAGTTTGGTCCTGGAGGGTTGGGAAAGGGGTCACGAGAAAGAAGGTGAATAGCAGAAACTAATTTGACATCCCTGAGCTTATAATAGGATTTACCCTGGGCTTGCAGACCTTGGAGGTGTCATCTATGCAAAAGCTTGCTGGGCAATTCTGCAGCCTCGGAGAGTGTATTTGGGATCAGAGGAGTTAAGTCTTGCCTGCTTTGCCTCTAGTATGTGTTTAATAGAAAACAAACAAAAAGGAAGAGACAGAGTGTTAAAATAGAACTGGGGCACAGATTGAAATGATACGTGATTACTAGCAGTTGTGCAGTTTATGGAAAAAAATGTGCATACCGGTCTTTTAGGAAGTGTAAATAAAACAGATGCATTTATGGAGGGGGCACATATGCCTTAGACACCCAGCTCCACTATCAACAAATGTGGCCCTCAAGGTAAAAACTTTTTTTTTAATTGAATGCTCTAAGCTTGTTTTAGTCACATCCATTTATTTTTGGCATAATTTGTGTACTATTTGGAACTTGGCAAGAAAAGGAATGTCAAGGCCAACATTTGGTCTTGCTTCAGGAGTTTCTATGAATATGAATGCCTGAAGTTTACATAGGCTTATTCCGTCTCTATAGCAACACATGTTTGTTGTGAAAACCTAACCTTTTAAAGTCAAGAATCCATCCGTATGTTAACCTCATATTCAACACATTTAATTCTGGTGTTTTAAAACACTTTCAGGACTGCTGCGCTTTCCCATATCGGGCTGGGTTGGACTGAGGGTGAGGGGATCGGTGTCTGTGGACCCTGCTCCCCCACCTCCCCTGGGAAGACCTTGTTTGTAGAAGGGAACCTTAACGTGTGCCTTCAAATGGAGCCAGATGAGAGGAACATCACATCATGGAGTAGCCCAGGCATGTGAGAATTGAGTTTGAAGCTCCAAGGGAGAAAATGGCCTGTTAGATTATGTTCTTTCCACTGGGTGTTTGGAACTTGGGAGGACCTCAGGGCTCCCGGTCCTTCTGAGCCTGGAGAGCAGATAGGGGGCTGGCTTGCCCAAGGTGAGCCTCCCATGTAGTGCATCAGCCTGAGGAGCAGAGACTCAACTCTACAGCTCGATCCCTGTCTGGCTTTCCTGTGGCAGGGGCCACTGGCTAATGGGATGGTTCCTGGTGGAATTCAATGTCGGACACCAGTTGTGATTGGGAACCTGAGTATGTGTACTTGCCCCCCAGGGTCAAGAACCACCTTTTGGTAAAATCGTGGTGTCCTTTATGATCACAGCCTGTGGGTTCGGACATCTTTGGTGTTTTTGGGCATGCTCTTTCCTGATCCTCAACGCCTTCCAAGACCCTCAAACTGTCCCCTCTCCAAACTGGCTCTCAGAATTGATAGGGGCAACCACTTTAAATTGATATAAAAAATAACAGTGGGCTTGGAATGAGATTTGGATTCCACATTAGAATCTGGGACCTCCCTTTTCAGAGTGGTATGTGTATGAAAAAATGGAGGAAACACTTAACTCCTCCATTTTGGCATGAAGAAAAAGAAAATAGTATCTGCTCAAATGAGATAATGGATATGTTAGAGCTTTGTCAAATTCTTAATTCTTACTTAAATGTAAGTCTAGTATTACTATCACTTTCAATAAAGGACGGCAAATGGCTTCCCACTCACACCCTAACTTTGCTAATTGGTAGTGGCTGCTTGGAGTGTTGTGCTGAGAAGGATTCTGCAATTATCTTGTAAGGCAGAAGTGCCGAGATTGATTAATGATGTCTGTCATTGGCACCGGGAAACTGTTGCCATCCAATATGAAGGGCTGGCTGGCACTGCTCAGTGCATCTGCTCTTTAATAGGTATAAATACAATAAAATAAGGTAATAAACCTTTAATAGTAAAATTCTGAATATCATTGAGTGAAGAGATATTTGGAGGAAGTGGAGCTCCTGATGTATAGTTCTGTCTCTGTCTTTGCAAAGGAGAGTTCCCAGATCATGGCTCAATGCTGTTTCCTGGTTGTCTGATTAGGGAGACACTAATAGTCAAGACCAGCATTGCTTGCTACCTTTCTGTTGTTCCGTTGATCATATTGTTTGTTCTGTACATTTTGGCATTTGATAATATTTAATTTAGTACTCGACTGTCTGTTGTCCCCCCTTGGTCTTCAGTGGCTTTAATTTCATGTACAGATTCATCAGTACAACTGCAAATTAATTGAGGGATGGGTCTGTGGCCAAGTTTTCTCTCCCCATGATTCCTAGTCTTGTGTAGGATATATAATAATTTGCCAAGCAAATTCCAAAATGATCATTGCAATTTTTCTGATTATTATATATTATTAATTTTTTAAAATTTGAAAATAAAAAATACAAAGAGGCAAAGAAAAATAAGTTGTAACATTATTACTGGAGATAATTATTATTACCATTTTAGCATGTTTTCTGCCAGCACTTTTTTCTATGCTCATATTTAGATTGTATTTTAAAATATTTGAGAACATACTATCTATATAATTATGTAATTTCCTTATTTCTTTTATACTGCATGATCATGACTTCCCTGACTGTATGAAAAAATTGATGAATATGAAAATGCTTATATTTTAATTTTTAAAACTTCACTGTTTTTATTAGTTCGTAGTTTAAACAATGATGCATGTTCATTGTAAAAAAAATGTAAAAGATATGAAGGATATGGAATGAAGAGTAAACTTTTAGGCTCCCTCTCTTCTGATCTCCTTCATTCCCCTTATTAGACATATTCAGTTCTAACAATTTCTTGTGTTTCCCTCCTGTCATTTGTTTTGTACACCTAGGTATATAGAATATTTGTTCATATTATTTATACATTTTTCCATTATTATTCTTGCTCTCAGCATTTTTTTTTTTTTTTGCTCTCAGCGTTTTAAATATCTTTTACGGTGCTGCACATAAATGCACCTCCCTCTTTTAAAGTGCTATGAGGTACTCTGCAGCCTTGGAGAGTGTATTTGGGATCAGAGGAGTTAAGTCTTGCCTGCTTTGCCTCTAGTATGTATTTAATAGAAATCTCATTCTTACCCAAATCCCTATTCATGGCCATTTAAGTAGTTTCCAGTTTTTGGTATTATAAACAGTGCTGCACTGAACATCCTTGCACATGTATTTCTGTGCACAAGTGTGAGTGTTTATGTAGAATTAATTTCTGGAAATGGAACTGCTGGGGTAAGGGGAGGATTCACGTTGAAAATTTTGAAGGATACAGGCACATTGCTCTCCAAAAATGTTTATTTATTTATATTCTGATCAGCCGGGCATGAGCTTTCTGATTTCTCACACTCTTATCAATAATGAGGACTAAAATTATAAAAGAAAAATGAAAAAAGGGCTGTTATTCTTGTCTTAATTTGCATGCATTTATCATCAGTGAGACTAGTGCATTTATTCACATGTTTATTGGTCATTTGCTTTTCTTATTCTAAAAACTACTGTTTGTGTATTTGGTGCATTTTTCTATCCTACTGCTGGAAAGTTTCTTATCAATATAAGTCTTTAAATATTCAGGAAATTAGCTCTTTGTCATATGTGCTGGAAATATTTCCACAAATTTTTTACTTTTACTTTGTTTACTGACAGCAATTTAAAATGCTATGTAATTGGACTTAGTCTTTTAAAAATTATTTCATGCTAAGAAGAGGCTAGCTTATTCCAAGGTAATCTAAACAGTTCACCTATGTTTTCTATTAGCAGTTAAAAAAAATGATTATATTTCCTGTTAACATCATATTATTTTCGTGTTAAAGTCAAAAGATATAAGGTTCTAGTTTAAGATTTTTCCAAAGCATCTAGCTAGCTTTTTCATTTGTTGCGTTATCTACCCCTTTCCTTCTGATTTGAAATGCCACTTTTAACATATATTGAATTCTTTGGTCTTCTCTGAACTTTCTATCCTATTCCATTGAACGGTCTGTCTAATCCCACATTTGTATCATAATGTTTTAATCTGTGGCATCACAATGTATTTTCATAACTGAGAGGTCTAGAACTACCCTTGCTATATTCTTTCTTTTCAAAAAATATTTTTTAGCTTTTTTCACATGAACCATTTTTCCAGATGACTTTGAAATCATTTTTCCATGTTTCTACACTCCCAACAAAACCCTTGTGATTTAGCGAAGATAATATTGCATTTATGGAATAAGATGGAGAGAACTGACATTTTTACACTGCACAGACTTCCTATTCAAGGACACAATTCTTATTTCCATTTATTCAAATATTATTTCATGTTTTTTCAGTAGACATTAAAATGCCTTTTTAAAGGGCATTCTAAGACTTTCTCTGTGGATTTACCATAATTTATGTGACTATTCTTTTATTGTTGAAAATCAGGTCATCTCCCATCTCTTTCTGGAGTGACAATGCTGCAGTGAGCATTAGTGTGCTAATCTCTTTGTGATTTTTTTAGAATGCATTTCCAGAAGAGGATCAAAGGATCTGGACATTTTAAAAGCTCTTGGTAGCTATTGGGAGATTGGATTTTAGAGAGGCTCAAACAATTCACTCTTCCCCTGGCAGTCAGAGAGTACCTGTCTGGCTGAATCCTCACCAGCATTTTAAGTATTAATATTAACAGAAACTTTGCTCAGTTGATGTGAATGAGTCGTGGGCTAGAACAGAGCATTTATGGCACCTCTCTTGGAATAGATTTTATTTTTCTTCTTTACTGCATGCTGTTTTTTTTTTTTTTCTTCAGAATACACAGGGAAAGTGCTCATGTTTCACTCAGGTCTGCACTGAGCAGACTTTGAAAGCATTTGGTTTAGTAAATGCTTAGATCTTTTGGAAATTTCATGTGAACATTGACATCAAGGAGAGGAAGTTAAATTTTGAGAGATAGCTTTCCATTGTGCAATGATAAAACTAATAAAAGATAGTTTTATCACTTCCCACATCACCATCCTGCAAAACACACATACACACACATACACATAGGCACTTAGCTGAGACCGTGCAGATTTTGGAGGAGTAACTTGGGGTTGAGGTGACTGAAGTTAAAAGAAGGATTCCAAATTCCATACTCCCACTCGGTCTCTGGAACAGAAAGATTCCTTCTAAGCTGAGAACTTGTCAGTGTGTACTTGCAATGAGCAAATGCCAAATTTACTACGAAAACCTGAAATGGATATCCAGGCAACACTCCTTGTTAATACTTCTTTACTTTGAGCTTATTATTCATTTCTGTTTAGTTTGACAGGATTTGAGTTGAAAACGTGCGAAATAGAAAATGTTCTCCATCCATCTGAAAATCCCTTCTGCTGTTGCCACCTTGACATAGAACCCCCTCTGTCAGGATTTTTTGGTAGGGTGGGTCAGGCTTTCGCAGGGCGGTTTCTTTCAGAGCAAGTCTATTAGGCTTCTAGGATGTTTTAATTGGGGCTGTGTAATTGTAGGATGCCATGAGCGCCCTGGCAAGGGGCACTTTATAAATCACATTATATATTTAGTCATATTAATGAGCATTTATATGTCCTAAACCCTTCATCTAAATGGGATAATAGCCCTTAAGGCCATGGTAACTATTTTGGGTTGGGCTCACTGGTAAAACTGGATCTTTTTATTGCGAAGCTGTTTTCAGTTAAAGGAATACAAAAAACCTTTTGAAAGATCGAATTTCAATTTTGTGGTTGCTGTCATATATTTTAAATAAAACCATTATATTGGACTAGGTAAATATGGATGTGTGTGTGTGTGTGTGTAATTTTTAAAAGCTTAGAACTGAACAGTTTAAAATTATACTCCTGAACCAGGATTTCTTAATGGAGAAATATAGAGCCTTAGAGGAATTTGCATAAATACATCTTTTCCCCCCATGGAGTAGTCATTTCAATTTTTGGGCGACAGGTTCTTTTTGCTTTGTAATTTTGATTTTCAGAGGTTGCACGTTCCAAATGAAGATCAGGATGCTGTCCTCTGTGACTGGCAGCAGGATTCCTGGGGAATCTACACAACTGGTGTGCGTTTACAAGGCCTGGCGAACACTTTCCACTCCTAGTGAGACAGACTGTCCACCTGGCGCAGCAGGAAGTGGGCTCCCCGAGTGTCTGGCTACCCTGTTTTAGGGCTTTGAATGGTTTGCGGGCAGCTCTTCATGCTATTTTGCAATGCACAGATGTCCTGGAATTGAGTAAGACTGAAAACTGCATGACTCCAGGAGCTGGGTCATTTTCCTTGAGGGGAGAATCCAGTGCAGTGGGGAGATACTAAACTGACTGCAACCTGCCACTAATTCACCTTTGCTGAAGCCTATTTTCCTTCCTCCCACTTGGTTCTAAGGGAAGTGACTGGGAATATTCAGAGAAAGCCACTGCAGGGATAGACACTTTGCCCCAAGTACCTGAGAGCTGAACAATCGAATTTTGGGACCCATTTCTTAAAGCCTTATCATACATTTTCAAAGCTAACCCTGGTGCCTCTGGTGTCCTTTCCTCTTTTCTCTGTTCTTCTTTGCCACCTGTCTATCTGTTTCTGGTGCTAAAGTTGTTAGCCTGAAGGGTTACAACAGCCATGGCACTATTTGCATTGTTTGCAATCTCCCCCCTTCCCTCCACAAACCCTGTGCTCTCTGACCTCCTCAGGTTTGCTTTTACCTTCCCTCCCAGCATTTTTCTTGCATATAACCCAGATTGCTTGTCTGTTCTCTCTCTTCTTATAAGAACACTGCATCAGTTTTGTCTCTTCTTTGAAGACTTTTTCTCATGACTCCAGATAATGGCTGGCATTAGGTGTATCAATTTTTTGGGGTTTATTTCCCACCTTGGGTATTTATCAAACACAGAAGCACTGTTTATAGTGGTTAACAGCTTGGTCCTTGGAGTCAGACAAGGCTTGTTTGAGTCCTGCTGGATGTGTGTTTCTTGCTGGATGTTGATTCTGGGCAGGATAATTCACTGCTCTGAGCCTCAGTTTCCCATGGAAGAGTTGAACCTTCCTGATTAGCTAGTGATGAAATTAGGTGAGATTGTGGATGTCAAGTGCTTATCAAGGTGCTCAGTGCATGGTAAGCACTCAAGAAGTGTTTGCTGATATTGTTGTCGCTGATATTACTTTACTGACAGATGCATCATGTCTCCAGCTCAATAGTAAGGTCCTTGAGAGCTTCCTTGTATCTACCTACCACACCTAGGTCCGTGATTACAGGTAAATCTCCAGGGGAGGATGAGGATGGCATGAGCCTCCTCTTCTCCCAACACTGCCCCTTTGGTTCCTAGAACAAGATGTTTGGCAGCACAAAGATCCCATTGAGGTTCTTGGCAAATAAATAATAACAAGTTTTTGAGGAAACAATAAAATGACTTTCCACTGACCTGTAGTTTCGTGTGCATGTGTGTGCATGTGCAGGGTGGGGGGTGGGGTGCAGGGAGGTGAGGGTGGCAGGAGTGATAAGGGATTGCAGTCGTGGGAAGCATAATTGGAAATCAGCTTCCCCTGTGTCTAATTAAAACACTTACTGTTTCTGAAGACCACAGTGGTCTAAAGGAAAGAGGATGGTGTTAGAGTCAGATGGTCAGGGTTTTGGGTCCTCGTGCTGTCCTCGTCAGCTTTGTTAGTGAGAAATTCACACTCTTTTGGGGCTCAGTTTCCATATCTATAAAGCCAGGATAACGTATTTCTCAGGACTGTTGGGGGAACCCAATGAGATAGTCCCTGTGTAAGTGCAGTGCAAAACACTGCACAAATATTAGTTGTCATAATTAGACATGTCCTGTGTCAACAGCTTTGGGTTTACTAGTGTAGTGTCATTGTTCCCCTTTTCCTTTGCCCTTATGCCCTGTAATTCTCCTCCTATTCATTTGTCCTCTTTCCTCCCCTGTTGCTACAGTGATCTTTTGCCTGCAGGGAAACAGCAGAGGGGAGTAGAGTCCCAGATTGCTGGCCCAAACCTCTCTGCTCTGCTCTCACTTAGAAACATTTCCCTCCATACCTTTCTGACTGTCTCAGTGCAGAAACCAGGACTTTACAAATCTCTGCTCACAATTCCTTCTTGCATAAATTCCTGGGTGTTAATCTTGTCTCCCCAGGGAGAGTGTATACTCGTTTAGGGCAAAGACTGTGGTTTCTATTGCTTTGTACAAAGGACGGCACACCATAGGTGGTCCATAATTATTCACTTGGTGACTCTGCTCACTAGAGGATGAATGAGAAAAATGGAGCAAATGCCTTTGCAGCCTGTGAGTCAGTAGTCCCCGGAGGGCACTCTTAATTGGAGGCCCTGTGGGCTCAAGCTCCTGACGTCCTTTTGTATTGATGAGGCTGAGAGGTGGTCTCCAGGATGGGAGGTGGGGTCCTGGTTGTCTGGTGCTCTGGGCCGAGGATCATTCTTGGATCGTTCTTGTTCCCTGTCTGGCAGGGGAGAATTTGGGCCGTCTTCATGGCCTGCAGGCTTGTTCACAGTGATGGCAGCTCTCACGGTAACTAACCTCATGGTGTCATGGTCCTAACGGGTTTCATTTCTTATATGTGATCTCTGGAAAAGTCCCCTTCTGGATGTCCATCCTGTCTATAGGCTTGAAACTGTGAAAATTTAGACAGTTGCTTAAAAGAGAGTTAGTTATATTCAGACAACAGATGAGAGCTGTTTAGCTGGAAGAGAAGGAACATCTAGGGAGTAGAGGAGGAGCCTCCAGGAAGCCCTTCCTCATTCTCCCATATGAAGTTAAGTGCCCCTTCTCTTGCTTGCATGGCAAGGTATCTTATGGTTGCATCTACCATACTTTTTAAAAAAAATTAAAAAAAATTTATTTAATAAAATAAGCAATACACTTAGATCCACCAAAAATGGATATCTTGGTTAGCTTAACCATGGGCATATTTAAATAAAGTGTCCATATAATCACTGTAAAGCCTGTCTACTACACTTTTTTTTTGTGATTACTTGTTTAACTGTCTTTCCTGCTAGACTATAAACTTATGAAAATAGGAACTGTGTCTGTATTACTCACTGCTTTCCTCAGCACTTAGCACATTGTAGGACCTCTAGAAGGAGAACAGTAATTAATTATCAGATGAGAGGATGCATAGAAAATCTTGGCATCTCTATGTAGAGAATTTATTGAGGTGGACACCTACCATATTGTCTGAACAGCCTCTATCCTTTCGTATGGGAACTCCCTTCTTACTCTGTTGCTATGGTTACCGTGGGAACAGACAAGGTAATATCACATGTAACTGCTTCCCCAGTCTCAGACGAGGGTCAGGTTGGTGCTTCACCTAAGATGAGCAAATCCAAGTTCTCCAGGAATTAAAACCTGGCACTAACAAATTCCACCTTCATTCAGGCCATCTCTCGAATGGAAACAATGTAAACTCTTGGGTTATTGATGGCTCCTTTCTCCATGCATGTATTAGGGAGACAGAGAAAGCCTGTCTGCTGAGAGAGGGAAGAATAAGAGAGCACAGAATGAAGCAGAGGTAAAAGATCGAAGAGAAGAGTTTCTGTGGTCCCTATCTTGGGAGTGATGATGCTCTCCCAGAGACTTGATAACCCATTCTCCTATGGGCCTTAATCTAGCTTGCAGCCAAAGAAGTCCTAATTAGTATCCTTGCCAAAGGTGCAGTCACTCTGGGGTTTCCAGTTAAATGATTAGGACTCTAGACCAGCAGGGAAAGGAGACTAAAGGTGATGATATAGGAATTACTCAGTTTGGCTAAGAGTCAGCTATTTAGGATACCTGGAAGTTTTTTGGTTATTGATCAAGTGGTGATAAGTCAAGTGACGATTTCACGAGTAGAAACTTCTGAGCCCTACACAAGTTTTAGGTGGGGAGTTTCTGCACCTGATTCACCAGCTATAGCAAATAAAGTAATTTAATCTTCCTCTCATTTTTATTATTGTTCAGGGAGCAATTCTTACCACTCTTTGAATTATAGGTTTTATATATGATTGGAAAGGGATAGGGTCAACTTTTCAGAGACTGGAAGATGGAAGGGAATTTATGCTTCTCTCATAGATATGAATTTAGAACTTGTTTTAAGCAGGCTCTTTCCTTGGTTCCCCTTTGAAGTTTCTCACTCTTTTCTTAAATATAAACTGAGCCCTGCAAAGTTGCCTGATAGATCAAACAATAAATTCAGGAGAGACATTTTTAATTGGAAAAAAATTTTGGGGTCTTTCTTTGGAGTATGTCTTGTTGGTTCAGTACTAGACTTATTCCTTTTATATTTAATAACCCACATCAGAAGGCAGCAAGAACAGATCGATTAGGAGCCTGAGCTCTGGCATAAAACTACCTGGGTTCAAATCTCAGGTCTTCCATTTACTAATTTGAATCTTCCGCAAATTACTTAACTCCTCTAAAACTTAAGTCTCTCTCTTTTTTTTTTTTTTTGTAAATTTGTAAAATGAGGCTGTTTTAATGATTAAGTGAAATAGTATACATAAAGGGCTTAGAACAGGTTCTGACTTCTAGCAGGAGCTCAAGACATATTAGCCATCGTTTCCACTTGTCTTCAGGAAACACATGAGTACTCCAAATACCTATCAATGTTATTTGCTTGCTTTCAAGAGAAGTTTGTTCAATCCTTTATAAATTTGTCACTTCTCAATTGAGTATGCCCTCTATGTGCATTTGGGGAGGTATGGGGTAGAACATTCCAGAAACCGTTGCTATTTCCTGGAAGCTTTCAGTCCATCAGAGGAGATAGACTCGTCACAAATAATTGCACAAATGTATATCTGTAATTATGGTAAGTGCCATGAGGGCAAAGTGTGGAATGGTATTCGAAGGTGCTTGATGGGAGATGTAGCCTAGTTTGCCAGGTCAAGAAGACTTGTTCCCAAGTGTCACTTAAGATATCCAAAGGATGACAGGGAAAATATGTCTCAGATAGCCCTGATGCTAGTGGATATGATGATTCCTTGCTAATTAGAAAAAGCCACTTTTGTAAAAAGGCAGTTTGCTGCCAAATCATTGTAGTAACTTTACAGATTTGAAGTCTTCAAGGTGAATGGGACTCCTTGGAGTCATCCAATGCACAACTTCTACAGTCTAAGTGAAGTCCTGGTTTCAGGAAAAGGAACAAGATATATGGACCAGTTAAAAGTTTTTTTTTTTGCAGTACAAGATAGGGCTGGGCCTAAGACAGTGAGTGTTATGGTACACAGATTTGAGAAATATTTATGAGGTGGAATGGATAGGATTTAGGTATTAATGATATATATGTAGCAGGCATGAAGGGGGAAAAGGAATCACCTTTTAACGGCTGTGTGGAGGAACAAGAGCTGGTTAAGATGATTGAAAAGGAACATCCAGAGACGGGAGGTAAACCAGGAGAAGATAGTATCTTGGAAATCAAGGAAGGGTGTCATCTCAAGAAGTGTGGAGTAGTCACATGTAGAAGGCTCCTGAGAGATCACATGAAGGGAAGAATTGGTCTTAGCAACATGGAGGTCATTGGAGAATTGACAAAATCATACTTGGTGGAGACAAGTGTTGGGAGTCAGACTGGAATGGACTTAGGGGTGGATGGGAAATAAAGAAGTGAAGGAAGTAAGTGTAGGAAACTCTGGAGACATTTGTGAAGGAGAGATGAAAGAATGAATGGCAGCTAAAAGGGAATGTAGTTTTGGGGTCAGGTAGGGAGGGCAATATGGGAGGTAATAGGTTGAAAAAAAATCTAGTAGAGAGAAAGAATAGAAAAATATAAGATAGGGAGAAAGTAACTTATAATGGAAAATTCTGGAAAAGGCAGGAAGGGACTGATCTAGTTATCCAGGGTAAGAGTGACCCTATAGGGGAAAGAGCTATCTCCATGGAAACAGAAAGCGAAGGAGGAGAGAATGAAGCAATTTGGTGGTAGGAAGCTGGTGGAGTTCCTTTTGTATGGATTTTCTGAACTCTGTGGAGTAAGAGGCAAAGTCATCATCCTGAAGGCTGAAGGGGAAGGTGGGATTTACATGACAGAGCAGCACCAGATGGAGATTAGGAAGAAGTGTGTAGAGTGAATGAAGAAGTGAACTCAGGAACATCTGTATAGCACTTTATAATTTACTAATTGCCTCAGACATATATAATTTCATCGAATCCTTATGTCAACCATGAAATGGGTTGTATAGTCCTTTTCCTTTCAGGTAAGAAAAGGGTCCAAACTGATTCAAATTATTCTTGGTTCTGTGCCCTCTCTGAAGGACTCTAGGAAGTCTAGTGAGGTGCCTCGTATTAGCAGCTTGATGGTTTTTGTCCTTTTGGGTATGTACTGCATCAGAACCTCCTTCCTATTTCGGTGATTATTGGTGCAAGCAGAGCTAGCCAGTCAGTAGAGAAACCTGACAAGCCAGATACCTGCTCTCCTAAACCCCACTGGTGTTTGGGATGCAAGTTAGTGCTCCAAGCTCTGGTGATCAGATGACTCTGACCGCAGCTCTGAAATGAGAGCTGGTGAGGCCAAGAAGCAGGGACAGTACAGAATCCTTTGAGTGGTGGTGACAGCAGCAGTGGCAGGGACATGTGGTGTCCATGTGGTGTAACACATTAGTGATGAAGTTATATGCAGTGGCAGCACAGGCTGAGGTGAATTTTCAAAACTGTGTCTGCAGGGATTCTGACTGGGGGTTCTAGAAGTTTGACTTTCTTTTGTACCTGCCTGTTTTCTGAGCCTCATTCTCCAGTCTGAAGAGTTTTGAGCTGCTCAATATCCTTTCAGTGAAATACTTTTCTGCTGTTTATGACTAACCTTCCTGACTGGTAGACCAACTTAAACCAAAACATACTTATGGCCAAGAAAAAGAACCTGCAGTTGATCTTGGTATATTTAAGTTCTCAACAGTTAAGACATGTAGAAGATTCCAGGTTGAAGAGTGGGTGCTAATAATCATTCCTCTTGCTCATTCTGAAGAGTATAGGACTCCTTTGGGGATTCTTACAAATTTACACTTAGATGTTTTCATGTGACTAGAAGAGTTGGGAGTGGAGTGGCCCATGAGTTAGGGGATTTGTAATAAATCAGGAAGTAATGTTGATCATTTAGGTTGATTTTGCTACCTGAGGGTCAGGTATTGTTCTCAGTTTTTTTTTGTTTTTAATATTTTATTTTACATGGGCAGGCACGGGGAATCGAACCTGAGTGCTCTGGCATGGCAGGCAAGTATTCTTGCCTGCTGAGCCACCGTGGCCCCATTCTCAGTTTTTTTAGTATCAGAGTCAGAGTGGTATTTATCTGACTTGATACCAGGGTTGCCAAAAAAAGCTCATTCAACAGATTGAGGGTTACCTAAAGAAAACCTTAATTGGTGATGAAAGCCTTAATTGGTGACAGTTGCCATGGGTGCAGGGATGGAGACTTTGTGTCAATCCCTGATTTAGATGCAGATCTTGGAGGTGGAAAGCTTCTGAAGGGCACATCAGAGTCAGCCCCGCCTCTACACAGTTAGATGTATGGTTTCCTCCTTGGCAGATGAAGCAGCCAAGACTCATAGAGCACCTTGGAGGCAGCAGTCAAAGCTGAGATAGAATGGAGGCCTTGGATTTTCATTATGCTCCTGCCATGGAATCCCCAAGTGATTTCAGGAGATCTGCGGATTGTTCTTGGCTGCCTGTTTGTTCATCTACAAAATACTCTTTTTTGGAGAAAACTATAAATGTAGTTATTTTAACACACCTGCATTAGAGATGTTGTTCAAATGAAACAAAAGTAAGCAGAGATAAAGATAATTTGAATAATTATCTCCACCCAGCAGTAAAGAATACACATTTTTTTCTGAATATACAGGAAACATTTGTAAAAACTGACCATATCCTAGGCCACAAAGGTAACTTCAATAAATTTTAATGAATGATTATTATACAGATTATGATTTCTGACCACGATGTTATAAAACTAAAAGTTAGAAAATCCTATAGGTCTGGAAATGAAATAATATTACTAATAAGCTCTTGGATTAAAAGGTATATTTACTTGTCAAATTCCTAATGAATTCAAGGGAAATTAATAAAAATAATAATTCTGAATGACAATAAGAATCCTTAGTATCCAATGAAGTGTGACATAGCCAAAACAGTTGCCAGGGGGAGAATCTATAGTTTTGTTTTAAATGTGTTTTTCAGAAAATAAAAAGATTAACATCAAATAAGTTAAAATTCAGCCCAAGAACTTGGAAAAAGAACAAATTGAAATAAAAATGAAAGAAGGAAAGAATAAATATAGATAGGAATCAGTGGTATGTTAAAAATAAAAACAATAGAGAAGACTGACAACCAAAAGCTTGTTTTTCTTTTTGGAAATATAAAAAACATGAACAGTCTTATTAATATTTAAAATATTTAATGAAGATGTTAATTAATAAACACTGATCAGGGAGAAGTAAAAATGACTTAATAACAAAATACATATTAACAAGGTGGAAACAAACATCTATAGATGCAGTTATATAAAATTAATAGGAAAACTGAATTATGAATAACTTCATCATACTAAATTTATCAATTCTATATGAGCTAAAAAAATTATAGAACATTATTAAATGCTTACTTGGCGCAAGAAGAAATAGGAAACTTGAATAAAGCAATAAGAACTACAAAAATTAAGTATTGAGTTGTGGCCGAGATGGTGGCTTATCAATGTGTGCGTTTTAGTTCGTCCTCCAGAACAATTACTAAATAACCAGAAACAGTACAGAGCAGCTCCTGGAGCCACATCAGTGACCGGACACACAGCATACCCCAGTCTGGACCAGCTGGACCAGCTGAGAGCCTCCTCAGAACTGTGAGTTCCCCTAGCCATGGTGGCTGGTGCCCCTCCCCTGCAGGCTGCTTCCCAGAGGGGAAAGGAAAGAGACTGTAACAGCAGCAGGGGCTGAATCCAACCAAGCACCAATTGTGGCATTAATTAACAAATTCTGACTACTAAAAATAGGCCCCCAGCTCAGGTGAACCTGGTCAAGGCGGAGGTCACTCATTGGGCTAACGGAAAAAGAGGAAAGGGGAGGAAATGGAGGTTTTTGTGGCTGTGTTTCTACGGAGGCTTGGCTGCCTCTGGATTCAGTGGCAGGGCTTCTCAGGCTGCAACTGCCCCAGGCATAGGCAGAAACGGGCTGCTTTCAGGGTTGTCTCCCACCTGTGCCTTCCCCATGGGAGGGGTGAAGCCCAACTCAGGTGGAATCCCTCCCTCAGGGAATTCAGACCCCAGGGCTTGGCAAGTTGAAGCCATTAAAACCAGCCTACAACCTCTCCTCTGTCTCCACCACGCCCCCAGCAGGGAGAGTCTTCCAAAGTTAAAGGTGCCACAACATCTTATGCTGGTGGGACCCGCAGGCAGACAAGTGCCACATACTGGGCAGGATAAGAAAAACAGAGCCCAGAGACTTCACAGGAAAGTCTTTTAACCTGCTGGGTCTCACCCTCAGGGACAACTGACACAGGTGACTCCTTCCCCTGATAGGAGGCCAGTTTAGTCTGAGAAAACCCAGCTGGAGTCTATAATACATACGTAGACCCTCCTAAGGGTGGGGGTGGGGGGGGGGGAGGTACCATACAAGCAGGGCAAGAAACAAGAAAACAAGAACCAAAAAATTATCCTCTGTTAAACAAAACCTAAGCTAGAGGTCCAGAAAAAGCTGAACTGAATGTCAAAGAACAGATAGACAACAAATTCATCCAGCAAGAAAACCCTAGGTAAGAGAAGTGAAAGCAATCTCCAGAATAAACTAATTAAGGCAATTAAATGTCTAGACGCCAGCAAAAAATAACAAATCACACCAGGAAAATTGAAGCTATGGCCAAAGGAACAAACCAATAGTTCAAATGAGATATAAAAGCTGAAACAATTAATTCAGAATATACAAACAGACATGGAAAACCTCATCAAAAACCAAATCAGTGAATTGAGGGAGGATATGAAGAAGGCAAGGAATGAAAAAAAAGAAGAAATGGAAAGTCTGAAAAAACAAATCACAGAACTTATGGGAATGAAAGATAGAGTAGAAGAGATGAAAAAAACAATGGAAACCTATAATGGCAGATTTCGAGAGACAGAGGATAAGATTAGTGAACTGGAGGATGGAACATCTGAAATCCAGAAAGAAACAGAAACTATAGGGAAAAAATGGAAAAATATGAGCAGGAAATCAGGGAATTGAATGATAATATGAAGCGCACAAATATACGTGTTGTGGGTGTCCTGGAAGGAGAAGAGAAGGGAAAAGGAGGAGAAAAACTAATGGAAGAAATTATCACTGAAAATTTCCCAACTCTTATAAAAGACCTAAAATTACAGATACAAGAAATGCAGCATACCCCAAAGAGAATAGATTCAAATAGACGTTCTCTAAGACACTTACTAATCAGAATGTCAGAGGTCAAAGAGAAAGAGAGGATCTTGAAAGCAGCAAGAGAAAAGCAATCCATCACATAGAAGGGAAACCCAATAAGACTATGTGTAGATTTCTCAGCAGAAATCATGGAAGCGAGAAGCAGTGGGATGATATATTTAAATTACTAAAAGAGAAAAACTGCCAACCAAGAATTCTATACCCAGCAAAATTGTCCTTCAAAAATGAGGGAGAAATTAAAACATTTTCAGACATAAAATCGCTGAGAGAATTTGTGACCAAGAGACCAGCTCTGCAAGAAATACTAAAGGGAGCACTAGAGACAGAAATGAAAACACACACAAAAAAAGAGGTGTGGAAAAGAGTGTAGAAAGAAGGAAAATTAGATATGACATATAAAATCCAAAAGGCAAAACGGTAGAAGAAAGTACTACCCGTACAGTAATAACACTAAATGTTAATGGATTGAACTCCCCAATCAAAGACATAGACTGGCAGAATGGATTAAAAAACAGGATCCTTCTATATGCCGTCTACAGGAAACACATCTTAGACCCAAAGATAAACATAGGTTGAAAGTGAAAGGTTGGGAAAAGATATTTCATTCAAATAACAACCAGAAAAGAGCAGGAGTAGCTATACTAATAGCCAACAAATTAGACTTCAAATGTAAAGCAGTTAAAAGGGACAAAGAAGGATACTATGTACTAATAAAATGAACAATTCAACATGAAGACATAACAATCATAGATATTTATGCACTGAACCAGAATGCTCCAAAATACATGAGGCAAACACTGCAAACCCTGAAAAGGGAAATAGACATATCTACCATAATAGTTGGAGACTTCAATTCCCCACTCTCATCAATGGACAGAACATCTAGACAGAGGACCAATAAAGAAACAGAAAATTTGAATATTACAATAAATGAGCTAGACTTAACAAACATTTATAGGACAGTACACCCCACAATAGCAGGATACACCTTTTTCTCAAGTGCTCATGGATCATTCTCAAAGATAGACCATATGCTGGGTCACAAAGCAAGTCTCAACAAATTTAAAAAGATTGAAATCATACAAAACACTTTCTCAGATCATAAAGGAATGAAGTTGGAAATCAATAATAGGCAGAGCACCAGAAAATTCACAAATATGTGGAGGTTCAACAACACACTCTTAAACAACCAGTGGGTCAAGGAAAAAAATACAAGAGAAATCAGTAAATATCTTGAGGCAAATGAAAATGAACACACAACATATCAAAACTTATGGAACACAGCAAAGGCAGTGCTAACAGGGAAATTTATTGCCCTAAATGCCTATGTCAAAAAAGAAGAAAGGGCAAAAATTTGGGAATTAACTGTTCACTTGGAAAAACTGGAGAAAGAACAGCAGACTAACCCCAAAGCAAGCAAAAGGAAAGAAATAACAAAGATTAGAGCAGAAATAAATGAAATTGAAAACATGAAAATAATTGAGAAAATCAATAAAACCAGAAGCTTGTTCTATGAGAAAATCAATAAGATTGATGGGCCCTTAGCAAGATTGACAAAAAGAAGAAGAGAGAGGATGCAAATAAATAAGATCAGAAACGGAAGACGAGACATAACCACCGACCTCACAGAAACAGCATGGTGCTGGCATAAAGATAGATGTACTGACCAATGGAATCGAATAGAATGTTCAGATATAGAGCCTCTCATCTATGGACATTTTCATCTTTGATAAGGCAGTCAAGCCAACTCACCTGGGACAGAACAGTCTCTTCAATAAGTGGTGCCTAGAGAACTGGACATCCATATGCAAAAGAATGAAAGAAGAACCGTATCTCACACCCTATACAAAAGTTAACTCAAAATGGATCAAAGATCTAAACATTAGGTCTAAGACCATAAAACAGTTAGAGGAAAATGTAGGGAAATATCTTTTAAATCTTATAATTGGAGGTAGTTTTATAGACCTTACACCCAAAGCAAGAGCACTGAAGAAATAAATAAATAAATGGGAACTCCTCAAAATTAAACACTTTTGTGCATCGAAGAACTTCATTAAGAAAGTAAAAAGACAGCCTACACAATGGGAGACAATATTTGGAAATGACATATCAGATAAAGGTCTAGTATCCAGATTTTATAAAGAGATTGTTCAACTCAACAACAAAAAGACAGCCAATCCAATTACAAAATGGGAAAAAGACTTGAACAGACACTTCTCAGAAGAGGAAATACAAATGGCCAAAAGGCACATGAAGAGATGCTCAATGTCCCTGGCCATTAGAGAAATGCAAATCAAAACCACAATGAGATATCATCTCCCACCCACCAGAATGGCCATTATCAACAAAACAGAAAATGACAAGTGCTGGAGAGGATGTGGAGAAAGAGGCACACTTATTCATTGTTGGTGGGAATGTCAAATGGTGCAACCGCTGTGGAAAGCAGTTTGGCGGTTCCTCAAAAAGCTGAATATAGAATTGCCATATGACCCAGCAATACCATTGCTAGGTATCTACTCAAAGGACTTAAGGGCAAAGACACAAATGGACATTTGCACACCAATGTTTGTAGCAGCATTATTTACAATTGCAAAGAGATGGAAAAGCCAAAATGTCCATCAACAGACGAGTGGCTAAACAAACTGTGGTATATACATACGATGGAGTATTATGCAGCTTTAAGACTGAATAAACTTATGAAGCATGCAACAACATGGATGGACCTTGAGAACATTATGCTGAGTGAGACTAGCCAGAAACAAAAGGACAAATGCTTTATGGTCCCACTGATGTGAACTGACATTAGTGAATAAACTTGGAATATTTCGTTGGTAACAGAGAACATCAGGAGATAGAAATAGGGTAAGATATTGGGTAGTTGGAGCTGAAGGGATATGGACTGTGCAACAGGACTGACTACAAAAACTCAGAAATGGACAGCACAATACTACCTAACTGTAATGCAGTTATGTTAAAACACTGAATGAAACTACATGTGAGAATGATAGAGGGAGGAGGGCTGGGGACATAACTGAAATCAGAAAGAAAGATAGATGTTAAAGAATGAGATGGTATAATCTAGGAATGCCTAGAGTGTATAATAATAGTGACTAAGTGTACAAATTTTAAAAATGTTTTTGCATGAGGAAGAACAAAGGGTTGTCATTATTGCAGGCTGCTGAAAATAGATGGTAATTAATATTTTAAAATGTCACCTTATGTGTGAGACTAAAGCAAAAAAATGTTTATTTGTTACAAAATTTATATTTTGACCAGTGCATTTCCTAATATAACTTATGTAGATAGTTTGATTGAACACCATAAGTACTTGGAATATCAGGTAGGACATGAGATTTTGTTGGTTTGTCCAGAGTGATGCCCTGATTAATCCCAGAGTGATTCGATCAGTGAGTGGAAAAGTATTTGCAAAGCCCCCTTTGGGGAATGGTGAGAGTGGGGAGAAATTCAACTTCCCCAAGTTGAATTCTTGATATTCTCACAAGCAGTGTGGACAACCAAAGCTATAGGCTGAGCCCCCAGTCTTGGGGTTTGTTCATATGAAACCTAATCCCACAAAGGAGAGGTCAAGTCTACTTAAAATTTAGGCCTCAGAGTTACCCCCAAGAGGTCTGTTTTGTTGCTCAGATGTGGCCTATCTCTCCAGCCAACACAACAAGCAATCTCACCACCCTCCCCCTGTCTACGTGGGACATGACTCCCAGGGGTATGAATCTTCCTGACAAAATGGGACAGAAATCCTAGAATGAGCTGAGACTTAGCATCAAGGGATTGAGAAAACCTTCTCCACCAAAAGGGGGAAGAGTTAAACGAGACAAAGTGCCAATGGCTGAGAGATTCCAAACAGAGTTGAGAGCTTATCCTGGAGGTTATTCTTATGCATCAAGTAGATATCATCTTGTTATTCAAGATGTAATGGAGAGGCTGGAGGGAACTGCCTGAAAATGTAGAGCTGTGTTCCAGTAGCCATGTTTCTTGAGGATGATTGAATAATGATATAGCTGTCACAATGTTAATATGTGATTGTGAAAACCTTGTGTCTGATGCTCCTTTTATCTACCTTGTCAACAAATGAGTAGAACATATGGAATAAAAATAAATAATAGGGGGAACAAATGATAAAATAAATTTAGTTTGAAATGCTAGTGATCAATGAAAGCGAGGGGTAAGGGGTTTGGTAGGTATAATCTTTTTTTTTCTCTTTCCTGTGTTTGTTTTATTTCTTTTTCTATTGTCTTTTTATTTCTTTTTCTTAATTAATGCAAATGTTCTAAGAAATTATGAATATGCAACTAAGTGATGATATTGTGAATTACTGATTATATATGTTGATGGTTTATTTGGATTCTTAATTTTTTAAATTAATAAATAAATTAAAAAATTAAGTATTAATCAAAGACCTCCTCCCCAAAAAAGGCCCAAGTCCAGACAGTTTTATGGCTAAATTCTACCAGCATTTCAAAATAGAAAATAGAAAAATAACAGCAGCTGTATGTCCAGTTTTTTTTTTTACTTTTTCCATTGTTAAATATAACATTTTTAAGAAGAAAAGAAGGAAAAAGCAATGATTTTCAAAGTACACTTCAACAAGTAGTTACAGAACAGATTTCAGAGTTTATCATGGGTTACCATTCCACTAGTTCAGATTTTTCCTTCTAGCTACTCCCTAACATTGGAGGCTAGAAGAAATACATATTTTTTCTTTTTTGTGAAAAATATACAAAAAAGCAATATCTTTCAAAGCACATTGCAAGAAAGCTATGCATCCATTTTTGAATTGAACAAAATCTTTGTTCCAAAATTGGATACTAACAATACAAGAAAGGAAAATCACTGGCCTCTTTCTCTTATCACAGATACAAAAACCCTAATTAAAACATTGTAGTAGCTTATCAAATGCTAATAATATAAAAGGCATTTTAATATAGTCCTATAGTTAGGTTTATTCAGAAATTAAGGGATGATTCCATATAGCAATACAGTTTATCACATTTAATAGGCTAAAGAAGAAAAATATCATAGAATTATCTCAGTTAATGCAGATGAGCATTTAACGAAGTTCAATACCTATTTTTGATGAAAAGCTTGTAGCACCAATGATATTTAATGGAGAAAGGTGCATTCCATTTAAGATAAGAAACAAGACAAGGACTCCTATGACAACCTACTGCTTTTAGGATAATATTGAGCTTCCTATCCAAGACTATGAATAAAGAAAAATAAAGTGTAAATTATGGGGGAAAGGATGTATCATTATTTGCATTTATATTATCATCTACGTGACATAAACAACAGATTCAACTATTATGTTGTGCAAGGTTGCCAGCCTATATATATCAATAGAATTTCTCAACACTAGCAAAAACAGATTTGAAAATATAACAAAAAAGAATAATATTCACGGCAGCAACAAAACTATAAAATATTTAAGAATTAACAAAAATAAATAAGACCTCTACAGAATAAATACTAAAATTCTTGAAATCTGTAAAAGGAAATCAGAATTAAGTAGTTGAGGTAATTTCTGTGTACTTGAGTGGAATGACAATTTAAAAACATGGTAATTCTCCCCAAATTAACCTATAAAAACAAGGAAATCTCAACAAAACTCCAGTAGGATTTTTTTTTGGGAGCTTGATAGATATATTTTAAATTTGTATGGAATAATAAATGTTCATGAATAAGAGACAACTTTGAAAAAGACTGAAGAGGGAGAACTTGCCCTATCAAATATTAAGGCATATTACTAGCCTATTGCTACAAAAAAACAGACAAATGGCACAGCGTAACAGAGTAAAAGAGCTCAGCAGCAGACTTGTGTAAAAGGGAATTTAATAAATAATAAAGATGATCTACTAATAAAATTGGATCCTGTGGCAGATTGTATTTCCAAAGAAGATTCATGACATTATGTCTCCTCCCTCGTGCGCTTTTTATAATGCCTCTTTGACACTCTTCCCATTGAGAAGTGGGGTGTGTGTTTACTCCCCTTGAATCTCGGCAGGCTAATGATGGAAGGATGCTAAGTGATTTCTGAAGCCTGATTATTTAAAGTGATATAGACTTTGTCTTTTCTTCTTGGAACTCAGCCATCATAATGGGAGGGAGCCCAAACAGCCTGTGAAGAGACCCAAGTGTGAAGGAACTCAGGCCCCCAGCCCCCAGCTTTAGCTGAACTCCCAGCCAGTGGGAAGCACTGCCTTGCCAAGTGTAGGAATGAGTCATCCTGCAAATGGATTTTTCAGCCCCAGTCAAGCTGTCCCAGCTGCCACACCATGGCACAAAGATAAACCATCCCTGATGACCCCTGCCAAAATTGCAGACTTGTAAGCCAAAGAAATGTTCATTGTTTTAAAACACTACAGTTTGGAGTGGCTCATTATACAGTGCTTTGTCAAATAGCTCTCCATCGAATGCCATATACATATATTTAACTGTAAATGTTAATGATTAAAGGAGACAGTTCACAGAACATTATGTAGGTGAAAATCTTTGTAACATATGGGTGGAAAAGGATTTCTTAAGCCAAATCCCAGATGTATAAATTGTAAGTGAAAAGCTGATGAATTTGATGAAACAGAAATTGAGCAATTCTGTCCAAATAGATATTGACAAACTGTTTAAGACAGTTTAGGACATGTTTGTAAAGTATCAAACTTTAGGGAACTTATATTTGTGATTTACAAAGAATTGCTGCAAATCAATAAGAAATAAAACAGGGAGCCGGGTGGAATAGTGGGGAAAGGGAGGATTTGGCAGTTCATAAAGAAACTACATTACTAAAACGCAAATGAAGAAGATGTTCAAACTCAACTAGTTATTAGAGAAATAAAATACAAATAATAAGATAATATTTTATAGCCTTCAGGTTGGCAAAACTTGCAGATATATCATCTACAAGCAAAAATAACAGATTTAACTACTCAAGTTAGGCAAGTTTGCCTGCCTACATATAGCAATAGAATTTCTTAACACCAGCAAAAACATATTCAAGTATGGCTTGGTGATGGTGGGATGTGGGACTCAGGAGGCTCATGCACTATGGGTGGGAGATTGGATGGGAGTGGCCTCTTTAGAGAGCATTCTGGCCAAACTTAGTCAAATCAAGTACATGTGGACCTCCTGACCTCAGCTTTCCTGTTCTTGGGCATAATGTACCAGACAATTTCCTACCTAGATTTGTAAGGGGCATATATGAGGATGTTCACACTGAAGCATTGTTTATGGGATTGGGAAGTTGTCCACCCTGGAAGGGCTGGATATGTACATTGTAGTGTCTAGACCATGGAACAGCATGCAGCATTTAGGAGAAATGGTCTAGACATCTGCTTGGTGTAGTAGATTCAGTCATGAACCCCTGTAAAAGACATCATCTTAATCAGCATTCCTGGGTGGGTGTGAACTCATTTGCAGATAGAAACCTTTGAAGATGTATTCTTAGTTAAGGAGTGGATGCATTTGTGAATAGGATCTTCTAAGAACCCATTTAGGTGTGGCCAAGCTGAAACAGGATGGGCCTTACTCTGCATTACTGGAGGCTTTATAAAAGAAGCACGAAGATGGAGAGCCACAGGAGGAGACCAAGGACATCACCAGAGACGTGACCAGGGAACCCTAAGGATTGCAGTAAGCAGGACCAGAATGCTACTGACTTTGGAAGAAAGCATGACCTCGCTGATGCCCTGATTTGGCACTTCTGGCCTCTAAAACCATAAGCCAATAAGTTCTGGTTGTCTAAGCTAACCCATCGTGTGGTGGTTGTCATAGCAGACTTGACAAACTAAGATACTCGGGAATATCGATAGATCTTAATAACGTGATACTGGGTGAAAAGGGAAGAAACAGGAGATGTATAGCATGGTAACATACCACTTCTGTCCATTAAAATGTATGCAAACAAGAGAACATTCAAGAAACACATACATATAAGTACAGTAAAATGGTTGTCTATTGTGGGGAGGAAAAGTAGGCTGGAGAATGGAGATGAAAAGGAATTATAAGGGTGGTGCAACAGTGGCTCAGTGACAGAATTCTCACCTGCCATTTAACACCCGGGTTCAATTCCCGGAGCCTGCCCATGCCAAAAAAAAAAAAAAAAAAAAAAAGGAATTATTAAAAAGAGGGTTATTCATGGGCCAAAGACAGCAGTTCCACATGAACTGAGGAATATGATCAACTCATCGCTCAGTCCTGAAACATACAAACTCCTCTTCACTAAACACTGCACTTTCACTAATTTAACGCTTGCCACGGAAGTTGTTTAGTCATGTTAATGCTCTTACTCTTATTCTTAGAAGTTTGAAAATACATTCATCCCATGGCAAGTCTTAGAATCTTAGGGTTGGAAGAGATTTCCCCTCAATAGCCCTTCTAGGCCCTGAGCTCCTTGTTGAGGGGGATACAAGAGAAGCAAGATGAGAAACTTCCTGTCTTCAGGACGATTAATCTAGATGGGGAGAAAACAGGCCCAAGAAAAAATTGGATAAAAACACAAGACAGTCTTTAATTAAGTGTTAAATTGTGTGGGGCAAGCCTGCGACTCAGCAAAGAGGTGCCGGGAAAGAACAGGATGTCTGTTCAAGATAAAAATTGATATAAGGGTTTTAATGACTTCAGAATTGGGTGAAGTGGAGCCAGTCCTGCCACCCGTGGCCGACAGCCATGGATTTCCAGCTGTGCAGATGGGAGGCCCAGAGGGTGTCTGTCCTGTCCTAGGGTTGTTTGGGAAGGGGGGTGGACAGCAGCAGAGAGATGAGAAGGAGACCAGCAGGAGAGCCGTGCTCTGGACTTTCTACCCTAGCTTCAACCAGATTAGTTTTAGAGAAGGGGTTTTAGATTGATATTTTGCCTGAGGATGCATTTCTGTGTTGAAAAAGTTTGAAAATCAGAAGCCTACAGGAGAAAGTCCTAGTGCTATGGTGGGTCTGGCTCTCTAGATCCTGCAATTTCCGTAACACCTCCTTGCTGTCTTAGGCCTCTGTCTGCTGAATGAAGTCTGAGTGTCTTGTCCTCTTTGGATCCCCTTCTCATCAATCCCTTCACCTAACTAGAGCTGACCCCTTCCGCCTTTTTTCCAGCGCTGGCCATACATGGTGCCATGATGGTCTCAGCCGTGGGCCCTGAGCATCCCAGAGGACAAGTAGGACATTTGCTGAGGGGAGGTGTGAGACATGCGTATCTTCCCCATATTAATGTATTTGGTTACATAAAAACAGATGGTATTTAAAATGGGGTGCTCTCTTTTGGTCTATCATAGGTTTCAGCAAACTGTGGCCCATGGGTCAAATTCAGCCCATGGCCTATTTTAACCCATGAGCTAAGAATGGTTTTTACACTTTAAAGCCTTGTTTTTTTTTAAAGAACAAACAACTAAAAGGTTATGTGGCAGAGACGGTATATAGCCTGCTAAAATAGAAAGGATTTGCATCTGCTCTTTATAGGAAAAAAGTCTTTATTTCTGGGACTCTGAAAGAAGACACTAAGAAAAAGTCATGGGACTGAGTATGCCGTGAGCGAGATGCAGATTACTGCTAGCTAACACTTATCAGCTAATTTAAGCTCTTATTTTGTTCTAGGCACTGTTCTAAACACTTTACTCATTTAGTTCTCCCTCAAACCCAGTAAAGGTATTTCCTGATGTTAGCCCCATTTTACAGACAAAGGTACTGAGGCACAAGAAGTTTGAAGATTTGGCTAAGGTCCCACAGAGGTTTTTCTCCAGATGAGCCTGAGGTTTGGTAGGGTCTGGTGAAAATAATGGACTCTTTGTGCCATCCTGCCTGGTTGGACTCCTGGCTCCGCCACTTAAACAAGTTGCTGCGTGTCAAGTGCTTACTTCGCATGAGCATAGCTAAGAGTCTGCCAACATTAATATGGAGATGCTGCAGAAGTTGCATTGATTAATACCTTCAAATTACTGTCATGCAATGAAGAATATCATTCACCAAAATTAGAGAAGAGCAGTCAGAATGAGAGAACTATACTTCTTGTCATAACTGTCAAAAGTTTTTGTGTGCTGCCTTGGCATCCATTTTACTTAGGCTAAGCCTCCTGTCTCAGCACTGGCCTTTGGCTTAGTTCATACAGTTTTCCATCCCTATGTCCTAGATTCCCCAGAGCTCAAACCTGCATCATCTGCGGCCAGCCCAGCTCAGCCCCCACCCCCATCCCCCACCCACCTCTCTCAGAACCCACAGCTGGTCCCAAACGATAAGGTCACTATCCCTACCGACTGTGGGCCTCCAGTTCCTTTCCCTTTTCATGAGCTTGACTCCACAGGGAAATCTACTAAGCTCCACTCATGGCCCATTAAGACCTGGTGTTCCCTCTCCCTCTGCTCCTCACCCACTGGTTCAGCCTCCTGAGCTGGTCATACTTTTAGTTGACCCCTCCTGGCACCCCCTCTCTCCCCGGGACCTGTAAGTTACACACTGTCTTTTCTCATGCATAAGGTTTCGGGTTTTCATCACACCTGACCTCTACCCAGACCCAAATTTAAAATTCAACTTAATTGGAAATGCTTCCCCGGGTGCTGTGTATGTTGGGAGCAATGATGGATGAAGAGTATGGTATGTGAATTAGGTCTTATGGATTGAAGTGGAGGGAGCAGGATGGTGATGTAGGGTGTGTCTCTCTCTCTCTTTCTGTGTGTGTGTGAGAAAGAGAGAGAGAGAAAGAGAACCCATGTACGTGTTTTTAAACTGTTAACATAACTAAAACTTTTAGGCTTATGAGATGTGTAAGAAGAGTTATTTGGAAAGATTTCTGGGTGATGTATTTGTGTAACACTTTATAAGAAAACCCAAAGTAAAGATTGATATTGTTTTTCAAGACTTCTGAAATCATATCTGTGTTTTTAAATATCTTTTTGTCATGATACATGGGGTGATATTTACGTGGGTTATGCTAAGATGGAGAAAACATGGCAGCCTCTGTAGCCCCATCCACCATGGCCCTGTATGGATACAGCATGCTTTGCAGCCCAGGAAATTGAAAAGAATGCCTGGAAACCATTCTGGAAGCCGACAGCTTGAGAGCAAACTTTGAAGAGTCATCTTTAGAACTGCTGTCAGATCCCAAAGGCACTGGGAATGTTTTTAAATCTCCAAGGTGTGTCACAGGCATCCAGCAGTGTACTGGAGTCAGCTTGTACCAGCTCTTGAGAGCCAACTATGTGTGGATATTCCCAACTCTGCCATTTGATGAAGTTATTTGTAGAAATCAGCTAGGATGGGAGTGGTGTATGTGTATGTGTGTTTAAATTATGTAACTCAGCAAATGCTGCAAGTCAGAGTTTTTCCCCTCACTTGGAACTGGATGTTAAATATTTACCAGCATATCATTGCAGGCATCAGATTTATCTCTCTATCAGTGCCAAAATCTAATGAGCACAGAAACATAGGAGAGAAAACTCTTATTTCAATGGTGAATTAAAAAAAAAAAGGTTGACCAGTAGTTCTCAGTTCTGAGGGGGCTGTTGCAATGTTTCAGTGCTGATTAATCTAACATTGCTCTGTTTTGCCATTGGATATTCTAAGAAAATGCAGTGGAGGTAAAAATGATTGAGTTTATGTGTTTAAATGGTGTGCATGTATGTGTGTTTGTGGGTGTGAAAGAATTTTGAGCAGGAAAGAGCTAGTATGTAGTTGGGGTTGCTATATCAAAAGGAATATGTATATATATTTAATTATTATTTTTTAATTACAGAAGTTGTAAGTTTACATAAAAGTTATGTAAAAAATTATGACATTCCCATATACCCCCATAATGTTGACATTTTGCATTGATATGGTATCTTTGTTACAGTTGATGAAAGAGTGTTAAAACCTTACAATTAACCATAATCCATAGTTTGCATCAGTTGTATTTTTCTCATATACCACACTATTATTAACACCTTGTAATAGTGACATACATTTGTTATAATTCATGAAAGAATGCCCCTATATTTGTATATTAATCAGAGTCATTGTTCACAACAGGGTTCGCTGTTTTATACAGTTCCATGTTGTATCCTATAACATTCCTTCTAGCAACACACACGACCCAGAACTTCCCCTTTCAACCACAATCACATTCAGAGCTGTTAATTGCACTCTCAATAATGTGCCTTCATCACCCCTATCCATTTCCAAACATTTACAATCAACCTAACTAGAAATTCTGCACAAATTAACATCAGCTCCCCATTCTCTACCCTCATTCTACCTCCTTTCATATACTTAGTTTCTAACTTTATGAGTTTGCTTATTACAGTTAGTTCACATCAGTGAGCTCCTACTTGTCCTTTTGTGTCTCGGTTATTTCACTCAATATGATGTCCTGAAGGTTCATCCATATTTTCATATGCATTAGGACTTCATTCCTTCTAATGGCTAAATAATATTCCATCGTATGTATATACCACATTTTCTTTCTTCAGTCATCAGTTAATGGGCAGTGGGGTTGCTTTCATCTTTTGGCAATTGTGAATAATATTTCTATGAACCACGGTGTACCAATGTCTGTTCATGTCCCTGCTTTCAGTTCTTCTTGGTATATACCTAGTGGGATTGCTGCATCATAAGGCAGTTCTGTACTTAGTTTCCTGAGGAGCTACCAAACTGTCTTCCACAGCAGCTGCCCTATTTTACATTCACACCAGAAGTGAATGAGTGTTTCTCTTTCCCTACATTCTCTCCAACACTTGTAGTTTTCTATTTTTTTAGTAGTGGCCATTCTAGTAGGTGTCAAATGACATCTCATGATGGTTTTGATTTGCCATTTGCCTAACAGCTAGTGAAGTTGTACATCTTTTCATGTGCTTTTTAGCCATTTATAGTTCCTTTTTGGAGAAATGTCTACTCAAGTTTGCCTGTTTATTTATTTATTTATTTATTTATTTATTTTTGACATGGGCAGGCTCCGGGAATTGAACCTGGGTCTCTGGCATGGCAGGTGAGAACTCTGCCACTGAGCCACCATTGCCCACCCTTTTGCCTAATTTTAGTTGTTTATTTTTTGTCTTTTTATTATTGAGTTGTAGGATTTCTTTATATATTTTGGATATTAAATGCTTATTAGTTATGTGGTTTCCAAATACTTCTCTCATTGAGTAGGTTGTCTTTTCACTTTAATGATAAAGTCCTTTGTTGTACAAAAGTTTTTAATTTTGATGAGGTTCCAATTATCTGTGTTTGTCTTTCATTGCTTGCGCTTTGGGTATAGTCCAAGAAACCATTACCTACCACAGGATCTTGAAAATGGTTAATTACATTATCTTCTAGGATTTTTGTGGTCCCAACTCTTATATTTAGGTTTTTGATCCATTTTGAGTTAATGTGTGAGACAGGGGTCCTCCTTCATTCTTTTGCATCTGGATATCCAGTTCTCTGAACACTGTTGAAGAGAATTCTCTGTCCCAGTTGAGCAGCCTTGGAAGCCTTGTCAAATATCAATTGGTCATAGATATGAGGACCTGTTTTTCAACTCTCAAGTTGATTCCATTTATCAATATATCTAATTTTATGTCAGTGCCATGCTGTTTTGATCACTGTAGCTTTGTAATATGCCTTAAAGTCAGGAAGTATGAGTCTTCTGACTTAGTTCTGCTATTTTAAGATAAATTTTTAGATATCCTGGCCCCCTTATCCTTCCAAATAAATCTGATAATTATATTTTTCATTTATGCAAAGTATGCTATTAGAATTTTGATTGGGACTGTGTTGAACCTATAAATCCATTTTGGTTGAATTGACACCTACAATATTAGTCTTCCAACTTATGGACATGGAATGTGCTTCCATTTATTTAGGTCTTCTTTGTTTTCCTTTAGCAATATTTTATAGTTTTTGGTGCGCAAATCTTTTACATCCTTGGAAAAGTTTATTCCTACATTTTTTTTTCAAAGAGAGAAAAAATTTATTACTAGGTGCATAGTAGGAGAGCAGAGGCCTATTGGCACAAAGTCTGTCTCCCTGAATTGCAGTAATTGTGATGGTTTTATTTGAGAGAAAGATGGGCAGGGTTTAGTATAACAAGCACAGTGGTCCCAGATGATGTAATTAGAGGTGATCTGATTATTGAGCACGCATAGATTGAGGATATGCTTAGTTACAGAACGTATGTAAAAGAAAAATAGCAGAATGAGATATAGGTGGCTTGGTTAAAGTCTAAGCTACTGCACGTGTCAGGCAGGTCCATTTTGGTTAGATTCAGTCTTGGATATCAAGATAACTTTGCACTTGGGGTGGTTAGTTCTGGGCTGACCCAAGACAATTCATTCATAAACATTAGGGGCTGTCTTTAGTGATTACAAGACTCTGAATTGAAAAACTGGACAACTGGGTACAAATGAAGATTAGTCACAAATTTTTACAATCACAGGGGCAGAAGATAAAGGCTATGCAGTTATGATCAGAGATGAAGACAGCTAGATTAAAGATCTCAGGTATTTTCCTCTGTCTATTCGAATATACCAGAAAGCAGAAAGGAACATTGCTAAAATGATTCAGTAATCAAAATCATCCCTTAAATCCTAATTTCTCAGTTACCATTCCTCCCTCTTATTTTTTTTTTTTAACTTTTTTTTTATTGTGTAATGTAACATATATACAAAGCAAAGAAAAAAAAAGCAATAGTTTTCAAAGCACTCTTCAACAAGTAGTTACAGGACAAATCCCAGAGTTTGTCATGGGCTACCATATCATCCTCTCAGATTTTTCCTTCTAGCTGCTCCAGAATATAGGCGGCTAAAAGGAATAAATATTTTTTTACATCACAATTGACTTTTTTCCCTTTGTTTGTGAAAAATAACATATTCAAAAAAGTAATAAATTTCAAAGCACAGCACAGTTAGTTGTAGAACAGATCTCAGAGTTTGGTATGGCTTACAATGGCACAATTTTAGGTTTTTACTTTTAGCTGCTCTAAAATACTCTAAGATCATATTCGTTTGTTAAACCCTACTTCTCTGCCTAACTCTACCATCACCTTTGATTTTTCTATCCCACTCTGTAGGGATATTTGGGCTATGGCCATTCTAACTTTTCCATGTTGGAAGGGGCTGTCACTAATATGAGGGAGGGAGATGGAACTATCTGATGTTCTGGAGTGGCTGGGCCCTCTAGGGTTCAGGACTTATCTGGTCCAGGGACCCATCTGGAGGTTGTAGGTTTCTGGAAAGTTAGCCTAGCCTCCTCTTATTTGATAATTATTTCTTAGTCTTGAGGGATACTTGGGCCATGACTCTTCTAATTGCTTCAAGGCTGAAAAGGGGCATTGTCGTTAGGGGGCAAAGAGATGCTACTGATGAAACTGTTTGTTGTTCTGGGCGAGTCTGGTATTTCTGGGTTTCAAAGATTCTCTGGCACTGAAACAATCTGGAGGTTTTAAAAACAAAACAACTTTATAAGTTTTGTTTTGAAAAACAAACTTAATAAGTAAATTTTATAGAGCCCAGGATATCTTTCAGGGTTTTCAGAAATACGATTGGTTGCCACATATTGTTGCAGTTTACAGTATCTGGCTAAAATTTGCCCAAGAGTAACCTCCAAAATGACTCCTTGACTCAATTTAAAAAATCTCTTAGCCATTGAAACTCTATTTCATTTCTTTCTTTTGGTTCATTAATTCACGATGCCAGGGCTAAGCTCATCTTTGGAACTTATGTCTCATGATGCCAGAGCCAGTTATATCCCATGATTCCAGGGCCAATTATGTCCCATGATGCCAGGTCCAAGCTTATACACCTATGTCCCACATAGGGGGGAAAGGTCAGACTTTGGCTTAGAGAGAGACTGCATTTGAGTAACAGCAGATATTTTTTGGAGATGACTCTTAGGCACTAATCATAAGTAGGTTCGGTTAAACAGAAATAAGTTTCATAAGGGCAACATCTTGCTTATGAAAATGTCAGGAATTCCCCAGGTGGAGAAGTTTAATAGTTCTATTTTTCCCAGTTTCTTAAGGGACTTTACAGATTCTTCTTCATTTTCTACCCAAAATACTCTGAAATGCATCATGGTATAACATTAACTTGTACAGAATATTAAGATTTTATTCTTTAATCTAGGTTCTATGTCAAATTAAGCTGAATTAGGTTGTTTAAATATACTGACTAGACAGATAAAATTAGATTGCATGCTACAGAAAATTCAAATTTTGGGCAAAATAAGTATTTTTCTTTTTGTCTCACACAAAAGTTAAAGCTTTAAAATACAGACAATATTATCTTTTACATTGTATAGTGATTTACCTTAGTTTTAACCAGACTAGTTCAATCACATCTTTAATTGGAGTTTTTCTTTTTCAGCTTTTTTTAAACAGTTGCTATATGGACTTATGCTTTGAGAGCTGGAGAACTAAATCTGGAGTCACACAGACGCTTAAAGTTCCAGGGAGCTACCAGGTTATACAAAGAGCAAAGCATTTCAGAAATTAAAGATGATGGTTCAAGCTTACAATCTAAGCTCTGGTTTTAAGCAGTTTAAATGAAGCTACTTTAAGAAATAAAAACATTAGACAGTTTTTTAAAACTTTTTTTATTAATTAAAAAAATTAACAAACAAAACATTAAGATATCATTCCATTCTACATATAAATCAGTAACTCTTAATATCATCACATAGTTGCATATTCATGATTTCTTAGAACATTTGCATCGATTTAGAAAAAGAAATAAAAAGACAACAGAAAAAGAAATAAAATGATAATAGAGAAAAAAAAGATTATACATACCATACCCCTTACCCCTCGCTTTCATTTACCACTAGCATTTCAAACTAACATTTAGACAGTTTTTTTATATTAACAAACCACGGCAGAGGTTTTGCTCTGTTTCACTTTCACGTGTTTACCAGAGTTATGTTAATTAACAGACAAAATAGAATTTATATATTTGTATTGCCTTTTTCAAAGTCTCCTTGTTATGCATAGAGCTCTGACCTATAGATGCTCACTTATGCTTTTGGAGATGCATTAGAGCAAAGCAGTGCAACCGACAATTTGGCTGTTTCTATGATCTGTAGAATCTGTAGATTCTTTTTAAGAATAACTAAAACCATGACTAGCAACACCATACCATTATTTAACACCATGCAGATAGTATCAGGATATAATATGGATAGTGAATACACTGTCAAATTTTTAGGAATTTTATACATTCTCTAAATATATGAATTATATATTCATTATTATTTATTCCAAACAAAGAATTGAATAGATTATCTCATCCTATTTTCACCCTTTTGTAGAACAATTTTAACTGTAATATCTTTAACTTTAACTGTAATGGTAGTATGTTTATTTTAAATCATTGGTGGCCAGGTTATGTTACAGAAATAAGCTTTTTTTTTAAAAAATGGATGCATAACTAAAATCTTTAAAGTTTTCAATACAGGCCACAGGTACCCTTTTAAAATAATTTCCATAATCAGTAACCAGTTAGGAATATTTGACCAATACAAATGCAAGAACATATCAACTAACAAATGTAAACAGACACTTAATGCTTATTATATTTAAGTAACACCAATTAATAACTAGACTGAACACACTAACAATTAAACAGGCATTAAATGAATAGCATATTGATTAACAAGTAAATAAGCATTAAACTCTTACTATACCTAGCTAGCACTTAAACAGGCCTATTTAATTTTATTAAATACCTATTAATTGTTGGATTACTCATTTTCGAGGAATATACTCAGCAGACAAATTTAAGACAGGGCCTTAAACCCTGTACAGCCTGGCACCCAGAAAACAGAAAGGTGTAGAGGTCACCCAGGGAGATCATTCTGGAAGGCTGACCCAGGCCTAGGTCAAGGGGACTCGAACAGCCTATTTACAACCTGATCAACTTTGACCCTGATGACCCATTCACACAGTCAGATGTTCAGACATGTAACTGGAAGAGGTTTCTCTGAAAATTTTTAAGGCGCCAAAGTTTCTGGAGTGCTGGCAGAATGGAGAACCCAGCTGCTGAGTCTCTAGACTAAATTCAGTCCAGTAGCAGCAAAAGGCTCAGGACATTTGTCCTGGGGAGTCACCAAATTGTTACCGGACAAAGAACATGGGTTTTTGCTCAACCGCACTCAATAATCAATTCATGAGACACCAGGGTTTCAAAGAGAGAAAGAGTTCATCGCTAGGCATGTAGTAGGAGAGCAGATAGCCTGTCAGTCCTAAATCTGTTTCTATTCCTACATTTTTGATTCTTTTAGTTGCTATTGTAAATGGCATTTTAAAAATTTCCTCCTCAGATTGCTCATTACTAGTATATAAAAACACTACTGATTTTGGCATGACTACTGATTTTGGCATGTTGATCTTGTTTCCCCCTACTTTGCTGAACTCATTTATCAGCTCTAGTAGCTTTGTTGTAGAGTTTTCAGGATTTTCTATATATAAGATCATGACATCTGCAAATAGTGACATTATTACTTCTTCCTTTCCAAATTGAATGCCTTTCATTTCATTTTCTTTCCTAACTGCTCTGGCTAGAATTTCCAGTACAATGTCAAATAATAGTGATGACAGTGGACATCCTTTTCTTGTCCCAGTTCTTAGAGAGGATGCTTTTAGTCTTTCACCATTGAGTAGGATGTTAGCTGTGGGTTTTTCATATATGCCTGAGGAAGTTTCTTTCTTTTCCTATCTTTTGTGGTGTTTTGTCAAAAAAGAATGCTGGATTTCATCAATGCCTTTACTGTGTCAATCGAGATGATCATGCAGCTTTTCCCCTTTGATTTGTTAATATGGTGTATTACATTAATTGACTTTCTTATATTGAACCATTCTTGCATACCTGGGCTAAAACCCACTTGATCATGGTATATAATTCTTTTAATGTGATGTTGGATTCTATTTGTAAATATTCTGTTAAAGATTTTTGCATCTATATTCATTAGAGAAATAGTTCTGTAATTTTCTTTTCTTGTCATATCTTTATCTGGCTTTAGTATTAGGGTGATGTTAACTTCAGAGAATGAGTTAGGTAATGTTCTTTCCTCTTCAAGGAGAGTTTGAGCAGGATTGATATTAATTCTTCTTGGAATGATTGGTAGAATTCCCCTGTAAGTCATGTGGTTCTGGACTTGTCTTTTTTGGGAGATTTTTGATGACTAATTCAATCTCTTTACTTGTAATTGGTCTTTTGAGGTCTTCTGTTTCTTCTAGAGTCAGTTAGGTTGTTTGTGCATTTCTAGGAATTTGTCCATTTCATCTAGGTTGCCTAATTTTTGGAATACAGTTGTTAGTCTCTTATGATCTTTTTGTTTCTGTGGGGTCATTAGTACTCTCCCCCCTCTTATTCTGATTTTATCTATTTTCATTTTCTCTCTCTTTTCCAAGGATTTGTCAATTTTATTGACCCTCTCAAAGAACTAACTTTTGGTTTTGTTAATTCTCTCCATTTTAAAATTCTCAATTTCATTTATTTCTGCTCAAATCTTTATTTATTCCCTTCTGCTTGGTTTGGGGTTAGGTGCTGTTCTTTTTCTTCTTCTGCCAGGCGTGCAGTTAGGTCTTTCATGTTAGGTTTTTCTTCTCTTTTAAACGTATGCATAAAGTACTATAAATTTCCTTCTCAGCAATGCCTTTGCTGCAATCATGTAAGTTTTGATATGTTGTGTTATCATTTTCATTCATCTCCAGAGTTTTACTAATTTCCCTTGCAATTTCTTCTTTGACCCACTGATTGTTTAGGGATGTGTTGTTCAGCCTCCACATATTTGTGAATTTTCCAGTTGTCTGCCTGTTACTGCTTTCCAGCTTCATTCCATTATGGTCAGAGAAAGTACAATATATAATTTCATTCTTTTTAAGTTTGTTGAAACTTATTTTTTGACCCAACATGTAGTCTATCTTGGAGAATGATCCATGAACACTTGAGAAGAATGTATATCCTGCTGTTTTGGGGTGCAGTGCTCTGTATATGTCTGCTAGGTCTAGCTCATTTATCATATTATTCAAATTCTCTGTGTCTTAATTAATCCTCCATCTAGATAGTCTATCTATTAATGAGACTTCTGTACTGGAATCTCCAACTATTTTTGGAAGTGTCTATTTCTTCCTGTAGTTTTGCCAGTGTTTACCCCATGCATTTTGGGGTACCCTGGTTAAGTGCATATATATTTATGATTGTTACTTCTTCTTGGTGGATTGCCCTTTTTATTAAATATATAGTGTCCTTTTTTTTTTTTGTCTTTGATAATAGTTTGCATTTAAAGTTTATTTTGTCTGATAGTAGTATAGCTACCCTGGCTCTTTTTTGGTTACTATTTATGTGGAATATATTTTTCTAATTTCTCATTTCAACTTATTTTTGTCCTTGGGTCTACGGTGAGTCTTTTGTAGACAGTGGATAGATTGATGATACTTTTTTTAAATCCATTCTGCTAATATGCATATTTGAGGATATTAATCCATTAATCATTCAATGTTATTACTGTAAAGGCAGTACTTACTTCAGTCACTTTACTCTTTGGTTTTTATATATCATCTTATTTTTGTTTCTCTTTTTACCATTTTAGTTACCTTTATTGACAATCTTCATTTCTATACTCTACTCCAAGCCTCTCTCTTGTCTTTTCCTTTCAGCCTAAGGAACTCCCTGTAGTATTTTTTGTGGGGTGGGTTTCTTGTTAACAAACTATCTGTTTAGGTTTATTTGAATATTTTAAACTCTCTCCTTTTGATGGATGGTTTTGCCAGATAATGAATTCTTGGCTAACAGTTTTTCTCTTTCAGTACCTTAAATGTATCATACCACTGCCTTCTTGCCACCATGGTTTCTGATGAGAAATCAGCACTTAGTCTTATTGCAGTTCCTTGTATATGAAAAATCACTTTTCTCTTGCTGCTTTCAGGATTCTCTATCTTTGGCGTTTGGCATTCTGATTAGTATGTGTCTCGAAGTTCGTCTATTAGGACTTATTCTGTTTGGAGTATGTTGCATTTCTTGGACAAGTATTTTTATGTCTTTCTTAAGAGTTGGGAAATTTCTAGCTATCATTTTCTCAAGTATTCTGTCCACCTCTTTTCTTTATTCTGCCTACCTTTTTTCCCTTCTCTTCTCCTTCTGGGCCACTCATGACCTTTATATATGTTCAAATCCCTGAGACCTTGCTCAATTTTTTTCCAGGCCTTTTCTCTATCTGTTCCCCTATCTATACAATTTCAATTGTCCTTTTTTCTAGTTCACTGATTCTTTCTTCTTCCTGTTCAAATCTGCTGTTGTATGCCTGTAGTGTATTTTTAATCTTCTATTGTGTCATTCCATAAGTTCTGTTATATTTCTCTTCATACTTTCACATTTTTCTTTGTGCTCACCCAGTGTCTTCTTAATATCCTTTATCTCTTTAGTTGTATTTTCCTTCATTTCCTTGAATTGATATGGGAGATTTGTTTGAACATCTTTGATTAGTTGTTCCAAATTGCATCTCCATTGAAGTTTTAATTTTTTCCTGTGACTGGCCCATATCTTCCTGTTTCTTGGTATGGCTTGTAATCTTTTGCTGGTTGTGCTGGTTTAAATCTGTTGCATACCCTAGAAAAGCCAAGTTCTTTAAACCTCATTCAGTATTGCTGGGTGGGATCTTTTTGATGTTTCCATTGAAGTGTGACCCATCCAATTGTGGGTGGTAACATTTGATTAGTTGATTTTCATGTAGATGTGTCTCCACCCATTCAAGGTAGAGTTGCTTATTGGAGTCCTTTAAGAAAATAGCTTAGAGCCAACAGAGCCCCCACAATCAGAGATCTCTGGAGATACAGGAGAACATCCCTGAGGAATCCTTATGAATTGAGAAGCCAGGAGAGAAAGCTAGCAGACATTGCCATGTGCCGTTTCAGCCGACACATCAGCCATTCCAATGACCCATCAGCCATTCTTGAGCGAAGGTATCTGTCTCTGGATGCCTTAGTTTGGACATTTTCATGGCCTTAGAACTGTAAACTTGCAGCTTAATAAATTCCCCTTTTTGAAAGTCATTTTGTTTCTGGTATACTGCATTCTAGCAGCTTACAAACTAAAACGCTGATGCTTAGACATCTGATTATCTTCATGAGTTTACTCTGAAGGTCAGTTTCTTTCTCTTGCCCAGGGTTTTATTGCAATTGGCTTTGTGTTAAGACTCTTCTTTGACCCTTGGTTCAACCTATTCTAGTCCTTTAGACTTGCCCATGTTCAACTGATCAGATTTTTTCAGCTCTTCTTTATGTGATTCTTGCCATGGGTATGTGGTACAATTTTTTTTGTATGCTGGCAATGAGGGCCACATTTCATTTTTTTCCCATGTGAATATTCCATTATCAAAGCACCATTTTTTGAAAAAAACATTTTTTGGGGAGTGCATGGGCTGGGGGTCGAGCCGGGTCTCCCACATGGTAGGTGAGAATTCTACCACTGAATACAGTACAATGTTTAAGATTGCACTATTTGGGCAATTTTTTCACCTCCGGAGAAAGCTTCATTTTCTCTGTTCCTTCTCTGTAATCTTACTCTGTTCTGTTTGTTTTTGTTTTGCCCTTATTTTATTTTATTTTTTAACTCTCCTTTCACTGCCTTCAGATGCTTTTACCTGGACAGCAAATTCTGAGAGCAGGATCATCCCAGAGAGGACTGTCCCAGATCAGTACTTCCCAGTCAAAACAGGGCCAGAGAGCCACGAAGGGGGCACAGACCAATTTCAAAGAACCTTGTAGAGGGGGTTAGAAAAGTCACCAAAAATCCTTTATCTGGCTTTGTGAAGGTGCGCTTTCCTAGCCTGTCCATTACCTGGTGCTCTTCAGCAGACTTTCTCCGTCTGCTGAAGATGGAGAAACCTTACAGAGGCAGGTTCACCTATTGGGTGAAGGTGCAATAGCTGCAATGGTCCCTATCTGGGGAAGGCTAAAACAATGATTCAGAACTGGGACCCAGCAATCTAAATTAGCTGATCAAAAGCTGTGATCAGTGCTCAGCCATGTCCCCTTCTGTTCTTGGGGAAGAGGGCTTCCACGTTACTCTCCGTCCACAGCAGGCAATCAGGGACCGGACCTGAGGTGAGTCAGATCGAGAGTGGGAGTGTGTGCTGGCAGCTGCCATGGGTTGAACTACTCACAGTTTTCTACTGCCATTTCTCAATCTCTTCATCCTCTTCTTCTTTGGATGCTGTACCATGCTCCCCTGGCCTCTACAGCCCCAGAACACGTGTTTCATACAGTTTCTGTCTGTTCACTCACTAATTTTGTAGGAGAATTGAGTCCTGTAGCTCCCTACTTGGCCATCTTCCATGGAAGTTCAGAATGTACGCTTAAGTAACCTCTTGAAGGGACGTGAGGACGTTGCTGGGCAGACACGCCTTCCTCACAATTTTTTAGGTGCCACTCTGTTGAACTGGGGCACAGTCAGGGGACAGGAGAGGCCCTGAGAGGCCATGTCGGCTCACTTCAGCCTGAGGAAATGTTTTCAAATCCCCCGTGGGGATTGCAACCCCTTGTGTGGGTTGGGGTATGAGGCCCATGCTCGGTGCATCCCCTGATTGGGCATGCATACTTGCAGAGATCCTTTGTGGGCAACACTCAACGGAAAGTGTTTTTAAAGTCTCCCTTCTGGTCCTGGGTCCCACGGAGCCTGCTTAAGAGGGTCGAGGGCATAGAACAACCAGAAATCACATGGGGAGCAGGGGCTACCAGGGTACATTCATGCTCTAGGCCAAAGGAATTTATTTTGACAATTATTTATATTTCATTAATTTTGTTTATTGATTGATTGATTGACTCTTTTGTTGTACCATGACTTACTGTCCTTCCACTAAGATATTACAGGGAGAGAGTGGACTTCTTAAAATATTTTTAATGCATGTTGTGCTGTGGGAGGATGAAAGATTACTGAATTGTTGTCCATGCAAGATTGAGTATTATGCTGAACTTTGGCTTTTCAACAATCACTAATTTTCAATAAAGAGATTATCCTGTAACATTGAAGTGATTTGGAAAGGAGTCAATTAAAGTTGCACCCAGTTATGTTGTAAAAGTTTGCTATTATCAGTGGCTAGTTCTAATTAATAGAATAATTTTTTTCAGGGGACATTGAGGGTGAGAGTAAGTGCCTTTTTTTTTGTATGACTCTTTTACTGTATGTGGAAGAACAAAGTCTTGTGCAAAATGTAGACTTTGCAGCTATTGCAATATAGTTGTGTTTTTTGTTTGTTTTTATAGAACAGATGCAAGACAAAGAACATAATATGAGATATTGGAATGTAATTTTGAAACATATGTTTCCAAAATTATGGAAGCATTCTGGATGATAAATAAATCCTTTCAGCCTCAGAGGGTACAAGCTGCAAGGCCGAGGGAGAGCTGGGTATTGGACAGTAACGGGGGTGGATTGGTGGGAAATGTGGTTTAAGTAACAGGCTGAAGAGTAAGCACATCAAAGCCATTAAAGCATAACCCCCCAGATTTAAAAATGTGAGCAGCAAAAGATTATGTAGCATGGTGTGGCGGTTTTATAGAGCCCATTTCAAATGAGGGATAGAACAAAAGAATATGTGTTTGGAGCTCTTGAAGAGATTTATTTCAGGAGAGAGGCAAACATTTTGCTCTGATACCAATTAACTAGCAAAAAGCACATGTCATAACTGCCAATATTAAAAATGAAAATCCCACACCCTAGGGTGTGTTGAAGGCAGATCACAATGTTTGGAAGATGGAATGCATGAAGAGATAACAGGAAGAAAGCGCTCTAGCTACTCAGCCTACCTGCTTACTTCAGCGTCTTGCCTGCTGATGAGATACTCATCAGCAAAATCAGGAAAATAGGCTGTTGTTTGGGTGGCCAGCCACTTGACCTGTTATAATGTGGGATTTCGATTCTGTCCAAGAGAAGTTATTGTGGGAATTCCAGAAGATTCTCAATGTAATGCTGTTTCATCTGTAATAACTTTGAGTTTCTCTGGCCTTTTTCTGTATTATTTTGGGCAGCATACCTCCTGTAAAGGATGTGTAAATGTATTTACAGAACACAGAATGGAAACCATCAAGTGCTACATGTAGGACTTGTGGTGGGTTGAATTGTATAGTCCAGTTTGGACATGTTCTTGGTTTTGGTCTATATTCTGGTGGGTATAGATATGTTATCAATAATATCTCTTCAGTTAAGGTATGGCCCAATTGAATCAGGTTGGAGTTTAATCTGAAATTCTGGAGTCCTTTTTTAAGCATAGTGAAAGTCAGACAGAAGGAAAAGCCACAGGGATCAGCCAGAAGCTGGAAGTCAATGGAACCTAGAGGAGGAAGGAGAAAATGCCACCGTGTGCATTGCCATGTGACAGTGAGACAGTGAAGCCAAGGAACCCCAAAGATTGTTGGTTATCCAGGAGATACTGACTCTGGAAGGAAACAAGCCATCTAACCTCTTAAATCATGAGCCAATAAATTCCTGTTATTAATCCAATCCATTGCATGGAATTTGTTTTAGCAGTTAGGAAACTAAAACAGTGTTTGGTACCAGAAGTGGGGTGCTGCTATGACAAAACCTGAAAATGTGGACGTGACTTTGAAATTGGGTAATGGGTAAAGGCTGGAAGAATTGCAAGCTGCTTGATAGGAAAGTCCTAGGTTGCTTTGAAGAGATTGTTGGTAGAAATATGGACATTAAATGTTATTTTGATGAGGACTTAGGAGGAAATGATGAATGTGTTATTGGAAATTGGAAGAAAGGCAATCCTTATTATAAAATGACAAGGAACTTGGCAAATTGTATCCTGATGTCAGATTGAAAGTGGAACTTGTAAGTGATGAGCTTGGATATTTAGTTGAGAAGATTGCCAGGGTGAATGTGGGAGGTACAGCCTAGTGTCCCTTTGCAGCTTATAGTAAAATTTGAGAGGAAAGGGGTAAACTGAGTCCTGAACTCTTAAGTATAGAGAAACTAGAAAATAATGATTTGAAATTTTCATAATTTGAAAATTCTGAGCCTATCCAAATAGTGTGCTTTGCGACTTGGGCTAGAAGTTACTCTATCAGAGACCTCCCTGAGCTTTTGAGACGTGAGTCCCCAGAAGACGTGTTTCCACATGCAGGTTTATCTAAACGACATTTTGGTAAAGAAGGTGTGGCTGAACATGGCCCACTTAGCCATTTCAGTGTAAGTCATGCTTAGAAATGCAAGTTATCCAGGAAGGATCTGTGGAAAGTTCCATGTCTGATGGTTTGGACCCACTTGAACTTCATGCCAAGCCAACAAGATTTTTGTAAAATTTGTCTGAAAAGACCCACTGACAGCCTGGACTGGGAGGGACAGAGAAGGGACAAAGTGAAAGAAGAATGACTTCAAGGAAAGAACCATGGAACCAAAGGTTTGGATCAAAAAGATCTCCCAGGACCAAGAGAGTGAGCCCACGCATGTGTGTGAAAAGAGTAGGGGCCAGCTGCCCTGTCTCTTGACGGGGTGGACCTTGTGTCCTGTTGTTCAAGGAGAATATTACCACCCCAATGCTTGGAGATGGTAGGGCTTGTGACCCTGGTATTTATGGGGATCCCAATCACTATCCCATGCTTGGAAAGGATTGGACTTGTGTCCCGGTGTTTGCAGAGAGCCTGTCTGCCATCCTGACGCTATGGAGGGTGGGGCCTTCACACTGTTATTGGGGAAGTGGTGGGCCTGTGGTTCCATCAGGTCCAGAAGATGAGCCATCAACCCATAGATCACTCTCAGGCCATGAAATCTAATGGAGTTCGATCTGCTGGGGCTTGTTTGGGACCTGTGACTCTGTCTTCTTTTCAATTCTCCCTTCTGGATTGGGAATATATATCCTAGGCCTGTCCCTTCATTGTATATCAGAAGCAGAAAACTTGATTTGAAGGTTTCACAGGTCTATCAAATGGAGAGGAATTTTGCTCTGGAACAGACTACATCCCTAATTGATTTTGATAGACTTTGTACTTAGCATTATTACTGAAACGACTTAAGGCTTTTGGAATGTGATAGAATGAATGTATTTTGCATGTGGAAAGAGCATGTCTTTTTTGAGGTCAGAGGACAGACAATGTTAGATTGAATTATTTACCCCGGTTTAGACATGATCTGGTGGATGTGAACTCGTAAATAAGGTCGATTTAGGATGTTACTTGGGTTAAGATGTGGCCCAACTGAGTCAGGTCGGGCTTTAATCTGGATTACTGGAGTCCATTATAAACAGAGTGGAAGTCAGATAGAGGGAAAATCCATCAGGAGTGGCCAGACTGCAGATGTCAACAGAACCTGGAGCAGAAAAGAGAAGATGCTGCCATGTGAATTGTCATGAGGCGGAAAACCAAGGAATCCAGAAGACTGCCAGCCAGCCAGAAGATACAGAACCTGGGAGGAAGCAAGCTTCTAGTTCTGAAACTATGAGCCAATACATTCCTTTTCTTAAAACAATCCACTGTATGATATTTGTTTTAGCAGCTAGGAAACTAAAACAGCACTTTTCTGCCCTTTAAAGTATATTCACATTCATTAACTTAGTTGTTCCTCATCATAATTCTGTGCAAAAGGAAAGGCATGTGGTCATAGTCTGTAGACCTAGGGATGAATTTGAAATGATTCAGCCCGTTAGAAAAGAGGCCCAGGGAGTTTGAGGTATTTTTATACCCATTAGGATAATAGGGAAACTGACAAGGAGTTATCTGAGCTTTTCATTCACCAACAGCATTGTGTGTTGAATTTTGCATTCTTTCATTGATAATCAGGCACCCAGTCTTCTGGGAAAGGAAATACACCCAAAAGTCAAATAAAAAATGTTGTCTGGAATAGAGATGTCTGTTGCTACAAAAATATTCAACTCATTGTCTCTGAACTAAGATAGTAAATCTCTTTACCTTTTGTATTTTGGTGCATTGAAACATTATCTTTTATGATCATAGGTGTTGCTTCATTATTTAAAGCACACTTGTTATTGCAGGAAAGACAAGCTCGCATTTGATTTATAATGGAACGATTGTGCTTTGAGTTAAATGAAAGTTCAAAGGAAAATGAATTCTAAATAAGAATAATTGAAGAGACTCAAGGTTCATTTGAGTTTATATTCATCAAGGCAATTGTCTCCAGAAATCCTCTTATTTAAAGAAACAAGACAGATCGTAACTTACAAACTTCCCCATTATGACATCACTTTATTCTATATATCATCATCAGAAATGTTAAGCCTCAGCAGTAATTTATACAAACCGTATTGTTACAGAGTTATAAATGTCACTAAGTGGTAGAGTTATGCATCAGTGTCATGCAAGTTGAACCCTGGATTTAAAAACTTACCCATAATGCAAGTATTCCATAAAAATATTCTTAGTACTTTTTCCTCCAGAGCAGCTTCATATTAAAAGTTCAGTTTCATTTTACACCTGTACTCTGATCTGGGAAGTGCAACCTTTAGTTCTCCTTCATGTTTTTAAAGTCACCTTCTTAATTCTGGTTGAACATAACTCAAACAACTGAAAATGTTAGGAATGGATTTACAGTCCCTCTGGCTACTCTCTATCTGGGATGGAAAGGAAAGTGAAGCTGGAGATAACTTTTCCTACTATCAAGGGACATCTAGAGAGTAGAGGCGATTAATTGTAATGTGCCAGCTAGTTTTGATTATTCAGGTACTGGTGATGGAAGTTGTGGATTATTCAGATCTCCAGTTTTCTGTTTCGGCTTATTTCACTGCTCAGGAGCACCTCTGGTGGTCAGGGACAATACCCACATATGGTGGGTTTCCAAAGATGTAGTGGAAAAGGAATTGCTCTCCTTCGAGCATTTATTCTGTGTCAAATAGAGGGAGGAAATTTCACGAATGTGTTGTTTCATTTAATTCATACCAAGCCTACAAGGAAGGTATTATTGTCCCCCCCCTTTTTTTATGACAAAGGCTAGTGTAATTCATTCATTTCTCAAGTTGTAATTGAGTGTATTTTATGTGCTAGGACTGGGATAAGATGGTGAATGACAGAGCTATGATTCCTGCCCTCTCTGAGCTTAGAGTCCAGTAGATCAAAAATAAGTCAGACAAATCATTCCACAAATACAATATGAAATTACATGCTGTGATGTGTGCTATGAATAAAAATGACAAGAGATTGTGAGATTTGTAAGCATGGGATCTGATCTAGTGAGCTAGGTGAGAGAGGACTTCCCTAAGAGTATAACCTTTGATTTGACAACTGAAGGATGGCGGAGAAGTTGTCCAAGGTTGCTCACAGGTAGCTGGTGGCAGAGCTGGGACTGGAATTTAAGTTTGCCTGAAACCAAATTCCATCCTTAGCACACTACTACAGAACCATTGAAACTATGCATTACAATCAGAACTCTGCTCCCCAGCCGCCAGTCCCGTTCCACTAGCTTCTGCCCCCTTGGACGTCGTATCTGTGGGAGCTGGGATGGTAGGTTGGAAGCTGCAGTGGCTTCTCAGCAAATTATACCAGCACAGTAAAGTGTCCCTTGCACTCTCTGTATTCTTTCCATTTCCTTTACTATAATGTCTGGGTTGGACAGGATTACTGATGGTAGGGATGGCTCTCTAGCATTCCTCCTTGCAGGGTGGCATGGCGGTAACTTCAGTCATGGAGGAGGGGCTCGATTACTAATCAGCCTCCATCAGAGTTTCGAAACATTGCCTGGGGCCTCTGTAAAACTTCCTAGATCCTGCCTCCTAGTCTAACTCCCTGTGCTCAAACACTGCCTCCCCCAATCTAAAACCACCTTGGGGATTGGCTGTCTGCCTGAAAAACTCCCTGACCTGATGAGAACTGTATCAGGGAATCCTGTTGGTAGCTGTGGGAGGGCAGTTGGAGTCCAACCAGAACATTCCTGACTCATGTTCCCACTCCTTCTGTGTCTGCAGGGTGAGCTGCCCTCCTGGGCACGCTGGCCACCCCAGAGCCATACCTTCTAGCCTGGTGCAGGGAGGGGACCAGCTGAGCATGGAGGCATGAAGTCTGCGAAATGGAACCTTTTCTTGAGTCCTCTGCTGACTTTTCCACCCTTCAGCCTGATTACAGCAAAGGCAACGATTTAGTAAAGAAATCGAGGCAGATTTGATGTTTCTTCAAAGGCACCTATAAAAAAAACAAAAACTGGAAAAAATCTTTCTCTTAAATTTCTACCATTGGAAATTCTTTTGGGTTAAGTGGCATAGCCTTCTCTCAAGTACTTTTGTTAAAATGCATCCACCCTGGGAAGAAGCAATGTTGTAAGTCTCAGCCACCTTATCATGAATGAAAGCAGATACCCAGTGAATTCTTTTCTGTGCCTGGTGAAAGGGTAGCTGGATGGCTGTAGATATGGTGGGGAACAGATTGCTGAAATGGGGGGCCAGCCACTTTTCACTGCTCCCAGCTCCCCAACTACCTTTTGCAAAAGCAATAATAGTTTTGGTCGCTAGAGGGCGAAGTAGGCCGGTAATTGGTTCCTAGTACTTGTTATCATTTCTGAAAACCGAAGTTGGCAAATATGCGTTATTCGTGCTCTCTTTATCTTAGGAATCTGGAATCTCACTGAGATGGTATGAATGTGAGAATTAGGCCATGTTAGTGTAATGGAGCAACTACCTGGTAAATAAAAGCACTGTGCAAGTAAAGCAGATACCCAATGGATTCTTACCAATGGACTTTGATATTGTTCTCTGGCTGTTTTTACTATTAAAATATACTGAAATTTCTCAGAACTGATTCAAATGAAAATGTTTGAATCAAAACTGGCTAGTAAAATGCATAGTGTTGCACTTTATTTCACATAAGGGTAAGCGTTTGCATGCACATGTAATTTTCTGATTAAAGAGAACAAACTTTATTGAAGAATGGTTAAAAAAAAATCACCCTCCCCATCACACATATATTGTACTATTATGGATGTCTCTGTTCTTATGGAATAAATCTTGCTTAGTGACTTACCTCCAGAGTAAATAATAAATCACCGACAAAAGCTCCAGGCATTTAGCTCTGTCTGGGCAGTAAAACTTTGCGATGGTCTTGACAGCATTTTGTAAAACCATAGTTGCTTAGGGAAAGTGATTCTGGATGTCTTGAAATTTTCAGAATTAAAGAGTAGCTGTTCCTTTGAGGAAAATTATCCTGATGCCAAGTGTGTGTGTGTGTGTGTGTGTTATTTTAATATGAATTTAGATTATAATCTACAGACACTTATTTATTAAAACGAGCAAGAATTTGACTAAAAGCACAACCACATATATACCAGGTTTTATAGGAAAACCTTGTGACAATTAGGACAAAGATGCTTAATATCTATGCACAGCATCCTATATACAGGTCTACCTAAAATGTGTGTATGTGCATGTATGTATATACATGTATATGTCAATGTATGTATATGTCAATGTATGTATATCTATATATACACGCACATATTGCCATGCATTAAAAAAATTTTTTTTTAAATACCAAAAACACCAAATAAATGCAAATATTCATAACTTTTGATCATTCCATTCTACATATATAATCAGTAATTCACAATATCATTACATAGTTGCATATTCATCATCATGATCACTTCTTGGAACATTTGCATCTATTCAGAAAAAGAAATAAAAAGAAAACAGAAAAAAATTCATATATACCATATGCCCCACCCCTCCCCCTCACCGATCACCAGCATTTCACTCTAAATTTATTTTAACATTTGTTCCCCCATTATTCATCTTTAATCCATATGTTTTACTCGTCTGTTGATAAGGTAGATAAAAGGCGCATCAGACACAAGGTTTTCACAATCACACAGTCACACTGTGAAAGCTATATTGTTATACAATCATCCTCAAGAAACATGGCTACTGGAACACAGCTCTACATTTTCAGGCAGTTCCCTCCAGCCTCTCCACTACATCTTGACTAACAAGGTGATATCTACTTAATGCGTAAGACTAACCTCCAGGATAACCTCTCGACTCTGTTTGGAATCTCTCAGCCACTGACATTTTATTTTGTCTCATTTCACTCTTCCCCCTTTTGGTCTAGAAGGTTTTCTCAATCCCCTGATGCTGAATCTCAGCTCATTTTGGGGGTTTTCTCCATCCCTTGATGCTGAGACTTAGCTCATTCTAGAATTTCTGTCCTCACCTCTGGGAGTCATGTCCCACGTAGACAGGGGAAGGGTGGTGAGTTTGCTTGTTGTGTTGGCTGGAGAGAGAATTGCCATACAATTTACAAACCAGTTTCATTTCAGATGTTCACATTTGAATTTCAGCCCTGAAATAAATGTTTTATTTATATATATATGTTTGCTTTCAAAAGTCAATGTATTAAAATAGTAATCTCTACATATTTAGAATAGAGGTCATGACTTGGGTTTCTTTGACAGTTGTTTTTTTTTTTTGGAATTGTTTAAAATGAAATAAAATCTTTAAAGAAACTCGTTATTGAACTGACTATTCTTTTGTAGATTGCTGATTAACTTAGTCAACTGAATTTGTACCTGGATTCAATATAACTACTTGGCTGTCTTAATTTCTCATCCTTGGGAAGCAAGAAAGTACATTTAAATATTGCTGTTTTGTATCTCTCCCCCAAATTGTCATAGGGCATTTAGCCTCAAGTATTGCAGTATATAAGTGAAGTCAGTTTCTTTGTCTCATTTTATCCAGCAAAACAATGGTATATTATTTTGAGGTTCATCTCTGGGGTCTTGCCTTTGGCAACATTCTGAAAAGTGCTAAGGATGTTAAACAGAAACCCAGAGGGGAGAAATGTAGCTAAGTGGCTAAAAGCATTTAAAGCATGGAATTGAGCCTCGTTGTGCAAATTGGAGAGTGCTGTGTGGAGTTTTTAAGTCTCATTTTGTACATCTACCTTCTGTCACCAGGTTTGCTGAAGGGTCATTGAACCTGAAGTCAGAAGCCTGGGAATCTAGTCCGTCCTGAATCATGCTAACCTCCTGGAGTCTGTGTCTTTCTGTAAGGTGCTGGTACTTTTTCTGTGCTTCCTTACAGCATAAGCCTGCTCTGTATTAAGTCTTTGAGGTCAGTGGGCAGTACTCGGCCCAGATTAGCCCTTTGCAACAGTGGAAAGTTCAAGTTACCTGTCCTGGCCCAGTGGTCTGGTGTCTCCTTTCCAGGACTGTTTTCCATCCATGGGAACTTCCCACTTCATCTGTAGGTACTAAGAGGCTGGTTCTCTGCAGATGTCGTCTTTTCCATTGCTCCCTCCATCATAACTGGCTCCCCAGAGAGTCTTGGATATAGGTCATTTACAAATTAGTCAAAATTCATCAATAGGCTACTTTTTCTCATTACAAAGGCATTAAAATCATATCCTTATCCTACCTTCAGGACTTTCTCCTTTGGAGAGCAATTTCAAGCCTCTAGGAGCAGGTGGGGAGGCAACACTGGGAGGCATGAGCATCGACCTATGTCCCTTGTCCAGAAGGCAGCTCCCTTCTCCACTGGTGGAGAAGCCAGGTATGAGTAAAACAACCATGTTAAGTAGTTGCTATGAGCTCAGACTGACATGAAAAGTGTTTGTGGCTGGACCAAGATGGAGCCGGGGCTTATCTCTTTCATCTGCATCCTTTTAGGATGTGTTTTTGCTCACTCTGGGAAACTCCTTGTTACATGCTGGCAGCTTGAATCCTGCGGACTGTGGGACAAGGCAGGGCATGACCAGTTTTCAAAGGATGCCTGCTTAACTGCTTCTGCCTGATATAGTTTAGGTAACAGAACATGGTACATATGAGAACGAGAAATATATTTTGGGGTGGATGAATGGATGAATGGATGAATGAATGAGTCCTAGGGGAGACTCCACCTTGAGTCTTTCATTTTGTTTTCCTCCTGTTCATTTTTGTAAGGCAGTTAGGTGTAAGTAGGTGTGGCGTACAAAATTTAGAAATTTCAGAAGGGTGAGAAAAAAACAAGTATCAATGAAAAGTCTGATATTTCTTCTTATGCCATGGTAGATTTAAATGCACAGCTCTGGGGGTTGGGGGTGCTGTGGTTGAATCTTGCTTTGGAAACCATTTGTTTAGTACAGTGGGTTTTATGTCTGAAATTGGCCAGACTCTTATGTTATAGCTGCTAGATGAAGTGAATCCAGAATTCAATTAAATAAATAGTCACTGAGGGCTTGTCTTGTGGTGGACTGTTGGCTAAATGCTCTGGGGAGAGTCACTCTGAGCCCCAGATTATTCTGGGAAGACCCAATTTTAAGTAGTCTGTCCTATTTTCCCACAGGTACATTCATGCTGGCTGGTTGTATGCCCAAATATTCATTACGGGAAGTTCTCTGACAACAGCTGTAGAGCTGTGGAGGAAACAAAAGGTGTAGCAGTGTCCTTGATCTTCAGGTGTTATTTTGGGTTATCTAGTTAGGAGAGTAAAACACATGAGTAAAAGACATGAGGCTGCTAAGGAGGAGCCGCAAGAGCTTCAGAGATTTGGTAATGTCTGTTGCTTATCCTAAGTGGTGGATACAGATTTTCTTTTATTATTATTCTTGTTTAACTCATACATACATGCTTTAGGCACAGTTCTGAAGGATGAGCTATTTCATTAAAAGCAAAGGGAAATAAAAGAAGCATCAGGCGCTCCGGGATTATGTACAAATAGAATGAGCAGACAGACCATTAGGCAGATCAGTGGGGCTGGGGCAGTCTATGAAGCTTAACCAAGGAGGTCGCACACGATAGTTGGACCTGGAAGCAAGAGTGGAATGTGGGCAGGTGGGGAGGAGCCAGGTGGACCCCAGGTAGCAGAACAGAGTGTGTGAAGCATGGAGGTGGCCTCAGCCTGGAAGGTGAATCAGCAGGAGGGCAGCAGACAGGCATTCACAGTGGGTTATGGTGGGGAGGTAGTGGGTAGATACGGTGAAACTGAATGTAGAATGTCGTGAAAGCCAGACAGAGTTTCCAAATTACATTAAGGGCATTGAAGAGCTACTGGATAAAATGAATGAACTTTTGGGAAGGTTAATTTGAAGCTATGGAGAAATGATGGCTTCCCAGTCCTCTTTTTTTTTTTTTTTTTTTTTTTTAAAGGAAAGACAGAGAGAAGGAAGGAAGGATAGAAGGGAAACATTTTTAAACATTTTCTTGTTTTATTGTATTCTGTTTCTCCGTTTTTGTTACATGGGCTGGGGCCGGGAATCGAACCGAGGTCCTCCGGCATAGCAGGCAAGCACTTTGCCCGCTGAGCCACCGCGGCCCGCCAACTTCCCAGTCCTCTTGATGGTATCTCCTGGATATCTGCTGAGATCTCTACCCAAGGCTCTGTCCTGCAACCACCACCTACTTACTGGCCTGACTACCTCCAGTCTTAACCCCTGGTGGCCCAGTTCCTCTACTTTTGGCTGAGATATCTATTAAAAATGCCACCTGACCATATTACTCCTCAGCTCAACAGTCTTTTAATGGTCCCCCGGTCCTTTGAATAATGTCCACATGCACAGCAGGTCACAAAAAGCCCTGTGCGTCTTTGCCATTGTCTTCCTCTCCCACCTGACCTCCCGCTTCCCACCAAGTCAAATGGAAGCACCTGGCGTCTCCACACCCCTGGTCTTTGTGCCTCGGCCACCAGGCTGCCTGTGACTCGACTCGTTCTTCAAGGCTCAGCTCTGGCGTCAGTGTCCTCTGTGGTCTTTACTACTCAAAGTGGTCTGTGCACCAGCAGCATCCTCAGCATCACCTGGGAGCTTGTGAGAAATGCAGGATCACAGGCCCCACTGCAGACCTGCTGAGTCAGAATCTGCATTGAACAAGACCCCCAGGTGATTTATAGGCGCAGTTTGAGAAGTATGGCCCCGGCCAAACTGGACTGCCCCTCCTGTGGTTTGGGTTAGACTGGCCTCCCCAGGCTCTCCTTGGAGCCTTCATAATGATGCTTATCATCTTCTCTTTCCTCTCATCTTCCCTAAGTAGATTCTGAACTCTCTGAGGGTCAGGACCATCTGATTCATTGTTGGTGATTCAGTGCCTACCATACAGTACCCAGCATACAGTAGGTACCCAATACATGCTTGCTACATGAGTGAACAGTCAGCAGTGGCCTCATATTGAGAAGAAATGGTAGTTGTTACTCATGCACCTGGATAAGGGAGAGCCAGTTTCAAACACTTTGTTGAGACTTGGCTCAACTTCCTCTTTTCAAGCATCTATTCATCTTTAAATGAGCTGCAAGGCCAGCCAGGTGCAGGGTACCTGCCAGAGCCCAGAGCAAGTAATCATGATGCCGACACTGAAACCCAAAAATCTCTGCCATTCCTGGGAATACTTCAAAACGGTTGCCCCTTGGGGAATCACCAACTGTTCCTGAAAAGCAGTCTTTCAAGTATACAACATTTTCCTTCTGATCAAAGATCCACTTTGAAGGTTTTTAAGTTGGGCATAAAGTGAGGATTAAGGGACTAAGTGGCATGGGGCACCACCTTTGACTCTTTACCCTGGAGAGCCCTCCCTGGTACTTCTTATTTTTTTTTTTAGTGACATAAAAGAACACTCATTCATTAGCTCAGAGTTTCTGTGGGACAGAAGTTCTATCCCAGTGTGGCTCAGCAGGTTTTCTGCTGAGTCTCACCAGTGTTAAATCAAGGTATGGGCAGAGAGAACTTTAGAGGTTCTGGGTGGGAATCCTTTTCCAGACACTTTTAGGTTTTTGGTAGAATGTGGTTGTAGAACTGAGGCCCCTAGTTCCTTCCAAGCTGTTCTCAGCTTCCAGGTGTTCTTCACATGCCTTGCCGTATGGCCATGTTCAAAGCCAGAGCTTCAGTGGAGAGAGACCCTCCATTCAGCCCCAGATACAAAGGGACACATTTAGACTTGCCTAAGTTTTTTCATGGCTCATTTAAGAGCTGAGAGCACCATGCCAAACGGAAGGGATTGGAAGGGTGAGGTTTGACCCAGAAGCCTCTCAGGTTTTTTTTTTTAATTCTTTTTCTTCCACCCCAACCTCCTGAATTTCCCCTTCTAGCTTATTTAGAGTCAGGAAAGTATCTTCTATTTTTGATGAAAATAGTGCATTATAGTTTCAGAGTGTTTAATTATGTTCAAAGTACTTTCCTTTCTTTGCTCTCACTTGAACCTCATGAGAGGTGGCAGAACAGTTTTGCTAACTTTATTTTAGGTGCATGGGAACGAAGGAACAGAGAGGGAAAGAGACTTACCCAACATCACACAGCTAGCTCGGGTCAGGGCTGAGGCCAGGGTTCAGGCTTCTGAAGCCTTCTGTGGAGCCCTTTAAAGTATACATCCTAGTTTTATAAGATGGATTTCTGCAAATGTGTACCATGTGCCAGGGTCTACATACATAATTAAAATAAAATTCTCACTCCTTTGAGAAATAGGGACTCATCCCTCCTGTTTGACAAATGAGGGAGTCCAGGCTCAGCCATGAACATCCTTGTCTCTGCCAGGCAGGCTTCATCTCGTACAAATCCCAGTAGATGTGGCCCTTGGAATTTTTTACCCTGACTTTCCAGGCACCTATGGCTGCTCCCTCATTCTTCTCTTGAGCTTGTTTGTTTCTCCACTGCAGCATCCATTCTATGGGATTGTAATTATTTGGCCTATGAAATGCTTGAGGGTATCAACATTTTTTTTTTTCTTTTCAGAATTCAATACTGGCTGATTCTGTTTCTTTGCAATTTTTCTTTGCTTTGCAATTTCAACTAAAGTTTTGTTTCTTTGGGATTCTCTGGAGTAAAAGAAAGCATATTGTACATCAGGGCACATTTGACAGATGTAAGTGATTATACTAATAGTGGGATTATATTCCTATGTGTCTAATGTATTCAGGTTTATGTCAAGTGAAATGAGTTTAAAATTCATCCCTAAAAATGAAATGAGATATTTAAGTTTTTCCTATCTACCTCCTTTTTTTTTTCTGGAGTTTTAAGCCTTTTAGTTTTTCATTCTAATAGGAGTGTTGTGTTGCCTGTAATTTACTTTAGAGTACTTTAACATATACAACCTGATTTTATGTATATGAATATATATGTGTATATATTACATAATGCATTTTTACATATGTATGTACACATGCACACATGTGAACTCGTGCTGTATATGATTTGTATTTTGTGTTTGTATGTTAATCTATTTTGATCTATTCCCTACAGATTATTGGTTATCCTAAGAAGGCACTTACATTTCAGGGCTGCTTGTTAGTTTTTTGAAAGCTTCTAATTAGGTGCCCACACTCCAGAAGTGGGCTACAGCTATCTTTATATTTAACGCACACTAGTGGCTTTATTTTTTGCAGTTGAAAAAAAAATGGATTTAAATATTTTTTTTTTGGATGCATGGTCTGGGAATCGAACCCGGGTCTCCTGCCTGGAAGGCGAGCATTCTACCACTGAACCACCCAGGCATGCAAAAAAAAAAAATGGTTTTTAAGACCTGTGAATTGGCCAGAAATATTGGCGAGGTCCTCCACCATTGCATAAGCAGGGCAGAAGAATCCGGCTGTACCTTTCAAAATGGTGCCTGAGGCTTAGTTCAGAGATAGTTCTTTGCCCAGTCAGTGATGCGAGAATTCAGATCTCTTGAATCCGATTTTAAGGTCAGCTGAAACTTGCTACCAGATTATTGTTGTTTGCCTTTGGTGAACCTAACAGTTCCGACAAGGGCCAAAAGCTGGGACTTCTCCAAGCTTGCAGACGAGGTTGTATGACCATTTTGGGGCCTGCTTGCTAAATGAATGAATGGCAGAATTACATCTGAGATTTAATTTCATTGTAATCAAATGACAAGGGGAAATTTCTATAGCCTGTACCCACCTCTAAATAGTGGATGCCACCTCATTTATTAGAAAGAAACTGACAATTGTGAACAACCAAAAGATTACCAAAGAAGATAATGGAGTTAACCAGTGGCCATCTCCTAGAGTAGTTTTCACCCTATTAAATTATGTTATCTCCATTTTTAAGATATTCAAGGATCAACTGTCTCAATTTTGCAGGGGAGGTTAATAAAGTAGCCTCCAAACAAAGAGGAGTAAGAACAGTCCACTTTTCATGGTGTCTTGGTTTAATCTCATCAATTAACCCTAAATTTAGTTTAAAAAATACAGTAGGGGTGGGGGTGCACGGGTGGTTCAGGGGTAGAATGCTCGCCTTCCATGCGGGAGACCCAGGTTCGATTCCCAGATTATGCACCCCCCCCAAAAAAAATTGCAGTGGGGCCATGGATGAAATGGATGTCCATGTGACAAGTATTTGTTCTGTGAAGAGAGGCAGAATCATCTGATACTGTGAAAGAGGGGACTCCTGTCAATCCAGGGCCACCAGGGAGAGATGCTTCCATTTCTTTGGCACATTTTGCCACATGGGGCCTGTTAGGATTGAAGGAGGCAGATTGTCGCAGATTTTATGGGATTTCCTTAAGATCCATGGAGGTTCAGGATGGGGCAGCTGATTGGACACATCTTGTCCTGCCAGGATGAGGTTATCTCTCATTTTGGGGTTGGAGATACAGGGCTTTTATATGCTGCAACAATATCTCCGCAAAAAGACTCTGTACATAGATGAGAATCCTGGAATAAATAAAACAACTGCTAATTATGGTTGTCTTTGCAGAATGGAACTATGACAGTACTTTTCTTTCAACTTTTGTGTTTTCTAAACAGTTTTGGAGCCTGAGGGTATTGTTTTGGGTCATCTATGATGGAGTCCTCCAGCTAGGAGTGGGGTGGGATGAGGGGCCTGAGCACTGACCTGGCCAAAGGGCAAGAACTTTCTAGGGCATTTTGTGTGGGGAAGATGTTCTGGGGAGCTCTGTGGGCTTATTATAGGCATTAAGAACCCCAAGGGTGAAGAAAGAGAGTTTAAGTCCCAACTTTCAAACATAGTCACTAAATCTAGAGGTAACATACTATGTCCTTGAATGGCTATGTTATTGTTCAATGAATTGTATAACTACACTTTGAAACTCAGGTTCTTACCTTTTTAACATAAATATGTTATGATGAATATAATTGTGCATAAAGCTTTTTAAAAAATCTGTGATAATAATAATAATAATGTTAATTTTTATTGAACCCTTTCTATGTGCTTGGCTTTGTGCCAGCCATTTTACAAACATTCTTTCATTTAATCCTGTAAACTACCCTATGATGAAATACTATGATTATATCCACTTAAAAAATGTATTGTGGTAACATACATATAGCATAAAATTTCCAATTTTTAGCCATTTCTAAATGTATAATTCAGGGTAGTGCTGCCATCACTACCATCCATTACTCAAACTTTTTGATCACCCCAAACAGAAGCACTGTACCTATGAAGCAATTATGACTCTTTCCTCCCTCCCCACACCTCCAACCCCCGTTCCCCACCCTCAGAATTGTGATTTACTGTCTTTCTCTATGAACTTGCTAATTCAAGATAGTTCATATAAATAGAAACATATAATATTTGACCTTTGTAATGGACTTATTTCACTTAGCACAATGTTATCAAGTTTCAACCATGTTGTAGCATATATCAGAATGCCATTTCCTTTTTCGAGGTGAATAATGCTCTGTTGTATGTGTATGGCACATTTTGTTTATCCATTCATCTTTGATGTACATTTGAGTTGTTTTTACCTTTTGGCTCTTGGGAATAATGCTTCTGTGAACACTGGTATACAAGTATGAAGTATACTAATATACATTTTAAATTCCTTCTAACAATGCACGTGGGTTCCAATTTCTCTGTATTCTTGCCAGCAGTTATTTTCAGTTAGAAAGATAGCTATCCTAGTGGGTGTGTTATATTCATTTTGCAAATGAGAAAATTAAGACTCATGGAGGTTAGTATGTTGCCCAAAGTAACTGAACTAAAAATGATACACTCACGATTTGAACCTGGGTGCATCTGTTTCTACAAAATCTGTGCTCCTGGTCACTAGCCCTACTCCCTCTTCTGTATTTGGAATTATTTCCCAAGTTTAGTGTGGTACTTAGGTTCAGGTGTCAACTTGGCCAGGTGAAGGTGCCTAGTTTTGTTGCTGTTGGCATGAGCCAATGGTACATGAACCTCATGTGTTGCTCATTACATCTGCAGTCGGCTAGGAGGCATGCCTGCTGCAATGAATGATGTTTGATTTAATTGGCTTGTGTTTAAATGAGAAAACTCGATGTAACACAGCCCAAGTAGCTCAGCATACCTCATTTCAGCACTCGTAGCTCAGCTCAGGCCTTTGGAGATGCAGAAAGAAACCACCCCGGGGAAAGTTATTGGAACCCAGAGGCCTGGGGAGAAGGCCAGCAGAGATCACCCTGTGCCTTCCCATGTAAGAAAGAACCTCAGATGAAAGTTAACTGCCTTTCCTCTGAAGAACTAATGAAATAAATCCCCTTCTATTAAAAGCTGGTTCTTCTCTGGTGTGTTGCATTCCAGAAGCTAGCAAGCTAGAACACTTAGGTTTATAGCAGTAGAATTACTGAACCAAGGTTTACATATTTAGTTATAAGGTTCTTAATACCTATTTCCATCAGCATGCTATATCTCATCCTCAAGAACACTGGGTATTATTATTAAAATAAGAGTTAAAATATTGTGGTTTTGCATGGAAAAGTAGGATCTTACTGCTTTTATTTACATTTATTTAACTGCTGAAAAGACTATACAATTTCCCACATAAAAAGTTAGCTGTAACCCCTCTCCTTTTTGGAATGTTCTGCTTGTGCTCTGTTTTCATTTCTCTATTGGGGTCTTGGCGTGTTTCTTATTGACTTGTGCAAGTTCTTTACATAATAAAGATTAAAAAAATGTTTTTATTGATAAAAGAACATAAAAACATTCTTAATATACAACATTCCATACATGGTGTATAATCAGTGGCTCACAATGTCATCACATAGTTGTGTAGTCATCACCACGATCATTGTTTAGAACATTTGCATCACTCCAGAAAAAGAAAAGAAAAGAAAAAACTAACACACACCATACCCCTAACCCTTCCCTCTCATTGACCACTAGCATTTCCATCTACCCAATTTATTTTCGTCTTTGTTCCCCCTATTATTTGTTTATTCTTTTAATCCATAATTTTTACTCGTCTGTCCATTCCCTAGATAAAGGGAGCATCAGACACAAGGGTTTCATAATCACACAGTCACATTGTAAAAGCTGTATCATTATACAATCATCTTCAAGAATCAAGGCTACTGGAACACAGCTCTGCAATTTCAGGTACTTCCCTTTAGCCACTCAAATACACCATCATAATAAAGATGTTAACCCTTGGTTTCAACGAAGCACTTTTTTTCCCTGTCTCTGTTATTTTTCTGTCAATTCCTCTATGATATTTAAAGAGTTAAAATGCTTTTCTCCCCCAGCTAATTATTGCCCAAAGATGAATTCATTTATTTAGTGATGAACAAGGCTTGATCCTTAAGGACCTCATAGAAATCTTTATTAGCATTGAATTATTCAATAAGCACCTATTTAGTGTCTTCTTTGTGTAAAGCATCCTGTCAAGTCCTGGGGCTTTGGGACTCTGTGTCTCTGTGTCAATGCGAGTGGTACAAGGAGAGGCTACTTGCCCTTCAAGCACTTCAGATCTAGTTGTTGAGAATGGTCAGGCACACATGCAAAACCATAAAACAACACAGGACAAGACCTTGTAATGATGAGGGTCAAATAAGTTGTGCAGCTAGTTCCATGAAAGGTGGGACTCCAAGATTTCTTGGAAGACCACTAAAATCATTTCATCTTTGGTTTTCGGGTAGAGCTGTGTTTAGATGCTGGTACTGACAGTTGCTTGCTGTGTGGTTTAGATAAGCTGTTAAACTTCTGACCCTCTTTCCTGACGGATCCTTTTTGGGGGATAAGAAATGCCCCATCCTATGTTTAAATCTGAGAAATGCATGTCACGAGTGACACACTTTTAGTTAGCTATGACTCTTAGGGAGAGATAATATTTTACTGGATTATTCTGGAGTCCCTAAATCATGCCAGCTACAAGTTTATGCTCTCTCTTGAGTTCGTCAGGAGTCGGGTTCAGCATGCGGCCCGGGCTGTCCTGGCTTCCTTGCTCATTTATGTAATTAATATTTACTGGCACTTAATGTGCCAGGCTTTAGTGTTATAGGGGCTATTTATACTCCTTTAGAGTGTGTAGACCTTATAAAAAACTGCCCCCAACCCAGCATAAAATCATTTGTTCTCCAAGCAATTGAGGACTTATATATCAAAACAAGTCTATTTATTTTTAAATATCTATTGATATATACAGTGACCTTATTGCTTCTAAATCCCAGATAGAAAAATTAGTTAACAGCAAAATAGAGAGCTAAGAGAGGCACTTCAACGGCCCTGTGCTTATGGGACAGCGTTCTTGGAGACAATCTTTTTTCTTATTAATAAAACCAATCAACATACAATATGAACATTCTTTTTTTCATCACATAGTTGTATATTCATCATTATGATCATTTTTAGAACATTTGTGTCAATTCAGAAAAACAAATAAAAAGAAAACAAAAAAATTCATATATACCATACCTCTTACCCCACCCTTTCATTGATTACTAGCATTTCAATCTACTAAATTTATTAAAACATTTGTTCCCCCTATTATTTATTTATTTTTAACCCATATGTTTTACTCATCTGTCCATAGGGTAGATAAAAGAAGCATTAGACACAAGGTTTTCACAATCGCACAGTCACCTTGTGAAAGCTATATCATTATACAATCATCTTCAAGAAACATGGCTACTGGAATACAGCTCTACATTTTCAGGCAGTTCCCTCCAGCCTCTCTGTTACGCCTTTTAACTAACAATGTGATATCTATTTAATGCGTAAGAATAACCTCCAGGATAACCTCTCCACTCTGTTTGGAATGTCTCAGCCATTGACACTTTATTTTGTCTTATTTCTCTCTTCCCCGTTTTGGTAGAGAAGGTTTTTCTCAATCCCTTGGTGCCGAGTCTCAGCTCATTCTAGGATTTCTGTCCCACGTTGCCAGGAAGGTCCACACCCCTGGGAGTCATATCTTGGAGAAAATTTTTACCAAAGGCAGCACAGCTCAAAAAGCTACTTGGGATGTCTGCCCCTGCGGTGAATGCTGCAGGCACACTGAGTATTGGTGATTGTTACTCCAGGAGTTGATGCTTAAATCAAAGTGCTTCCCTCTATTCCCAACTTTAGGTATGCCAATCCAGCATCAGTATCTGGGCCCAGCAAGGGTGTGACTCCTGGGTTGTGGTCACCCTTCTTTCACTGCAGCCAGCAATCCACGTCCATTTTCCTGGTCTTTCAGTAATACTAGATATTATCAATTTTTAAATTTTTGTCTTACATCAAGTATTTTTTTTCCATTTCAAGAAATAAACTTCCACTGGCAGTGTATAAGAATGCAGTTTCTCTGAACTTCATCAACAACATTTAAAAAATTATTTGCTGGTATGACAGGTGGAAAATGGGATCCTATGATTTAATTTTCATTTCTTTATTCATTAGAACATTTCTTATGTATCTTGGCCGTTTGTATTACCTCTTTGTGAATTGTCTCTTCATGAACTTTGCTCTTTTTGCTACTGTGTGGTCATCTTCTTCTTACTGATACATAGCAGCTTTTTATTTATGCACGCACCTTTAATTTTAAATATTAAGATTGCTATTAAAGGGTAATGTGATCAACATGCAAAGGGAATACAAGCATTGCAGTATCTTGGCTGATCTCCAGTCTTCATCTTCTGGAGTTGGTTGTCTATATGCAAGTTAGAGTGAGAACTCTAAAATGCAAGTCTGATAATGTCACTCTCCCTTTGACACCTTCTCATTGCATTTTGGATACAGTCCAATTCCCATAAGTAAAGTTTGAGGCATTTTATGATGATTCTTTTTTTTTTTTAGTATTTTTATTGACAAACCTTCACACACATACAGTCCATACATGGTGTGCAATCCAGTGGCTCACAATATCATCACATAGTTGTGATCATTTTTCAGAACATTTGCATCACTCCAGAAAAAGAAATAAAAGGAAAAAAGAAAAAAAACTCATATATCCCACACCTCTTACTTGTCCCTCTCATTGATCACTAGTATTTCCATCTGCCAATTTGTTTTACCACTTATTCCTCATATTATTTATTTATTATTTTTTATCCATATTTTTTTCACTTATCTGTCCATATCCTAGATAAAAGGGGCCTCAGACACAAAGTTTTCACAATCACATAGTCATGTTGTAAAAGTTATATCTTTAAACAATCGTCTTCAAGAATCAAGGTTACTGGAAATAGCTCAGCTGTTTCAGGTACTTTCCTCCAGCCACTCTAATACACCACACACTACAAAGGGATATCTATATAATGCATAAGAATAACCTCCAGGATAACCTCTCAACTCTGTTTAAAATCTCTCAGCCACTGAAACTTTATTTTGTCTCATTTCCCTCTTCCCCCTTTTGGTCAAGAAGGCTTTCTCAATTCCATGATGCCAGGTCCTGGCGAATCCCCGGAGTTCTGTTCAGGTTGCCAGGGAGATTTACACCCCTAGGAGTCATGTCCCATGTAGTGGGGAGGGCAGTGAGTTCACCTGCTGAGTTGGCTTGGAGAGAGAGGCCACATTTGAGCAACAAAGAGTTCTCCGGGGTAACTCTTAGGTGTAATTATAAGTAGGCTTATCTTCTCTTTTGCAGGAATAAATTTCATAGGTGCAAACCCCAAGATCTAAGGGCTTGGCCAATTGATATGCTTGTCCGCACTGCTTGCAGGAATATTTGATGATCTTTTTGCCTTTCCAGACTCACCTCTTCTAATCCACTATCACCAATTCTAAGAATCATTCCTACTAAATTACTTTCAGCTTCCAAGAAGTGCCAAATTATCTCATTTATGGGCCTTTGCATGTGCTGTATCCTCTGCCTGGAATGCTATTCCAAGTCTTTTTCTAGTAGCAACTACTACTCCTTTAAGTCTTGGCTTGGACGCCACTTTTCCTAAATTAGTAGCTCTCAACTAGAGGCAATTTTGTCCTGAGCAAACCTTTGACAGTGTCTGGAGACATTTTTGTTTATCCCAACTGGGGATAGATCTGTGGTGCCATTAGTATCTTGTGGGTAGAGGCCAGGGTTGCTGCTAAACATTGTACAATGCACAGGTCAGTCCCCCCACAGCAAGGAATTATCTGACCCCAAATGTCAATAGTGTCGAGATTGAGAAACCTTGCTTTAGATCTAGTTTTTGCCAACCCTCTCGCCGGTGCTCTGCTCACTCTGAGTCTGGCTGGATATCCCACTGGGGCTCCCAGAATACCACCCTGTGCTTACCACTTTCACAGCTCTACTTCACTGTATCGTTATTGTCCTTTAGGCTGCAAGCTCCTTGAAGGCAAGGAACATGTTTTGTCACTGCCAGGCCCAGCCCAAGGTCTGCAATACGGTTGGCAGAAGCAGCGTTGCACAGTACAGACTGAGGAGGTAGAGGCCTGCACTTGAATCCCAAACGATGGAACTCACTAGCTGTGTGATCTTAGGCAAATCATTAACCTCTCTGTACCTCAGTTTCGTCTTCTGTAAAATGAAGATATTCTACCATATAGAGTTATTGTAAATTGCTTAGAGAAATAAGCTCTAAATCAAGGTTACATAAAGGAACAAAAATAAAATGAACACTCAATAAACACTTCTTAACTAAATGCCTGTCTAACAGACCTCAGTGTTGGTTTGCTCATTTTCCCCATTCTTTTCTTCCTGTCTCACTTGGCACGTAATGATTTCCCCGCAACTTAAAAGTTTCTTTTCTGTCTAGCTCTTAATTTTTCTAGGCTCTTGCTATCCTCCTAAGTAACTCTGTAGTCATGAGCTGATAATTTTCCTGAAAAAGTTCCTGTTTCTATTGTGTATAGGGGCAAACGAGAGGGAGCCAAAACATGGGCTACAAACACCTCCCCCACTAACTTTGGAAACAATTTCCTTTTAAATAAAATGCATACGTGGTTCCTTACTGTGTATGTGGCGTATACTATGGAGGTACTTTTACAAATGAATCTCTTGATGCAAAGGTACACGGAGCGCAAGGTGAGGCAGCCTTGCGTACCATCTCAAATCAGCGGCTGCTGTTACATATTTGAAGTTAATTTGACGTTGAAGTAAACAAATCAAAGTGTGTTTATAGAATAATTAGGCCCTATTCTCAGTGCTGTGGCTAAGAAGTTTTGTCACAATTACTGATCAGTGGTTTTCTTTGTTTTGTTTTTGAAATTCCATAGCAACATACCAAAATAAAGCTGTTGTTGTTACACTAGTACTTATGTAATTCCTGTATCTCGTAGGCAGAGCATTTGAGGATGAAGTCAACAAATTTTTCACTGACTCTCACTCTCATCGTGGTTCTGAGAGTGCAGCCTGGTTGGATCTCTAGAAATTGGTTTGAAAAGAGGGAGGCTCTTTTTAAGCATGGTCCAGTCTTCCAAAATAGCTTTATAATGCATGTTCCTGCTCATTCCTTACTTGTACATGCCTCTGCCTTGCAATACTGCCACTTTCTTTCCTTCAACTGGAGAGACAGGGTTTGAGGGATTGTGAAGTGAAAGGCTTGTATCCAGAACAACAATAGTAGCGTTAATTTGAGGAGACAAACTGAGCGCTTGCCATTTCTTGCCACTTTTTAAAAGAGACTAGGGATATTTTCATGGGGGCATCTGTTGGGCCTGGCAGAGGGGAATTAGAAGGAAGCTGAAGACATGCTGGTGGGTTGCAGATGGAGACTGTTCCCTGCAAATGTTCCTGAATTCATTCTGATCCTCGAGTGGCGTCCTAAGACTGATTTTGTCCTTCTCCTCCTATGCTTTCTTAGGATGTTCTGGTGCTTTCGCTGGGCCCTTCTGCAGAGTCTGTTTTCCCTCCCAGTGTCTGCTTCCTTACCCTGTGCACGACAGCAAACTGTTTCTCCACAACGTCCTGGTTCTTGGAACCTCTCACTGCTCACTTGAGGACCTTGGTTGGTAGCGGTCTCTGTGCGGCTGTCAAACTCTGGGTCTGCTGCTAAGTTTTATTTTAATTTATCTTCGTCTAAATTCCTCATAGAGCAGCTTTTGAAACATGAGACTGCCTTATTAAGAGATACTTACTGTGGAGTAGAGTGAGCTTCACCTCTGATGAAGACAGAATAGGGAAGACTGATGGGTTGGACAGCGTTAGACAAAGAGAGTAATTAATGACTTAATCGCCTCTTCACCCTTTCCTTTGTAAGAAAAGAGAAAAAGGTTTTCATCTTTCTTTCAAAACTCACCAGGCTGGAAATCGGAATTTCCACTGTTATTTTATGATTTAGCAGAAGGGAAAAAAAGAAGTGAAAAATAAACTGGGATCCAATTTTTCTATTTCATTTTCTGGTAACATTTTCCTCACTTTCTAGAAGCATCGTCTATTGATTCTATCCTTGGTGACTTTGGAAGTTGCAGCAATCAGTTTGTGGAGATTTCAGTACCTTGTATAGATTTCTTTGTGTTAGTTTAAACACGGATGGGATATACGTGGCAAATTAATGAAATAAAAATAGCTTTGTCAATAAGCAGAAGAGAAGCCACTTTCAACATTTGTTCAGTATTGTTGCTTTTCAGAGCCTAGACAAAATTAGTGGGTAGGATTAAAGAATATATTCGTCTTTTATCCCATGTTTGAGTACTTGATCACAGAGGCATGGTTTAATCCAAACATCAATAGCACCTCGTCAATTCCATCAGAGACAGCTGTCAAAGTGGACTTTGGGTTTGTTAGAGCTTTGTGTTTTTATCCTTTTTTAAGGTCATGGAGTATTTTCTTTGATTTTTGATGCTGAAATCTTCCTTAATCTTCTAAACTTGAGAAACATCTGTTAAGATTTAATGGGATGGCTTTTGTCTTAAAATTAGAGCCCGAGTTGCAGCTCTCTTCACTCCCCTTCTCTTCTCACCCCCTAATTTCGAAAATGGGGAGCCAGGGCCGAGGAAATGAAGCACAGGTCCCTTATCAGATGGAAGCACTTCTGGTCAGCATTAGAATGAATGCTGGCCAGGGCGCGTGGTGGATGCCGCACGCTGACAACCCAGAGTTCAATTTTATTTTGTTTCCTACTGACATTAGCAATTTCCCTGTAGCACATCACTTAGTCTGGGATCTGAGTGGCAGATTTATGGATCCTAATGAATAATGAGACAAAAATGATGTAAGGAAGAGAAGCAGCTGGAAATAAGAATTCTAACCTTTTCCTGCAAGCCTCCTTGTTACTCGATTGCATTGTCAACAAAATTTAGTAGTTAAAATAGCTGGAGGTACAGTATCTGCATCTAAAAATATATGCCTCCAAATACGTACAGACAGCTGTCATGTCTGTTGACAGAATATATTAGTCATTATCCTCATCAGGAGACGCAGAATCATCGCTGTTTTCATAATGTAGGTGTTTTGTGCCCCATAATTGCATGTGAATTTGGAGGTCTTCTGATAAAGCTGCCACCATTGTAATCGCCGAGCTTTCAGTTGGCTTGCTTCTCCTATTCCTAAACTGGGCATTATCACCTCGGCTAGAGCACTTCTCAGGGAAAAGATTGCTCGCGACACATTCCCATCGGCCCTTGGCATGGAAAAAACAGGCTGGGAATTTCTGTCCGGAACAAAGGAGGGGCCAGTATTCGAATCTGAACCTTCTGTACATGTAGCATTAGAAAAGCGTGTCTAACTCCTGAGAACTGGATTAGCACTGGTGCAAGGATTTCTTGCCTCTCTTCAGAGGAAGGAAGGAATCTCAAGTACAGAATACGTGGGATGTAACAGCAGAAGCAGGTTTTGGGAGCCTGAGAGAACTCTCTGTGCAGCATTTATGGTCCCTGTGACTTGAGGGAAGAACACTTAAGTGTTCTGAGCTTCAAATGCTGGTTGGGAAATGGGGGTGATCACTTTTTGAAACATCCCATGAAAGCACCCAGAATGTGCTTGCTCTCTTATAGGTAACTGGAAAATATTTGTTTTTTTGTCTTCTTTTCCCTTGTATTCTGTCCTCGGCTGAATTCTTACCACCTTCCTCTCCCCACCTGAATACATGCATGCCTTCTGTTTCCCTGTTTTTGTTCGAAGGCTTCCATAGAACTTGCCCCAGATTTACTTATGAAACGGGGATCTTACAGCTGTTTTGGCCATCCCTCCCGTCTCCTGGCCATTTTCCAATCTGGCAAGGAAAGAACTCTCATTCTCATAAACAAGAACAAAACATTAATAGCTGTCACTTACAGTTTCAGGCATTGGGCTCAATGCTTACATATCCTTACAATGACCCTAAGAAGTAAGGATGATTCTTGCCCTATTTACAGAGGAGAAAACTGAGGTCCTGGGAGGTTGAGCTGTGGAGAGTGGAGGACCAGGCTGTGACCCCGACAGGTACTCCACGTTCTTGGAGCAAGTGAGCCTCAGAGGGGGGAGGGAAGCCCATTAGCTACGTCCTTGCAGTCCTTTTTGACAAGACAGTTTCCCTGGGAGAGAAACGGTCTCTCTGGGAGACTCCGTGCTGTCTCCTGGAGACTCAGTCCTTGACTCCTCACTGCCAGGAGGAAGGGCTCCTGGTGGCTGAGATGGAGCAACGCCCATCGCCTGGGAGGGCACCTTGCTGTTCACAGCGTGAAGGGGGGTGCTGTCAGGGGTTGTTGTTTTTCCCCCTCTGCCTCTTCCTCCCACTTCTGACAAGGTTTTCAATTAGCAGCTTGTAGAGGCCCGGCCTGTGGTCCTCATTTCATGCAATATGCATAACTCCATTCCCCAGGAGGGGATTAGAGGGCAGAGGAGGAGGGGAGAGGGAATGGACTAAAGGCCTCCAAATTGAGTGACAGAGACATGCTGTGGGTGCAGTCTGAAAAGAGCTCCTCGTTTAAACTTACGTGGGGCCAAGGTTCATTTGGGAAGTGATCCTCACAGCGATGAGAGGGGACGCTGCTGCGGGGTAGGGGCCACCCCGCTGGTGGTGGGCCCTCAGCCTTGTTTTTGGATTCTGGCTGAACGTACACAGAAACTGGAGAAGGTAACTGCACAGGGCTGTTAGTGCTGGGAAAGAAGTCATTTCCTTTCCTTTTTGGGAGGTGGAGGAATCTCCCAGCTCCGTGGCAGCTCTCTCCCCTCCTCCCCATGGAAGGCCTTGAGTCATCTGGAGACCTTGACTATTTACTGCCTGGACTGAGTTGAACTAGTGCTCTCCTCTCTTTCCAGGGCAGGCAGGATACCACTGTTTCCCCAGAAGGTCTGCTGGCTCCTCTTGATGGCCAGGCCACACTTCACTGCAAGCAACATTCCCTTTCCTTTTATCTATTGAAAATAATATAGTTACTTTAAGAAGAAAGCAAAAGTCAAGATGCACGTACTGCAAATGTAAATGTTATCCATGTGCCGTCTCCTTCCAAAACAAGGTTCACAAATCTCCTAAGAAGAAGAGCCCCCCCTTTTTAAAAAAATTGTATATTTATTTGTTTTTAAAAATTTATTTATTAATTAAAAAATTTAACAAAAGAACTAAAACAGTAACATATATAATCAGTAATTCACAATATCATCGCTTAGTTGTATATTCATCATTTCTTAGAACATTTGCATCAATTCAGAAAAAGAAATAAAAAGAAAACAGAAAAAAAAAAGATTATACATAATATACCCTTTACCCCTCACTTTCATTAGCATTTCAAACTAAATTTATTTTAACATTTGTTCCCCCTATTATTTATTTTTATTCAATATGTTCTACTCAGCTGTTGACAAGGTATATAAAAGGAGCATCAGACACAAGGTTTTCACAATCACACAGTCACACTGTAAAAGCTGTATCATTATTCAAGCATCCTCAAGAAACATGTCTACTGGAACACAGCTCTACATTTTCAGGCAGTTTCCTCTAGCCTCTCCATTACATCTTGAATAACAAGGTGATATCTACTTAATGCCTAAGAATAACCTCCAGGATAACCTCTGGACTCTGTTCGGAATCTTCTCTCAGCCATTACCACTTGGTCTCATTTCACTCTTCCCCCTTTTGGTAGAGAAGGTTTTCTCAATCCCTTGATGCTGAGTCTCAGCTCATTCCAGGATTTCTGTCCCATGTTGCCAGGAAGGTCCACACCCCTGGGAGTCATGTCCCATGTAGACAGGGGGAGGGTGGTGAGTTTGCTTGTTGTGTTGGCTGGAGAGAGAGGACACATCTCAGCAACAAAAGAAGAGCCCCTTTTGAATCAATGATAGAAACGTGGCTGGAAAGAATGCCTTGTTGAAACTTCTGGGGGCTTCATTGTCTTCTGAAACGAGATGGTGGATAAAAGCTAAATTCTGGGTTCTAAAATGGGGGTAAAGAGGATTTGTGTGTGTGTGTGTGTGTGTGTGTGTGTGTGTGTGTGTGTGTGTGTGTGGCAGACTTCAGGAATCGAATCCGGGTCTCCGGCATGGCAGGCGAGAACTCTGCCGCTGAGCCACCGTGGCCCACCCAAGAGGATTTTTAAAAAAGATGTAGTGAGAGGCCTTTAAATCCCCGATGTGGGGTTTCTGTCCTTTTCTTATGTCACATGGGTATAATTTGCTCTTGAGTAGGACCACAGCCAGGGCACATCACTGGTAGTGCTGAGAGGGACTGATGTTTGGATGGGTGAGATAGAAGCTGCTCTGGAAGCCTGGAGGCAGGGATGCACTTCCCTTTCCCCTGCCCGGGAGGCCACTGGGGAGCAGCTGCTGGCATGTAATGAGGAGTAAGGCCCCTGGCCTATTTTGCTGGAGAAAACAGAAATGAAAGTTAAAAGGCTCTGGATGACTCATGGTGGTATTTGAATTCGAAGTTATCCTAAAAGTTTATTCTTCTCATTAGAGCATAGACCATCTCCTTCTGCTCTCCTCCTCTGCCTTCCCCTCCTCCTCTTTTCCCTCTGTCCTTATCTTTCCTCTCTCTCTCCTCGGTCCCCTTCCCCTCCCCTTCCCCTCCCCTCCCCCCTTCCCCCTTCACTCAGCAAACACATCCTTTTTTCCAGCCAACTCCCTGTTGAGGGCTGCTGGAGGAACCAAGTCTCCTTGAGAGAGATATGAATCATCCTGTGTGGGGCATGTAGTCCCAAAATGGCAACATGTGGAAACAGGTCCTTGAATAAGGTGAATTTAGGGTACCCCCCCTCCCCCGTCCCCAGCACTTCCTGGGTGAGCAAGGTTGAGTAACAAGCACAGGCTGGGTCTCCATGTTTGCAGCCAACTCCGGGCAAAATCTGCTGTGTGGGGACCCTGGGCGGGAGTGCAGGGGGTGTGTGAGAGAAGACCTGGCTTACGGTGAGCAGCGACTCAGATCCCTGACAGGGTTTTCCGAGACATGGTTTCAGCTTTTTAAAAATATCTTGCAAATGAGGGCTTTCCTGCCCCTCCTCCCACATCTGACAAATGTGCCCCTGCCCACTGATTGGGAAGAGGCCAGGAAACCCCCGCTGCCCAGGGCGGGCTGGCTCGATGGGGCATTATTCACGAGGGGGTTTGGGTGTCTCCAATAGAAAACACACTGGATGTTGTGAGCCCTGTGCATAAAAGGCAAAGTATCACGTTTTCCTCTGAATTCTTGAGGAAATTGCTCTCATATACAACACCAACCTTTGGCTGTGTGACAGAGACGGAGTGTCGTTTGCATGCCATTATGAGGCTGTAAAGTCTGGTCAGGGCTGCCTTTTCGGAGTTTCCAATCTTTCGGGATCCGTGGAGGGTCACCGTGTGGGTCAGGTTTGTTTAGTCTGGCCGGTAATGGTGTAAAGTGGCCTTGACTGCTCGGCCTACCCAAATAATGCCCTATCTGTTTGATACTTCAACAGTCCCTCTAAGTTGTATATATGTTTCACTCTCTAATATTCGAGGTAGAATTGGATTTCATTGTTAATAGAAGGCAAATTGTTTCTAAAAACAACCTCATCTTGCTTTGAAAATTAGCCAGAGTTCTGAGGGCCCCTGCATTTTAAGGGATGACTGACATTTTCCCTAGGAAAATCTTACAACGCTTCTGTGGTGCTTTATATACATAGCCATTCCTTATATCTCTTTTAAGATATTCATCCGAGCAAATGCTATTTTTAAAACTTTTTATTGATGTGTAATATATATATATATGGAAAGCTGCACATGCCACCAGTGAATAGTGAATTTTCACAAACTGAACACATTTTAGCAACTGGCCTCTAGATCAAGAAAACAGAACATCATCTGCACCCCAAGAGCTCCCCACCCACATATATATATATATATGGATATATATATATATATATATACACACACACGCACACACTTTTCAATTTCTCCTGTTTCCAATTTACTGAAGGATTTCTATATTGCAACATATTCCTTTTTTCCCAGTGGTGCCACATTCTCTGAATTGCCACATGTAAATTGAGAGAAGAAAGCTTGTCTTATCTTTCCGGTAATAATAATAGTCTTTTCTAGAATACTTTGAATACAGCATTTGCAATGTCCTGTGGAGCTTGGCAAATTCATCAAAACCTTGCTAAACTGGGTTTCATTTTTATATGGATTTCCCTAGAAGTTGAAATCATGTTCCTTTAAATAATTCACGCAGAAAACCTGGTTTCAGAAGATTAGTCCTAACTGCATGGGTCTGTTTGTTTAACTCACACCCTAGTTTTATGAGACACCCTAGAATCACTTTATAAATGTTACATAGTTAAGGCCTTGGAGGCAGAAAAGATAGATGCTCATTGCAAAAACTATTTTTTGCTCACAGGTTTTTAAGAGTCAATAGGTTCTTCTTCCCAAACCCTCCATATTTCAAAAGGAATCTCGTTTGAGGCCCTGTAGATGGGTTTGTTACTCTTTTTATTCTTTCTTCCTTTTCTTTTTTGCATGGGCAGGCACCAGGAATTGAACTCGGGTCTCTGGCATGGCAGGTGAGAATTTTGCCACTGAACCACTATTGCACTGCCCCCCCTTCCTTTTTAGAAACACTTCCCTTCCTTTCTTACTAAGCTCCTCAGCTCCTAGCGCAGCTTTCATTACGACAACATAAATAAAAAGTGACATAAAATTATATAGCCCTGTATAGAGTAGTTTAAGGAAAATGTATTTTATGGCAGTTTTTATGGTTTCACCAATTAGTTATTAGAATTTTTTTTCCATTTTTAAGTTTGATGTCCTGTATGTGCATTCTGAAAGGTTTCATCTTCCCCTCTCATCTCTTTATCAGTAATAGGGCTGTTTAGATGATTTTCTCGTTTTGTGAAGGCATTTTATTACAGCCTGGTGCTGGATTTGGGCAAAGCACGTCCCCTGGGAGAGAAGTCTGGCTTGGTCTGTTTTCAGGTGAGCAGAGTCTTACCCCTGGTTCACAGTCAGTGTCTGTCAGCCTTTGGGCCTGTCTCCTGCCGAGGGCAGCAGCAGGCAGTGTCGGGATTCCATTGCAGTACTAGACCCTTAAGCTGATAAATCCTGAGTTTTTAGTAACTTTCCAAACATTCCTGGGGAGTGAGAATAATAGAGATTTACTCCTGCCAAAATTTAATCAGGCAGAACAAGTGAAATTTAGATCAGTGTATGGATTGTTTTTTCATGTGATCGCTCCCCAGCAGAGGGCAAGAAAGTCAGAAGTTGGCTGCTGAACACAACTGAGTCTAGACCATTGCAATTTGATTCATTTAGGGGAACTGTATTAGGTTTTAGGCCCTACATTGGGCTGGGCTGTTCTGTTTGGGAATGCATGATGTTAGAGTATCAAGTATGTCACAGCCAAGGCATTCTGGTATTTATGTTGGCTTCCGATCTAGCCCACAGTACATGGCAGGCTCAATTTATTGCTACTTTAACTTTGTTTAGTCATGGAGAGGCTTTATTTATGTTGGTAAATTTCAAACAGTGGCCAACAGTGAACCGCACAATGAAAAAGCCTGCAAGATTCATCATCGATAAATCACCTTGTTGCTGAGTTTCTTTAATTAAGGAAAAGCCCCATTTGTTGATCCCTGTGGTTGCTGGAAGGAAAGCGGGGTGGGGAGTGCTTTGATTAATCCATCTATCAGCCCAGCTTTGGAAAGTGAGTCTCCTGTTTCTGATTGTAGCTGGGCAAAAGACCTAAATAAAAATTTATCTTGTCAGAACCTATGGGCTAACTGAAAGCAAATAAAGAAGTTTTATGGCATCCACATCAAGTGAAATAAATAGTGAGAAAGTGCAGTGCGTCCCGTGGATATTTTTCAGTACAGTACATGACCGTTCTTTGGGGAGAGCTCATTAACTTAAAAAAATGACCTTTAATGGGCCACTCATGATCGTCATCATCAAATGCTTCACTCGTCTATCGTTCCAGTGTTTCTTACCTGATTAAAACAAAAGACTGGGACTCAGGGCTTGGTGGTGATGGAGCTGCTCAGGATGGAAAGCATTATAAGCAGTGTTATCGGTATCAGGGGCTCTTTTTTTGATTGATCCCTCTAGAAGGTAGGTCAGCTTTTCTAGTGATGACAGAGAATGGGAGGCAACAGGGTAAAGCTCTTCATGTCTGAATGAGCAAGGGACCTCATTCTTGGTTGCCCTTACCTTTCACGTGTGGGATTCCCTCTCTTGGGAAAGTCTAAAAAAATCTATTGAGATTGGAATGCTCTTTTCACCCATTGTAATAAGCAGACTCTGAGCTCAGGCCCCTAGTAGACTGCATTTTTTTCTTTTCTGGTTAAAATATTTCTTTGAATCAGATGAAAGGCAACAGCGTGTGATGGAGAAGGCCAGTATTATACTAGAAGAGGTTCTAAAGTATTTGCTTCTTCTTTTTAGGTTTTGAAGTGGGTGCTCTATTGATCAAGCTGCTGGATCCATTCACAGAAAAGCTTGATTTCTCAAGTGTCAGGTCTTTGGGCATGACACATTTGACAATCAGCCCCAGTCTAGTGATGGAGATGTACACGTGGGCTTGGGGAATAAGGAAATTTTGAGAACCATCTCCTGGGGGATTCCAGTGCTGTAGGCTCCTACTTTGATGCATGACATCTTCATGTTGACAGAATAAAGCTGCTCTTGTATATAAGCCAATGATTTTGAAAGTTCTTGGCTCTTTTCTTGCATCCAATCATTGTGTCCTTTCTTTATTAATGGAACAGGGCTCCTACAACTGAGGGTGATGGTCGTGGTAATGGTGTGAGTGGAAGGTCTGCTCTGCTAGGGTCTTATTAGGAGAGGTGGGGATGAGGGAGTGACAGAGGGAAGCATTCTGAGCTAACCAACTGAATCACTAAATTTGGTAGGCTTCAGACTTTCAAGATGACAAAGTTTATTCCTTGAGTCTATACTGCAATGCTTGCTATTTCAACCTTCTAGTAGACCTTCCCTTGAGTCAGTGAGACAAAAATGTGCTCAGATATAGGACAATTTCAATATAGAAGTGAAAATCCAGGCTGTAGAATTTGGTCATAGCTTAATACAGAATTTCCAACCATTCCATATGGAATCTATCTCATACCCTTTCTGCCTTCTTGGTTGGTTCCAAGATATAGTTCAAAGCTATATTAGCATCATCTTAGTTTGCCCTCTCATGAGGAAGGGTACTGGTCTTTTACCCAGCATGGGGCAGTAAGCACATAAGCTCTTGCCATGGATCTAGCAGGAACATGGCAGACTCAAAGAACCCTAACTCATGGCCCCTGCCCTGTAGAGGCTTCTGATCTCCTCGAAGGAGGTAAGATTGACGTAACTGTGAGATTGAAAGGGAGGACTCCTATGGCTGCTATAATAAAATGTTATCGTTCTTTCCTTCCAAGCCTCTGCTGTGGGGCCAGTCTTCCATCCTCTGGGTGAAATCTAGGGCAAGTTCCATTACTTTTTGTTTACTGCATTATCTTCAGTTTGCAGTGATGTTCTTTACTTAGAATTGCAACATTGGTTTTCAACCCTGGCTACCCATCAGAATTGCTTGGGCAGTTTTAAAAAAATATCGATGCCTAGGCTCATGCCAGACCAATTAACCCCCAAGCTCTGAGGACAGGGCCCAGACATGAAGGCTTTTAAAGGCCCTCAGCTGATCCCAGCGAGTAGCCAGGGTTGAGAATAACTGAAATAAAATGTACAGTTCCAGAGAAATAATGAAAACTTTGAATTTTATTTTAAATGAAAGCTTCTCCTCTGGCCTAAGATTCTGAAGAAAAGGTGGGATGCTTCAACGTCTCTTCTTACAAATTTTTTCTTCCCTGCTAAGGTACTCACCAAAGCTGCTGACTACTCTGCAGTTGAGATGGATGTTGGGGAGGTGATTCTGGGAAGGTCTGTTGGGACTGGCATTGATGTCCCCTGATATGACTTCTTCTGGCAGTGACAGATGTTTAAAATCGACTCTTCTTCTGGGGGAGGTGAGAAACATTTGCATGTTCTTCAGAGACTGCCATCCATCTCTGGAACTCTCCTATCTGTAGTTCCCTTGGTTTTTCAGCAATCCAACTCATACGGAGGTGGTCCCAGGCTGGTTCTCTCTCACTCTTGTGGGCCACCTCTCTTCTCTGTGCTTTCAAACCTGCTCGCCACCCTTTTCTCTCAGGCCTGTCCACATGGCATCTTGGTATCAGCGCCTGGTGCTCCTCAGAATCCAGGGGACACTTGCCAGGTTCTAACCTATCTTTGCGAAGCTCCTTTCCCTAGGATTGAGGCGAAGGGAAACACCATTTTGGCAGAAAACACTAGTTGTTCACCAATATTTGTTTCACTTTTTCTCACACAGGGAAAGAGTGTCTTTTTAACTGCAAACATGGCTTCCCAGAATAAAGACTACATTTCCCAGTTCACCTTCCAACTAGGCATAGTCAAGCTGATCAGTGTATGATGAGTAGAAGTCGTGCAGACAGCTTCCAGCAAATGCCTTTAAAGGGAGATATGCCTTTCTTCTCATTCCCCTTTCCTGCTCGATGGAATGCAGATGGCTGGGCTAGAAAAGCCATCTTATTCCCAGAGGTGGAAGTGGCACATTGAGGAGGTGGAGCAACAACCAGAAGGAGCCTGGGTTCCTGGCAAATGTTGGGCCACTATCCCCATACTGTCCGTTAAAACTTTCATGAGAGAAATAGACTTCTATCTTTTAAAATCTATTACTATGGATTTTCTCATATTGCCACTGACACTAATCCAAACTAATTCAAAATTTTGTATCTGAAATGGAGTGCTGCATATGACAGAACATAAAATATGTGACATGAGCTTAGGTGGATGACACATCGCAAGGGCACAAATATTGCAGGTTAGATAGATGGCGACCCCCGTTATGTGGTGGCAAAACTTTTGGTCAAATTGCCATCTCCTACACCTGAGAAGATAGGCCACATTAGTGGATATTGTAGGAAAAAGGTCAGAATGTTGGTGATGTTGGCTGCTTCTTGCTGCTTTTAGTAAAGTTCTACAAGAAAGAGATGAATTCAGCCTAGGGCTAGCCAGTCTGCAAGCAGAGATGCAAAGAAATATGGCTTTGCTAAGGGAGGCACTCTGTGCTGCAGCCTGCCTTGGAATATGACTGAGAGTCTAGCAATTTGGGGTCACTGAAGAGGTGGCTACAAAATGTCAGCCTTGTTAAGAGATGAGACTATGGCCCTCAGCCTTTTCCATGCAAATTCTTTTAAGAGTCCCTAGCTGGCTGCAAAAATCAGGACCTATCCAAGCCTTTTGTTTCAGCTACCACTATGTTCAGAGAGGGGCATGGTCTGAACATATACCTGTAAGTAAAAGGCCTGAGTTGTTAGGCTTAAACATTCTGTCTGGATGAGATTATTGGCTGTTGTTTTTCAAACAAACAGACTGGAAGTCTATTAACATTTTGAAGGAATTGTATTGGAAAAAATAACCCACCTGTGAACTTCATTCTCTACTGCAATCCTTGGGTGCTGGAGCTTGTATTATCAGGAAGAGGGTCATGTTATTCAGTGCCCATTTCAATGGGAGGTTTTATTGATATTATCTCTTATCTTTTCTACCACTTTTATTTTAGGCATTAGTGCTGGTTTGAGGTTGTTTTGTACCCAGAGAAGCAATGTTTTTTTTCCTAGTCTGATCTTTTGGGGGCAGACCTATTTTTAGGGTAGAAACTTTGATTAGATTGTTTCCATGGAGATGTGACACACCCAGCTGTGGGGTGGGGGTGGGGCACACACAGCCTTTAGATTGTATTATGTCCATGGAGACATGGCATGCCCAGTTGTGGGTGTGGTTTTTTGATTAGGTAGAGATGTGACTCCACCTATTCAAGGTGAGTCTTGATTAGTTTACTGGAGTTCTTTTAAAGGGAAACATTTTGGAGAAATCTCAGATCCAGGTGCTTGGAGAACAGTTGCTTTGGAGCAATGTGAGACCCAGACATTTAGAGATGTAGAAAGAAAATGCCCCCAGGGAAGTTGTTCGAAACCAGAAGCCAAAGGACCAGCAGCTGTCAGTCATGTGCCTTTCCAGTTGAAAGAGGTGTTCTGGACCCATCAGCTTTTCTTGAGTTAAGGTATCTTTGCCTAGATACCTTAGTTTGGACCTTTTTATGGCCTTAGAACTGTAAACTTGTAAGTTAGTAAATTCCCTTTTTAAAAGCCCCTCCAGTTTTGGTATATTGAATTCTCAGCAGCTTTAACAACCAGAACAGTACGTGGTGGGAAAATAGATTACTGTTAGTTCATAGGGCTCCTGAAATTTAAGGGCCACATCTGGGCCTAATAGAATGGACTGAGCATCATTCATAAATCTGGATTTGAGCTGAATGCAGTGACTGCTTGGGTCATCACCTTCTTTCATGGAAGGTGTGGGTATGTTCTATGTATTGCATGAAGGATGTATGTAGAATATTTTGGGGATTCAAGGGGTGGATTGTGGTAGAAACAGCTAGTTCTCTCTCTCTCTATTTTTTCTTCTATTGGGATTAACCTTATCTTTTTGGTGGACACACGGCTTCTCAGAATAAAGACTACATTTTCTTATCTCGTTGGTAACTAGGTGTAGCTATGTCACCAAATTCTGGCTAATGGGATGTAAAGCATACATGTGAAACTTTCAGGAGTTGTTCTTAAAGGTAGGGCTTGTGCTTTTTAACCTTCTTATGTTTGGAATGTGGATAGAGTCACCATAGCAGCCCTGAGCCACTCATTTAGATTTTTTCAACAGAGAAAAATGCAGTTCTTTCTTTTAGAAGTCATGTTGTTTTTTGTTTGCTCTCATTTATAGTTGAATCCAATCTTTTGTAGAGCAGTGAGATAGAATACACACTAGCTGAGCAACAAAAACTTCCCTCTAATCTCTAGCTTCCTCAGTTTTGACATACCATTGAGGACAAGGGTGACAAAGCTGTCAGGTATTTTCTTTATAAGTCTTACATAGATGACTTAACATCTTGCTTTGGAAAGTGGAATAGCTGGCACCTATTTTCTAGGTGCTATTGGGGAAAATGAGGCAGAAAGACTCCCATTTAATTTCCCATTATCATCATGTATATGAAACCAATAGTTATATAGAATATACACTGTAATTAAGTGATAGATTGTTTAACATACTGCAAATGTTCAAGGAATACAGATAATCAAGAAATTATTGTAGGCCGAATAAGTCAGAGAAGCTTCTGAGGTATGGAAGACTCAAAATATATGTCTGGAATAGAAGGCAAAGGATGAGCAATGTAGGGGTGTGTTTGTAAGAGTGAGGCAGCTCAGAATGCACAGGGAAAGTACTGAAATAGGAATGTACATAGTCTGTGTGGAACCCTTTCTTTGCTGTTTCATAGTTCTTGGTGAAACTTGATTCTACTTTCTTGGTTTTTCCTTTTTACTGCCTCCCAGAGTTGATACATGAATTACATTAGGATGGCTTGAACACCTACCAGCTTTATTGATGGGTAATATTTATGGGTGTTTTACAGGTATGGAAGGCACCATTGTCTGCCTTCCCTACTGTTATTTTCCCTAGTTACCTGCTATAAGATCACAATTTTGTTTGGGTACCAGGCAGCTTCATACTTAACGTAGACCAGTACCCACCCTAGTCCAGAGGGGCCATCTTGATTACTTTAAGTCAAGCAAGGGAGTCTTACTACCTGTGTGTTTTAATATGTTAAAGCTGACAGAATGCAAAATGCCAGAAATGGAACAGCTTTTTTGTTTGTTTGTTCATATATATATATATATTTAACTTTTTTATTATATAGTATAACATATATACAAAGGAAAGAAATAGAAAAACAATAGCTTTCAAAGCACTATTGAGCAAGTAGTTACAGGACAGATTCCAGAGTTTGTCATGGGCTTACCATACGATCCTCTCACATTTCTCCAACTAGCTGCTTCAGAATATAGGAGGCTGGAAGGCTTAAATCTTTTTTATCATCACACTAGACTTTTTTTCTTTTTCTCTTTTTGTATGAAAAATGACATATATACAAAACAGCAATACATTTCAAAGTACAGCACCACAATTAGTTGTAGGACATATTTCAGAGTCTGACATGGGTTACAATTCCACAGTTTTAGGTTTTTACTTCTGGTTGCTCTAAGATACTGGAGACTAAAAGAGATATCAATTTAATGATTCAGCACTTGCATTCATTTGTTAATCTTCTCTGGATAACTCCACCATCACCTTTGATCTTTCCATCCCTCTCTTTAGGGGTATTTGGGCCATGGCCATTTCAAATTTTTCACATTAGAAAGGTCTGTCACTAATATGGGGTACGGAGATGGAACTATCTGATATTCTGGAGAGACTGGGCCTTTGAGGTTTCAGGATTTATCTGGTCCAGGGATCTATCTGGAGGTAGGTTTCTGGAAAGTTGCTCTAGTGCATGGAATCCTTGTGGAATCTTATATATTGCCCTAAGTATGGAACATCTTTTAAAAGGGAATTTATTAAGTTGCAAGTTTAAAGTTCTAAGGCTGTGAAAATGCCCAAATTAAGGCACCAACAAGAGATTACCTTCACTCAGGAAAGGCTGATGCCATTTGAAACACCTCTGTCAGCTGGGAAGGCACATGACAACAACTGCGGGCTTTCTCTCCTGGCTTCCCATTTTAGAAGGATTCCCCAGGGATGTTTTCCTTCTGCATCTCTGAAGGTCTCTGGCTGTGTAGACTCTGAAGCTTTTTCCAAAGTTTTTCCTTCTTAAAGGACTCCAGTAAGCAACCCTACCTTGAATGGGTAGAGACACATCTCTATGGAAACCACCTAATCAAAAGGTCCCACCCACAATTTAGTGGGTCACATCTCCATTGAAACAACTTAATCAAACAGATCCCATCCAACAATACTGAATCAGAGTTAAAGAATATGGCTTTTCTGAGGTACACGATAGTTTCAAACCAGCACACCATGCTTGTGGTTGGTATAGGAACTTGCATACAGTGCACTTCTGGCCAAACAGAAAAATCTTCTGGGGGGTAAGAGTACTTCTGGGAAAGTTTCCTTTACTATTTAAAAGGGACATAGAAAAGAGATGTTCTGACATGTTTTGTGCATTTGCTATGCTTAAAACATCCATAATCATCCTGCCACCATTGAAAGGAGAGTCCCTTGTTTGGTAGAGTCATCAACACCACTCTGGTTTATGATGGGTACTGGCCTCTCCTTAAGTACAAAGCTGCCTGATACCCAAACAAAATTGTGATCTTTTAGCAGGGAACTAGCCAACCTGCCTGGGAGAGCAGAGCAGAAGGATGGAAAGAACTGAGTCCTTGATGGTGTTATTATGTTGGAAATTAACCAACTCTGAAACAGTTTGACCTCCAGACTTCTTAATATCGAGAAAATAAACTCCTGCATTGTTTTGGTCACTTCAATTTGTTCTTTTGTCACTTGACATATGTACCAGGTTACTGCTCCCTGTTCAGAAACAGGGCCTCAATTCTTCTGCCCCTCAATAGTGCTGCGACAGTGCTTCTGCTTTTCAGGAGACCATCTGGACAGAGCTGCCTTCTACTGGTGTCCCCTGTGCTGCCACCATGTTTACCTCAGGGGAAATGGATTCTGCTTTTACTATTGACTACATCATCTCAATTATAAGACTGGTCCTCCCTTGTAGTTCCTGACAGTACAGCAGAAACCGGGATGTAAGTTAGGACAAGATCTCTCCGAAGGTTCATGGTCATGAAGGGGAGGTGTGTGTAGACAACAGTTTACAATTATAGCACTGGTTCAGACCCAAACAGGTCCTGTCTTGCCTGGAGCAGCTTAACTACCACACAGCTGGACCCAGAGAGAGTTGAAGGATTTCCCTCATGTTAAGGCTTTTGCCATTCAACGTACGGTCCAAAAGGGCCAGTGTTATCACCTTCACTTGGGATATTGGAGAAATGCAGAATTTTGGTCCCTGTCCAAGACATATGGAATTATTCCTGTATTTTAATGAGATTTCTAGATGATTTGTATGTACATCAAATTTTAAGAAATTAGTCTATAGCTTGCCTCTTGAGTACTCCTTTCCTATTCCAGATCTGAGCTCTACACAAGATGGTGACAGTGGGAACACCTTTATTTTTCAGGTAAGACTCCACCCACACAATAATGTAGAGTAGCCCTTCAACTCAACAGTGCAATCACACAACCCCGACACCAATACATATCCCCAAATCTAGGTTGTAAAGTTTTTAAAAATGTCACTACAGAGCATCAACAGCCTAATCCAGGTGGGATGTCCTTTACATGTCCATAGTCTTTTATGATAAAGGTAATATTAAAATATTGACATTTGAAGCAAAAGGTGGATTTTATATAAGTCAACTTTTCATTCTTTTCCTTGTCTATGTACATACTCAATTTCAACCTACTTGGTTCCATATTTTATGATACAATTCTATAGTCTAGATTTTCATTCAATATTATATCCAGGTAAGCTTCTAATCTGTGACAGTCTTTTTTATCACCCCATAAACTGTATCTTCTCATCCTTATGCCCCTGAGATAATTATTGTTAAAAACCTGATCTGTATCTTTGCACCCTTTTCTCCATCTTCATACAAATATATACAATCATATGTCAGTTTGGGGGTCTTTTTTTTATTCCAGAACCAGCACTGTTTTAAGCATTTATAACAGCTTGATTTCTTTTCTTATCTATACATTGTGGATGTCTCTCCAGGGCAGTGGACATAGAAATAACTCATTTTAAAAAATAGCTGCATAATATTCCTTATTATTATAATTTATTCAACTATTCCCTTATTGATGGATGTGTTAGTTAGATTCAGTTGTCATCATGGCCAGGTGAGCATACCTAGTCCTGTTGCTGTGGACATAAGCCAATGGTACGTGAACCTCATCTGTTGCCAATTACATCTGCAGTCAGCTAGGAGGCGTGTCTGCTGCAATGAGTGACGTTTGACTTAATTGGCTGGTGCTTAAATGAGAGATTGCAACGTAGCACTGCCAAGCAGCTCGGCATTCCTCATCTCAGCGCTAGCAGCTCAGCCCAGGCCTTTGGAGATGCAGAAAGAAGTCACCCCGGTGAAAGTTGTTGGAACCCAGCGGCCTGGAGAGAAGACCAGCAGAGACCATCCTGTGCATTCCACATAAGAAAGAACCTCAGTGGAAAGTTAGCTGCCTTTCCTCTGAAGAACCAACAAAATAAATCCCCTTTTATTAAAAGCCAATCCGACTCTGGTGTGTTGCATTCTGGCAGCCAGCAAACTAGAACAATGGACATTTAGGTTGTTCCCAGTTTTTCAAGGTATATGTTTCCTTATACATGTAGTCTTATGAACTGGTACTTTTATTTCTAAAGACAGATTTCTAGAAGTGAGATTGGTTGATCAAAGTTAGCTTCGACAAGTGATTCCACTGTTATCCCTGAGCTAGGACTTAGTCACTAGCTGCAAAGGAGTCTAGAAAATATAGTTTAGGAAGAAGAGGAAACAGGTTTTTGTTTGTTTGTTTTTTAACAGCTAGCCAGTTTCTGCCACAAAAGGTAAATGTACTTTTAATTTAAATGTATATTATCGGGTGGGCCACGGTGGCTCAGAAGGCAAGAGTGCTCACCTGCCATGCCGGAGGACCTGGGTTCATTTCCCAGTGCCTGCCCATGTAAACAAATAAACAAAAAATAAAACATTAAATGCATATTATCAAGTCACTTTTGCAAATGTCTATAACAATTCATTCCAACCAGAAATATGTGAGAACACTCATAGCCCTGAATTCTTACCTGTACTATATGGTATCGATTTTTAAAAATTTTTCCAAATCTGATGGATGAATAGTAGTATCCAAGTATTATTTTAATTTGCTTTTCCCAGAATATTAATGTTGAATCTCAGCTCAGAAACTGTATAGCCATCTGGCCAATTCTCTTCCAGCCTTTTTTTTATTATTAATTTTTAAATTAAAAAAATATATAACAAACAAACGCAAACATTCTTAACTTTCAATCATTCCATTCTACATATATAATCAATAATTCACAATAACATCACATAGTTGCATATTCATCATCATGATCATTTCTTAGAACATTTGCATCAATTCAGAAAAAGAAATAAAAATAAAACAGAAAAAAATTCATACATATCATACCCCTTACCCCTCCCTTCCATTGATCACTAGCAGTTCAATCTAAATTTGTTTTAACATTTGTTCCCTCTATTATTTATTTTTCTTCCATATGTTTTACTCATCTGTTGATAAGGTAGATAAAAGGAGCATCACACACAAGGCTTTCACAACCATACAGTCACATTGTGAAAGCTATATCATTATACAATCATCTTCAAGAAACATGGCTACTGGAACACAGCTCCACATTTTCAGGCAGTTCCCTCCAGCCTCTCCATTACATCCTGACTAACAAGATGATATCTGTTTAATGTGTAAGAGTAACCTCCAGGATAACCTCTGGACTCTGTTTGGAATCTCTCAGCCATTGACATTTTATTTTGTCTCATTTTGCTCTTCCCCCTTTTGGTTGAGAAGGTTTTCTCAATCCCTTGATGCTGAGTCTCAGCTCATTCTAGGATTTCTGTCCCATCTTGTCAGGAAGGTTCACATCCCTGGGAGTCATGTCCCATGTAGACAGGGAGAGGGTGGTGAGTTTTCTTGTTGTGTTGGCTGGAGAGAGAGGCCACATCTGAGCAACAAAAGAGGTTCTCTTGGGGGTGACTCTTAGGCCTAATTTTAAGTAGGCTTGACCTATCCTTTGTCTTCCAGCCTTTTTTTTGACATTTTACTATTTGCTTTCAATTTGTCCTACCTGTTCTACATTCCATTCCTTTTTGTCTGCTTTCTTGACTTCCATTAGATAAATTATTTTTCATTATTCCATTTCTCCCCTCTATTAGTTGCATTAGCTTTACATTTTGCTTTACTACTCTTTTCAGTGGTTACTCTGTAGTTTCACCTACGTCCTTGACTTATGAAAACCTAATAGAATGTTGTAGGTTGGGTTCCCCAGAAGACAGGCACTGAGATGGAGAAGTTTATCAGAGAGTGCTTGTCATGGTTAGGGACAGGTGTCAACTTGGCCAAGTTGTGGTACCTGTTCATCTGATTGGGCAAGTGCTGGCCTGTCTGTTGCAATGAGGACATTTCATAGGATTAGGTCATGATCACGTCAGCTACATCCACAGCTGATTCCATTTGTAATCAGCCAAAGGGGAGTGTCTTCTGCAATTAATGATGCTAAATCCAATCATGGGAAGCCTTTTAAGGAGGACTCAGAGGAGACAGGTTGCATTCCTGCTTTGGCTGGTGAGCCTCTCCTGTGGAGTTCATCCAGGCCATCCATTGGAGTCATCGGCTTCGCAGCCTGCCCTGTGGATTTTGGACTCTGCGTTCCTACGGTCACGTGAGACACTTTCATAAATTTTATATTTGCAAGTGTTCCCTGTTGATTCTGTTTCTCTAGAGAACCCTAACTAATACAGTGCTCTTGAGTTTAACACTGGTAGAAGGGAAGGGAAGAAAGTAGGTTTGGTGGAGGGAAAAGTTGGGCTGCAGAGCAATTTCAACGAAAGCCTAAAAAGCTTTTGAAAATCAAAGATAAAGAGAAAACTTATGAAAGCAGACAGAGAAAAAAGACCTCTTACTTTTAATAGGCAACTATAAGACTGACAGCTGGATTCTCAGTAGAAATAATAGAAGCCATCAGACAATGGAATGATCTCTGAAGTGGGATGGTCTATCAGAGTTGTTCTGGGTATGGGTGAAGGGTCCTGGCCTTTATGTCTGCACATCTACCAGTCAGTATTCCAGGGATGCTCTTGGAAGGAGGCCATGTCCGTGGGCAAAATTACCCTCTTCAGTCGATAGCAGTTTCCAAGAGGAGGTGTCATCTGGGGGAACAGGTCTTTAAGTCTTGAAGAAGGGGACCTGGGTGGTGTAGACTAGATTCTACTACAGATAAATGAGTACTTTTACTGCTTTGCAGATAATTCAAGGACCTTAGAACACTTGAACTATACTTGACCTCACCTACATTTGTGTAATTATTGCTATTTATGTTTATTCTATATATATATTTAAAATCCTATAAAACATTATTTTTATGTGTTTACATTATATATTCATGTGTATTTACCTACATGTAGTGCTTTTTACACTCTTCATTTTTTTCTGCATCTCTTAGCTTCCATTTGGGATCCTTTTCATGTTTTTAATGACTCTTTACTATTTCTTCTAGTACAAATTTGCTGACAATAAATAATTTGAATTTTTCTTTGTTTTAAAGCATTTTTATTTCCCATTCTTAAGGAATATTTTCCTTTGTGCTGATTTCTAGGCTTACAATTGTTTCCTTTCATCATAAAAAGTTATTTTGCCTTCATTTTTCAAGTATATTTTCACTGGATATAGAATTATTGGTTGACAGCTTTTTGTTTCAACACGTAAAATGTTTTACTGCTGACTCTTACCTTGATAGTTTCTGGTGGGAAGTTAGTAGTCTTCTAATCAATCTTCTGCAGTATATAATACCTGATTTTCTCAAGCTGATTCAAAATTTTCTTCTTATCTTTGGTGTTCAGAGTTTTTGAGGTAGTTGGTATGGTTTTCTTTATATTTTCCTGCTTGTGATTCCTGAGTTTCTTGAGTCTGTAAATATATGTGTTTCACTGAAAATTTCAGCAGTTATTTCCATAAATATTATTTATGCCCATTGTCATCTCTTGTCTTTCTCTAATTCCAATTGCATGTATGTTAGAACTTCTGATATTGTCCCACAGGAACTTGAGGCTCATATCCTTAGCTGAAGTCTGCTCTGTACATGTCTGTTTCAAGTGTTAAAGATTTGGGAAGGATTAAAACACAGCAATTACAGTTATCCTTTCTGGCTCTCTCCTTTTTGGGACCTCACTATCAATTTTTTTGTGGCTGTGTTTTGCCCTGTGCTGTTTTTTCTCCCTACGTTTCTACTCTCCACAATCTACCAGATTTTGTTCATTCTTCAGTGCCTTCATATTGTTGCTTGGCTTTTTTAGACTGCTTTTCCAGAGTTTGTAGTTGTAATCTGTGGGATACTTGGGTCTGGTAGGAGTGATTTCACCATACTGGAAGTGGAAACCTGGTTGTTTTTTCTCAACACGTTGAAAGTATCATTCCATTGTCTTCTGGCTTCTATTATTTCTCTTGAGAATCCAGCTGTCAGTCTTATAATCGTTCTACTGAAGGTAATAGGTCTTTTTTTTTTCTCTGTCTGCTTCTATGATTTTTCTCTTTAGCTTTGATTTTCAAAAGTTTTTTCTTATGTTTGCTAAGGTATGAGATTCTATTTTCTCCCCTTTTATGTTTTGTTTTTGATAGTAATCCTATTGGAATTTGTAGCACTTCTGTGGTCTGCTTACTTTAGAAAGTTTTGGGAAATGATCCTAGCCATTAGCTCTTCCAATATTATTTCTGATTTGTTCTCTACCTCCTCTACTTTCAGGACTCCAATTATGTGTATGTTAAATTTTTTTACCGTGTTCATATGCCTTTCTTCTTCTTCCTTTTTTTTACTTTCCATCATTTTTTTCCTCCTTTTTCTTCAGTCTGGATATTTTTTTCCTGATTTATCTTTCAATTAACAAATTATCTTTTCAGATGCCTTTAAGTCCCACTTGAAGTCTTGAGTCCAACTATATTTTTTAGTTCTAGAATTTATCTTAGATATTTTGTTTGAAATTTAAAGCTTTTTTGTTGAAAATCCTCCATCTGGCCACAACAAATCTCAATTATTTTACAATCTATGTTGAGGACAATTGATGTCCTCAACAAATTAATCTCAATTATTTTACAATCTATGTTTGAGACTCATATTTTTGGATCACTGGTGAATTTGTTTCTATTATATATTTTTCCTCTAGGTTTTTGGTCGTTTGTTCTCATCTCCTAGCTTGCCTGGGCATGTATACAAAAATAATAGAGATAAAGTAAGGTTCTGTATGATCTTATATTTTTACAGAGAAGATCTCTTTTGTGTGTGGCAGGAAAGGCAGATCACTTTGATCCAAGCAGGAATTGAGTTGATTTGAAGTCTTTGGGATGGCTGATCTATTTTGGTTCATCAATTATGTCCCCAACCCCCTCAAAGATTGTCAGATACTCTCCTTGATTTTTCAGCTGCCACTTTCTGCTCAGGCGTTCTCTCTTTCAGCTGTTCCTTTGAAACCTGCAAATGTTGAGAAGGCAAAAGCAGTGTTGAACATTGTATTCGCCTCTCTGTAAAACTTTGCCCTTCTCTTCAAAACTTGGCCCTTCGAGTCCTCCATAGCTTGGTAGCACTCTTGAACCTTCCAATAGATATAAAAATATATTTTTCCAAGTGTTCTAATATTCTCAGTGGAAAGATGAGTCTTCAACAACTATCGCTACCATTACCAGAAGAGGAAACCCCCATTTTCTTATGTTGGAGCTCAGAATATCTTGGAGTCTGTGCCAATCTGGAACATCTTGTTATATGAGAAAAAATAATCTATTGAATTTCAAATCTGATTGTGAGAGAAAAAGATAGTCAAAAGGAGAAGACACAATATATCATAAATGCCCACAAATGTAAAAATTTCATTTTATAAGGATATACAGCTCCTGTCTCAGCAATCTATTATTGTTTTGATGTGATTCTTTTTAGTATGGGCAAGTGCTCCAGAATCTTCCTTTTGTATTTAAAAGCACACTGACCTGCACTGAAGGATTGTTGTGTGGGAGGAACAAAGTAGCTATCAGGCTAATAGTTTGCCCAGTGCTGATGTAGCGGCATCCTAGCTGTGACGATGAGTCCGTTAAGAATGAATATCCGATCCGCCATCTTATCCTTCCCTTTCTCCTCCTGCTCCGGCGGCTCTCCAACCACCACCGTGCCCTCTTCCGCCTTCACCAGCTCCTCCGCTACCGTCCTCAACAGCCTTGCCACCCTCACCTTTCCTCCTCCAGAACAGCTACTGGGGGAGTGGAGATGATACAGAGCAGCTCCCGGAGCCACGACGGAGATCAAAGGGATGGCGTACCCCATCCTGGAACGGCTGACTGTCTGGGAGAACCAACTCCGGTGAGATTGCCGAGGGGTGCAGGCTTTCCCGGGCGGGACGGCAAGTGGTCGGAGTCCCTCCCTTCCTCCTTCCCAGGCCAGCTGGCAGAATTGGACAGGTGGTCCTCTTGGGCCACGGCGGCTGGCGCCCCCACCACGCGAGGCCCCCTGGACCAACTGAGAGAGTTGGGTCGGTAATCTCCAGACCGCGGAGAACAGTGACCGGGGAGGTCCCTTCCAAACACGTGACTCCCCGGTCTGGCTGGGAATGGTGCACTCTTCCGGGCTGTGGTGGCTGGCGCCCTCCCACCACGCTTGGTGCGCTGGGTAGACTAGGAAATTCGGTCGGGCGCTCTCCCGGGCTGCGGCGGCCGGCGACCCTCCCTGCGTTCGGACCCTCGGGCCGGCTGGCACTCTTCTAAGACGCTTCGGCTGGCGAGCCTCCCCCACAGCGAGAGTTTTCCAAAGTTAAAGGACCCACAGCACCTTTTACTGGTGGGACTCGCAGAAAAACGTGTGCCATGAGCGCCACCTACTGGGCAGGATAAGAAAAATAGAACCCAGAGATTTCACAGAAAAATCTTTCAACCTGTTGGGTCCAACACCCAGGGAAATCTGACTAAATGCCCAGACGCCAGCAGAAGATAACGGATCACGCTCAGAAAATTGAAAATATGGCCCAGTCAAAGGAACAAACCAATAGTTCAAATGAGATACAGGAGCTGAAACAACTAATGCTGAATATACGAACAGAAATGGAAAACCTCTTCAAAAACGAAATCGATAAATTGAGGGAGGACATGAAGAAGACATGGGCTGAACAAAAAGAAGAAATAGAAAAACTGAAAAAACAAATCACAGAGCTTATGGAAGTGAAGGATAAAGTAGAAAAGATGGAAAAAACAATGGATACCTATAATGATAGATTTAAAGAGACAGAAGATAGAATTAGTGATTTGGAGGATGGAACATCTGAATTCCAAAAAGAAACAGAAACTATCGGGAAAAGAATGGAAAAATTGAACAGGGTATCAGGGAACTCAAGGACAATATGAACCGCACAAATATACGTGTTGTGGGTGTCCCAGAAGGAGAAGAGAAAGGAAAAGGAGGAGAAAAACTAATGGAAGAAATTATCACTGAAAATTTCCCAACTCTTATGAAAGACCTAAAATTACAGATCCAAGAAGTGCAGCGCATCCCAAAGAGATTAGACCCAAATAGGCGTTCTCCAAAACACTCCAAGTTAGAATGTCAGAGGTCAAAGAGAAAGAGAGGATCTTGAAAGCAGCAAGAGAAAAACAATCCATCACATACAAGGGAAACCCAATAAGACTATGTGTAGATTTCTCAGCAGAAACCATGGAAGCTAGAAGACAGTGGGATGATATATTTAAAATACTAAAAGAGAAAAACTGCCAACCAAGACTCCTCTATCCAGCAAAATTGTCCTTCAAAAATGAGGGAGAAATTAAAACATTCTCAGACAAAAAGTCACTGAGAGAATTTGTGACCAAGAGACCAGCTCTGCAAGAAATACTAAAGGGAGCACGAGAGTCAGATACGAAAAGACAGAAGAGAGAGGTATGGAGAAGAGTGTAGAAAGAAGGAAAGTCAGATATGATATATATAATACAAAAGGCAAAATGGTAGAGGAAAATATTATCCAAAGAGTAATAACACAAAATGTTAATGGACTGAATTCCCCAATCAAAAGACATAGACTGGCAGAATGGATTAAAAAACAGGATCCTTCTATATGCTGTCTACAGGAAACACATCTTAGACCCAAAGATAAACATAGGTTGAAAGTGAAAGGTTGGGAAAAGATAATTCATGCAAATAACAACCAGAAAAGAGCAGGAGTGGCTATACTAATATCCAACAAATTAGACTTCAAATGTAAAACAGTTAAAAGAGACAAAGAAGGACACTATATACTAATAAAAGGAACAATTAAACAAGAAGACATAACAATCATAAATATTTACGCACCGAACCAGAATGCCCCAAAATATGTGAGGAATACACTGCAAACACTGAAAAGGGAAATAGACACATATACCATAATAGTTGGAGATTTCAATTCACCACTCTCATCAATGGACAGAACATCTAGACAGAGGATCAATAAAGAAATAGAGAATCTGAATATTGCTATAAATGAGCTAGACTTAACAGACATTTATAGGACATTACATCCCACAACAGCAGGATACACCTTTTTCTCAAGTGCTCATGGATCATTCTCAAAGACAGACCATATGCTGGGTCACAAAGCAAGTCTTAACAAATTTAAAAAGATTGAAATCATACACAACACTTTCTCGGACCATAAAGGAATGAAGTTGGAAATCAATAATAGGCGGAGTACCAGAAAATTCACAAATACATGGAGGCTCAACAACACACTCTTAAACAACAAGTGGGTCAAAGAAGAAATTGCAAGAGAAATTAGTAAATACCTAGAGGCAAATGAAAATGAAAACACAACATATTAAAACTTATGGGATGCAGCAAAGGCAGTGCTAAGAGGGAAATTTATTGCCCTAAATGCCTTTATCAGAAAAGAAGAAAAGGCAAAAATGCAGGAATTAACTGTCCACTTGGAAGAACTGGAGAAAGAACAGCAAACTAATCCCAAAGCAAGCAAAAGGAAAGAAATAACAAAGATTAGAGCAGAAATAAATGAAATTGATAACATGAAAACAATAGAGAAAATCAATAAGACCAGAAGTTGGTTCTATGAGAAAATCAATAAGATTGATGGGCCCTTAGCAAGATTGACAAAAAGAAGAAGAGAGAGGATGCAAATAAATAAGATCAGAAACGGAAGAGGAGACATAACTACTGACCTCACAGAAATAAAGGAGGTAATAACAGGATACTATGAACAACTTTACGCTAATAAATACAACAATTTAGATGAAATGGACGGGTTCCTGGAAAGACATGAACAACCAACTTTGACTCAAGAAGAAATAGATGACCTCAACAAAGCAATCACAAGTAAAGAGATTGAATCAGTCATTCAAAAGCTCCCTAAAAAGAAAAGTCCAGGACCAGACGGCTTCACATGTGAATTCTATCAAACATTCCAGAAAGAATTAGTACCAACTCTCCTCAAACTCTTCAAAATAATCGAAGCGGAGGGAAAACTACCTAATTCATTCTATGAAGCCAACATCACCCTCATACCAAAACCAGGCAAAGATATTACAAAAAAAGAAAACTACAGACCAATCTCTCTAATGAATATAGATGCAAAAATCCTCAATAAAATTCTAGCAAATCGTATCCAACAACACATTAAAAGAATTATACATCATGACCAAGTAGGATTCATCCCAGGTATGCAAGGATGGTTCAACATAAGAAAATCAATTAATGTAATACACCGTATCAACAAATCAAAGCAGAAAAATCACATGATCATCTCAATTGATGCAGAGAAGGCATTCGACAAGATTCAACATCCTTTCCTGTTGAAAACACTTCAAAAGATAGGAATACAAGGGAACTTCCTTAAAATGATAGAGGGAATATATGAAAAACCCACAGCTAATATCATCTTCAATGGGGAAAAATTGGAAACTTTCCCCCTAAGATCAGGAACAAGACAAGGATGTCCACTATCACCACTATTATTCAACATTGTGTTGGAGGTTCTAACCAAAGCAATTAGACAAGAAAAAGAAATACAAGGCATCAAAATTGGAAAGGAAGAAGTAAAACTATCACTGTTTGCAGACAATATGATACTATACGTCGAAAAACCCGGAAAAATCCACAACAAAACTACTAGAGCTAATAAATGAGTACAGCAAAGTAGCAGGTTACAAGATCAACATTCAAAAATCTGTAGCATTTCTATACACTAGTAATGAACAAGCTGAGGGGGAAATCAAGAAACGAATCCCATTTCACAACTAAAAGAATAAAATACCTAGGAATAAATTTAACCAAAGAGACAAAAAACCTATATAAAGAAAACTACAAAAAACTGCTAAAAGAAATCACAGAAGACCTAAATAGATGGAAGGGAATACCGTGTTCATGGATTGGAAGACTAAATATAATTAAGATGTCAATCCTACCTAAATTGATCTACAGATTCAATGCAATACCAATCAAAATCCCAACAACTTATTTTTCAGAAATAGAAAAACCAATAAGCAAATTTATCTGGAAGGGCAGGGTGCCCCGAATTGCTAAAAACATCTTGAGGAAAAAAAACGAAGCTGGAGGTCTCACGCTGCCGGACTTTAAGGCATATTATGAAGCCACAGTGTTCAAAACAGCATGGTATTGGCATAAAGATAAATATATCGACCAATGGAATCGAATAGAGTGCTCAGATATAGACCCTCTCATCTATGGACATTTGATCTTTGATAAGGCAGTCAAGCCAACTCACCTGGGACAGAGCAGTCTCTTCAATAAATGGTGCCTAGAGAACTGGATATCCATATGCAAAAGAATGAAAGAAGACCCATATCTCACACCTTATACAAAAGTTAACTCAAAATGGATCAAAGATCTAAACATTATGTCTAAGACCATAAAACAGTTAGAGGAAAATGTAGGGAGATATCTTATGAAACTTACAATTGGAGGTGGCTTTATGGACCTTAAACCTAAAGCAAGAGCACTGAAGAAGGAAATAAATAAATGGGAACTCCTCAAAATTAAACACTTTTGTGCATCAAAGAACTTCATCAAGAAAGTAGAAAGACAGCCTACACAATGGGAGATAATATTTGGAAATGACATATCAGATAAAGGTCTAGTATCCAGAATTTATAAAGAGATTGTTGAACTCAACAACAAAAAGACAGCCAACCCAATTACAAAATGGGAAAATGACTTGAACAGACACCTACCAGAAGAGGAAATACGGATGGCCAAGAGGCACATGAAGAGATGCTCAATGTCCCTGGCCATTAGAGAAATGCAAATCAAAACCACAATGAGATATCATCTCACACCCACCAGAATGGCCATTATCAACAAAACAGAAAATGACAAGTGCTGGAGAGGATGCGGAGAAAGAGGCACACTTATCCACTGTTGGTGGGAATGTCAAATGGTGCAACCACTCTGGAAGGCAGTTTGGCGGTTCCTCAAAAAGCTGAATATAGAATTGCCATACGACCCAGCAATACCATTGCTAGGTATCTACTCAAAGGACTTGAGGGCAAAGACACAAACGGACATTTGCACACCAATGTTTATAGCAGCGTTATTTACAATTGCAAAGAGATGGAAACAGCCAAAATGTCCATCAACAGAAGAATGGCTAAACAAACTGTGTAATATACATACGATGGGATATTATGCAGCTTTAAGACAAGATAAACTTATGAAGCATGTAATAACATGGATGGACCTAGAGAACATTATGCTGAGTGAGTCTAGCCAAAAACTAAAGGACAAATACTGTATGGTCCCACTGATGTGAACGGACATTCGAGAATAAACTTGGAATATGTCATTGGTAACAGAGTCCAGCAGGAGCTAGAAATAGGGCAAGATAATGGGTAATTGGAGCTGAAGGGATACAGACTGTGCAACAGGACTAGATACAAAAACTCAAAAATGGACAGCACAATAATACCTAAGTGTAAAGTAATCATGTTAAAACACTGAATGAAGCTGCATCTGAGCTATAGATTTTTTTTTACTATTATTATTACTTTTATTTCTTTTCTCTATATTAACATTCTATATCTTTTTCTGTTGTGTTGCTAGTTCCTCTAAACCGATGCAAATGTACTAAGAAATGATGATCATGCATCTATGTGATGATGTTAAGAATTACTGATTGCATATGTAGAATGGTATGATTTCTAAATGTTGGGTTAATTTCTTTTTTTCCCGTTAATTAATAAAAAAAAAAGAATGAATATCCTACAGTTGTTTAGAAGGTTGTTCGTTTGGATGAGAGGAGGTTGTATTCATGGCAGAGGTCAAGGTAGTGAACATAGTTTCTAAGCTCAAGTGATCTCAACCCAAATAGAGGGCTTGAGACCGACCCAGTGATCATGGCAGAGGCCATGACTTTTTCTCTCCATCTTCACTGTGACACCGTCTCATCTGTTGTCTCTCATCCTATTTACCCATAACCCCCAATTCTTCTGTGATGGCGGCATCTACCTACTATTTCTCACCCTTTGCTTTTCTTTTCTTCTATGACCACATTCTCATCCCCTTAGTTCCTCTTGTACAGACACATGTCCATGTGTAGGTTTTGTCAATGTAGTGAGAAGAGAGCAGGTTCATTCTCAGTAATAACTTTGTGAGAGATAATGAGGTCCACAGGGTGATATGCCTGGAGTATTTTGATTGGCAGACCCATAGGGGGGACCTGGGAGTATAATAAGTTTTGGCCAACCTCTCTCTAGTCTACAGTCAACAATTGTGTGGACTGCATTAGCAATCTTCATGAAAAAATTAAAATGTTCTCACTAGCCGATCAATACCTTCTTTCACCTCTGCTTCTCCTCTTACTTAGAGTATGTGTTTTGAGGAGTTAAGTATCTTTTGCTTTTTGTCAAAATCCAGACTTAGCAAAACTTATAGAACAATTCAGTTTATTTAACAAATACATTGCAACAGAATAAATTGGTTGAGAGTGAATCTATAGATTGGAAAAAAAAAAGACATGAGACAAATCATTCAATTGAAATCCATGAAAATTATTTGGATCTCTATTAAAACAAATATGCTATAAAAGAAGTATGACATATATGGGACAATTAGAAATTTGAACATTGACTAGATAGTTGATATTAAAGAATTATTAAGCTTTTTGTATTGACAGTGGTTTGATGGCTGGCTATGTTTTAAAAAAGGAGTCCTTTTAGAGACACATAGTAGAATATTTATAGATGAAAGGAAATAATGTTTGGGATGGGCTTTGAAAGAAGATTGTGGGTGGAAGTGGGTCTGGACCTAGAGATTGTCCATGAATTGGTAGCTGTATAAGCTGAGTGAAGAGAATGTCGGGTTTATTATACCATTTTGTATATCATCGCATGTTTGAAATTTTCCACAATAAAAACATAAAAAGGGCAACTTTGTAGGAAGAGTCCCAAATAGCTTACAATTAATGCAATTCATCTTGTCCATTCCACCTTGCATAATATCCCCCAAATGAGATCCTCTAGCTTTCAGGTCTGAAGAACAAAGCACATATTTTGGGGTCAATTTTTTATTTCATATAAATTCGTGTTGTCCTGAAGCCTGCTCTCTTTCAGGCTTTATGGTGTAACGGATTATCCAGGTAATTCTATTTTTTGTGTGTGACTACTACTCATTTCAGTGCCTTTGAAACGGGCTCCCACCACATGCCCCAAGATTATCCCATGTTTTGCAGACCTCTCTTGGTCCTGAATGTTCCAGACAAAGAGAGATGTATAAAATGGAATAAGGCAGGATTTCTTTCCACATAGCTAATGTTAGCTGAATCCATACTGGCTGTCAGATGCTATGTGGAATATTTTACATGCTACATTTCATGAGATTCCCATCATGGGAATGTATAATGATGATCCTATTTTTTTTTTTTTTTTTGAAATGAGAAAATGGAAGCTTTGAGAATTTATGTAATTTTTCCAAAGTTACAAAACTATATACAGAAACAGGTGGGGTTTCAAACATCGGCTGCTTGCCCCAAAGTCTGAACTCAATCATGTTCTATGGTACTTCAGTTTATTGCAGATTAAATTAAATGTGGTTGCTTTGAAGTATGGATCTTTGGGCAAAGGCATATAATAAAAAGCTAAGACAAAATGAAGCAAAAAGAAAATCTAAATATCAAAACTCCAAAGACATCTTTATGTTTGCTAGTCGTGTGTGGAAACTTGAAGGCTTTTGGGTCTGGGCCAGCTGAGGTGGTCGCCATTCTGGGAGTGACCTTCCCGGGGCCTTCTGGAGTCTGCCACAGACAGCCTCACAAGTGCATGCAGCACATTTTCTTTTCCTTCTTAGCCCCTGGCGGCAGTGAGGAGATGGATCGATGGGATTTGGCAACCCTGGCCATGACCTGAGACCTTGTTCTCCATGGGTCATGTGACATGGTCAGTGGCAGAACACCATGAGCTGCTCGGTCTCTTTTTTTTTTAACAATTAAAAAAATTTAACAAACAAAACATTTAGATATCATTCCATTCTACATATATAATCAGTAATTCTTAATATCATCACATAGTTGCATATTCATCATTTCTTAGTACATTTGCATCAATTTAGAAAAAGAAATAAAAGGACAACAGAAAAAGAAATAAAATGATAACAGAGAAAAAAAAAAGATTATATATACCATACCCCTTACCCCTCGCTTTCATTTACCACTAGCATTTCAAACTGAATTTATTTTAACATTTGTTCCCCCTATTATTTATTTTTATTCCATATGTTCTACTCTTCTGTTGATATAGTAGCTAAAAGGAGCATCAGACACAAGGTTTTCACATTCACAGAGTCTCATTGTGAAAGCTATATCATTGTTCAATCATCATCAAGAAACATGGCTACTGGAACACAGCTCTACATTTTCAGGCAATTCCCTCCAGCCTCTCCGCTACATCTTGAACAACAAGGTGATATCTACTTAATGCGTAAGAATAACCTCCAGGATAACCTCTCAACTCTGTTCGGAATCTCTCAGCCATTGACACTTAGTCTCATTTCACTCTTCCCCCTTTGGTCGAGAAGGTTCTCTCAATCCCTTGATGTTAATTCTCAGCTCATTCTAGGGTTTTTCTCAGTCCCTTGATGCTGAGTCTCAGCTCCTTCCAGGATCTCTGTCCCACGTTGCCAGGAAGGTCCACACCCCTGGGAGTCATGTCCCACGCAGAGAGGGGGAGGGTGGTGAGACTGCTCGTCGTGTTGGCTGGAGAGAGAGGCCACATCTGAGTTGCTCAGTCTCTTGACAACCAGTCAGAGCAAACCTGTCTCCCTGAGCATGAGACGATGGCCAGATTGACTTCAGGAAGAAAATAGATCATTTCTCCATGAAGGCCTCTGATGTCTACTAAGTTACCTTCATTTTCTTGCTGGTTTGTCTAACAGAAGGCCCAGGAAAAAGTAGAATATCTACCATGGGAAGGGGGCTGTAAGGAGAATAAAGACCCAAAATGGAAAATAATTTAAATCTATCACATTCTAGAGCATTCTTATGGGCTCCAAAGTATACTTATTATTTTGAGCTATCCCTGAGGAACCTGGTAGCCGTGAGAGCCTGTGACTATGTGACAATTGCTCTGGGATATGGCATTCAGTCTATGAACGTGTCTTTGACAGTGATAACAATGGAACTTTGAAAATGGGACTAGTCATGTTTGGAAAGATACACTAAGCTAGAAGGGCTGTAGAAAAGACTTAAAAAAAAGAAGCAACCATTCAAAAGGACTAGTATGTGAAATCCCTGTGCAAAGCATACCCCCCACCCCAACCCTTTTTTTTTAATGGCTGCCTTGAGATTACCTGGCTGGAGTCAAGCACCTGGAGTAAAGAAGAATTGCTCTTAGGTTTGCTGGGAGCAGCAGGTAGTGTGTCTATCAGACCAAAACTTGTGTGTTTGCTTCTGAAACATGATGGTTGCATATGAGGAGTGGCACTCACATCAGCTGATGGAATTCTATTGCCCTATCAACTACCCACAGAAAGTCCTACATTTTCAGATTTACAAGTAATTTTTTGCAGAGGCTTTTCCTCCAATGTGTGGGACTAGAGACACAGACTCTTGCTCATTCTCTTCCCTCCTCTTGCCATCTAGTTGTTTGGCAGAGACCGGTTCGCAGGAACCCTGAAAATCTCCCCAGAGGGCCAAGATTAGGAGTATGATGGGAAAAAAAGCCTCTTCTTTTTCCACCTGAAAGGGAGACCATCCCCTGGGGATTCTTTCAGGAGCACTAAAGTGAAAGTTTTAAGTGCTGCCTTTACAAGGACTCTATAAAATACTTCTCTTTGCAACAGCATTGAATCTCAATGGTTCTTGAACCATTAATGTGGTTTCACAGATTCAGAGAATTTCTCCTTCTCTCCAAGTAGTTCAGTTGCTTCTTTTACCTAATGATCGGTCCACAGAAAATCATGTCTCAATGAGTTTTAAGCACAGCAAAGCTTTTAAGGGAAGTTGTACATTTCTCTTTTGGTGTGAATTACCCTAAAACTATGCTTTGTCTCTTTGTATTTATGGGAGATTTTCATTCTCTATAACTACCAGGAAGGCTGATCTTAAAATGAAATTAGCCAGAGAACAGATCTAGATGCTTATTTACCAGGACCAAGAAATTAAGATATTAACTATTTAAAAATACTATCTTTCCATGCACAGTAATATGTTGTCTTCCTCCTGCTTGCCTTCTTCATAGATCTAAGGCTGCCACTTCTCTGAGAGTGGTCATGTTTAGATTGTTGGGGTGGGAAATCCGTGGCTTGGGTTTCAATTTTAGTTTCACTGTTGACTTTCTTTGTGATTCTGGTCGCTCATTCCAATGTTCTGTGCCTCAGTTTTCCTCTTCGTAAAAGAATAAATAATAACTATGTCCCTCGATCTTCCACCTCAGAAATAGTGCATAGATTAGTTATCAGAGATGTTTTTCCGAGGAATCTGTGAAAAAGGTGCCCATTAGTTTCAATGAAGTAGTACTATTGAGATTGGAATTAAAAATGTATCTGGCTCATAGTCTCTGGTCTGCATCTCCCAATCTCATCACTAAAGTACTGCTTTATGAAGTCAGAGTAAAAGACAAGAAGTCAGAATATTAGAAACCAGGACATAAATGAAATGTCAGAATTTGGAAGTAATTCCCCAAAGAAAAAGGCAAATGAAACTGGATTGAGAAATACATACCCAGGCTTTACTTCTTGGTATGCAAATACTTCACCTTCTGAAATGAAGACCACCTAAAGAGAGGGAGAAAGCCTCTTCATCTTTCCTCCACTGACTGTGTTTTGACTGAAAGATAAGAGTTTTTGGAAATCAGAGATCTGAGCAATGATTGCATGAGTTCTTTTCTCTTTTTATTTTTTCCTTCCTCCCTTCCTCCCTCCCTCCCTCCCTTCCTTCCTTCCTTCTCCTCCCTCTCCTCCTCCTCCTCTTCCTTTTTCTTTTCCTCCTCTTTATCCTTTGCCTGCTACTTCTTCAGGGTCTTTGGTACCTTCATTTCCCAGAGTTTCTTCTCTGAACACTCTGATGATATGAGACTAGGCATTACACAGTAAAATAATATCTTGATTTAGGTTCTCCAGAAGAAAATCCTGGGATCAGAATTCATATTCAAATGATTTATTAAGGTAGTGCTCCCAGGAGAACAATTAAGGAATGTGGGATGAGGGGGAAACAGGACAGGGAGGGGTAAGAAGCTATTCAAGTTACCGTGGTTTCATAACAAATTGCCACAAAATTTAGTAACTTTAAACTACGGCACCATTTATTTTGTTCACAAATCTGCAATTTGGATGGGGTTCAGTATGCATAGCTCATCTCAGGTCTACCTGGCGTTAGCTGGAGTGGCTCAAAGACTAAGATTGAAATCATGTGAAGATTCACTCATTAATGGGGCTATAGGTTATGCTTCAACTGGGGCTGCCAGCTGCAACACCTACATACCTAAACATGGCCTCCTTATGTGGCCTAGGCTTCCTCACAGCAGGACAGTTGCATTCCAAAGGTGACCATCGAGAGGGAGAGAGAAACTCAGGTGGAAGCCGTATTATACCCTGATATTACCTTGCTTTGGAAGTCATGAAGCACCGCTTCTACCACATTCTATGTGTTGAGGCAATCACATAGCTCTGTCCAGGTTCAAGGGAGGAGAAGCCATACTGTATGGCTCAGTGGAATGCAAAAGAGCATGCCCTCCATGAAATGAAGCCATTGTATGGAAATTGTATTAGGGACTAAAGGAAAAAGACTTAGAATTCCCATCTTTTCACAACTATGTCTATACTATTTGTGTGAGTATGAATTGGCCAAACCTTATAGGAGAACAATTCAGTACCAACTGGTACAGGTAAATGTAGTCTGAATAAGTAATTCTGCTTTTAGATTTATACCCAGAGAAGCATTCTTACATGTACTCAAGGAGACATGTGCAAGGATGCTCACAGCAGTGCTGTGTGTTACAGCATAAATTAGGAGACAACCCCATTATCTATCAGTAAGAGATGGATATGAGGTGGTATCTTCACACAATGAAACCCAAAATATAGCTGTTAAGATGCATGAACTTGATTAGTATATGTCATTCTATAGAAGAGGAACCTGCAAACTTTTTTCTGTAAGGGGCCAGATAGTAAATATGTTTGGCTCAAAGTAGTGGTTACATCTGGGGCATTGTTAAGGTGTGAACTTAATTTGTGATATTTTATTTTTATAAAAAAGATCTGAAACAAATGTGAAAAAATTAACATTTGTTATATGTGGATAATGGAACATGGGAATTTGCTACTCTTGTTTGTATCTTTCTATGATCAAACTTTTTTTAAAAAAGGAAAAATTTTGGAACATAAGAACATCTATTAAACTAAAGATGTTAACATTTACACTACTTTAAAAAGGCAGTAGGGTTGAGGTGAATGCACGGCCATGCAGAATGAAAAAAGAAGATGGATAAAATAATGAAGAATTACAAGGAATTTAGGAATAAGTTAGTGGTTAGAATCCATAATGGAGTTGTATAGTGTAGGACAGATATTATGAAAAAGAATACTTTTCTCAGAATATGGAGGAAAAAGACAAAGACGAAAATGGCGAGGGAAAGGATATACATCGAGGCTGAAGAAAAGAGACCAGCAAAATGGTAAAGGGCAGGGCTTGCGGAAAGGACCACCTTCCAAATTGTACGCAAATGGTAATGAAAGATACAGTAGGAAGAAAAGTTTCTTGAGATAAAGGAAGACTTAAAGGAAGATTGATAGGGCTCACAGCAGTCTGGGTAAGCTCCGTGATAAGAGGCCTATACCTAGACTCTTTTTGAATTATAAGGTTAAAGAAAAGATCCTTAAGCACCCAAGTTCAAAACAGTCTACAAGGAAGAAAAATCAGACTGATCCCAGAGTTCTCTTTATAGATGAAATGGCAGGAGATGATGGTGGTCTACAGTGCCTTGAATTTAAGAGGGGGGAATAGTATAAACTCAAGAATTGTCTTAATTTGGGAAGACAATAATAAAAATTCTGCAACATGCCAAAATGTACACAACTGAAAAAATTTCTTAAAGTTTTGCTTCAGCCAATTGAGGAATAAAGGACTTGGAATGAGGAAGTCATGATATGAAAGGATTTACAAATATCTTCTTATCTTGTTTAGATGTCTCAGTGAGGAATATAATTCTTTCAGATTAGATTTATAACCCAGGGGTAAAGCTAGGGTCTGTAATATTTCCATTGGTTACTGTTGGGTTTTGCTATTTTTCCAGTATCAGGAAATGTGTTTTTTTGGTCAGATTCTTTATTTCATGTTTCAAATGGAATCTCTTAACACAACAAAAGCCATTATTTTCTAGTGCAAAACAAAGGCTGCAGCATTTAAATTATAGGGATATTGTGTTTGCAGAATTATTAAACCTAGAAACTATTTTTTCCTCCCTCCACTAAAACTTATCTTAATTCAGCAATGAAAGAGCATTGCATTGACAAAGAACTTAAATAACAATTTTTCATTTCTTAGAACTCATTTTGAATGAACTGAGTGTATAGGGTTTTTTTTAAATTATGAAAAATGAAAAAATCTACCAGTGACAGATATAATCTGTGATTAAGATTTAAGATCCTTTTTGTAACATCTTCCAACTAGGACTTGTGAATGACTCTTCTTGAGCTAATTGTACTTAAAATAGAAATATGTAATATAATCTTAACTGTGTTAAGTTATGCATGGAACAAAGAACTTTAAGGAAATAAAATAGTAAATGTGATATTTCTGGGTGGTGAGATTCTGGGTGATTTTGATTTTCTCTACATATTTGTATAGTTAAACAATTTCTTACAATGAGCAATTCTTTTTAGTGTCAGAAAAATAGGTGCTATGATGAAAATCAATATGTACAATTTTGCATATACCCCATGATAAAGAATATGTTAATGCTATACATAAGGAAAAGATTTAAAGGAAGATATCAGAGTATTAAATTAACAGTCTGTTATTTTTGGATGTTATATCTACAAAAGATTTCTTTTCTTTCTTCTGCTTTTCTTTTCCTTCCTTTTTTTTAAAAATGTGGAATTGGAAAATACACTTTGTTTTAAAATATAATAACTCTAAAATGAACATCTGTATCTATCTATCCGTATATATAGGAAAGATAAACTTTCTATTTTTAGTCTTTAAAAGTAAAGTTTATTTAAAGTGTAGTCCTTTCCTTTTACATCTAAGTTGCTTTTAAAATCAGTGCTTGGCGGGCCGCGGTGGCTCAGCGGGCAAGAGTGCTTGCCTGCTATGCCGGAGGACCTCGGTTCGATTCCCGGCCCCAGCCCATGTAACAAACAAACAAACAAACAAAATATAATAAAAACAAGAAAATGTTTAAAGATGTTTCCCTTTCTTCCTCCCTTCCTTCCTTCTATCCTTCCTTCCTTCTCTGTCTTTCCTTCCCTTCCTCCCTCTCTTTAAAAAAAAAAAAAAAAAAAAAAAAAAAATCAGTGCTTGCCCGAAACTGAAGTTCGTTACAAGACCCATACCAACAAAACAGTTTAAATAGAAATAATTATTTTAAATAAAATTAAAAATAATTTAATAAAATAAAATTTAAATAAAATATGTATGGTTAAATGAATACTTTTAAATAAAACCAGTACAATGAGACAGAAGACCTGAATTTTGGACTGGAAGTTCTAAACCACAGATTTCTGGAGAAGAAAGGGCTTTTAAATTGACCTCAAGTCCAACTTCCTTGTTTGATGGATGAGGAAGCTGAGGTTCAGAGATGTGAACTAAGTAGCTCTGAGTTTCACATCGATTTGCACTAGAACTCAGGGCCCCTGATTCACTGCACAGTGAGTTCTCTTATAATCAAGCTCCTGACTGTGCCTGTCCTTGTGAAGTGATACAGAAGAAAGGGATGTATGAACAATATTGTCTTCTTAGACAAAATAAGAACATGTCTTGTTCTTTTTTTTTTTTTTTTTTTTTTACAATTATGCAACGTACCTTTTGAATTCTTGCTTCATAGCTCATGACTAAAGCTGTTTGGTGACCATTTTAAAGGAAGCCCAAAATCCACATGCTCTCCTTCCTGCTCAGCTACAGAAGTGCTTTGGAGGGAAATCTTTCACTGAAAATTGAGCAACTTTTAGGAATAAACTAGCAAAAGCTCTTAGTTTCTCTTTAAATGCTTTAAAGATTAAAATTCATGGAAAATTTACTTCAAAAGGTATTTGAGGTTTTATAGGACCCACTAGCCTTACAAAATAATGCAAAACTCCTACCAAATAGTCTAACTCTAGATTCTTAGAGTCTGGAAGATAAGGAAGAGAACAAAGATGAGGAAAATGATCTTAATAAGCATGGCAGTAGTGTGTGTGTGTGTGTGTGTGTGGGTGTGGGTGCTAATAATTATTTCATTTGCCACGGGCAGGCATCCAAGAATATTCTGGGAAAGTCTTATTTTCCAAGACACATTCTAATCTTGTGAGAGCACCGTAGCAAATTTTTTCAAGATATACTTGAGATTGGACTCTGGCGTTAAGTTTTTCTGAATTTGCGGCAGCATAATGACATATTATCTGGGATTTGAGGCTTTCCTTTGATGTGCAAGTGATCAAATTTGCCATATCCACTAGATGGCATTAGAAACTTCTGAAGTCATGAACTAATTACTAGTCACCTTTGCTGGGTTGTAAATTACACCTGCATGCTTTAAGAGGTAATTGGCAATCGACTATCTGGTGCATTTTAGCTTGATGCCAGGTACATGGTTAAAACACTGGTTTCAGATCTTTTCCTTGACATAAATAGCTCCTGAGATTATCAGAATGTCATTCCTCATCTTATATTCCAAGCAAGAGTTTTGAGAGCAACATATATCCTCACCCCCCCATAAATCCAAACCAAGTGATACTAAATTCTCTCATCCTCGCTAGGCAATTGATATAGAAGAAACATGCTAGGTGGAAAGGGTAAACTAAAACTTTTGTTTTCCCAGAAGGTGGAGGACTTTTTGTTGTTTCTTTTGAATGGGATGTTTTGTTTCAAACACGAGGAGGCAAAGAAAAAATATGAAATCTATCAGCTTCTTCTAGGTGTTGTTGTAGGGAAACTGTGCCATTTTAAAATTATAAATGAAAATTTATAGTGTCTGGAATGGATCCACGTCCCGGCATTTTTGAAAAGTCTTTGCTTCTTTAGATGTTCTGTCTAGCTAAACCACCTTAATAGTAGGTTCTGTGTGCATGTGTGTGCCTTTTCTTTTTTCACAGTGGTGTATCTCTGCGCCTGCCGCCGCCACTGCCTGCTTCCTAGCCTGGCTTTCATCATTTCTTCCTGTTGATTGGTGTCACCTTGCATGCTTAGAATGTCTGCCTGTCTGTTCAGAGTGTGAACACATTCCTCAGAATGCTGATCTGCTCGTTTCACACCAGTGTCAAAATGACTTATTAAATTCGGCACCTCCTGATACTCAGTGGCTGATGTGTTGCTGTCCAAACAGTAAATGACAATAAGCATATGCAGCTGGTGGGCCTAGCAAACTCATTTAGTTTGATAAAAATGTCACTGCAACATGCTTTAAATCGCTGTCCTTTTCATCATTGCTAATTGCTAGCTATAGACCTTTTTCCTATGCTTAATACAAGTGTTAGAATACTGCTCCTTCCAGCCTGATTAAGAATTTAAAAAAATGTAGAATTCCTTTTCAGTGGCAGCATTATTTCATCAAGAGATGGATTTTGCTCTTAATTAGCCAACATGCCACTAGGGAAACTTCAGAGTCATGGGTGTGAAACAGCCTCGAGCAGGAGATCAATCTAAAGGAAAAAAATGGTGACTAGGGAATAATTGGCAGCTCCGGTGAACGTGGGCTGCTTATAGCAGTGGCAATATGTTCTAGTGGAATATCACAAACCTCTCTCCCCTATTTCCAGCTTGGCACATTTCAAGCTTAACAAAAGCTCAACAATATATCCCCATGGTTATTTGTCTATTGTTTTATATTTTTTCTTGCTGTTACATTGAGGTTTTTCTCGTATGTTTGACTGACAATCTGGACATTTGACCTGAACAGATTAGGAGATTAGAGATGGGTATGAATTATAAAAATAATAATCCTTCAGTAACTTGGTGCTTAAAACAGATCCTGAACTGATTCATATGCCATAAATAGGCAAAACTGTATTAATTTGCTAAACCTAAGTGTTGATTTAAAACACGTACACACAAGCACACACACACGCCTGTAAATTGAATTTCGGCTTTTTTTCTGAGGGATGCCTACCAAGCTGAATAGGAACTGACTCTACCTATTTGCTTATATAGGTAAAAACGGGAAAAAGTAATTGCAACATAAATATAATTTAATTCAAATTCCTGCTTTTCTTTTTTTCTTTCAATATGAGCCCTGTGCATGGAGCTCAACTCTTATAGCAAGTGAGCTCACAGCCACACAGACCTCCCCCCCACAGTCCCTTGCCCCATCCCTCCCGTTGGCACCTCCCCCAGCAGGAGGCTTCATCTGGGATTTGTGTGGTGTGAAATGGGATGAACAAAGGACGGACACTTGCTCTACTCCTGATATTCTTCAATTTTACAAAGTTGTAGCCTTTCTCCATTCCTTTGTTAAACATGGGGCATTGATCCTGGATGGTTTTCTATTTTATTTTTGTGAATGTATATTTACAAATATACTGAATGTATATTTGTAAAGTTGTTCATGGCAGAAAACATCACAATGATTTTGGTGAAAATTCCAAGTGATCTGCTTCGTCATCTACCTATCAGTCTACCTGCTCAGATAATGAATTGGCCAAACTAAATTAGAAGGTCAGTTGATGACATGGGTCACCTACGTTTAAATAAAATTTTACTTTGACTCCTCCTTTACATCTAAAGTTAAGAAGTCACCAGACAGTGAAAGCTCATTTCATTTTCTCTTCTTTTTCTGGTGAGTGCTGGTGATACCTTTACCGATACTGTGTAGAAGAAAGTATCTTGGGGGTATTTCCAGGAAGGCCAGTGGAGGTTCTGTCTGCTTAAATTGAGCCATGTGGAAGAACAACCAAAATAAATGAGGACAGTGGGTCGTTGTGTCATTACTCTGAACTCGTCCAGGTCTACATGCGTTCATGTAGGTAGTGCTAAGTGAGAAGGATAGATGCTCTTGTCCTGACCGATATGGGATGGTGGAGGACATCATCCACTGTATCAGTGTCTCAGGCAACTAATTTTGGATGCTGATGTTGGTGCATGTCCCACACCTGGCGAGTGCATGGGGACAGCAAGGCCAGGTACCCTCTGGTCAACATGCTTGGGCAGAGAGAAGTAAATCCTTGTGGCCATCCATCCAGGTTTTCAGCTCACCACAGAAAGCTTCCTCAATCCTAGCTGCAAGTTCACTTTGCATATCGATGCTTAACAGTGTCCATTTCCAAATGGGTTTTGAGTCAAGTTTCAGAATTTCCAGCTCAGTAGGGAAAATCCTATTTAAATCCTCCCAAGTGAGAATGCTGGATTCTGTAAGTTTTAGCCTTTTCATAGCACCATCTCCCAGTTCTTGACTGGAAGAATCATTATTCTGGATTGGTTGTATTTATTCCATGAAACATGCTAAAAGTTCACATTTATCGTCATGTAAAATAAAAGTTTTCTTTTTTCATGCATAAGTGATATATGAGTACATTCTCCTTCTGAAATATCAAAATAATGAAGTCCCCATTTGCTCACCCTGCCCGCAATCCATGCTTCCTTCCAGAGAAGACCACCCTCCTGCCTTGGCAAGCGCACATCCAGCTGTGCTTTTCTGTACTCTCATCATATATGTGTCTGTGTGTCCATAGAAATCATCCAGGGTTGTGTGGGTGAGTTCCTTCTTCCAAATCTGAGTAATAACACACTGGGTGTCCTTCCACAGCTTGCTGTTTTGACTGAACAATATGCCTGAGAGCTAGCCCTGTTGTTCTTTGTAGAACTGGGTCATTCCTCTGAAGAGCTGCATGGGCTTCCATAAAACAAAAGGGGCACACTTTGTTTAGCAGTTTATAGATGGGGAAATAGAGAAAGGTTAAGTGACTCATCTGAGGTTACCCGAGCCAGGCTGGGCTCATCCTCCAACAGAAGCAGATCCTTCTGCGGCATCAGTTTCCACTCGCGTTGGTGCCTCCTTTGTCCCCCTCTGCACTACCCCCTCTCCTGCTTCACTCAAAGCTACAGTGGGCTCTAAGTTCAGTTTTTTGACACAAGTGCCCAGATTCCAGGGGCCACCTCTCCATTGACCTAGAAAGTTCTTCAGGATAAATAAATGTTTTGAAAAACACAGGCAGTGAGTGACTTCCAGCATTTTAATATTTTATTCTGCCAAGTTTGGTAAATACTTGGGCTGTCCTAACCCCACAAATCTTTTAAAGAACTCAGCAGGTTCTGCTTCCCCCACTCGATAGAAAAGAGAGCAGGAGGGATGTGGGAAACAATTACTAGGAGGAAATATTGTCCTCACAAACACAAATATGGTTATTGCTGTGGTTCCTAAACAGATGCTTTAGGTTGTGTCCCGGTTCAACAGGAGTTCCTATTTTGGAAATGTCGGCAATATCACAATGGGAAAAAAGGCTCAGTAACTCTGTGACTTTATAAGTCAAAGGGTCTTTATCTTGTCTTTCATGGTATTTGGAACTCAGTAGCTATGCTTCTAAAGAGGAGCCATTCTTGAAAATAATCCATTTAATTCAGCAGCTTGAGGAGCCATCCGTGTAATAATTGATGTACTATTCCAGAAAAAATGTGTGGATAGAAAAGAGTCCTGTTTGTAAATTCTACTTATGTGTGGGATGAACTGATTTTTGCATCTCGGTACCAAGAATTGGAATTTTGCATAAATGTATTTGAACATAAAATTTTAAAGCCACTGTTGCCCCGGCTACGTGCTGCAGACCCCCCCACTACCACCTGGTTAGCTTTCTGAGAGTTTCTGCGGGAAAGGTTTACAATAGCTGGTTCCTGGTTTGATGTCATATCGATAAATTATGGTGCTTTAAACAGATGTGATCTCACAGTGTGGAATCCTTCAGGGGAAAGCTTGTGAAAAGGTTTCTTCCTTCCTTGGATTCATTGTAGTTTTGTTGTTTGGAGGTTTTATGTTGTTCATTTAGTTCCTTGGCTATTGGGGTTTTATAGTCATATTTCCTTTGTTTAATATAATTTCCTTTAGCTATTTTTGTTAGGGTGCCCAGAGGCTTCAGTTATGAGTGGCTGTAAAGTAAAATATATTATGATTATTACAATGATAAAGTATAAGCTTTTAAGAGTCTGCTTATATTGACCCATATATTCTCTTTCTCCCTCTCTCCATGATATACACACAGAGGCACATTGAAAATGCAATAGAAAACGGTTGCCAATTTAAAAGCATAAGTTGAGAAGAGCAGCCCAGAGGACTTCAGCTGGATGGGCTCTCAGCAGAACCGGGTCTGGTAATTTCCAACTCTGCTGCCTCTTCTTTCTTCTGTGATGTGGCAGGAGATGTCAGCACCTGGGCTTGAACCTTGTCATGACTGCTGATTGCCCATCCCTTCCCAAGCCACCTAACCCCCTGGACACTGAGTTTTCTCATCTGTGAGTTGAGAAGGAATGAGTTCTACTTCCTGAGGTGAGCCTGAATGAGATCATGTATCTCTGGCATAAAGTAGGTGCTCAATAAAAGTGGGCTGGCGTGAATTTGAATTCCATTCCCCGTCCCTTCACAGGACATGGTTTCTGGTGCTCCACGTTTCCTGAGAAATGAAAGGCTTCCCAAAGAAGGCACCAAATAATGTCTATTTTTGGGGACTTTGCTACATTTCCTGGGCCACCTGTTCCTTTCCAGTCACAGATTACAGACTTCACTCTTATAGAAACTTGCTTCTGCTAGCTGTCATGTTTAAAAACTAATGACCACTCATGCATGAGATAATAGTAATCTACGTCATCCTTCCAGACAGCACTTGGAATATTACAGGTTTTAGTTTTATTTTATTTAGCAATTAAAAGGCACTGAGTGCCAAAGAAAATTCTTTCTAACAGTGGGATTCAGGCACTGTAGTGCATTTCTTATGATGAGGGGAAGGGGCTGGACTTCCTGAAATCCTGCAAGTCTCATCCCACAGGTGGCTGCTGACTCTTTGTACTAATCCTGATCTCTTCTTAAGCCTGACCCTCAGGAAGTTCAGTATTAGTCTGGTGCACCTAGTAATAGGAAGTGGTTTCCAATGCATTGCGGGATTTCGATGGCAGCAAGTGATGCTGCCTGGAACAGTGTTCTTCAGCTGTGGGAAGGGCATGTGGAGGCTGTACAGGACAGTATTACAGGTGTTTCTGAGAGCACATGAACAGTGCAAGTAAGTACCTACTTAGGTTCAATGAGAGTATGCCTCACTTTACCAAAGGAATGTACTCCTAAAATCTTTTCTGTGAGCTGTTTTATCTTAAACAAATCACCTTGAATGTCTCTGGGAAAACTCAGCATTGGAAGACAAGATTACCATTTCAAGAAATTGCAAATCTTTTTGCAAAGTGAAAAGTCCGCCGTCCTCCCAACCTGGGTTTTTTAATTTTGTAAGCTTCTCCCCCATACACCAGACTTGTGAATGCAAGTGAGAGCCCACTGGGTTTGGGAGGGGAAAGGGAGGTTGTTTTACTCATTTTCTAGAGGGAAGAAAAAATTGTATCACTCTGCTAATTGAAGAATTTGAGAATGATCTCTTTAGATGCTTGATAATTTATTTTTGAATGTTAAGGGATAGAATTAGCAAAAAGAAGTTATTGTGTGTCAAAATAGAGGATCATTTGAAGTAGCAGGGAAAAATAGTGTCGTTGAACCATCCATTCATCAAACATTTTTCACTTGCCTGCTACGTGGTAGGTTCTGCTGGCATCTGGGGAGAAAGACACCAATGAGTCTAGTATTTGCCTTTGATGACATTGGGACAGGGAATAGACAGACTTGTAAATGTAATAACAGCAATAGCTAACATTTTTGAACACCCACCAATGTCCCATGCTTGATATACAGGACGGCATCATCTATTCTCTCAAGCCCTATGGGGTAGGTACTGTTACTGGTCCCATTTTGCAGATGAGGAAACTGCAGCTTGGAGAGGCTAAGTACTTGCCTAGAGTTGCTCAACCAAGTAAGTGGTGAAGCTGAGATTCAAACTCCAGTGTGAGGCTCTGAAGACTCCACTCTTCATCACTACAGGGGTTTAGGATGCAGCTGTTGCTCCACAGTTAAAGAGCCAGGCTTGCTGCATTTGAATCTCATACCTACACACTGCAAATGGTGCCCCTGAATAAGCTACGTTACTGCTCCAAGTCTCAGATGTGGATAAGGACAGTACCTGCCTCTTGGTTTGTTGCGAGAATGAAATGGTCTGATACAGGCATGATATTTAGTCAGCACCTGACATGAGGGGGCAGTAACCATATGCCAGCTTTAGTTAGTACATGCTGGTTAGGGCTGTTGTTGGAACACAGAGGGTTTCCCAGAAGCTCTTGGTTGGGACAGTACAACACAGCTTGCAGATTAGGCTCTGCCCATTCCTACATGGTGCCTTGGTCCTGGTCTCTGCACAGATGTCTTTTGAGGTCAAAAGGTAGACTCGTGAGCCAGGAAGCTTTGTAAGTGTGGGTGGAGGGTGAAACTGAGGAACAAGTATCAGTGGATTGACCCTTACAGAGCCCCATTTTAAAAGTGGTATTTGTGGTTTCAATGAGCCTTTTAAAATATATTCTACCATAGTATTTGATAATCAGGCTACAGTCTGGGAGGTGGGAATGGTGGGGTGCTAGAAAATTTCCCCTAGGCAAAAGTATCTCCAGTCCAATTGGGTTAAGGAATTAAGGATTTTAAAAAGATATATGTGTTCGCTGGGAATGAGAAACCAGTAGCTTCCAACAGTCAGGAACACTTTACCTTAACTAATTTGAACACAGTATAAAGCTGGGCTATGAGAAAATGGCAGGTGAATTTACAGGGTAGTTACATTTTGACGGGACTGATAATGAAGTTTCCTGGAACTGGTGGCATTTTGGTGCAGAGACTTGAAGCCAGTGCTTAGCTAACTCTGATGTAGCCTTCAAATTTAGGTTCAAATATCATCTCCTCTAGGAAGTGTCCCCTGATTGCCTCAGAGCCCCTCACCTGTGCTTACTTGCGCCTTCTGAAGAACTCTATTGCAGTATTTACCATACTTTGTTGGAGTGATCTCTCTCCATGTTTCTTGTCTCTGTCATATTTCTTGCACGTTGACACAAAAACACAGTAGGTACTCAAGTTGGAGGTGAACCAAAGTAGGTATTATTAAGTTAACAAAAAGAAAAGGGTCGGGGGGGGGGCACGGTGGCTCAGCAGGCAGAGTTCTCGCCTGCCATGCCGGAGACCTGGGTTCGATTCCTGGTGTCTGCCCATGCAAAAAAAAAAGGAAAGAAAGGGAAACCTCAAAGACCGTTCATGATAGTAGCCTCTCATTTCATAAACTTGAATCAAATAGACCCTGCCTATATAGGTATTTGAATTTAAAATCTGACATATTCTCAATCTGACCCACCTTTATAATTTTAATTCTACCTAGATACTTATTTTCCCCCCATCCAGACTTGGAAAAAGTTCATACCTTCACTTTCTTGGAAGAAAAGCAAACATTGCTGGCCTATGTTCAGAATGCAGAAGGGAAATTGGTTCATTGTTCGTAGCCTCAAAGCGAAGGTGAGTAAGATCAGTTAATCACAGGCAGTGGGCAGTAACTTGGGAAGCAGTTCTTCACTGTCAACAGGACCACCCATTAAACCCTTAACATGCTTCTCCAACATGGTGGGGTAGTTGGGGGAATTTTGCACAAACACTTTTAGATCAGCTGTATCGTCTGGGGGTAGCTCTAACATCTGTGCCTAAGATGCTGAAAACAAGGCTCCTATATATCTTCTCAGGCAGTTTTGGGATGGTTTTGAGGGAAAAAGTTGAGGGTAGGAAATTACTTTCTTCTTCTTTCCTTAAAGCTCTTTTAAGACATACCATTCCAAATCAGAGTAGACAGGCTGTAAAGTTCAAGATTTTGTTTGAAATTTCTCTTCCATGTAGACCAGCATCCTTGCTTTGTGCTGGCAGAAGCAGCCTTTCTCCTAATATAAGCACAGACAAGGCCATAAAGCAGGCGGACAGGTGTAACGTGCTTAAGATGGAGTATTTGTTACCTGGAGGGCTTCTAGCTCACAACTCATCATAAACAGATGAGTGCTAAATGCTTGGATTACAAAGGGCTATAAATTTAAACTTACCCAATTTGTCTTTGTTAGAGAGGTACCTCTCCTTGCCAATGGCCTCCCCCTCTGGCTGGTTATTACTGCCCAATTCTTTGATGGAGATTAAAACAACAATAACAATACAAAAAAAAAAAAAAACCCTGAATGAATTGATGCCTGAGATACTCCCCACCCCCCAATCTGGGACCATCAGAGGGGAGATGAGAGAGCTGGTATGGGCTCTACACATCCAAATCTGTCCCACTGGTAGGCTAACTGCAGGAGTGTTGCTTCCCTGAGTCTTGGGGAAGGTGGATGTTCTAGTTTGCTAGCTGCTGGAATGCAATATACTGGAAACAGAACAGCTTTTAAAAGCGGAATTTATTTAAGTGGCAAGTTTACAATTCTAAGGCCAAGAAAATTAAAGCAAGTCTATAAAGATGTCCAAATTAAAGCACCAAGAAGAGGTTACCTTCACTCAAGAAAGGCTGCTGAAGTTCAGGGTTAGTCTTTCAACTGGAAATGTACATGGTGAACATGGCGACATCTGTTAGCTTTCCCTCCAGGTTTCTTGTTTCATGAAGCTCCCCTAGGGCCGTTTTCTTTCTTCCTCTCCAAAGATCTCAGACAGTGTGGACTCTCATGGCTCTCGTGGCTCTCCCATGGCTCTCTCATGGCTCTGCTGCTCTCTCCAAAATGTTTCCTCTTTTAAAAGGTTCCAGAAAACTAATCAAGACCCACCTGGAATAGGTGGAGTCACATCTCCCTGTAATCAAAGGTTAATACCCACAATTGGGTGAGCCTCATCTCTGTGGCGATAACCTAATCAAATTCCCAGTTTAAAGTCCTGAATAGGGATTAAAAATAAATGGCTGCTTCTACAAGATGGATCCAGATTAAAACATGGCTTTTCTAGGATGAAGGGTCCACAATCCTTTCAAACCGAGACAGTGGGGCTCTGTGGTTTCAAGAATATGAACTTGGGAGCAGATGAACTTTTCAAATTTTATCTCTCCCATTTCTAGTTAAGGGACTTCAGACCTCATACAGTTCTCTTTTTCATTGTTTAATTTATCTTCTTGAATGGGTAATACTTTAACATGGTTGAAAATTTCAGAAATGTATGTGCTTAGGAATCTTGTTCACCTCTCTGCCCCTATCCGACTTACACGCCTCCTCCGTGATGTCTATAGGAACCAACTTTATTAGATTCTTATTATTCTTTCTGTGACTTTTTAAAAAAGGAAATATAAGCGAGTGTGAATATATATATTGGTTTTGTCCTTCCTTGCCCAAAAGATATCATGTATTGTCCTGAAACTTGTTTTTTTCATCATAAATCAGAACATAGAGATCAGCCTCATTTTTTACAGCTGCATTATATTAATTTTGGTTTATTAAATCAGTACCCTATTGCATTATTTCTACATTTAGTTCTTAGAAATAATTCCACAATGAACAACTTGGCACTTATGTCTTATGTTTGCTGGAATGTCTGTAGGTACGACTTTGCTGGGGCAAAGGATAAATGCATCTGTAGTTTTAGTAGATATTTAGCAGAATGGCTGTGCCATTTTGCATGTCCATCAGCAAAGTGCATATTTCCCTACAGTTTCACCAATGGCGCATTGTCAAATTTCTGGATGTTTGGAAATCTAATTGGTGAGAAAGGGGGCCTCAGTATGGTTCACATTTACTTTTATCGGACCATGAATGAGCTTGAACATTGCTTACATGTTTAAGAGCCATTGGATTTCTTTACTTTGAATGCTTCATTCATGTATTTTGCCCACTTTTCTCCACATTATTTCCCAATAAAGGTCTTGCCTTTGCCCACCTCTGCGGGGAGCCAGAGGGCCTTCCAGCCCACTTTGTGCCTGTGCTGGGTACCTTGACATTGAAAAGTGCTGAGCTTACTCCAGGTTGGCTGACTAATAAAGAATACATCACTTTCCTTAGCCATTTGAGCTATTTTCTCAATGGCTTCTTAGCAGGGATTATAGTTTCTAAGTATAGCTAAACTCAAATTCTCAGAAAAAACTTAGCGGTAGCTGCAACAATTTTCAACAGCCTGGCTGACGGGCCCTCTGGGCCAGTGGCTCCAAAGCCTGTGGCCGCTCAGCTCTTGGGTGTCCTGTGACTCTAGCCTCAGTCACCACTGGACCTTGGGGAGCTGCGACATCTTTGGGGGTGAGGAGCCACTTAAGTGTGAGGACCTCAAAGTGGGACAATATATCTGTAAAGATCCAACAATAAGTGATTCTCTATGCGAGAATCAGTTCATTGTACAAGTTATGCAGTTCCTGCTCCATGTTTTCCAACACCCAACCTAACTTGTGAGAATTTCAGTGGCAATGAAACACATTTTCCTGGAACTGGAGTTTGTTTTCTCCAACCTGTATCTTGCCAAAATGTCGATGGCTGTGCATACAAAGTGGTAGTGGCACTGTCTCTTTTTCTTGGATGATTGGGAACAGATTGATTTTATCTCAGGTACCCTACGTTGGGTTTGTTAAATTGCACTGTAGGGTCATGTGGAATTGGGAGCCTAATAGATTTCATTCTTATTTCAGTGTAGATTGTTGGACCTTCAGATGGGAGTAGTTATATTGCAGTTTATTATGGAATCAGACTCGCAAGACTGAGTATTACTAATTGAAACATTTAGAAAAACTCAACTATACCCCATAAATATTAGAAAAAATAAACAGATTTGAGCCTCCTTGATTTTGATAAAGAACTCCCGGTGCATGAATTTCCAGATTTTCCTTTTTCCTTCTTCACATACTACTTTATGTATAGGTTTGACATGATTTCGCTGTTGTTGTTGATATTTTTGTTTTGTTGTTTCTGTAAAAAGTATATTGTTCTGAGATTTATTCAATAGAACTTTCTTTGAGAGTTGTATGATAAGAGGGTCTTTCTGAAGCCACTTCGCTATGTGATAGATATTACCCTGGTATTCTTTAATGTCTTTTCCAAAGGCAAGTTGCCACTTGTCATTTTCACTTATTTCACTTATGAAAAATAAAAGACTGACTTATTCCCACACACACATGCGCAAAACAAAAGCAAAATAAAACTCTGTGAGAAGCAATATGCATGGAGATGTACTGAATGACCTGCTGTCTTTCCAACCCTCTAGTTGAGAGTAAGAGTCCAACTTTTCACTTTGGCTTAAACCAGACTATCTGAGAACTGCATGCTTGAGCCACATGGTTCTGACTTAAAGAATTTGCTTTAATTGAATTGTGGTTGCAATTCATAGCAAAGAATATTTTAAGGAAGAGTCCTCTGGAATTTATCATACTTACTTGTAGGCCATATAAACAGTGGCCAACAGCATGGGCTATGGAGTCAATCACTCTTGTATTTGAATCAGCTCTACTACTTATTAGACATCTTGTTAGGGTCTCTGAGTTTTCCTCTTTGAGCCTCAGTCCCCTAAAGTGTGGAATATCCACCTTGGTAGGTGATTGAGAGGATTGAATGAGGTAGTAGAGTCTAGGTACTTAGTACAGAAGAGTTACTCAGTAATAGTGGCTGTTGATCCCCATCAGACAGGAAATTTCCAGTTGACCTGTTAAGCTTTGTGTTCCCAGGGCCTAGAACAAAGCCAGTCTTAGAGTAGGTGCTTAGTAAGTATTTCTAAATTGATGCCTGTAGGGACATTGAGGATGTTAGTGCTTGTTTCACTCCCTGCTCTCTGTGTGAGGCCCTCTGGACAAACTCCTTTCTGGTCTGTCTCAGGATTAACTATACTTTTAAGCAAACAGTTCAATTTTTTCCTTATGGATACTGTGGATTCTGCAATAGATTGTTTCCCTTCTTTTTCACCTTGGCTGTTCGGAGGCTCAAGGCCAAATTTGTTATTCCCCTCTAGCCAGTATCCCGAACCTTTAGGGCAGCTGCTTGTAAACCAGTGTTTCTCGAACTTGGCTGCACGTTAGAATCACCTTGGACACGTTAAAAAAAATCGTGATACCCAAGTCATGCCTTATAACAATTAAATCAGGAACTCTGGGGCTGGGACTCAGGCATTAATACCTTTTAAAGTTCCTCGGGAGATTCTGATTGGCAGACAAAGAAGAGAACAGGCATTCTAAACTAGCGTTACCCTTAGTTTTATCTCATTTTTTTCTATCCTTATTTTTCTTTCAAGGCAATGAATATTCATTCTCTCATCCCCATCACCTCTTCTTTCACCTCTATGTGGAAAATAAAACATAGCTTCTTAGGTCATCAACAACAGGATGCTTGAGAATAAGGAGAATGAGGGAGCAGAGAAGGAGGTCAGACCTCTCTCTAGAAAAAGATTCATGCATTTATTTATGTGTACATCATTCATTTATACTCAACAAGTATTTATGTAGTGCATTGGGCTCAGCTCCATATTTTGGTGATGGGAATTATTCCTGTGCTTGGCAAAAATGCTAAGAGATTTTTTTTTGTCTAATTGACCATGTTATTTAGGTATATGATAATTTGGGGTTATTAAATAAGAGTTGTGATTCTGCCATTTCTTTTACCTTCCAGAGAGGATCTTGGCATTTACCCAGAGAAACACTGTAACATGTACCACAGCAGGGCGTGGCAAAGAACCTAGAAACGTGCCAGTCACTAGAAGGCGTCTTGGCTCCAGCAAAGGCTAGTATTTGTATGATGAGGTATGGAGTGGATTTTGACTTTTATCTTTCATCACTTGGCTGACTCCTTTGTCAGATGAAAAGGAAGCAGCTGAGAGCATTAGCAGAAACAGTCATCAGCCTAAGCTCCCTGTGAGAGCAGCAGACTTAGTGGAGGAGGGTGGGGAGCTTAAGTTTGGGACTGCTGGAAGACGTCACTGACCGCAGTGGCCATCCTTGAAAACGTGGACCAGCTGTGAGATGCATCCTGGTGTGCAGATCCGAGGAAGGACCTTCCAGTGGTGGCAATACTGGCTCAGCAGCGAGCAAAGTGAAGAGGTGTCCTCAGGCAGCTGGTGACAGAGTTATCTGGACATTCGTGGGTTCAAATTTCCAGGTGGAGAAGAGCCCTGGACAGAACAAAGACAACCAAGGTGGACAATGTGATACCTAAAAGTATTCAAAGATTTTTGTCAGGTAAGGAGTCCAGCTTCCTGGCATCACTTCTGTCATCAGAAACGTGTAGACTCACAGTAGGTGAGACTTCCACCAGGTGGAAATGAGAATTCGTTAAGTGTCTTGAAACTGTTGCTCAATTCAGGGCTGTGGACGATTTGGTTTCTTATCAGAAGGTGCCAGCCTTTGTTGATTTTGCAGGCTTGGCTGCCTCGAGGGCTGCGGGTCAGGAGAAAGCAGCGGCCACACCTACATGGGGTTGCACCTTCGCAGCAGGCACCCAGCCAAGGTGGGAAAACCTGAGCGGCTCCTCCGTGGGTGCAAATATGTGGAAGAAAATTGAAGAGAATTCCTCTCCCTCCCCCACTCTGTCTCCTAAGAAAGCATGCTCCCTCCCCCCTTCACTTTCCTTCTTTTCTCATTTTCAGTTCATCTGTGTCCCTTATGTTGTTAAAAATGAAATTAGCAGTGAAAGAAAAAGGGGGAGCAGTTATGACCAAAGATGATACCGAGAAAAGGTGGCAATTGGTGGCTGTACCCGGTTTCTCTAGCCGGGGGTCAGATTCGCTCACACCTCTGGTGCCTTCGCGTCTGTCAGCATGAAGCAGGGCTGCTGGAAATCTGCGTTCCTACCAACCGGGGGCTGTGCAGACCCCAGAGACATCCCAGCCGCCCCTTGAGCTCCTCCTCCCTTTCTTGTTCATGGGCCCCGCTGACCCCTCAGCACCTCAAAATGTGCAGACCCTTCTCCACTGGGGAAGAATTGATGACCTCTGGAGGAGCAGGTTTTAAACCCAAATGGTTAGTGGTAAGAGGCCAATGCAGCGTAGACTTGCTGGCCAGCAGGAAGCGCCTTGCCCCGGATCCTAAGTGAGCGAGTAGCCTCAGATGGGTGAGGCCCAGACTGCACGCCCCATCTCCTCACCATGCTGGCAGGCCTGCAGGGAGAGGCTCCAGGCCCAGAGGCTGAGGGGGCTTTCCATCTAGCAGAGGGCTGTCGGCCTCAGTTTGGTTCTGCCAAAAATCCATCTGAGCACTGACTTTAATGCTGATGTCAGGAAGTGATTGTGACTGGAAACTTGAACTTGGAGTATGGTCCCTCCAGCTCCGGGATACCTCTGGGCTGCCTCGCTGGTGAAGTGGGCTTCCCCAGCTCACGATGGAGCTGGACAGGTGGGGAGCTATGAGGCGAGAGTTGCAGACCCGGCTTGGACGGCAACCCGTGGTGTGACTGTGGACCGTCACTCGGTCTCTTTGGGCTGCACACGAGAGTATCAGCTCCTTCCCACCTCAATAAATGTTGTGTAGTCAAGTGTGTTATTCATTCGGTGTCATTCCTTCCCTGTAGTTTATGTAGAAAGGAAGTGCAGTTGTGGTAAAAAGAAACCCAGCGAAGCCCAAACACGCATACACAAAACCCCTCGGCATCTCTCAGTTGAGTTTCACTTGTCAGAAAGTGCTGCTAAAGGACAGCTTGATTTTCCTTTGTGCAGCTTGTCTGGAATTGGCACTTGAACGAAAATATTCCCTTTCATCTTTGTGACAGAAATATGATTCAGTAATTCTTTGTGAAAATGTAGATGATACGCTGCCGTAGTTACAGTGAGTGAGGCTTAAGTGGCAAATGCCTACTGATAAAGACTTAATTAAAGACACAATAGCAGTGGGAGGTCATTACAGTAATTACAGTCCCCGCTTTATTGTTGGAGCCCAGGACTGAATTGTAGCAGCACGTTACCATTACATAGTGCCTTGGTTTGATGAGGCAGTGATCCAATTCAGTGTACTTATACTTTCATTTACCGCAGGATTGGTGTTTTATTGAATGCCCTGGTTCCACTTTATTTTAGTGTCGACTTTATGCCTCATTTAAAATACCTGATGAAATAAATCAGCACCTTCATATGGGGGCATTCTTTCTCATCTCTTCCTGGACAAATATTAGACTGGCACCGGTGGCACGTGAGGGATGATGAAGGTGCCTTGGAACTTTCATGGGCACGTGTCCATGAGCATTATCTGAGACCTTACAGAGTATCAATGTGTGGGGCCAGCAACTTTCTATTTGCCTGGGTGGCAGCAGTGGGTGGTACAGTGTAAAGGCCTGGAATAGTTTGACTTTAGGGTGGTTTTGAAATGCATAAAGCTATCTCCCATTTCCATGCAAGGAAGTGGAGATTTCAGCACCTCCACATGCCTCTGCTTCCAGGTTAGATCGTAGGCAGATACCTTTTGCATTTAAGGACAAGCTCGTGTCCTGGCTTAGAGGATAGGGGCAGAGCCTTGAACTGGGTTCTTGTCTTACAGGCGTGATGGTATTGAAGGACAAGAGACGCTAAAGGGGTTAAGAATATTGTCAGCATCTTTTCGAAGTTATCACCAAATGAATAACATAATGCAGGGGTGAGGGAGGGGGAGGGTAAGCATGAAGGTGCATCAAAATGGCAGTTTTTTGTCTATTGGGATAAGTAGTTTGTGGATGATTTGGCTTTCTATTCATTAGTTGAAGTTGTAGAAGTTTTTATCCTTTCTCCTAAAGTCACTTTATTTATTTATTTTTTTCTGTCCCTGACCAGGACTAATGAGATGTTTGGATCAAGGTGAGAATCATAGAATATGATTTTACAGTCCCAGGAGCAATTCATTCCCTTGGGTTATTTTAGAAGCTATGGATACCTTTAAGATGAAAAACAGTTTGGCCAGGAAAGTGCTCCTTGACTCTGTCATAGAAATGCCAGCCATCAAGGCTCAAATGAAATTAAATGGTTCCTCCTTTGGCCCTGGAACCAGTCACACTGGTTGTTGGAGAAGACCCTGCCTGATGGCCACTACATTTGGGTCCCGACCTCTCCCAATCTACTGGTTAGAACTAAATCTGGCTTTGTTGGAATGGCTCATCTGGGGCTTCCTGGAATGACTTTGACTTGTGGTTCTATCTCCTCTGACACCTCCCTTCAGCCAGTCACAGGCTTGGGTTTTGCGACATTTCATCAATGTTCAGGGTCTTGGTTTAAATACCAGTAATCCTCAAAAGAGTGGCTCTTCTATCTTGAAAGTTTTGAAGGATTAAGTTCCACATGGGAAGGTACTAGATCCTTGCATGAAGGATGGGTCTGATTTGGCAGGTGGGAAGAGAATATGAATGGTTCGGGACTTTTTCACTCCACTTTCAGCAATTGATAGAACTACTAGACATTAAATCTGGGAACAAGGCAAGGATGTTTGCTTTCATGAATCTTATTCAACATACTGCTGAGAGTTCTAGCCAACTGCAATCAGCCAAGAAAAAGGGATAAAAGACATATAGCTTGGAAAAGGTGAGATAAAATGGACTCTTTTTGCAGATGACGTTATTACCTATGTAAAAAACCCCAAGGAATACACACACACAAAAAAACTTCTAGAACTAAGTGAATTCAATGAGGCGGCAGGATACAAGATTAACACTGAAAAATAAGTAGCAATTCTTTTTACTGACAATAAACCAAAGTAAAAAACACAGTACCATTTACCATTGTTCCAAATAAAATGAAATACTTAGGTATAAATTTAACAAGACATATACAGTATCTTTATGCTAAAAGTTACAAAATACTGATGAAAGAAGTCAAAGAAGAGAAATATTTGGAGAGACATACTGTGGATTAGAAAATTCAACATTGTGAAGATGTCAGTTCTCCCTAAATTGTTGGATAGGTGTAATGCAATTCCTATCAAAATCTCAGCAGGGTGTTTAATAGACACATATAAGTATATTCTAAAGTTTGTATGGGAAGGGTTAGGTCTGAGAATAGCCAAAAGAAATCTGAACAAGAAGAATTAAGTGGAAGAAATAACTCTTCCTGATGTTAAAGTTTATTATCTAACCACAGGAATTAAGACAGTGTGATACTTGCAGAGGGAGAGACATGTAGATGAATGGAACAAAATAGAGAACCCAGAAATAAATCTACATAAATGTGCCCAATTAATTTTTGACAAAGGAGCAAAAGCAATTCAATGGAGAAGGGATAGCCTTTGCAATCGGTGGTGCTGGAGCAATTGGACATTCATAGGCAAAAAACTGAGCATTAACCTAAATCTCACGTCTTAAACAAAAATTAACTCAAAGTAGATCATGGAGTTAAATGTAAAATATAAAATACAAATGTAAAAATATTCTAGTATAAAATCTCACTAGAAAAAAGTCATAGGAGGAAATCTCTGGGGCCTTGGACTAGCTAGGCAAAGAATTCTTAGACTTGACACCCAAAAACACCAACCATAAAAGGGAAAGTTCATAAATTGGACCTCATCAAAATTAAAAACTTTTGCTTTAAAGCAAAAAGACCTTGTTAAGAGGATGAAAAGACAAATTACGGACTTGGAGAAAGTATATGTAAATAACATATCTGTCAGAGGACTTCTGGTTAGAATACATAAAAAAGACTCTCAAAACTCAATATTAAGAAAACAAAGAATCCAATTAGAGAATGGGCAAAAGATGTGAAAGACATTTCACTGAAGAGGATATAAAATGACAAATAAGCACATGAAAATATGTTCAATATCATTAGCCATTAGAGAATTGCAAATTAAAACCACAGTGAGATATCACTATACACTTACCAGAATGGATAAAATAAAAATAGTGATAACACCAAATGCTGACAAGAATATGAAGAAACTGGATCACTCATATATTGTTGGTGGGAATGTAAGCTGATACACTCACTCTGGAAAGTAGTTTGGCAGTTTCTTAAAAAAAAAAAAATAAGCATGCACTACCATATAACCCAGCAATTGCACTCTTGGGTCTTTATTCCAGAGAAAGGAAGACTTATGTTCATCCAAAAACCTCCAAAGGAATGTTCACAGCAGCTTTACGAATATCCTCAAACCTAGAACTACCATTTTAGTAGTTTTGGGTAGTTTCCAGTTTAACCATTCACCCATTGAAGAAATGGTTCAGTAGGTGGATGGTTAAACAAAGTATGGTTCAGCCATACCATGGAATACTACTCAGTAATAAAAAGGAACAAGCTATTGATACATGCAGCAACTTGGATGAGCCTCAAGAAAATTGTGCTGAGCTAAAAAAAAAAAGCCAATCCTCAAAGGATATTTATGGCATGATTCCATTTACACAACATGCTTTGAATAACAAATATGGAGATGAGTGGTTGCTGGGATTAGCGATGTGGAGGGGGGGGATATGGCTGTAAAGAGGTAGCATGAGGGAGTCTTGTGATGACAGGACAGTTCTGTGGTGATGGTCACATGAAGCTACACGTGTGATAAAATTGCATGGAGCAACACACACACACAAGCACATGTGAAATCTGTAAAACTGCTCTATGTTTGTAGCATGCCAATTTCCTGGTTGTTATTGTTCTATAGTATGGTGACAATGCAAGATGTTAACTTGGGGGGAGGCTGGGCAAAGGGTGTGCAGGTCCTGCTTGTACATTTCTCCGCAACTTCCTGTCAATCTATTATTATTTTAAAATAAAAAGTGAAAAAAATGCCAATCATTCTTGAAAGGGTGACTTCCAAGTCCCAGATGAGAAAGTATTGATCTGTGGGTAAAGGGTAGGACTATGAGAGTAGATGGGGGATAGAATCTTGAAATGGGAGAATTGGGACAGAAAAAATGCTTCCAAAGGAAACTCAAGACATTTCACGTTTCTTTTTGGTGTGAGAGCCTACCAGAACATCATGTTGAAATAGTCTGGATTAGCTTTGTGGGGAAAGAGCTGTGAAAGAGCATGGGACATATTTTAAAATTTTACTTATCTAAAAAAAAATCTTTTTTGAACAACTTTAAAAATACAGAAAAATAAAAAGAAGAAAATTAAAAATCTATCCATATTTCAATAGCCATGGTAAACAGATGGCATATTTATTTCTAGTCTTCTTTTTTAAAAAAATAATTAATTAATTTGTGAATTAATTAATTTTCCAAAGAATACTCCCTCTTCTCTCCTTTTTTTTTTTCTCTTTTTAAAGAAAACTCAATCTATTGTTTTTCCCGGGAAGTTATATTTGGTGGTGAGAAGCAAGGAGATATGCAAGAATTATGGGAGGAAAGAGAGATAAAAGTCCAAAGCCTTACTCTCTTTTCTTACTTTTTTTTGCTTCTTTACTTTGATCTCCTCTTTTTTCTGCCTTTGAAAGGGAGGCTGGCTTATTTGAACTCTCACAGAACTCTTTAACTGTACCAGGTATTCAAGGGATACTTTATGGCACCACAATGACCTGGTTTACTATTAAGGAGCAGATACCCATGGTACAAAACTCAGGCCATCACTGAATTTGGAAGCTCAGATCATTTTGAATGGGCTTAGTATTAAGAAATAACCAGCAGACAGTGTGGGAATCATTCATTATAGGTATAAGCAGGGGAAGTTCATTTTCTGTTTTCTTACTGGTGTTCAGATATTTTCCACTCCAACTCTTTGCTTTTCTATTCTCATAAAATGAATTTAGAAATTCCAGACATTATTGGTTATGTAAACTTTTTAGTGATCTGAAAATAGGGTGAGTTTAGAAGGAGAAAATATTAAGTTCTTTGAGCAACATACATTCCATCTGAAAGCTGGGGTATCTGCCTCCCTGGAGCACAGGAGCCTGTGATTGAAAAAGGAAGCTCAAGCTCTTCAAAACTTTTCATCCTGGTCCTATTGGAATCATGGTCACTATCTATGATTAAGATACCAAAATGTTATCCTGGATTCTGGAAAAGAAAACATGTCTTAGTGAGGAATGATGAAGACAACTGCGGATATACAGGGAATGTGAAAGACCAAAGGCAAAGGCAAAGGATTACAAATGTGAGCTTGATCTGGAAGGCCAGACAGATGAACCTGTGCTATCCCACATGGGCCTCCCGGGGGAGTAAGTACAAAGCGGAATGTTTAAGATTAGGAAAGAAGGTCTGTATGCTGAGGGGCTGAGAAGAAGGAAGATGCCTCCCTCTCTGGTGGATTTTGTTTTTAACAGCTTTATTGAGATATAATTCATATGCCATAAATTCACTTTCTCCATGAGTTGTGCAGCCATCACCATAGTCAATTTTAGAGTATTTCAACCACTTCAAAAAGAAATTCTGTTCCCTTTAGCTTTTAGCCGCTATCACCCAATCCCTTCAGCCCCGGGCAACCACTAGTATACTTTTTATATCTATGGATTTGCCTTTTCTGGAAATTTCACATAAATGGAATCATATGATATTTGGTCTTTTGTCATTGGCTTCTTTCACTTAGCATTATGTATTCAAGGTTCATGTATGCTGTAGCATGTATCAGTACTTCATTCTTTTTTATGGCCCAATACTATTTCATTGTGTGCATGTATCACATTTTGTTTATTCAATCATCAGTCCATGGATACTTGGGTTGTTTCTACTTTTTGACTATTATGAATAATTCTGCTATAACATTCATGTACAAGTTTTTGTATGAATATATGTTTTCATTTCTTGGGTAGTTACCTAAGAATGGAATTATTGAAAAGCATGTTTAACAATATGAGGAAAGGCCAGGCTTTTTCCCAACTGCCTGCCCATTTTACATTCCTCCAGCAGCGCATGAAGATTCAGATTTCTGCACATCATTGCCAGCATTTATCTAGCTTTTTTATTATACCCCTCCTAGTGAATGTAAAGTGGTCTCTCATAGTGGTTGTGATGTACATTTCCTTGATGATTAATGTTGTTGAACATCCTTTATGTACTTACTGCCCATTTGTCTATCTGCTTTGGCAAAAATATCTGTTCAGGTGCTTTGCCTGTTTTTAAAACTGGGTTGTCTTTTTATTATCGAGCTGTAAATGTTCTTTATATATTTAGATATGAGTTCTTTTATCAGATATATGATTTATAAATATTTTCCCCCATCTGTTGGCTGTTTTTTCACTTTCCTGATTGTATTCTATGAAGCACAAAATTTTTAAATTTTAATGAAGTCTTATATACTTTTTCATTTTTTACTCATCATGCTTTTGCAGTCATATCCAAGAATTCATTGCCAAATATGAGGTCATGCACTTTGAAGTTTTTTATAACTTTAGATCTTACATTTAGATCTTTTATTCATTTTAGGTTAATTTTTATATATAGTGTAGGTAAGAATAGAACTTTATTCTTTTGTACGTGGCTATCCAGTTGTCTCAGCACCATTTATTGATCTCTGGTGAATTGTACATTTCATTTTTCAATCTGTGGTATTGGGAACCCTTGATCACTGAGCCCAGTTACTTAACAAAAGGCGCAGAATTGCTTGTGGACCAAATTTGCCCTATGTGTGTAGGCAGCCTTCCTACAGTGTGGTGCCTCAGGTGGGACAGAAAGACAAGAACACCATGGCAGCTGTGATGAAGGGAAGACTAGTAATGGAGCCAGGTCCAATGAGGTTCCTTGGCAAGTTCCTGCTCTGGTGAGGAGATGCCGCCAAATATTGGATATTGTGTGAGACCTGGGGAGCTAATTTAGATTGGTCTAAATGAGCTCAATTCAGCTAAACTAAACCCATCTGAACTTGTTGAGGAGGGGAATTACAGGCTCAGACCTGAGGGCACTGGGACTGGGGTAGCTATCTCTTTGCCTGAGGAACCAAAAAAAGTCAAATGAGAAGGAAACAGAGCTGGACACTTTGGAGCTGAAATACACCTGGGAACTAAGAGTTATACCAGAAATAGATGTTGAGATAGAGTTAGGAGTGCAAAGTGTTTATATTGAGAAATAACATCTGTGAAAGGGAAAAGAAAGCAGGACTGGGCATGGGGAGCCATCAGACCACAAAGCAATCCATCAGGGAGCTCTGGATCAAAGATGGCTGTAATGAGGAGTCCTGCACTGGGAACAAATGGCTGGGTCCTTGTATCACTATTTTGCTCAGTTGTTTGATAGGGGTTGTCCTGAGATTCTAACCAGGTGGAGATTGTCAGTTAGCCACACTCCTTGCAGCTGGGCGTTGAGTCCTTTGTTGAAGGGAGATCTGGGTGATGCATCTACAGGTGTGCTACAGATACTTTGTCCACTGGGGAACAGGGATCAGCCCTACCCTAATGCCCCATGCGTTTTGCTGGTTTCTCTGAAGGGAGAGTGAGAGAGTAGCATAGACAAATTGGGTGGGGGCTGGGGTCATAACTGTGGTTGTAGAGATGGGGCAGCTAATGAATGCAGGGGGGCAGAAATCTGTCTGACTTCCATTGTGTGAATGTCAGAAACTTTGGGTGGGGGGTCATACTAAATGGACAGAAAATTAGAAATCATAGAGTCATGGCCAAAGTCATGTGTCAACTTGGCCAGGTGGTGGTGCCTGGTTGTCTGGTCAGCCTGTCTGTTGCTATGAGGATATTTCATGGACTTAAATCATGACCACTTTTGCGGCATCCATGGCTGATTGCAATCAGCTAATGGGAGGATCTTCTGCAATGAGTAATGCTTAATCTAATCACCAGAAGGCTTTTAAGGAGGACTCAAAAGAGGCAATCACTCTTCCTGCCCAGGCAGCCTCTCCTGAGAGTTCATTGAGGATCTTCATTGGAGCTGCCAGCTTGTGGCCTGCCCTACAGAACTCGGACTCTTATGTCCCTGCAGTTGCCCAGTCAGCCTCTCATGACTGTTCAGGACCTTTATTGGAGCTGCCAGCTCATGACCTGCCGTATAGACCTTGGATTCTACATCCCCACGGTTAAGTGAGACACTTTTATAAATTTTATATTTGCAGATATCTCCAGCTGATTCTGTTTCTCTAGAGAACCCTAGCTAATACACATAGTATTAGATATCTCATACAAGGTAGTTGGCATGGAAGACACCCACCCTTCCTAGACTCCGTCCCTTCAACTGTAGAATGGGACTAGGAAAGGGGTTGTTAGGAGGATTAAATTGAATAATCTTTGAATGGAGCTATCTACAGAGCTAGAGTTCAATAAGCATTGGCTAGTTTGGTTGTCATTTTTGTTGTTGGTGGCATATTAACTGGCAAGCATGACTCATGCCATAATCAAAATGAAACTTACGTTTGGTCTCTAGCCACTGGAGTTATTTTCCCTTGTCCCTGTGAGAAAATTCTGACAGTTCAGGGCTTTTGCTACCCTCACTTATGTAACAGAATGGCCTATCGCCAATTCAGTTGTGAATTTGTCTTCAATGTGGCAACTAGAATGCCTACTGTTAGCTACTAATCCACATGTGTAATGGAATTTAATGTAATCTTCAGTGCTTGTCTCAGACAGGAGACCCCATTTGGAAAGGTGGCCAAGGCAGTTTTCTTCTCTACATCTTGGCCTTCCCCATCTCCTTTTCCCTCTACCAATTCTTGCTAGCTGTTTCCTTGACCTGGTGGGCTTACCTGTGTTTCCCCCTTGTGGCTACTTGTTCCCTCCTTGTGATTATAGCCCCTCGGCGTTCACCTCTAGTTTCTTGTTGCTGAGGTTCTTTTCTTTCTGGGCAGCCTGACTGGAAAGGACCCAGGATGCTCGCTGGCTGTCTTGGTGGCCCTGAACCAGCCCTCTCGGAAATCTCTCCCATTCCTTTCTCTGATGATCTGGGAATGCAGGCTGGTCTCAGTATAGCAACACCTTCAGTTTCTACCTCCAGAACGTCTGTTAGCTCAGTTTCCTTCTATATTCCCAGGAGGGAACAGACTCCATTATGTTCCCTAAAGTACCAAAGCTTGCAGAAAGACACGATTGCTAAGCTCTACCTGCTTTAGGTCTCCCACCTTCTCTCCCTACCTTTTTGTAGTCTCCATGTGCATGGGCAGCTTTGAACATTTTCTTTGAAATTCTGTGTATGATGTTTAGGTGGCTCAGGCTGGAATCTCATTTCTTTTGTACCTTAGTGCTCAGTTACAAAGTCTTGAGCCACAATCTGTAGTAGCATTGCCAGGACAGTCCCCCTTTTGGGACTTTTACCCATCTTTAGATCCAACTAAGGTTCATAAGGGCTCCTATGTAAAGTTAGAGTTGAAAGAAATTTCACTGAATTAACATTTTTTTTCTTCCAAGACCCATGGTTAAAAAGATACATCATAATATAGCACAGACATGCCTATATATAAAACATTAAGATGAAAGTTAAGAAACTTTAAGAAAAACAATGCTTACCCTTCCTATATGTGGTGAGCTTTGATATTTCCTATTCTATTCTATTCTACTCTGTTTTACTCTACATTAAGAAAGATGCTGGGGTGCAAACATTTAAACTGATTTCATGATTCACTAATGGATTGTGTCCCAGGGCTTGAAAAACACTGGACTAGTTCAACTGTGTTGCCTTCAAAAGATGAAGTTAGGACTCAGAGAGGGGTTGGCTTGTCCTGTCTACACAGCTCAGTAGTACAAACGATGGAAATATTGCAAATGAATGTATTTTCTGTATCGTTTCTAAAATGCTGCCATTTACTCCATAAGCACTCACTTACTTACTTAGTGTATATTAGGTACCAGATGCTGGAGTTGCAAACTATGTTTTCTGCTCTCAAGGAGCTCATAATTCAGTGGGGGAAAGAAATAAGAAAACAAAAATTACAAAACCAATGTGATAAGTGTTTGGGGTATAATCCCACCTCCTACCTGGTCTCTTTCTAGGGAGGGCTATGGAGACAGAAGGTACCACTGGTGGCCTATAGCCCTTGTCAGGAGAGTCCTCACCTCCATGAGCTCATGCTTCACACCAGCCTGGTGTTTTCACTTGCTTCTGTCTTAGCTCAGGCCTGCCCACCCACTGCTTTTTTTTTTTAAATTGACAAACCAAAACAACATACAAACATGAACATTCTTAACATACAAACATTCCATACATGGTGTATAATTAGTGGCTCGCAATATCATCACATAGTAGTATATTCATCACCGTGTTCATTTTTAGAACATTTGCATCACTCCAGAAAAAGAGATAAAAAGGAGAAGGAGGGCAGGCCATGTTGGCTCAGCAGGCAGAGTGCTCGCCTGCCATGCCAGAGGACCCAGGTTCGTTTCCTGGTGCCTGCCCATGTAAAAGAAAAAAAAAAAAAAGGAAAAAACTCATACATACCATACCCCTTACTCCTCCTTCTCATTGACCACTAGTATTTCCATCTACCCAAAATATTTTAACCTTTGCTCCCATATTTTTTTCCATACTCCTTACCACTCCCTTTCATTGATCACTAGTATCTCAATCTACTCAATTTATTTTAACATTTGTTCCCCTACAAATTTTATTTAAAATAAATAAAAAATTAAAATTATTTATTTTAATCCATATTTTTTACTCATCTGTCCATACCGTAGATAAAAGGAGCATCAGACACAAGATTTTCACAATCACACAGTCACATTGCGACAGCTGTATCATTATACAACCATCTTCAAGACACATGGCTACTGGAACACAGCTCTACAGTTTCAGGCACTCCCCTCCAGCCTCTCTAGTACACCTTAAACTAAAAAGGGGATATCTATAAAATGCATAAGAATAGCCTCCAGGATAACCTCTCAACTCTGTCTGAAATCTCTTAGCCACTGACACTTTATTTTGTCTCTCTTCCCCTTTTCCGTTGGGAAGTTTTTCTTAATCCTACCTGCTGCTCTTAACAGGAAGAAACGGGGAGTGACCTGGTTTGTAGAGCATCCTTAATGGAGGGCCATTCCCTCAATTCTCCCCTTCCTCAGATCTGCCTCTTAACTTTCTGCCCAGATTCCTGCTTCTCACAGTGGAGGCTCAGGGCCCAGACTAGGGTGAGGTGAGTGAGGTGCCTGGGATGCTCAGTTTCCAGAAGCACTTACCCGCACAGTCATTAAAGCGCAGCACTCAGTCCTGAGTGTGAGTGCCTTGTGAAATTTTGGGCCTATGTACCTGAGTCATTTCATTCTATTCCAGGTCCTACCTGGCTCCTGTGTTCCTACTATATCACCTCCTGGTACTCCTTGGCTCAACCCATGAGACCTGCAGGATACTCTCATTCATTCATTCATGTGAGCAGCAAACATGTTTTGAGAACTGACCATGTTTGCTAGCTGCTGGAATGCAACACACCAGAGATGGATTGGCTTTTAATAAAAGGGGATTTATTTTGTTAGTTCAGAAGAAAGGCAGCTAACTTTCAACTGAGGTTCTTTCTTATGGGGGAAGGCACAGGATGATCTCTGCTGGTCTTCTCTCCAGGCCTCTGGGTTCCAGCAACTTTCCCCTGGGTGGTTTCTTTCTGCATCTCCAAAGGCCTGGGCTGAGCTGTGAGTGCTGAGATGAAATATACTGAGCTGCTTGGGCTGTGCTACGTTAAGCTCTCTCATTTAAGCACCAGCCAATTAAATCATACATCATTCATTACAGCAGGGACGCCTCTTAGCCTACTGCGGATGTAATGAGCAACAGATGAGGTTCAGGTACCATTGGCTCATGTCCACAGCAATAGAACTAGGTATTTTCACCTGGTCAAGTTGACACCTGAATCTAACTACCACAGACCATATGCTAGGCAGTTACTGGGGATACAATAATGAATTATAGAGACTGAGAACTTATTCTCTTGAAGCTCTTCTAGGGAAAAGTGGAAAAGGAATCAAATGAAAGCTAAATACACAAAATAATGCCATATATAACAAATGCTATAAAAGAGGAAAAAATAGTGTGATATGGTATAATGAGTTACTTGAAGGGTAGAGAGAGAATTATTTTAGCCAGATGGCCAGGGACCTCTATGAGTAGGTGTCATTGGAGGTGAAGCCTGAATGACGAGGCGGAGGCAGTAGGAGCAGTGTGTGCAAAGGTCCCACGAGGCAGGGATTTGCTGGGTGTGTTGGAGGAACAGAAAGAAGGCCTTGCGGCTAGAGAATACTGAGGGAGGAGATGATGGTATATAATTCGGTTAGAGACAATATTTATTAATCCTCCTGTCTACTCTACAACCTAGCAATTCCATTGTTAGGTTTACCCTAGAGAGTTAGTATATATGCTCACCAAAAGACCTATATGAGAATATTCACATCACTTTGTTTGTAATACCCCCAATGGAAAAGACTCAAATGCCCATTAAGCAATGGAAAGGATAAATTAATGTGGTATTGTGGTGGTTTGAAACTGTATGCTCCCCAGAACAGCATGTTCTTCAAGCTAATCCATTCCTGTAGATATAAACCCATTTAAGTAGAGCTGTATGACTAGGTTATGTCAGTTAAGGGGTGGCCCAGGTATTAATCCTCTTATTGGAGTCTTTTATGAAAGAATGAGATTTAGACAAAGAGAGAGAATGCCATGGAAGTAAGAAGCTGGAAGCAAGGAAACCCGGAAGAGAAGGAAGAAACCAGCAGATGCCACTATGTGTCTTGCCATGTGACAGAGAAGTCCAGGATTGCTGGCAGCTGGTCTTCAGAAAGAAAGCATCACCTTGATGATGCCTTGATTTGGACATTTTTCTCAGCCTCAAAACTGTAAACTTGTAAGCTAATAAATTTATATTGTTAAAGCTAACATATTTCATGGTACCTGCTTTGAGCAGTTTAGCAAGCTAAAATAGATATATTCATACAATGGATAATACCCAATAATGTAAAAGAATGAGCTATCCATGCACCAACATGGATGAATCTCATGGACATAATACTGAGAAAAAGAAGACAGACACAAAAAGAGTACATACTCTATGGTTCCATTTATATGAAGTATTGAACAGGTAAAACTACTCTATGGTGATAGAAGCCAGAGTAATTTTCCCTTGGGGACAAGAAGACTTCTGGGGTGCTAGAAATTGTCCATATCTTGATCTGGGTGATAGTTACATGGTGTATGCATGTAAGTCAAAATTCATCAAGTAGTACAATTATTGAATGTATGCTGTCTTCATTTGTCAGGTTGCTGTGACAAATATCACACATGGGTTGATTTAAACAACAAGCATAGGTTGCCTCCTGGTTCCAGAGGATAACATTCCAAAACCAAGGTGTTGGCAAGGCCATGCTTTGTTCCTATGATGTTCTAGTGCTGGCTTGCCACAATCTTTCGGGTTTTTTGCTCGCCACTCTGCCTCCTGTCACATAGTGTTCTCTCTCTCCTTTTGTCTGCTCTTCTAGTTTCTGCTGACTTCCCGCTTCTTTCTGACTGCACCCAAATTTCTTCTGCTTTTAAAGGAGTCCAGCAGTGAGGATTAAGGCCCTCCCCGATTCACAACTAAGTAGGATCTTAGAAATGAGTCCACAAATGAGTCCACACCTTAACTATAATACATCTTCAAGGCATCCTCTTTACAAATGGATTTATATTTTTGGGAATTTGGATTAAGATTAACTGCCTATCTTTTGTTGGGATACATAATTCAGGCTACCACATGTGTTATTCCCCAATTAAAAAAAAAGAGCAGGAAGAATTTAAGTCACAGGTAAGGTAGATATCAGAATATAAGGAATTGGGATTTTAGTTTTAGTACAATGGAAATCACTGGAAGGTTCTAGCAAGGGAAAGACATGAATCCAGTTTATTATTATTATTTTTAACATTTAGAAATTGAGTTTAATTTTATTTCAGGTGCTCTGACATTCCTACAGTAATGGGTTATAATTTTCTATCGCAAATTTAATAGTGGTTTCTATATACCCAAGCATGTCATCTGCAAACAGAAAGTATTGTTTTCCTCCCTCATGTTTTTTTGTTTTTCTTTCCACTCTTTGACGTGTTACACTGCATAAGCCCACCACTATGTCTCCATATAATGGAAGTTATGAGAGAAGACAACTTTTTCTTGGTCTCTAGGGTAGAGCATTCAGTCCTTAAATATTTCATAAAATATGAGATGTAGTGATGAAATACAAAAATACTTCTAGTGTATTTTCCAATTTTAATAGGAAAGAATTTAGCAATCTTTTAAAATTATGAAATTAGCAGAGCATTTTCCATGTGTATTTCCAAAATTAATGCCTAAGACTGGATTTCCACATCTGGACCATTATAATGACATTGTCTATGGGCCCTGTAGATTTTGGAATCTATTACCTATTTGATTATTAAGGTGATTAGTTCAGTCAGTTCTGATGAATACTAATGGGCCATACGTGAGGGGAAATTATAATTATCTGGACCTCTGCTTGACTCAGTCTGTGCAGGACCCTCTCACTTTCCAATAAATATTGTAGTTATTGAGATGAAATAGTGTTCCCACTAAAATAAAAACAAAGCAAACTTATCTGTTTGTTCCTACCTTCAGATATTTAATCACTGACCTAAAAAATGTCTATCACGGATGCAATAGAGGCATGCACAGGAGTAGATGCACTTACCCTAGGAGACTCCAAAACCACAGACCACATTCTCTCTCCACAACATCTCCACCACTGATCTCCATAACTTAGCCACCAACTGTCCAATAACTTGCCCGATTCCCCCAAACAGAGACACAATAACTTCATGCTCACAACCTCCCAAATTTTTGGAAAAATGATTGCCCATTGAATACGTTTTCTATCCTGTAATTTCTTGATCTCCCCCAAGGGGAGTCATCTTCCTAATAAAGACTTTTCCCTCTTATTTCATGACTTTTACATCTTATTTCATGTTTCCCTCCAGTACAAGGGAAGGTCCTCTTCCTTCTCTGGCTGTATTTCTTCATCAGAGCTGTGGTCACCGTTACCATCTTGCATCTTGAACCCCAGGCTTCTGCTGCCTTTATAATCTGGATTTTATTTTTTAGCTTTTAATTTTTGCTTGAGTCTTTTATTTGCAGAATAACTGCCCAGCAATACTGAGCTGTGATCAACAAGGTTGTCATTTTAGAAATTTTTTATAGCAATATGAATGTATGGATTTAAACATGCTATGTACATGAATCAGATTCAATTTTAATTCTTTTTGAGGCTCAGACTGTCCTGGTGGAGGCCTTTCGAAGATGGTCTGAGTTCTTCTGCCCCCAAATTTTCAACTATACAGAAAAGTTAAAAGAAATTTTACAGTAAGCATTCACACGCTCACCACCTAGATTTTATAACTAACATTTTTCTTGAACTCACACCATCGATCCCATTCACTCTCATCAACCAGTTTTCCATTTACTGTGTGCTCTTCCACACCTTTTTGCATGGATTTTAAGTACTGGCCTAAATTATCCATAGAATACTTATAACATGACGTGTATTTTTCATAACTGGTATCATGTACATGTCAATGTGCAATTTATTTTGTGTCTAAAACCACTGATTGTTACTTTTATTTTGCAAAAATGTAATGGCATTTCTATTTACCTATGTCATTACCCTCACCAGAAATCTTTTTTTCTACATGTTTTTTTAATTAATTGTGAAAAATAACATATATGCAAAAAAGCAATAAATTTCAAAGCACGTCACCACAACTAGTTATAGAGCAGATTTCAGAATTTGGTATGGGTTACAGTTTTGCAATTTTAGGTTCTTCCTTCTAGCTGCTCCAAGACACTGGAGACTGACAGAAATATCAACTTAATGATTCAGCAAATCATTTGTTAATGACAGAACAAATCATACTCATTTGTTAAACCCTGTCTTCTCTGTTAAAACCCCACCTTCTCCTTTGGAAATAAATGGGTAGATTTAGGATTTAATATAAAGGCAGAGCTGACAGACCCACTGCTGGATTGCAGCTGACAGACAGGCTGAGTTCAACATGATGCCGTGGTAATGAGTGCTGCCTGCTGTTTAGCTCACAGCCTCTGCTCTCCTGGGAAGCATGTGGCTTCCCCATGTAAAAAAGACTATATTTCTCAGACTCCCTTACAGCTAGTATCAAAATGTGACCCAATTCTTGCTAAGGAAGTATGCAAGAACTAAGTCATGTCCTTAAAGGACAGGGCTATGTCTGCTCCTTCTCTGATCTTCCCTGCTAGTGGCTGGTGTGCTACCCTATGGCATGCCATCTTCAATAGGTAGATGAGGCCAACACCTTAGGGACTGCAGTGCAACAAGCTGGAAGGAGCCTGGACCCTTGATGACTGAGCAGAGCAGAGCAAACACCCAAACAAGCCCAGACTTTGACGTGAGTGAGAAATAAATCTTGGTTATTTATTTATTTATGTAAACGAATAAATACTATTACTTAGGGCCTCATTTACATACAGCCAAACCTCTAGCCTAATACAAGAGTAAAAAATCAAGCATTCTGCCAGGCCTATAAGATATTCAAATCTTAGAGCAGTTGTATATTCAATCAGAGCCCTGGGAAGACGGTGGAGATATAAATCTGAGGATCTTATCTATCTATATACAAGTGTGTGGTACCTAAAGTCCCACCTGCTCACCTAATCTTGCCTTACTGCCAAGCCCTGGCTTTTGACACCAGCATTTGTCTTAAAATGGATTGCCCTCAGGTCTTAGATTGTTTTGTGCTTTCCTCTTCAAGACCCGTAGGCTCCCATACTCTCCTGCCCTGTCCTGAAAGCCCAATACTACCCCTTGCCAGTCACACTTCTGTTGGCTGTTAATAAAGAACATCTTTGGGTTGCTGTACAATTGTTCCAAGAACCTATGTCTCATCTCCACCTGCTTGAGAATTAGTCCCGAGAGCACGAGGATCTTTTTTTTTTTTTTTTTTACTTTGTTGCGTTTCTTCTCCTAGCACCACACTGTGTTGGTAGGCACAGTTCAACACACATCCCGGATTATGAAACAGATCTTAAAAGGCACTTGCAAATAACTGAAAATATTTTTGAGTAATATAGATTAAGGAGCACCAGAATGATTTCTCTGCCTAAATCACCAAGTCTATCCTCAGGAGAGGTTAGTGGAAGCATATATGTTGGAGCACAATTGCACTGAGAACAATTAGGGCGTAATTAAATATGGAAACAGGGTTATGGATTAGCCTGGTTGTGGGCAGGCAAATGGCTGTGCCAGGCAAGAAGAGCAATGCAACTAAAAATGATTGGTGCCGATGCTGATTACCTTCAGAGAGGCACAAATGCAACTCTCACACTGGCTTCTTACCTGGTGACTCACCAATGGGGTAGAAGACTCACTTTCAGTTAGGAATCCGCTTGATATGACATCATTTCCATCTCAGTGATGCTCATGGGAGTGGTTGGAGGATGTCAATGTATCGGCATAACCAAAAAGATTTCTGGCATCCAGCATTCACAAAATCCAGCACCAAGTAACTAGACACAATTACATAGGTTCTCAAAATACTTCCAACTGTAAATTCAGTTGGAAAATTTCATTTTATTGGTTCTGTCATCCTGGATTTGGGCTTGCTTTCTTTCATGTCCCTGGCCCTTTTTCTCAGATTCAAAGGTATTTCCTAAATTCTGAGAGTAGATTCTACCCTGAATTTCTTGGTGTAGAACAAAGGGTATAAATTTCGGAAACAGTATCTCTCTTTGTGACAGAGAAATTTGATTTTCCTCCCAGACTTTCAAGCTTTTCTTGCACTTTCTGCATTTTTTCTTGACTAATATCTTGGTTTCTCTTAGCAGGTAAGGAACTAATGTTTTAGTGTAATAGACTGAGTAGGGAATTTGGGGAAATAATGTAGGAGGGGAGAGCTGATGGAAAGCATAGAAGCTGGGTCCTTTTCTTGGCACGGCCTTTTGTTGGTAGTGTGACTTGATCAGATAATGATGACAATGAAAATAATAATGATAATAACAATAGAAGGCAACATTTATTGAGTTGCTGTATACTGGGCACTATTCAAATCGCCTTCTATGGTTGTCTCATTTAATTCTCACAACTCTATGAAATAGATACTATTGTCATCTCCTTTTATGGAGGGACAAAACCTGCCCAAAAACCTGCCTTAGTGAATTATAGCTTAGGATTTTGACTCTAGAGTCCTAGCTCTTAATTCCTAAGCCATACTACTTCTAAACATCTGAGGGACTCATGTTTTCTTTGTATACAACAGATTAGATAGTGCTTAAGACCTCTTCTAGTTCTAACATTCAAGGTTTCATTAGATTACACTTTATTTTTTATGGAAACACACTACTTGTAAGGAAGACCCAGAGCTAGGCACTTTGGAAGGTGATGAAACGGGGCTGGTTTTGCTCTGAACTTTCATCCCTGAGCCAGTCCTTGGTCTCTTGCATTATTGCTAATGACTAAGTCCCTTGTTTGGATCTTGGTCAGTTTTGGGGTTCTTGTGGCATTTCCCCTTGTGTGGTTTTGTTTTGGTTCCTTGCCCTACCACACAGAATGGTTCTTAAGGATTTGAGTTTTGCCTTGCTTTCAGCAGAGTTTCTGTGAACCAGGAATGATTGCCCTTGAACCCAAGTCCCTGTTCCTAGTGCTGGTATTACCATTGCTGCTTGTCAGCCTGCACCTCCACGTCTCGCCTGCACCTCCACGTCTCACCTGCACCTCCACGTCTCACCTGTACCTCCACGTCTCACCTGCACCTCCATTGTTTACCTGCCTTTGACCCCAGAAACCACCCTTTCTTCTCGGATGGGGTACTGGTTGCCTGTGCTTTGCTCCAGGAAGTCTGTGCAATGTCTGGCCCCCAGATCTCCCTGATTTAGCCTTACTTGACAGCTGTATTGCTCCTTCCCAGGGCATCTGAGAGATGAGGAAGGTAAACTTGGTGAGATGGGTCCAAATACTTGGCTTTAAACCCACAATACCCTGGATTATTAAAATAATAGCTTTTCAGTTCTAACTTTCAGCTTGTTGCAAGATTATACTTCAGGAGGTGTCCTAGTTGCCGGCCTTTTATGTCTTGGGATTTTTAGCAGCCTTCAAGCACATGCCGGCATTTCAGATTCACTTGGTGCAATTAGAGAAATTGCATGACTACTAGGCTAGTTTCTCCTCTTATTTTTTTCCCTCTGATAAATTGTAGAATTCGACTTGATTAAAACATTTATTAAGTGAGATTTAATAGATTCTAGTAATGCTGTGTGTGCGTGCGTGTGCAGTCATTATCCATTTCTTCCACATGTGCCAGGAATGGCCATGTGCATAGAGAATTGTCCATGGAACTGGCTTTATTCTGCAATTTACCAGCAATGTCAAATTAGGGGCTTTAATGGATTCCTACACAGAAATTCTTAGTGTGGTTGTATTAGCAGCCAGTTTCATTAAAAAGGGCTATTTTTCTCTAGTGGGATTTCAGTCGAGAGACAATGTTTATTTTTTCAGTGGAAAATTGATTGTAACTAAGAGGATACTTGGCTTGAAAGTGGGAAATTATCATATCATATGATTAAATGAAAGCTTACCTTGTTATAAGGTAACTAGACATATCCCAGTAGAATTGAGACAATGTTTGATTAAGCCAGATTTTCCTACTTTATATTCAAGGAACAAATTAAAGAATAATTGAGATCCTTTTCAGATCTTTTATAAGCTGCATATATAAAGCTTCAGCTCCAGGTGGCAAAGCAATTAGCTGATGAATAAAATCAACCCCACTGTCATTCGTCAGATGTTTAAATTCTATAAACCAGATAAATTAATGTGTTCCTTAAGCCAAATAAACGGTCATGCTCTCCGTGTTACCACTCAATTCCCTTGGGTAAGGTTTGGAAGCATGTTCATAGAAAGGCTAGGAACTGCTTAATCAGAAAGGTTGAAATTAAGTTGCCCATTTGATTTTATAAAATAAATGTCCACCTGGCATAAGACATATTTTCTGGGCAAAGTTATCGGAGATGGTGGTTAGGTATGCTTAGTATACAAGAGTAGGGCTGGACTCATCACTGCGCTCTCCTGCCTGCCTCAATAAAAATATTTCTGTTTCCTCGTATTTGGCATTGAAGTTATTTAGAAGTAACTAAAAGGGCTCTGGTTTCATTAATTTCTTGTTACTGAGTATTAATATACAGAAAATTAGAACCTGCTTTTGTGCTTCCAGATCTATTTCTCTGAGGTGAGTTTCCTGAAGAAGTACAACATTCCACTATTGTGAGATGGCAAGGCAGGCTTTGGTGGCGATGACTTCTAAATAAGGTGGACTGAAGGCCAAGAGGACATTATTTACTTAGCTGGTTGATCAGTTCTCCTGCTCCAACATTTTCATAATGAGCATGCTTTCGGGGCCTGCTGACTGGGCTCTAACTCCTTGTTAGCTGGTTTGCTCTGTGTGGAGTTGACACCCCAGTCCCTGAATGGTCCTTTAGTTCTTGCTACTCAAAGTGTGGTCCTGTGAGCAGCAGCAATGGGTCACCCTGGAGCTTGTGGGAAATTCAGAGTCTCAGGCCCTATCCCAACCTATTGAATCATAGCATTCATTTTGTCAGATTCATACACAGTGAAGCTGGAGAAGCAGTGTGTAGGAGGGTGAAACCTCTGGAAGTGGCTAGGGTTGGAGCTAGGAAGGGAAAGCATGCAATCCGTGGGGATGTCCATTTTGTGAATTTTCCAAACCTTAAAGTCTCTTTTCTTTTTCATATGCATTCCCTTTAGCTACTAGCACTTGAAGGAGAGGGTAACAAAAAAGAAGAGCTAGAACTCATTTGTTACAATATTGATTATTGGAACCTAGCATTCTTCACGAACTGTAACAAAAATTGGCAATTATTTATAGAAATTGAATTTAGACCTTGCAGTCATTATTGAGAGAACTCTAGGTGAATTTTCTTGTTTAACTGTCAATTAACCATCTATTAAGTGCAAAATATTGGTCCCAATATGTTATAGCAGAGAGACAGCTGGATTGGAGACCCAGGCACCAACTCATCACCTGATTATGAACAAGTGGTTTCACTTCTCTGAGCTTGATTTCCTTGTCTATAAAATGAGAGGTTTGGAAGCAGTTGATTCTATGGTCTCCTGAAGGTCTGAATGTTTATGATTTGATGAGACTATGCAGAAGTCTGAATAAAACACTCGGAAAACATCAACTCAGAGCTATTCCAGTGGCTGGAGAACCACACACACACACAGATTCTCCTGATGTTGTTTGAGTACTGTCATCCTTAGAATTTGTTTTGCAGGGTTTTGGAAATTATCCAATCACAGGAGTACCCAGGTATCAAGAAACTGACCTTTAGGTGTGATGTAGGTGTGCGCGTGTGTGTGTGTGTGTGTGTGTGTGTGTACATTTACAGCCTATAGTGGCTTGGGGATATTCCTACTATGCAGGGACTGGAGGGGATGGAAGAGTAGCATAAATATGTTTTAATGTAAGAAAGAATATGAAACTCATGAATAGCAGAATTAAACAAAACTCAACACAATCTTGCTGTAAAATGAAAATCTGATATTTTCTAACCCCTAGTGTGTTGTTGTGCTGTTATTGTTTTTTTTTCCAACCACAGTCTGTCTTCTCTCTCTTTCTTCCTTAATGCTTTTATTCTGGTTTTCATTTGGAGGTTCTCTTTGCTGCGCTTGTATGTGCTGAAGAAGTTGAGGTGATTATCTTTTGATGCAAAAACACATGGTTTTGAGATTTGAGGAATTGTTGCTAAGAGAAGTTAGGTGGTTAAATAAAAGCCTTGTCTATTCCCTTATGTTTGGAAGGCAGTCCTATCTAAAAGCGATGTGGGGAAGTGATGATATATGATAACTCCTAGTCAGAAATTGATTTGTTCACTAAGTCCTTGGAAGTATCCTTCCTTTCCTCCCTCCTTCCTTCCTTCCTCCCCTCCTTCTTTCCTTTCTTCCCTCCTTTTATCCTTCCTTCCCTCTCTCCCTGTCTCCCATCCCTCGCTCCATCCTTCCTTCTTAACACAAAACAGATTGCCTACTGGGTGCTCAAAACTGGAGATATGAGAAGGAATGACACACAACCCCGGCTCTTAAGGGCTCCTATCTTTTAGAGGAACACATAGCCTGTAATTTCCACCTCTTCTGATAGCTCTCACTCTGGATTTTATTGTAATGTGAGCATATAGGAAAAGTCATAATGGTTATTTGTGAGCAATTTCGTTTTCTGGTTACACAGTGTTTACTCAAATTCATGTAGGAATGTGAGTGTGTGTGTGTGTGTGCACATGTGCACATGCACGTATGTTGAGGGCTTTGAATAACAGCTTAAGTGATATTAATAAAGTAGATTTCAGGTCTCTGGAGGATAACAGATCCTCAGTACGAAGTATGATATGTACCCTGGTAAGTGGGCTTATGTCTGAAATTGAATATGTTTAAATACATCCAGGGAACTTTAAGGGAGCTGCCTTACTGAGAATTTTCTGACCCTTATCATTGATCTTTGCACTTTCTATGTAGTATAATTTTGGGAAGACAAACTTTCTTTCTTCAAGTTTTGCAAGCATGAGGCTGTGCTTTCTTGATGTAAGGTGTTCAAAATGTAGGAGAGTGGTTCTCAAGACTTGAAGGCAAATATATAACCTGGTGAACTTGGTCATAATGCTGTTTCCCACTCCAGTTTCTCATTTGTACTCAAACTCTGCTATGATAGGTATGGGATGGGGCCCAGCTCCCATAGATAAGGCTGATGCGGGTGGTCTGAAGCTGCACTCTGAGAACACTGGCGTAGAATTTTTCCATTTAGATCATATCTAAGCATATACCTACTATACATTTTTAAAGTGTTTTAAAATCCTTGGCTGAAAAATTGTTTTGTAAATGCCAACAGCCACTAGATCATGATTTGATAAATGAATAGAAGTCTCATCAGGCCATGTTGTATAAAGCTCAAGAATTTAGATTCTGCATTCATTCTATCTGGGTTCTAATTTCCATTTCTATACTTGCTAGCAGCATGTCCTTGGGCAAATCACTTACCCCCTCTACCCTTCAGTTTCCTCAGCTTTAAGAAAGGAATAATAATAATATAATACCTATCTAAATAGGTTGTCATGAGAATTAAATGACAATTTATATCCAATGCTTAACACAGGGTCTTGCACATAGCACGTGCTCAATAAATTTTGGCTGCCACTGCTTTTAGGGTGTAACAGAAAATAAGATGGTCTGTAAATAAAATTGTATACTTTTTATATCACACCTTTATTCTTAGATAACACTGAGTGCTTGCTGAAGGGTACAAAATTAATCAGCACAAAATCCCCAGAAAATAGTCAAAGATTCTTTACTCACTTGACAGTGGTCTCTCTGAACTGCTTATGCCATTTCGTATTAAAGTAGGTTGGTAGTGGCTTTGCCTCATTGTTTGGGTGCTGTATTAATTTCCTAGCTGCTAAAACAAATACCATACAATGGGTTATCTTAAACCATGGGAATTTATTGACTCACAGTTTCAGATGCTAGAAGGCTTGCTTTCTCCTGGGATTGGTATCTTCTGGCTGGCCAGCCATCTTTGGGATTCCTTGGCATTTGTCTCACATGGCAACGCACATGGCATCTTCTTTCTCTTCTGGGTTCTGTTGACCTCCGGCTTCTGTCTTTCCCAATGGTTCCTCTCTTTGGCTTTCACTCTGCTTCTAAAGGACTCCAGTAATCTGGATTAAAACCCAACCTGATTTAGTTGGACCACACCTTAACTGAAGTAGCATGTGGAAGAGATCCTTTTTACCATGGGTCCGCACCCACCAGACTTCAGACCAAGATCAAGAACATCCCAATCTGGGGTCCACAGTTCAATTCACCACAGGTACCTAAGCTTCTTCCTGCCATACTGACTGATTTCACGCCAGGGAGTACCCACATTTTTCTTCGATGTGATTATCATTTACTTGATAAATTGGAACAAATGATCTCTTATTGAATAGGATTAATGCAATTGATAGTAATGGTTGGAGAGAATGGCTGGCCTGGGTGTCAGGTTAATAACTGCAGAGAGAAGAGGCTTTGTGGGCTGGATGGTGGCACCTCCTCCAGAGATACTTGGCTTTTAGACTTTGTTCAGGTGCTTGTATGCTCATGTACTTCTCCTGGAAGTGTGTGCACGTTTCATTTTTTGCGAATATTGATTTAAGATGTGCAAAGTGCTAGCTCAGACTGAATGGTAGTTCTCTTGCAAATCAAAATGAGATATCGTTAGTACATGAGAAATGATGAACAGAATTATTGTTGTTTCTGTTTTATAATAAGCTCTCCAGCAGTGATCCTCAACTCATTGCGCACTGGAATCAATTGAGGAACTCCATTCAACCCCAGAATTCTGATTTAATTGGTCGGGGTTTTGACTTGGAAATTAGGATTTTGAAAAGCTCCTCAGATGATTCTACTGTTTGGTCAAACTTGAGGACCAGTGCCTTACAGGATAATTAGAGGATAATTCGATACATTATCATCTTTGGCTTTTTAGACACATATTCCTTGATATGTCAAACTCAACTTTCTAACTTCTTCCACATAATTTTTGAATTTTTGAAAATAAAGAAACCTTCAAAATTACCCTAAATCAGTGGTCTTCAGTTGGGAAGGGGAGTGATTTTTCCCAACCAGGGACATTTTGCAGTGTCTGGAGACATTTCTGATGGTCACAACTGTGTTGGGGACTGCTACTTGCATCCATGGAGTAGAGGCCCGTGGTGCTGCAATGCACAAGGCCAGCCCCCACAACACAGTCATCCAGTCCAAATGCTAATAGTGCCAAGGTTATGGGGCCTTAGATTTAATTCCTCTCATTTTAAAAATTAGAAAATTTGGTCCAGAGGTGAGAACTTGATTTGCTCAAGGATTCATGCTTAATTGTTGGCAGAATAGAACTCATAACTATTGTGGCATTCTAGTGCAACTCTGTCTTTACACTCCTACCCCCTTTTAACATATTGCCTTTGGAAAATTTGTTATTCATCTTGTTTCCCTTTCCCCCCTCATATATCTCCAGGCACTTAAAGGTAGTGATCTGTTTTCCATTGTTTAATATTTCCAATTTCTTTTACAAAAACCTACTTAAGATAAACTACATGGGCTCATCACCTGTCTTTGCTCTAGGATGGCCTTATAGTGTTCTGGCTGTCTTGTGCTGAGCAGGAGTTATAGAAATCTTTGGTTAATTTAAAAACCAGGCAAATGAGATCATTGTTACTTCATAAATCTGGTTTGCTTGGTAAAATTTTTCTAACTTAAGTACCCACAAAATGAAGTTATAAAAAGGCTTTCTGGTGGTGATGGTAAGGCGGTAGAGTCTCTCCAGGTCATTGCAGTGTGTGTGTGCGTGTGTGTGTATGCATATGAGTACATGAGTGAGTGTACTGAGGTGAGCGTACCAACGCTCACGTTGTCAGCCCCTGCGTTGCTTGGAGAGAGTTTTAAGAAGTTGATCGAGAGTTTGAATTCAGGATATGTGAGTCCACCTTCCTTCATTTATATATTTTAACATGCACCCGCCTCCCTCAGCTTCCCCTTCAGCTAATATAATTAACTGCAGTGATTTCTAGGATTATGCATGCCTGAAATTTTTTTTTACTTCTTTATTCTTTGTATTATTTTTCTTTCTCTATGAGTGTGTTTTTATAAGAAAAAGGAAACTATCTGATAAAATAATATAACTTCATTCTCAACATTCAGTACATCAGAATCACCTGGGAGCTTAATAAAACTCTTAGGCTCCATCTCTGAGATTCTGGCTCAGTTGATTTGGGGTGGGGGTACGGAAAGCTCTGCAGTTGATTCTTAAGTGCTGCTAGAATTAAGAACCCTAAGACAGGGTTCTCTAACTTGCCTGCACGTTTTTATGACTTGGGGAACTTTAAAAAATACTAATGCCTGGGTCCGCTGGCACAAGTTCTGATTTCAGGGGCCTGGGATATGGCCTGGGCTTTGGTAAATTTTAGGAGTTCCCCAGGTGAATCAGGAAGTGGAGGGGCAGGTACCTCAGAATTGTGTGTGTGTGTGTGTGTGTGTGTGTGTGTGTGTGTTGGGGAGAATCTTAATTTTGCTCTCTCACTGCGGAGGGTAATAATGCCAGCGTGCTCCTACTTCTCCTGGCAGTTGAGAGCTAATGAGGGGATACTGCTTTAAACTTTGAGCACAACCCATCATAATACTTGAAACAGCAGTCCATCCCTATGGGGTTTGCGACGAATAAAAGTTACGTAAAGATAGTTTGTATTTTTAACTGCTGACAAAAAGATGGGCTTGAAGGAGATTTTGCTTATAAGACCACTTTACCTTCGTAAACGACTGCAGGTAGATTCATAAGGAGTAAGGATCTGCCTTTGGGGTGCAAAAAATCCCATACAATGGTTACTAATAACTGATCTTATTCTCTAATGATCTTTGTCTTCTCTTTATTTTATTATTATTTTTAAAGGGTGGGGAGGGCCTTCTCACACTTGTGTCTTAAGACTCCTACTACCAAGATGCTCAGGCTGAATTGTGGGCTTTGCTTTGTTAGACCAAACTTGCAGCTTTTTTGCTCTATTACAAACGTGGGGTGGCTGTCCGTCTGCCACTACAAACGGTATACCTGGAGTCGTGCTGTGAGCAGCCAGTTCTCCAGCGTGGTGGCTGCCGGGAAGGGTCCCAGGATGGGCTACTGGCGGTGATGCCGGCCCGGTGGGGCTGGAGTTCATTCCAGCTGCAACCATTTCTGGTTTCCTGCTTCTCCCCAGAAGCCACTTGGGAGCAGTGTGGCCTTGCCGATGAGGGAGGCTCAGCGAACCTTCCTGGAACTGACCAGCACAGCCGGGCAGCCTGGAGCTCCGGGGCTGATGACAAGTGAAATACTTCACAGAATGTAAATCTTTCATCTTGCAAATGCTCCTTTCGTAAGAAATCAGACAGCGGGCAAGGAGGGGGCAGAATCCTTGCCCCACTGAATAAAATTAAAGGATAGAGTCTCGTGCGTTTGTTCTATAATTTGATAGTGCAAAGTCTGTAAAAAAGAAGATTCTCTGCTTATGACGTGTCCATTGGTCATAATCGGCTTCTGAGTGGGAGACATTGGTATTTTGCTTCATCTTGTGGACAATAGAAATAAAGCAAACACAGAGAGAGAGAATGAGAGCGAAAGGGAGAGGGGAAGGAGAAAGAATGAGAAAGAGAGTGAGAGAGAGAAGCTTTCTTTAGCTTGATGTGATACTCTATCCTGTGGCTGCTTCTAGCCTGTAAGCTTTTTTTTGGTCTGACAAAAATCAAACAGAGAAACATACGATTCAGGGCCTTTCAACCCTTTTCACATCAGAAACAATATGAAAACTTTTCAATCTAATATATTCTGGGTCTTTGAATTAGATTCTTTACTATGGATGTTTCTCACCTTCAAAGAGACCACATCTAAAATTATTCTGCAGTGCCTATGAGTGTGTGACTGGCATTGTGTTTATATTTTTGGCCTTCTCTATTCAGTTGTACTTTTAAGGTCTATTTAGAAAGGGAGACAAAGAACGGTCCCCAGGGAGTAGGGAGTGAAAGTGTAGGGAGCAAATGGCCAGAGGCGCAGGAAAGAGAGAGGAGTGGGATGACTAGAAGGTTCGCCTCCAGATTGTTGAGCTCATGGGGAAAGCGGAGTTGAAGTGTGAGCTTCTTAATCTGGTTTGCTGTCTGGCTGTGAACTATTGGGTAATAAACCCTTTTCCAGGTATTACTCAACCAAGGGATTTGCTCAATCCCATTGCAGCCATTAATTCTTTGCTGAGAATAAACCAACCTTGGGAGGACAGGAAGAGAAGGAGCTGTTAGATAGGAGAACAAATAGATCTCAGCTTCTGCCTAAAAGCTCCAAGACGTAAGGGTCACCTCCCCTGGGGCTTTATCACTGTGCATTTAGGGAGAGATTCCGAGAGGTGCAGCCAGCAGAAGGAGCACCGTGACCCTGGACATCCAGTAATCATGGCCAGCCAGGACCAGACTTGAACTTCCCTGTCTCTCCTTGCTGTTTTCCCTTTGAAGTGTAGAACTAGTCAGCTCCAGTGGGACTGAATATGTTTCCTTTTTGGCACTCATGGGAGCTCCCTGTGTCCAGGTTTGTGAGGTTCCCTTTGGACCCTGGCGGGGGGTGAGGGGCTGGTTGTCTGGCTGCTTCTTGTTTCTGGGATCTTGCAGGAGATTTTAGATTCCCTGGGGGGATAAAATGGGGACTTTCAAATATCCCACAGCTGAATTTAACCTAAAAGACAGCGGGCTGTCATTTCAGCTGTTCTTCCAATTGCATCCCTAGTGAGACATGGAAGCAAACAAACTTGGACCCCATGGCTTTGATTAATAAAGGTCAAAAGTCAACTGGACACCAGGGAGTGGGTGATTTCTGGCCTCAGCTCTGTGAGAAAGTGCTTTATCATAGGGGCAAAATTCAGGGCTGCCATGCAAAAATTTAGAGGTTCTACAAAAACAATATAACCAGAGCCATTCCGGGAACATTCAAATAGCCTATTATATATTATGACACAGAAAGTTCTTCAGGTACATAGACATAAGCCCTCAAGACGGCCACAATAAGTTTAAAATATCACTTGGTATGGAGCCATTATGGAGACCCTGTAATTATGAATATGGGGGTCTCTATTTTTGCCTGGCTGTGATAATGAAGCCCAAAGTAAATGTGCAGGGCACTATACTAAGCACATTAGATATATTTCTCATTTAATCCTCACAGCAGTCTTATGGGGTAGGTAATGTTTCTCCTGTATTGTACAGATAAGAACACTTTGTTTAGAGAAAAGAACACTTTGTTTAGAGAATTTAGGTCATGGGTTTAGGTTCCCCCAACTGGTAGGTGGAGAGGCCCTAGAACATGTATTCTTACAATCTGCCTTTAGAGCTTCTATGATTCTATTCATGCAGTGCTCCATGGATTTTCATACTATCTGTTTCATACTATGGGCAAATAGGTGAGCACCAGCCTCCCTTTAATTGAGAGTAATTGTGTTAACAGTTAAATTGTGAGACCACAGGGCTGAAAGATTTCAACTCTCAAAGAAGATGCTGGGTGACATGAAAAGTTGCTTTCTGACTTTTTGCTTATGCTTCTAATACAAATTTGTCTCTTCATGTATGATTCCTAGTCATGGATTTAGACCAATTTCCTCTTGAAAGAAAGGAAGTTGAGAAAAATACAATCCCTATGTATATAGAAGAACAAACAGAACATGGACAAAGACCCAAGGATAAAATATAACAACAGTGTAGTAGGAGTCATGCATCTTGTGGGGGGATATTTTGAGGACTGTTTCTTTATTTGTTCTGAATGTTACAGGCAGCTTCACCTGCTTGGATAACAGTGGTAGTGGTCAAAACAGCATGGTATTGGCATAAAGATAGATATATTGACCAATGGAATCGTATAGAGTGCTCAGATATAGACCCTCTCATCTATGGACATTTGATCTTTGATAAGGCAGTCAAGCCAACTCACCTGGGATAGAACCGTCTCTTCAATAAATAGTGCCTAGAGAACTGGATATCCATATGCAAAAGAATGAAAGAGGACCCGTATCTCACACCCTATACAAAAGTTAACTCAAAATGGATCAAAGATCTAAACATTAGGTCTAAGACCATAAAACAGTTAGAGGAAAATGTAGGGAGATATCTTATGAAACTTACAATTGGAGGCAGTTTTATGGACCTTAAACCTAAAGCAAGAGCACTGAAGAAAGAAATAAATAAATGGGAGCTCCTCAAAATTAAACACTTTTGTGCATCAAAGAACTTCATCAAGAAAGTAAAAAGACAGCCTACACAATGGGAAACAATATTTGGAAACGACATATCAGATAAAGGTCTAGTATCCAGAATTTATAAAGAGATTGTTCAACTCAACAACAAAAAGCCAATCCAAATTACAAAATGGGAAAAAGACTTGAACAGACACTTCTCAGAAGAGGAAATACAAATGGCCAAAAGGCACATGAAGAGATGCTCAATGTCCCTGGCCATTAGAGAAATGCAAATCAAAACCACAATGAGATATCATCTCACACCCACCAGAATGGCCATTATCAACAAAACAGAAAATGACAAGTGCTGGAGAGGATGTGGAGAAAGAGGCACACTTATCCACTGTTGGTGGGAATGTCAAATGGCGCAACCACTGTGGAAGGCAGTTTGGCGGTTCCTCAAAAAGCTGAATATAGAATTGCCATATGACCCAGCAATACCATTGCTAGGTATCTACTCAGAGGACTTAAGGGCAAAGACACAAATGGACATTTGCACACCAATGTTTATAGCAGCATTATTTACAATTGCAAGGAGATGGAAACAGGCAAAATGTCCATCAATAGACGAGTGGCTAAACAAACTGTGGTATATACATACGATGGAATATTATGCAGCTCTAAGACAGAATAAACTTATGAAGTATGTAACAACATGGATGGATCTAGAGAATATTATGCTGAGTGAGACTAGCCAAAAACTAAAGGACAAATACTGTATGGTCTCACTGATATGAACCGACATTAGTGAATAAACTTGGTATATGTCATTGGTAACAGAGACCATCAGGAGATAGAAATAGGGTAAAATAGTGGGTAATTGGAGCTAAAGGGATACGGACTGTGCAACAGGACTGGATACAAAAACTCAGAAATGGACAGCACAATACTACCTAACTGTAATGTAATTACGTTAAAACACTGAATGAAGCTGCATGTGAGAATGATAGAGGGAGGAGGGCTGGGGACATAAATGAAATCAGAAAGAAAGATAGATGTTAAAGATCGAGATGGTATAATCTAGGAATGCCTAGAGTGTATAATAATAGTGAAATGTACAATGTACAAATTTTAAAAATGTTTTTGCATGAGGAAGAACAAAGGGTTGTCATTATTGCAGGGTGCTGAAAATAGATGATAACTAATACTTTACAATGTGACATTTTGTGTGAGACTAAAGCAAAAAATGTTTATTTGTTACAAAATTTAGATTTTGACTAGAGCATTTCCTAATATAACTCATGTAGATAGTTTGAATGTCATAAGTACTTGGAATCTCAGGTAGGACATGAGATTTTGTTGGTTTGTCCAGAGTGATGCCCCGATGAATCCCAGAATGATTTGATCAGTGACTGGAAAAGTATTTGCAAGCCCCCTACGGGGAATGGTGAGAGTGGGGAGAAATTCAACTTCCCCAAGTTGAATTCTTGATATTCTCACAAGCAGTGTGGACAACCAAAGCTATAGGCTGAGCCCCCAGTCTTGGGGTTTGTTCACATGAAACTTAACCCCACAAAAGATAGGTCAAGTCTACTTAAAATTTAGGCCTAAGAGTCACCCCCAAGAGAGCCTCTTTTGTTGCTCAATGTGGCCTCTCTCTCCAGCCAATATGATGAGCAGTCTCAGCACCTTCCCCCTCTCTGTGTGGGACATGACTCCCAGGGGTGTGGACCTTCCTGGCAACGTGGGACAAAGATCCTGGAATGAGCTGAGACTCAGCATCAAAGGACTGAGAAAAACCCTAGAATGAGCTGAGAATTAACATCAAGAGACTGAGAGAACCTTCTCGACCAAAAGGGGAAAGAGTAAAATGAGGCCAAGTGTCAATGGCTGAGAGATTCCAAACAGAGTTGAGAGGTTATCCTGGAGGTTATTCTTACGCATTAAGTAGATATCACCTTGTTGTTCAAGATATAGTGGAGAGGCTGGAGGGAATTGCCTGAAAATATAGTGCTGTGTTCCAGTAGCCATGTTTCTTGATGATGATTGAACAATGATATAGCTTTCACAATGAGACTCTGTGAATGTGAAAACCTTATGTCTGATGCTCCTTTTAGTTACTATATCAACAGAAGAGTAGAAATATGGAATAAAAATAAATAATAGGGGGAACAAATGTTAAAATAAATTCAGTTTGAAATAGTGGTAAATGAAAGCGAGGGGTAAGGGGTATGGTACGTATAGTTTTTTTTTCTCTATTGTCATTTTATTTCTTTTTCTGTTATCTTTTTATTTCTTTTTCTAAATCGATGCAAATGTACTAAGAAATGATGAATATGCAACTATGTGATGATATTAAGAATTACTGATTATATATGTAGAATGGAATGATTTCTAAATGTTTTGTTTGTTAATTTTTTTTAATTAATAAAAAAAGTTAAAAAAAAAAAAAAGATCACCAGTGGTTCTGTCTGTGAACCGTTGGACTCAATGGGAGGGCAGCTTGGAAGATTAGCGTAGGGATTGCACAGCAGACCAGGAGAGCTGGCTGGAGTTCTGGCACTGATAAGTCCTATGACTTAAACCAGCCTTGTCACCCTCCTTTATCTTGCTTAACTGGTTTGGAATGGGAACAGGGCTGCCTTGCCCTACCTATTTTGCTGGTTGTAGATGTTCCTGGGGATATCCCAGATGGTGGGGGCTGGTGTGGAACTGTTCTTTCACTTCGCCTGTCCCTCTGTTCATTGTAAACACTTGAATCACACTTCCTACTTGTCAGGTACTGTTTTTTATTCTAACTCACTTAGTTCTTATAACAGCCCCATGAGGGAGGAATTATTCTTATCTTGATTTTCAGATGAGAAAACAGGGACATCAAGAAGTTGATTTGCTTGTACAAGACAGATTTGGACGTGAACTCAGGTTGTGGAACCTGGATAGCATGTTTTTAACAACTGCGCTGTAGGCCTCCATCTGACCTCCCCCAAGTATAATCAGTTTTGATATGTCTTTTTATTTGTCTGCATGTGTGTGTATGGTGGGGGTTGTCTCTTTTCTTTCTGAATAGAGAGGTAATATGTACAGCTTAATGGAGGATACAACTAGAGCTTAATCCTTGTGAGACCCTGCAGCCTTCAGATGTTAGAATCTTGCCTTCTGGAAGATCATGGAGAGGTTGGAAGATTGTGATGTTTTTATCTTACTTGGTATCCCAAAGGCACTTTACTTTTTTCCCTAAAGAATATATTAAGTACCAATATTGTATCTTTGTTGATTGTAAAATTACTTGGGTAATAGTATCACCCATTTACATTATTAATTACTCTATATGTAATATAGATTGTTAACATGTCTCTCATTGCCCATCAGAATGTGGATATATAATAATCAGCACTCAGGGCACTGATTTTATTTTTTAGTCTGTTTTTTTTTGGATGTGTAGTCTGGCAATTGAAGCCGGGTCTCCCACATGGAAGGCGAGCTTTCTACTAGCATCTATTGATTTTTATTACTTTTTTTTATTACAACAATATGTGTTCAGTGTGGAACAAATAGATAATACCAAAGTGACATAAAAAGAGAGAGAAAAACACTCAGAATTGTACCATTCTGTGATAGCTACAACAAAGCAATATCCACAGAGTTTTGTTTGTAAAAGCCTGTAGTTTAATAATTTTATACCCAACCAGATTGTCTTTGATATATGAAAGCAACAGAAATGTATTCTCTGATAGGCAAGATATGTCTTTCTTGAAACAAGTGTCTGAAGATAAATTCGAGGTGACCAAGAGAAGTTGCTACTAATAGGAAAAAATAAGAAAGCCAGAATATAAAATAAGCTGAACGCCAATACATAAATCAATTACATGTATGTCAATTTATATATCTAGAGAATTATAAATAATAGTTAGGGATTTTTTTCTACTGGTATTTCTGTTTACAAACTAGAGAAAGTATTAAAAATCATTCTGAGAAGGTACATAATGTAAAAATCATTATATGGTAATCTGTATCTATAACTGTGGATTGTATCATCAAAGTATGAGAAGGAAGTTCTGGGAATGGGTGGGGGTAGGAGGAGTGGGTAGTAACAGGATGAGGAAAGATGGGGCTGATGGTAGGAGTCAAGCTTGAATAATGCTGATTATTTATACTTGGGATTTGTTTATGCCTTGGAGAATGAAATGTTTTGCAGGTATTAAAAAAAATTAAAATTAATCAAGTAAGGATTATTATAATGTTAAGTAATATTATATTCCTTAAAAAAACTTAGCCAACTAACTTCATGGCTTTTTAGGCAACTGTACTGGTTCCTTTAATTTTGCTCTTGGGCTTTGTTGTCTGAGTTTGTATTCTGTTCCTAAGCCTGGTTTACTGCATGTTTTTCAAAGTAACCAAGATGAAGGGAAGCATATTTTTCTATCTGCTTATTGATTGGTGTTGACTAGTAGACTAAACTGTTACTAGAGATTATTATTATTTTTTTTGCATACTGTATTGCATGCTCACATTTCATTGTTTTTCCATGTGAGTATCCTGTTATTGCAGCACCACTTGTTGAATTTTTGTTGTTGTTTAATTGTTTGGGTTTTGTTTGCTTGTTTGTTTGTTTGTTTTCTGGGGAAGTGCATGGACCAGCAATCAAACCCAGGTCTCCCGCATGGCAAGCGAAAACTCTACCACTGAACTACCCTCGCACCCCCAACGATTTGTTTTTAATTTATATTTTTCTCCATGTTTTCTCAGAAAGTCATAGTCATCACCTTAAAGTTGGGATTATAAATGTATGTGGTTCTCCCTTTAAGAAAACATATAAACAAACTGGGATTTACCCAAAGATTCTTTTCTCTAATTCTGATTGAATTCGAACCTAGTACTTTTCATTTGTAGCTTTTTCTTAACACGGGGCGTACCTACATTGGACACAACTTCTTCTAGAAACGTTGAATGTTGCAGTTTGGTAATAGACAAATGTGTGTGTGCCTGCGTGTGAGTGGTGGGTGAAAGGAGGGACAGGAAGGATTTACTGAGTGTTCAGAGGAGGACTGAGAGGAATTACTCCACAAGTGGGCCAGTCCCACGAAGCCTAATCAGCACACCGGTCAGGAAGTTAGCTGCCTTTCTCCTCACTGCCTCTTCTCCTGGTGGTAGAAAGGGTGCCAAGCTTCATCACTGGAAAGATTTCCAAACTGAGCAGGAAGATGTGTTAGAAAGTAGCTCAGACTTTGTGGCCACGATGACATCAAATTTTAGACAGTGACTTTCCAAGTGGTGGTGAAGGAGTTTTGTTTATAACTTCATTAAAAGTGCAAAAGTTAATAAATGATTTAAGGAATTACCCCATGTGTATAATACTGGGCCAGATTTAACAGATTTATTCTTGGCTGAATAATGAAGTGAGGTTGGCATGAGTTCCAGAGTTGAAGCAGAAGTGATGTCGCACAACATTGGAAATGTAATTAGCAGCACTGAATTATATATTTGAAGGTGGTTAAAAGGGAAAATTTTGAGTTGTATATATGTTACTAGAATAAAAATAAAAATAAAAATGAAAAAAAAACCCGCTATTGTTAAAGGATTGGAATATAATTTTCAGTAGCCAGGTTATCCTGCATTGATGAATGAACCCAGAAATCTCAGGAGTTAAAACACAAAGGTTTTTTTTTTCTGCTTGTAAAAGTCCATTATAGGTTAGGTAATTCTGGGTAACACTCTCTTTCTCTTGTTATGCCACCAGCTCAACAGGTAGCTTTCAGTGTTACCAAGGCAAGGTGCTGGAGACCAATTCATTGTGCCATGGCCCAGGAGAAACACGGATCACTTCTGCATACATTCCATTGGCATTTGAGTAGTCACGTGGCCCTACCTCACTGCAAGGGTACTGGGGAGTGTGCATGTCTGGTATGGCCTGGAAGGAGGGAAGCACTGGCTGTGGGTGATCCTGCCACCTAGGGAGCGAGTGCTAGGAATGGGGTAGAATCTAGGGACTTGTCAGAGTCAGATATTGTGTGTCTTCAGCTGGGGGTGTTGAGATCCTAGGGAGTCAAGTACGTGTCACTCTATTTGGAATAATAACAACCTGCACAACTCAGGGATCACCTGCACACAGGGAAATGGACACTGTCCCTATCTCCAGCTTCTGGCTGAGGGTCACCTTCAACTTGGATTGATAAATGTGGAACCTCATAAGATCTCAATAACTTTTTGTTAAATAAATCACCCCTTTCTGATACATTTCTTGACTGCTGGCCCTACCTTAGTGGGACTGTATTAACTACTCAGATCTGGGCTTCCTACTCTAGTCTGGCCCCCTCACTGAAGTCCTGACGTCCTCCCAGCTTTGCAATGGCAGTGCTCATTCTGGGTCTGGCTCTGCATGGCTCAGGTGGTAAGGGTGTAGTGGGACACGAAAAGGGCACATTTCTCAAGACCCCAAAATGCCCTCCTATTGCATTACTGTAGACATGCTGCTACAGGGCTTACAGGGGCAGAGAGTGTCTCTGTCCTTCTGCTACTCCTGTGGTGTAGGGGCCAAGGGAGTATTTCTGTGAGACACACTGCCTGCCTTCAAATCTTATCTCCATTAACAAATAGGGAGACCTCCAGCAAGTGTTTTAACCTGCCTGTGCTTTGGTTTATTCATCCGTGGGTATAATAATAATACATGTTCTTGGAGCCATCATGATTAAGTGAATTTATACACGAAAAGCATTTAGAACATGCCTGCCTTAGTAGGAAGAGATTAAACACATATTAGCTATTATCACCCTCTTCGAGACTCAGACCAAATGTACCTGCAGCTTCCTTGAACTAGCCTCTTTTCTGGGTTCCTTCATCACTCTAATGATGTCTCTGTTATAGCATATCATGCCATAATGTAATTATTAATTTACTCATTCTTCTCTTCTGCTAGGCTGTGGTTACTCAAGGGCAGTATACTGGCTCACTATTAACCTCAGTCCTTGCAGGCTGTCCGATATGCAAAATAGATCAGCAAATGCTTTCAGAATTGATGGGCAGAGCCAGAAGTGTTAGAAATTGCTAGACTTCATTCACAAATATCCAGTTCTCTCCATCGTTGGCATGAAGAAAAGCTTCATTTCCCAGCTCCCACTGCATCTAGATGGACCATGTGACTGAGTTTGGGCAAACGCAACGTGGCTGGAAGTGATGTGTGCCACTTTTAGGCCTGGCCATGAACTTACCGGAGCATCTTTCAGGAAGCCTTTCTTTTGCTCCCATTCAATGGGCTGGATGAAAACAGAGTCTAAGGATAGAAAGAGCTCAGAGCCCTGAGTTACCCCCTTGGAGAAGAGGGCACTGGGCTTGTTAAATTGTTTCAGGCTCCTGAAATCTGAACCTGTCTGTCAACAGCTAATAAAGCCGATCTGGGCACCATAAAAATTTTGTTGCAGACCCTGAGATTTTGGCATTTGTTATAGCAGCTAGTATTACCTTAATACTGAAAACTTTAATTCAGGGCACCCAACCGTTACCTTTCCTCTGGCTATAGGAAGACATGTAAGATGTGGCCCCTGGGTTTGTAGGCATGGTGGGGGGGGGCAGGGGGAGGGCCCACATCCAACAGGGATGCAAAAATGGGTCATCACGTTTCCACCATCAAACCTTGAGGAATCCAAAATCAAAATGTCATTCACTGCTTGGAGTGCCGGTGGATCAGCTCAGGTGAGGCAGGGGCCCGTTGGCCTCAGGTCTGCATGCTCCACCAGACGTCCCCCCAGCTTCACAGTCATCAGTGATGAGATGCCACCTTGTTTCTTACATTAGTTTTCACCTGATGGGCACTACTTTATTGCTTTTTTCATCAGATCAGACCTTTCTTGAAATCTGTGAGCATCAGGGCTGCCAGGCAGCAGAGGCCTACGGCAGGAATACGAGGAGGAGCTCCTGTTCAGTGGCAATGGCCAGAGGTCAGTCAGCATCCGGGGCTGGTCCTTTGACCGCTTGTTCGTCTTGCTGCACATTACCGACCTGGCGGCTGATGGCGAGCACCTGGACAGGAGGGCAGCCTCTTCCTTGACCACTGCTGCCATGTCATCATGCTGTGCTGGTTTGAAAGGATGTGTGGACCCTAGAAAGGCCATTCCATTTCATAAAGGCAGAATAATCCCTATTCAATACTGTATGTTTGAAACTGTAATCAGATCATCTCCCTGGAGATGTGATTTAATCAAGAGTGGTTGTTAAGCTGGAATAGGTGATGACATGTCTCCACCCATTTGGATGGGTCTTGATAAGTTTCTGGCAGTCCTATAAAAGAGGAACCATTTTGGAGAATGAGAGTGATTCAGAGAGAGCAGAGCAGAATGACATAGCCTTGAGAAGCAGAGTCCACTAGCCAGCGACCTTTGGAGATGAAGAAGGAAAATGCCACCTGGGGAGCTTCATGAAACCGGAAGCCAGGAGAGAAAGCTAGCAGATACCGCTGTGTTTGCCATGTGCCCTTCCAGCTGAGAGAGAAGCCCTGACTGTGTTTGCCATGGGCCTTTCCAGATGAAAGAGAAACTATGACTGTGTTCGCCATGTGCCTGCTCACTTGAGAGAGGAACCCTGAACTTCATCGGCCTTCTTGAACCAAGGTATCTTTACCTGGATACCTTAGATTGGATATTTCTATAGACTTGTTTTAATTGGGGCATTTTCTCGGCCTTAGAACTGTATACTAGCAACCTATTAAATCCCCCTTTTTAAAAGTCATTCCGTTTCTGGTATGTTGCATTCCGGCAGCTAGCAAACTAGAACACGTGGGCTCTGCTGCCTGCCTCCCAGACAAGTCTCAACCTCCTTTCACGAGGTGCATTGGATCAGTGAGTCAGTGACTCCCAACCCACTGTCCCCTCTAGAGGACGATTCCCTCCCTATCACTGACCCTCATGCTGGCCGTTTATGTGATACTCATACTTTCAAGTGTGACAGAGTAGTCCTGCCACACAACCGAGGGCTGTACTTGTACAGAACATCTTGGCTGTCTTGTCAGTGCAGCAGCAGAACATCTGCGTCTTTCTGGTGACTCCCAAAGGCATGTTCACTGATGTGCCAACTTTTGGCCACTTTGGCTACGAGGAATGCCTGCTTGCTCACTGTCAGCTGTTTTTCCTGAAGTCCAGCCAGACAATCAAACAGGCATGGCTAGTCCCTTTATGGGTTCTTTCATCAATTTCCTGAAACATCAGCTGCAGGTACGCTTGTGGCATCAGGCAGAATAGGATGGTAGTGCAATGGCCAAGAGGTGCTTCTTCCAGTATTCTGACCAACTGTATCAGCTACACATGTGGAAAATGCAGCTTCTGGATGAAAACCATCTGCTTATCAAGTGTACGAATAGGATGCAGTGATACTGCAGGTCACAGACCCATCGCAGACTTCTTTTTTTTATGGTGACAACAGGAGGTGATTGCTGTGCTTAAGAATATGTCAGACAAGTCTTTGGAACTATTTGAGAACTTCTGTGACCTCTTCCACAATGTAACCCTGCACAGTGGAGTCCAGTTTCCCTGCCCATCTTCCACTAACAGTTTTGCAAGACAGATCCAATGCCAGTTCGACACTATTATAAATGCCAATACGGAGGGCACACGGAAGCAGCCACCCAGCTGCTGGACCCCATCAATGCCTGGTCTTACAGCGTCAGTCCCTACCTTGATTTGTCTCTTTTCAGCTACAGTGACCTGTGGGTGTCAGTCACGCAGCAGCCAAGTCTTATGGAGAGCACCCTGTCAGTCTCTACGCCCAGGACTCGGGTCTGCTGAAGTCTGAGATCCAGGCAGACCTACTGGGCTGCTCTGTCAGCCACACAGTATGATGCCTTGTTGCCTCCACCTTTCACGCTTTTGAACTTTTGCTATTTCCATGCAGAAGACTAACGCTGAGTGTGTCGTCAACTTCCCTCAGTGACACTGCTGCACATCGTGCGTCACCAAAGCCAGCTTCTCTGGTCTTGCAAGACTTCCAGGACTTCCAAGATTTCTTATCTCAGTAGACTATGAAGCAAAGCCTCTGTCGACCAGCTGTGTTGCCTTGGATCCCAAACGGAATAAGAGAGCCAGAGGTTACACTGCTGATTGATTTAAAGTCCTCTTGCCTTTTCCCTGTGGGAATGCCCAGCGTTAATTAAGTCCAGTTAATTTTTGTTTTATTTTACATTTTTCCTGTGAAGATCTTAGCATTGCAACTGTACTCCCTTCACAATACTGCTTTGGCGTTGTAGTTTGCAGCCTGAAACAGTAAATCTTATTTCCTCGTGAGAGTAAGGGCTCTCTTAAAAAAGGAAAGAAAGAAAGGCTTGATATTTTCTTAAATATATATATGTATATATATATACATATATATATTTAATATGGCCACTCTTTTCATGTCGCTTAACATCTGAGGGAAGTTCAGATGCGTATATCTATAGTGATTAAAACTCTGAGTAAAGGGAGATAAGTTAATGGTCTGACTCAATCCACTTACAAAGGCAACCTGTGGCTCCTGCCCACATGAGAAGCAGAAATGAATAGAAGCAATCTAAACCCAAGCCCTCCTGCCCAAATCCCTTGCCCACAAGTCTTCAGTTAACCCACATGGAAAAATCTTAATCCTGACTCAAACCAGGTGAGATCTGGGGAGAGATGAAAAAGGAGATGCGCTCTGCCCAGCCTCTCCTCGGCAGGCAGACAGCTCCACTCGGCTTCTGGGTTTGGGTCACATGTGGATTGCCCTAAACCTCTGGTGACCCCCGGCCCCCCATCTCATTTCCCCTCTGAGGAAATGATTCTCCTTTTCCAAGTAAGCTCGTCAGAAAAAAAAGCTGACTTCCCTTTCACCATATAAGGTGCCATTGTGAGGAGCAATTATAGCTCCTTTTAGATTAGAGTTCTGGCTCCTTCACAGGTACCTATTGTCCTAATAAGTGGAACGGCTTGAAACACAAAAGCATTTATTTCCTCTTTTAGCTAATTTAATTTTTAAAGCCGTTGTGAAAACATATTTTATGTTTTACTCTTCTAATGTGATTTTAAGATAGTTTATTCTTGGATTCAATTTTGTTTTCATTTTCTAGAAAATCAATTTAATTCACAGAGGGTTCATTCATTTGATGGCTTTCCTCGTACATGGTTAATGCTTAAGCATCTGATCAAATAGTCCTCTTAACAGTATTTTTACAGGGCTCAACTGAAGAAGGTGTTAGATGGGGAAACTCTCTACATTTGGCAAGTCTTTTTCATTTGGACCAATTGAAATATAAGACTTGAAAAACTTTTTAGGGAGATGCATAGATTGTCTATGAGATGGTTTGTGAGTAGGGTAAAGACTATTTTACCCTGTAAACTTGAGTTCCTTTTTTTTTTTTTTTACTTGAACAACTTTTGAGAATGAAAGGGGGTATTATTAAAAACCATGCCAGAGAAATAGGCAAAAATGGGATTTTTCAGGCAAACTGGACATATGGTCATCCTCTTTTATGCATTAGGTATTAGGGCCCATAAGAGCATGTGGCAAACATGACTAGCTCCACCTAAGATTTGCGTGCCCTTTCTGTAGTATTGAGTTGTAGCTGGAAAGCAGCTATCCCACCAGAGACATTTCCAGGCAATTCTGCATCTAGGTAGGACCATGTGACTGGATTTTGAAAATGGAAGGTTTATAGAAGTAAGATGTATCACTTTGGGGCCAAGGAGCTTAAGAAACCGGTGTGCCTTCCTGACTTCTCTCTCTGCCTCCCACCTCTCTCTCCATCTGCTGGCTGAGCACTGAGGACTCTGGGACCATAGAGGATGGTGGAGCTCCAAAATGGGATGGGCTTTGACCAGATGACTGTGAGGAAGTTGCCTGCTGGCCAGGAACATTCATATTGGTGTCTTTAGTACATGCTAAATAAAATTGCATGATATTAAGCTACTGAGATTTTGGCATTTGTTAGAGCAGCCAGTACTACCCTAATTAATATTGAATACTTTAATTCAGTGCAACCAACTGTTCTCTTTCTACTGGAAGCAGAAAGACATGTACAATGTGGCCACTGTTTTCAAGCAGCTTAACATCTGAGGCAAGTCCAGATGCATATATCTATGGTAATAGAAATTTTGGAAAAGGGAGATAAGTTTAACTTTGGATGTGCTGATTTGGAGGCCTCTATGGAATATTCAAATGGTGCTCTCCTAAAGGTGGATAGGTGGGTCTAAAGCCAGCATGAGAGACCTGGGCTGGGGATAAAATTTGGGATTCTTCAACATGTAGATGGTGATTGAACTGAAGGGAATGAATGAGAGAAGGGGAAATGAGAAGAGAAGAAGCTTTATTACAGAAGAAGCAGGAGGAAGAACATCAGTCAAAGGCCAATCACAGGAAAGAACCCTTTAAGGAGATGGAGAAGGAAAACCAGGGAAGGGTGATGTCAGAAAAGCCAAGGCTCAAGGGCATTCCAAGAAGAGCAGTGTTTGCTCAAGAGGACCTGGTGCTGCCTGACAGGTGGGGGTACAGACAGACAGGTTCTGCTAATTGAGAGGTGTTGAATGCTCAGATGAGGAGAGTTTTAGTGGGGTGGCAGGGATGGCAGATTTCACCATGTAGAGGAATATTTAATATCTGAAAAGGCAGTCCTACAAGGTTCCAAAGGGGAGAAAAGAGGTAGGGTGGTAGATGGATGGGATGTGAAGTTAGGGAGGTGTTTTTGCATTTACATTTTTAAAAATAGGAGATTACTGAACATATTTAAAGGCACATGAGAAGAAGCCAGATTGGGGTATAAGGAAAGGCAGGTCCCTTAAAAATTGTGATGGCTTGAGATCTAGGCTGAGGGACATGTATTCTACTGGCACCAGGTAGGAAGGGTGAAAGGAAGTTTAAAGATTGAGTAATGAGATCAAGAAGGTCCCAGTTGCATGACTTTTATTGGTCCTGTGAAGTAGGGGCTAAGGGATCTGTTGAAATTGAGAGGAGGAATTGGATATTTGAAGAAAATGGAGAACAGAAACAGCCAGTGTGAAAAAGAGGAAAAATAGAATTGGCGGGTAGCAATGAGGGTCCAGATGGAGTGCATGCACTGACATCAAGCAGTTCAGAATGTGATTTCATCCAGCAGTGCTCAGCAGTCAAAAGGCTGGTTCGATCCAGGATTAATATTTTTCCGTGTGGGTTAACTGAAGACTTGTGGGCATGGGATTTGGGAAGGAGGGTTTGGCAAAGGAGTTTCTATTGTCCAGGTAAGAGTTCAGTTATTTATAAGTCAAAGCAGTGCTGGTGGGAAATAGTGAAGAGGGAGATTGTTTGAAGGTTGTTTAGTAGATTTCATAAGATCTGGCTTCCAATTTGTTATGGCAGGTGGAGGAAAATCTGTCTCCGAGGTTTCTTGTTGAGATGGCTGGGTAGATGGTAGCACCATTTACCACTGGCAGGAGGTGCAGTTTGGGTCAGAACATAATCTGTTTTCAAATTATTATTCATACCACTTACCACCTGTTAATGTACTATGTAATTTACTTATTATGTATATTGTTTATCGTTCGTATCCCAAGGATTTTCGCTCTTTTAGAATCTCAGATGCCTGAAATGTCATGTGATAGGTGCCAATAATTATTTCTTGAGTGAATGAATGCCTGAGAGAACAAATTATCTTGGACATCTAGGAAGACACTGCAAATAAAAATTTTGGCCGTCTGGGGAAAGGTAAATGGAGTTATAGGTCTGTGAGTCTTCAGCACTGCTGAGACAGAGCCAAAGGGACAAAGAACTGGGCTTTGGGGTCAGACAGATCTAGTTCCTGGATTTGTCTTTAACACTTAGCAACTATGCGACCTTGGCCAAATTATATGATGTCTTTGGGAGTAGGTGTGAGGACTAAATGAGCGTGATCTCATATTAATAACAATGACTGTGCTTATTGAGTGCTTACTATATGCCAGACCCCCTTCCAATAACTTTATAAGGATTATCTCATTTAATTCTTGTAACAAACTTCTGAGGACTTCAATATCTTCCATCTTACAGCAAGGAAACTGAGGGACACAGTGACTAAAATTGCTCAAGATTACACGGTTTGTGGGAGATCTGGGATTCAAATTTACCTACCAGAATTCCTTGTAGACTAGTAGGTTTTCCATAATTGATAACCAGGTCTTAAAAATTAATGGGAATGGATGAATTTCTCAAGGAACAGGACACGGGGACAATAAAAGGCCAAGAAAGGAATCTCTGGAATTATCCCAACATTTACTCAACCTAACACTGGGCTGAAGATGATGCAGAAAAGGACCCAGAATGCGTGTGTATCAGAGATGCAGAAAGAGAGAATGAGCAGGGGCTGATGCTTCCTCTCTGAAACACTGTAGAAGAAGTGGGAACAGATATCAAATAATTAGAAACTTTTAAATTGTTGGGGCCACCTTGGAGATGAAACAAATTCAAGATGCATGTGTTCTGATAGGAACTGTTTTGTGACAGGACACATACCAGGGCCATTTTATTAGATTGAAACTTATGCATTAATTGGCTCATTGTAAATAGACATTAGTAGAGAATGCATACTTGCTATCAATTCAGTAGTGCTATATTTTTATAGAACACAGAGCAGTGAATCCGGCAAATTTTTTAAGTGAGAGAACCAGCCAACTTTTCCTCTCTGCTATATTTGTACAGGAAAAGGTTCTGGGGCTAGGCAACCATAAATGCGAAGTTGCTGTCAATCTAGTGCCAACTCCCTCCCAAATCTAGGAGGGCTTAGGCAGGCAGCTTCTAAGACGTTCCAGCTGAGAGGCCTCAATTCCAGGGCAGACTCGCTTTAGGAAAACAGGATCCACTAAAACTTGTTGTTCAGATTTGTCAATTCAATTGCAAATGGAGAACAGAGTCTCAAGGGATGAGGACAAGAGATAGATAAGCTTTTTTTTTTTTTTTTTAACTTTTAAAATTGTGCAATATAGCATACATACAAAGCAAAGAAAGAAAAAAGCAATAGTTTTCAAAGCACTCTTCAACAATTAGTTATAGGACAGATCCCAGTGTTTGTCATGGACTACCATACCGTCCCAATAGGTCAGCTTTTATGGGAATCGGAGAAACAAGAAAAGTGCTCACGTGGCTGTGTGTGTGTGCATCTGTACTTGTGCAGTGTGTGATAGAGCAATCATGGGGGCAATCTGGAGTCAGCTGGGATCTCTCTGAAAAGGAGGATCCTGGAATAGGGTAATAAGGGGCTTTGCTTTTTGAGTGTGTAATGGGGGGGGAGGCATGTCTCTTAAGCTATGGGAATCTGGGACACAGCATTCAGAAAGCTAATTAGTTATCTGTCTAAGGTCAAAAACCAGGTGGAAGTAGCACACCCCTGGGTGTGCGTACAGTAGGGTCTAGGGATGCTGAGTCTACAGTTGGGTTGGTAGATCAGGACATGGTCCCCTGGCTGTGCAGCAGAGACCATTGGTAGAGTCCAAAATTCTTTCTTAAAATGAAACCAGTTCAGCTGAGAAACTGAAGCTCTCTTTACTCCAGGGCCACCTTTGGAAAAGATTGGATTGCAGAAGGACTTCCAGGTTTCATTGAAGTACTTCTGGGAAGACTCTGAGGATCCTAAATATCTTTCCCTTAGGAGCAGAAAATCCACCGTTGGATTATTGTTGATTTAGATTAATAATTCCCTCTCCCTGAATGGGCTCTTAAAAGTGCAAGATTCCTTCCGAGGGCTAACAGTTATTAAGTTAGCATCTACCTGTTCTAGTTTGCTAGCTGCTGGAATGCAATATACCAGAAACGGAATGACTTTTAACAAGGGGAATTTAATAAGTTGCAAGTTTACAGTTCTAAGGCCAAGAAAATGTTCCAATTAAAACAAGTCTATAGAAATGTCCAATCAAAGGCATCCAGGGAACGATACCTTGGTTCAAGAAGGCCGATGAAGTTCAGGGTCTCTCTCTCAAGTGAGATGGCACATGGCGAACACAGTCAGGGCTTCTCTCTTGGCTGGAAGGGCACATGGCGAATACGGTGTCATCTGCTAGCTTTGTCTCCTGGCTTCCTGTTTCATGAAGCTCCCCGGGAGGCGTTTTCCTTCTTCATCTCCAAAGGTCGCTGGCTGGTGGACTCTCTGCTTCGTGGTGCTGCAGCATTCTCTGCTCTCTCTGAACCTCTCATTCTCCTTTTATAGGACTTCAGAAACTAATCAAGACCCACTCAAATGGGTGGAGACATGTCATCCCCTAATCCAGTTTAACAACCATTCTTAACTAAATCACATCAACCAGGGAGATGATCTCATTACAGTTTCAAATATACAATATTGAATAGGGATTATTCTACCTTTAAGAAATGGAATTTATATTAAAACATGGCTTTTCTTAGGGGGCATACTTCCTTTCAAACCAGCACACTACCTAAATTAAGATACATTCCTTTATTGTTAGGGACCCAGTATTCATTCAAATCTAGGAACCACACAGTGAATAAATCACAAGAGACACAGCTCTCATGGAAATTATATATTGGTGGAATTCTGTTGCTGTTGTCTGAGCTTTTGAAATAGGACAGGAGGGAAGGCAGTGTGGACACTGCACAGAAATGCCCTGGAGTGGGTCTGGGAATTGAAGATAGACCAGCTGAATCCGTGTTTGCAGAGGGTCAAGTCAGCCCTTAGAAAGGGTTTGAGGATTCTTCGGAAAGTGAGAGAACCTTGGCCCTTGAGGCTGACTCCAGGCATTTTGGATTCCCCTGGGCAAGCAGCAAAGTATCTCCCCAGAATCCTAAAGATGCTTTTAGCTGCAGCAGCCACACTGGGCCCTCTGAAGGCTCAGTCTGCCGGTGGATCTGAGCTCTCCACATCTCTAGGCTGTTGATTTCATACTGACAAAGAAAAAGAAGCAGGTACTTCTTTGTGTCTCCAGCCTCTTTCAGAGTTTTCGAATCACATTCCCGTACGGTACCTAGTTGGAGCCTCACATTGGCCTGTGGTGTGGGCAGGAGACCCCGCTACTTACCCCCAGGCCTCACCAGACCTACCAGCTCTGGGAGGAAAATCTCCTTAAGCCCGAAGATCCGAGTGCCTTTGAAGCGCTCAACCCCTCCATGCATCACTGGGGAATCTACGTGCACTTGCAAGGGTTGCTCTGATGTCTCTGGTCTCCCAAGGGCATTTCTTTTGGGCTCAGGAGGTGGGGCCCGAGCCTGGGCCCTCATCCTGGTGGCACGTTGCTCCCCACTTGTATCTAATCCAAGGACTCAGGCTCCCAAACTAGCCCGCCCCCACTATCGTTGTTATTTTGGGGGTACTCATGCTCCCAAACCCTTCCCTACTGCAGTGAAGAAACACCTATCAGTGCTTATGAAAAGGTATTTGGAGGGTGTCACCCTCACATGAGGTGCTTCCAAGTCCGCTTTTGCAGCTGCCAGTTCACTCTGTCATACGCACGCACGTATCCACACTCACACCGCGTGCACACACTCTGGCACTCAGAAATGAATTAAACCATTCCAGGCCATATCATTTTTGATAAACTAGGATAAAAAACCCAAGACTTTTGACTCTGAGTCTTCTGTTCTTCCCTCTGCCTCTTCTTGATTTGGGAAAAAACAGTGTTGGTGAGATGTGCAGAACCATCTGTCAGAAGCTTGGACCAGTCCCGCAGTGGAAATTCTGCTTCCTGCTTCCTCTGCAGGGCTGAGGCGGCTGCTGTTCTCAGCGCTGGGAGCCATCAGGAGAGTGTGATGACTGGGGGGCTTTGTCACAGCAGCGTCCTGAAGTCTTCCCCAAGCGCCGGTGGTGTCAGTGTTTTCATTATTTTTGCCTGCGGTTTGTAGCATGTCATAAGAATTAGTTCCGGCTTAACGGAGGGCCTCATGTTGGGGTAAGAGGAGGAAGTGTTGTGGCCTCTCAAAATGCCTTTTCTAAGAGCCCGACACTCTAGGTCTTGGCAGATACAGCTGGGAACAGTAGCACTTGGGAAGAGGGACCCTCCAAATGTTCCAGGCCAGCCCCCCTTGGTCTCTAACTTGGAGTTGCCTGTGAGTCTCTTGGGGGAGTGGAAGCAGGTGCTTTTTGTTTGTTTGTTTCTTTTCCTTCCTTTAATAAATCTCTTCATTTGGGGGATGTACTGTTTGAAACAAGAAGGCCTTCGGGTAGAATCTGAGATTCTTCTTCCCTATTTCCCTTGGAAAGGGGCCTCTGGTCTCTGGTTCTCAGGTTGATTCTCACCTCTACTCTGGACCTTTAAAAAGGTTCTTTGTTTATCAAATCACATGGACCTTGTGTTCATTTGCCTCTGTGCCAACTGGAGGCACTAATGATGCTGAAATGCTAATGGGTTAGAGTGTGCTACTTAGTCAAGCTTCTCGAAAATATTCTCATGTTTTTCCAAGGACTTGCATTGTCTCCACCCAAAGCCTTCCCTGAATGTGCCCACAGAGTCCCCCCTTTCCTCTGAGCCCCTGGACAGTGGTTCGCAATCTTTAGTGAGCTTCAGAATTACTTGGAGAGCTGGTAAAGGTGCAGACTCTTGGGCCTGTGTGTGAGACTCTTATTCTTAGATCTGGCACGGGGACCTGGGAGTTTTCATTTCTAACGAGCTTGCGGGTGGTGTGGATGCTGCTGGTCCGGGGACCTTACTTTGAGCAGCACTGCCGTCCAGTTCTCCTGGACCACAGTTCTCATGAACCACATCCTTCCTGTGCCATTGCCTATGTAAAGATTAGTATGTGTGTGGGGGGTACATCCATGCACGTCTTTCTCCTGATTTCTCCATCAGAGTAGAGGCTGAAGGAGGTCTATGGCTCCTGACCCCAAGTCCAGGATCTCACATAGCAGGTATTCAAGGCACATTTGTTAAATAAATGAATGACAGAACTTTCAGGTGTGGTGGGAGGGGTCCTTCTGACAAGGATCCGTAGCCTTCACTTCTGCCTGTGTGGTACCACAATTTTGGAAACTGCTTCACTCAGGTGTAGGCCAGCCTGGCTTGCTGAGGAAGCAGCCTTCTGCCCCTGGGAGTCAGTTAGCCTCTGAGTACCATCCACCTTGGGCCCTGCACCTTTCAGACTTGGGCACTCATGGGTCACAGCTTTCCTGTGATTCCACCACCCAAAGAGAACTCACGTTTACTTACTGTTGGTGCACAGCTTTTCAGATTTATGCAATACAAGCGTATGTAATGAAAAAAATGTATAAACCAAAAATCTATTATATTGTAATACTGCTTTTTAAAATTTTGTGTTTTTTTCCACCCCAATGAACAACTGCGGACTCTACTTCCATGTAAGTAAAAGCACTTTTAGCACATTCATTTTAATAACAGCATAGTATTTCTCGGTAGGGATATCCTATAAATCATTTTAACAATGTATTTTGGTGCTAGTCTTTCCAAATTTTTAGACTACAACTTTGAGAAAAATATCCTTGTACGTATATCTTTGTGCATAGCTCAGATAATTTCATTAAAATTAGCTAAGTAGATTCTTTTTCATAATGTGTACTTCAGATGTAATTCACAGGACATTTATGTCAGAGAGACTTCCCATTAGATAAGTACTATTAATCATACCGCCAGTCTTCCATTTTATAATCAAAAGTACATGAGGATAGAACAAGTTGTGCTGAAGTTTTTTTTACTTTGCATGATTAACTGTCTTAGGGCCACTGGTAAAAGATTCTGTCAGTTATCATGGGAAAAATAACACTCTAGCACATGTAAGCAGTGAGACGGTGCTCTAGTGTATTTCTCAGATTGTTGCTTGTTCAAACACATCTTAAACCTTTGGAAGCTAAAGTGAATTTCTAAATTAAGTGGAAGATCTGCTTATACAACTCAAATTTTTACAGAAGTCTGTCCACAGTACCAGCAGGTTGATTAAGAAGTCTGCTGGTGGTGCTGCTCAGAAGGCTGGCAGATTTTCAATTCAGATTGACACTATTCAAGACAGAGGCATAACTGATGTTTATTCAAGAATCCTAAGACATGTCACAGATTCTTCAGAGAACATCTGATATCTATAGAGAGCTCGAAGTAAAGTCCTGGGAAAAATAAGTTCCAGATGGTTACAGATGTTAATATCAAATCATATTTCTATGAAAAGTTATGTAGCATGGTCGACTGGTAGTGCAGCCAATGTGAAGGGACAATTTAATGTTTTCTTCCTGTTAAAAAGTAATTGATTCTGCCAACTTTATGGGTAGTGTTAGTCACATATTTTGAATCTTGTAATGGTGGATTTAGAAGGTGTCTGGACCCAGCAAAAAATTCAGATGGTTGAGTTCATTTAGAACAATTTGAGTGCTGTGAACCACGTAGTAACTCCCAGAATATTAACTGAATGTTTTACTAAATTACATACATTTTATAGGTCCTGGGCCATCATCACAGCACACACATGGGCATTTCACATGTTGGCTCTGAGGCATTAGGCATAGCGGAGGAGTGGAAGGAGGAATCTGAGATTTGTTGAAAGAACTTTGTCATTCCCTGATGGGGCCTAACAGAAATGCAGTAAAGCATATTCCCACATTGAAGATTCTGATATAAAATGCCAGGCCAAAGACAGGGATGACCAAAGAGTGATCGTGGAGGCTTGAAGTCCTACTAATAGCTCTGTTGTTTCCCAACAATTTATATAACTTGTCTGCATAAAAATTTGACTTGGAAATACCGTCGTTCAAAATGTTTTCTGAAACCATCAAAATGAGTTAAGAAGACGGACAGAGATATTTTATAAATAAAAGGGATTCTCTAATAGGACATGTTGATAGCATTCTAGAAGTTTCTTCACCTCAATTTCTATGCTATTTGGGAGTGGATGGAGAAACTAAGCGACCAGTCAGTGACATTTTCAGGGTATGTACAGCATATCAATGTGTTTGCCAATCTGCCTTATATTTTGCTGAAATATTTCAAATATCTGTTTTTTGTTGAAATATTTCTAATCTGCTTAAATAATTTCTGTTAGATCTAAAATATCCACTTAGCAAACCAGAGCGTATTCAGCTTTGAGAAGCTTAATGGGTTATCAGAGTTTGGGGTAGCCTACGCTATGATAAATTAGCGTATTCATTCCAGGTTGTGCTGATGAGTGAGCCGTGACTGAAGGGACAGGAAAAGGGGGCAAGGAGGTGGCCTCAGTGTTAAATTTAGGCCTGGGCTATAGTGACCATCCTGGTTTGCCTGGGATTGAGCGGTTTCCCAGGGCATTGTGTTTTAGTGACAGTATAACAATGATCCCCTGGGAGTCACCAGGACAGACCTTGGACCCACCTCTCCGTCTAATCTTTTATGACCTTTTTCCTTCGAGGCTGCCACTGAGAACCATTTAGACACGACTTCACCAGGATTTCCATGTGGGGGACAGGCACACACATGTACCTGCACACAAAAGCCTGCCTGCATTTCTCCCCCCTTCTCTCTCTTTCTCTCTCTCTCTCTCTCTCTCTCTCTCTCTCTCTCTCTCTCTCTCTCTCACACACACACACACACACACACACACACACACCGTGCAGTGATTGTGTTGGCCTGGGGCTCTGCCTTCAGCACCCACATCAGGAAGCAGAGGGAACAGGACTGCTCGCAGAAACAGTCTTACACAGTGAGGTGTCCTCAGTATGAAGCCCTCTAATGCTCCCTGAGGGCACCTGGGAGGATGTGATAAGAGATGCAGAGACTCGATCCTGCCCTCAGGGGGTTTCCTTTTCATTAAGAAAAATAAAACTCAGCAGCAAACCGTTCCATCAGCAAGAAAAATGTGATAGATGCCTTAAGAGAGGCCAACCCTTTTCTGCAGGCATTCAGACACATTGGAGTTTTCGTTTCTACAGTTCACAGGGAGGGGCTATTTGTATCGGGTCTTAAAGGAAGAGTTAAGTGGTAGCAGGCAAAGATGGGGAGAGGCAGACACAGGGGCATGGAAAATGCTTGCGACGTGGCCCCTGCCCTTGTCACTTTCAGTCTAAGTGGGAGACAGAATAGTAGCGTGAAGTCATTGGCGTTCAGGCCAAGGAAGGGCCGGCCTGATGGGAGGGAGGGATGGTGGAATAGCAGGGGGTGAGGGAGGACCTTGAAGGAGGAGTGGGTGCTTGTAACGAGCAGAGGTGAGCAGGAGGACACCCAGCAGGGTCTTGGGACATAAACTGGAGGCCGGAGGTAAGAGTGAGCACTGCCAGGCTTTCAGGCTCTGTCTGGGGCATGATAGGTGTTCTGGGTTTATGGGGAAAAGTTGGGTTAAAAGTATGCCTAGAAAACTGAGCCCTAGAAAGTCAGGCTGGTGAGAATGGGGTGGGGGGAGCTTGGCTGAAAAAGCGGAGGCCAATAGGAAATTGTGGAGTCTTCTTTAGGGCAATCGGAGTGACAGGATGAAATACTAGTTTAGAAAGATTCCTCTGTCAGTTGCACGTATAAGATGGCTCAGAAGGGAGTCAGCAAAGGAGATCCTCTCGGAGGGCCCGTTCAGTAATCCCAGCGGGAGGGGGGGGCATGCATGAGGTGTGCGGTCAGAGGGGGTAGCACGGGCCTGGGGAAATCTGGCAGGCATTTTGAAAGGGACATGGCAAGTAGATTTGATAACAAAATTGAGTAAAGGGGATGAAAGAAGCGTTAATATACTTATCTATAAAGTAAAGGTTTTCACCGTGATCTCAAGCATTTCTTTATGTTCTGGAAATTCATGACCCCCAGGTTTCTGGACTTAGCAATGGAAAAATGCCAATACCTTCCTTCCTTCCTCCCTCCCTCCCTCCCTTCCTTCTTTCCTTTTTTCTGTCCCTCAGAAACTTTTATTCAGTACCAGATATTGCAGGGTGTAAGGAGGTAAATCCATCTCTGGAATACTTTTTAGTTTCAGAGGAGGGGTGGACACTTAAATAATTACAGTGTGATGTGACAGATGCTGTTGTGGATTTATCTTCAAAGGACAGTGAGGAAACCAAGGAGGCATGACTAACTGCATTGAGAAATGGGGAAAGTTCTCATCTGAAATCATGAAGGGTGGGCAGATGTTTGTCAGGCTGGTTAGGTGGGGTGGAGAGTAAAAAGCACAGTTACAGAAGCTTGCAAGCGAGTCAAGTGCAGGACGCCGCCTGGGGCTGGACAGCTGGGACTCAGGGCAGACTGTTGGGGGAAGGGGAGCAGCGAGAGGACGGCGATGGGAGACTTAGCAGCAAAGTCAGGTGTGGTCAGCTAAGTCAGGTCTCATTCCAGGGAAGGAATTTGGACTTAATCTATTTGCTAATTATGAGCTATGAAGCTCCTTAAGAGGGTAAATGATCTGACTTGTGTTTTAGGAGAAAACTCTGGTGCTGCCGGGAAGGGTGGACTGCCGTGGGAAGAGGCTGAGACAGGGGGACCCACGGGAGGCCCTCAGTTCCGGCGAGAGATGAGCATAAATGAATTATTTGGGAAGGCACACCAGTATTGGGGAAAAACTGAATTCAATTTTGCGATTAAGTTTTAAGAGGTAGCAGGGCACTCATTTATGGATTCACTTTGTTCTTGCACTCAACAAATCTTTATTTTGCCAGACACTGTACTAGGCACTGAGGGTAACAGGATAAATAGAGCACTTCTGTGACTTCCTTCAGCTTGTATACAGCAGTGTTCACCTTTTTCTGTCCCAACACACACAAGGGATATGACATACGTTTATGGGAGTGGGGATAGGAGAGGGTAAGCAGAGGATGAGAAAGTTGGAGGGGCATGAGGAGAAAATATGCTCCAATGGAGAAATAGAAGAATGTGTGTGTGTATAAACATGCTTGCAGATGTTACCTGCCTACCTGCCCCCCACCCCACCTTCCCCAGGGATTCTTATAAGCCTGTTTTAATTAGGAGAATCCCACTTCAAGTAATAGAACATCTTCATTATTGGGTCAAACAATAATGGGCTTATTATGATGTATAACAAAAAATCCACAACAGGCCAACTCAGAAGCTCAATAATGCTATTAAAAACCCAGATTCTTTCCACCTTTCTACTCTGCCTTTCTTAGTATTTCTTCTCAGCCTGCCTCCTCTCTTGATCACAAAATGGCTGCTGCAGCTCCAGACATCACATGCAGATGCAGCTATGTCTAGCCAAAGACTAAGAAGGCTGTTTCCCCCAGTGCGTCTTTTTCTAAAGGGCAAAGTATCCTAACCCAGAAACCTGCCCACCCCCCAGCAGACTTTTCATGTCTCACTGGCCAGAACTAGGTTGGAGGCTCACCCCAACCAATCACTACAAAGGAATGGGCAGTGGCAGGTAACATCAGAAACAGTTATGATTGTCAGCAGAGAAGAAAGTGAAATGGCTTTTAAGTAGGCAACTATTCTTTCTACTTAGAATTGCTGGCTTTGGGAAAGAATCTCTTCGCCTTTGGAAAAAGGGCCCTGAAATGCAAATAAACTGTTAGAACTGGAGACATAGATTTGAAAGATACTGGAAGAGTGATGATAGAGATTATTTATTAACCTGAGATTGCTTGGTGCTTCATACATCCTAACTCGTGGAATGCTTACCAGGATTCTAATAGTCAGGCCTTTTAGCTGAGGAAATGAGGCTCAGGGGGTTTGAGTCCCTGCACAGTCACACAGTAAGTGGCAGAGTTACAATGTATATGCTTATTTTAAATTTTTCATTATGGAGAATTTTGAGCATACACAAAAGAATGAAGAATGGCATAAAGTGCATTCCACGTATCCTCACTTAGCTCCATCAACCAATGCCCTTGGCTAATCTCCAAATCACCCCAACCTACTTTCCCCATCCATTATTATTTTAAAGTAAATTCCCCACTACTGTGTCATTTCATCTCTAAATATTTCAATGTGACTCTTGGTAAGATAAGATTTGTTCTTCTTTATCATAATTACAGTGCCATCATACATCATACTTACAGTGTTTAACAATACTTCCTTAATATCATTAAGTATCCAGTTAGTGTTCAATTTTTCAATGATCTCATAAATATGTTTTCTTTTAAAATTTATTTCTTTGAATAAGATCCAAATAAAGGTCACATGTTACACTTGGTTGGACAGTTTTAAGTCGCATTGAACCTAAAAGTTCTCCTTCCATCTCTCTCTCTTTCTTTTTCTGGAGTTAGACATGAATTTATTGGGATTTACGGACAGGAGAAGATCTTCCACGGGGGTGGCTGGCAGTGGAAAATGAAGGTTAGCTCCCCGCAAAGGGCAGGGGGTGCCCAAGGGCGACTTTCCATCTCTTTTTGTTCTTTGTAATTAATATTTTGAAGAAAACAAGTCACTTGACCTGTAGAGTTTCCCAAAGTTTGGATTTGAGTATCTCCATGGCATTGGTTGTCATGTTTCTCTGTCTTCTGTATTTCCTGTAAACTGGAAGTTGGAGTAAAAGTTCTGATCAGACTCTGTTTGATTTTGGGGGGGTGAGGTGAGGGTAGGGCAAGGCTGCTTCCTAAGTGGTGGTGTGTCTCTTCTCTCTCTGTGAGTAGCAAACACTGGTGCTTACTGACTAGATCCTTCAATTCACTAGGGACTATGCCATGGCGTTTCTCCTTCATGTATTTGCTGGAAGAGCTGAGATTCAATGGCCTGAGTCAAGCAGGGGCCACTTTACGGGGACAAAGCACCATGCCAGGAGAGGAATGCGGGGGCGGGGGGGAAGTGAGGACAAGGAAAACGCCTTTGAGACAGTGAAAAAATAACCTCTGGAGGAGAAGGTAGTCATGTTATTTATATTTCCAAATTAGCCAGTCTCAAGCACATGCTCTGGTTAGAACTGGAGTATCGTGCATCAATCTCAGTGCTCATAGCATGGCACATTCCTGATACATGTGATGATTCTTGACATTTTCACGTGCCATGGTTGAATAAAGTCTTCTCTTTTAAATCCATTCATCACATTGAGGGATTCAGGGAGCAGGAATGGAGATTTACCTGCAGGATAATGATGATGGAATAATAGGAGGCATCAGTGCAGGGAGCAGGAAGGAAGGTTTGTAGCCAGTTAGCATTTCCAGGTAATCCATGAAATATATTCCACGACCACAGAGACACAAAGCACTCTGGTACTTTTTCCTTTTCTTATGAAGGAAATTGGAAACCCATAGACCAAAGAGGAGATGGGACCAATGAAACACATGTCAACACAGAAGTGACAGAAACATGAATGGGTAGAAGCAAAATCCACATCATGGCTACTGGGGGAGCGGGTGTCAGAAGAGTAAAGGCTGGGGGTGGTGGTGGTGAGCAGACTTCCTGCAGCAGTGGGAGGCAAGCATGGAAGACTCATTAGAAAGGAGAATCCAAAGTCTGTGCAAGGGAGAGAGGGCAACATTCGGGATAGAGTCTGCAGGTGAGAAACTCCGGAGGCTCATGTCAGAAGACATGTCAATAGCCAAGAACAAATTGAATCATATTTCTGAAAATACACTTCTGTGCAACAGGACTTTTTTGCCCAGAAGAAATTATTTTGAAAATCTGTGTTTGACTTCTCCATCACATTTATTTTGAAGACCGGTGTTGGAAGATCAACTTGGCTGGGTGTGGGGATCACAATAGGTTCAGCCCATTCAGTGTGTGAGGACCACCATCTGCTTCATGCACAAATCCCATTGATAAAGCCCTTGGTGTTCCGGAGGGGAGAAGAGGAGGAAGAGATGCAGCGTGGCCCTCAGAGGAGGGGGCTGTGTGAGTCCTCAGGAATCCAGGGAGGGGCGGGCAGAAAACGGGGACCGCGTGGGAAGAGGTGGGGCAGGGAGGAGGAGGATGAGTAGGAAGAACGGGCTGTCGTGAATACTAGAATCACTGTGCTTTGGGCAATATAATAAAAACTCAGCAAGTCAGTTTGGTTCTTTGGTAGAGAACTGCTATGCTTCTCCCCTGCTTAGAGCTCTGTGATTGAAGTTTTTGCTTTTTAACCAACTGCAATAACCCTGTGGGCTGCCTGAGAGGGGAGGACAGCAAGGGGTTCCCGCTCTGCCCCTTCTGGCCACATAAGAGATGTCTTGGGTAGAGGCCGCATGCCACAGACTTCCTTGCAGATGCTTTAGGGAAGGATGTAGGGCTGTTTTTCACTTACAAAGAGAAAATTAAAGCTAGAGATTTGATCCTTTAAGAGATCTTTGAACTTATAAACCCAGGCACATATGTGTCAAGAATGGAAACTGGCAAAGACTGTATTCCATAGTTTGAATTTAATTGCTTTTGGTATGTACTTGAAAAGATAAAATGTCCCCAGACATTTAACTTTAGAAAGTTGTTCTGTTGTGCTGCACAGTAAGTAATTTTCACAAGGATTTGACCAAGATATTCAGTATCAATACGCAGGAATGGTTTCAATATGTGGCAGGCCGATAAAACCAAAGTTGCTGTGACCCACACTTTGCAGATCTAAGAGGGACAGAGGAGCAAGTAGGGGTAATTAATTCCAGTTTCAGTGAAACACTGTGAATCTGCAGTCATATGTGCTTGCATCCTGTACCTGCTCTTTCTCAGGAAAAGGAGCATAATTGATGGCTTCTCTGCTGGCCACTGCACATGGGATGGCCTGCAAGTGGGACTTTTGGAAATAGAACCACGGTTTGTTCTGAAATCAGGGAACCACAGAATTGGCTCCTTAGCTTGGAAAATTCTCCTTTGCAGAGACAGTCAGTGAGGAGAAATAGAACTCCCTTTCCCTCATTATTTTGCTGTTGGCCAATTCAGGCAGGATGCTCCCTAGAGACTCTGACCCACTTCTCCATTTCCTAGGCAGCTGGATCCAAAAAGGATGCGACGGTGGCTGCTGCTGCTGCTGCTGCGTGCTCTTCACCCTTGCTGTAGCTCATCAGCATTCCCTTTCTCCTCTGTGCTTAGAGGGAAGGGAGTCTTTCCCTTCCTGGTATTAAAAAATGGATTGAAGCATATGTGTAGGGCAGGGGAGGGGGTAAAAATGGTGGTGGGGTATTTAGGAACTTATCCATTATACTCAAATATTGCTTAAAAAAAGGAAATTATTTTTTTTGCAATTGATTTTATCTTGTCCTGGAACCCCTGTTCATATGGAATGCTCCCCAAAAGAAGTTGAATATGCCCATTTAAGTAAAATTGGTCTATCTGGTTTTGAAGTAGTAATTTTCAGGTAGTCTTAGATTCTGTGGGCTAAGACTTTTGCTTTCAGGGTTTCTTCTCTCTGCAGGCTTGCCCTTCTACCTGGGTGACACCAGGGTGCAGGGAAAGGCATAATAACATTGTCCTGGTGGGGTCATTATGCGTTGTACACGTGTTGTCCTTCTCGCTGGCTTCTGTTGATCTGTCTTTTAGACGTGGTTTATCTGATCTCATTTTTTGCAGCCAGCTCTGTACCCACTGTTTCTGCTACCAAGATGACTTCGGCTGACATGTTTCCTGATTATCTGTCTTGGCACAAGCTGTATGCGGTGATTGCCCCTAGGTTTAGCATTCTCCAGTTTGCCTCTCGCTGCTGTGGGCCCTCTGATGCTTATCCATGAACTCCTATCAGAACCTGGCTTTGGATGCCTCGTTTTTTGGCCTCTGCTCTAGGATTTTCTTGCCATGTGCCAGGCAAGCCCGTGGCGGACATTCTAACTCTTAATTCTCAGCTACTGTCTATGTCCACCACGGGGCTGTTAGGGAATTTCTAAATGCCTCCCATGCCAGGTGTAGCCTGTGGGGCAACAAGAGAATGTTAATTGTGAACCATGTACTTAAGCATTTTCCTCTGCCAGTGATGTTCTAGTGCTCTGGAGACACATGGGATGTGCGTGTGTGTGTGCGCACGTGTGCATGCTTGGGGGTGTAGAGGATGGAGAAATTAAAGCACCAGCTTAAATATTTTTGGATTCTTCCTTAATCTGTCTGGAATTTTTGTCCTCATTCTCCCCCTGTTTTCATGGCCAGTTCCCTGGAAGGTGAGGAGATGAATGGAAAGTCTTCCTTCTTCTCCTTCTGTGTAGTAAGAATTGCCCCTACAATCCCTCTGCCCTTTCCACACTGGCTTATGGCAAAACTTCACGCTTAGTCTGCTGAGTTTTATTCTTACTATGCACAAAGATGATTTTTTCTCTTTCAACAAAATTGGCTTCCAAGACAATAGTTTCTCTCTGTCTCGAGAAATCTAATGTAAAATAGAAGCCAAAGAAGGATTTCTTGGTTTCAGGTCGTGCCTCTTCTTTCCCTGAAACAAGAAAGACCATTGATTTGATGGGTGGAGAACTGCAGGGCAACATGGTTCATAGATAATGAAAAATACATTAGTGTAATATTTTAAAAAATACAGTAGAAAGGGTTGGGAAGTTCTGAATTAGAAGGAACAGATGACATAAGACTGTTCGCATGCTGGGGTGGCTGACTCAGAGTAAATGTAGCCTGATTGCCACGTGTTGTACACGTGTTGTCCTTCTCGCTGGCTTCTGTTGATCTGTCTTTTAGACGTGGTTTATCTGATCTCATTTTTTGCAGCCAGCTCTGTACCCACTGTTTCTGCTACCAAGATGACTTCGGCTGACATGTTTCCTGATTATCTGTCTTGGCACAAGCTGGATGTCCTTGGGTTACGTGGCTGCCTTTTGCAGCCTCACTGTCCAGGGTTGGCAGACATGAGTCACAAAATCAACTGGGGAGGATAGGCAAACATGGCTCTGCTTTCATGGCTGCCCCAGGGTGGGCGTGGCAGCTCTCCGGAGCTCGAGGCTCTTCTCACTCAACGAGTTTGCTGCTGTAGCGGGAAAGCTGTAGCGGGAAAGCCACCACAGGCGACATGTTAAGGAATGAGCATGGCTGTGTTCCAATAAAATTTTATTTACCAAAACAAGCAGCAGGCTGGATTTGGCCTGAGGGCTGTAGCTTGCTGACCCCTGATCTGGAGTAAAGTCCCAGGACAATGTAGTGAAAGAAGTGGTTGAACTGACCCCTCGACCCTGTCTGTCTTTCCATCCATCTCTCGCACACACATACACACAATGCATTCACAAACTAGTCCATGTTTTTAGCATTATTATGAACCAGACTTTGGCTTTGCTAATCATCTCTCCATGATGGAGAAACAGAGTAACTAAATAGATTTTTTTTTCTTTCAGCTTTTGAAATATTTTTCAAAGTCAATGTTATTTATAGAGGTAGTTTTATTTATTTTTATTGTATTGTTATTATTTTCTGCCCTGGGAAACCTCTGGAGTGGTTCACATTTTGATTTTCAGGTCTTCTGGGCAAAGCTACAAGCTCAAAAGTCCAATATGCTCATTAATGCAGGGGACAGAAGGGCCAGGTGAGCATGTGTTCCTAACTGACCACAAGCTGCAGGATAAGTAAGCCATTCTGTGTCAAATTGACAGCATGGCTATCCTAACAAATTACCATATACTTAGTGGCTTAAAACAACCCAAATTTATTGTCTTGCAGTTCTGTATGCTAAAAATCCAACACAGGTCTCACTGGGCTAAAATTGAGGTGTGGGCAAGGTTGTGACTCTTTCTGGAAGCTCTAGGGAAGAATCTGTTTCCTTGTCTTTTCCAGCTTCTAGAGGCTGTCCACATGTTTTGGCTCATAGTCCCCTCCCTCCATATTTCACACTAGCAGTGTGTCCTCTCTCTGACCAGTCTTTAGAAGCCATATCCCCCCTCCCTGACTACAGCTGGAAAGGGTTCTCCGTTTTCAAGGATTCACTTGCCTAGTTTGGGTCCACCTGAATAATCAGGAATCACCAACTCCATCTCAAAGTCTTTAACCTTAAGCACATCTGCAAATCTCCTTTTGCCATGTGAGGTGACATATGCACAGGTGCCAGGAAGTGGCACGTGGTCATCTTTGGGAGGCTGTTTTTTCTGCCTACTGTGGAACCAAGCAGGATCCTACCTTCTTCTTTTCTCACAGCTTCATTCTAGACACACAGACATATTGACTAACTCACTAGAATCTATCGGCATTTAAGACATTAGTCTAAGGGGGTCTGTTGAGTGGAAGCTATGCTAGTGGGGGGTGGCCTTCCTTGGAGGGGGGCTGGGTGGTACATTGGACACACACCAAGCTCACAGTCTGGGTTTGGTTCTGGTTCCAGATCTGGGCCAAATGTGGTCTGAGGCCTCTTTTTGTTTGGTCTGTGAACAAAGAATGACTTTTAAATTTTTAAAGGGTTGTAAGAAAAAAATAATGAAGAATAATACATGGCAGAGATGGTTTGTGGTCCACAAAGCTACAATATATACTGTCTGGCTCTTTAGGGAGAAAATTTGCCAATGCCTGAACTAGATGACCTTCAAAGTTCCTTTATGTAGGTCATTCAGCACAGTGAGCATCAAAGATGTCCTTGGTTTGCATGTCTATCAAGACTAAACTTCCAGAGAGAGGAAATTACTTTTGTATTTAATGTGTGTTGATAATAATAAGCACACTAAGAGAAAATGCATTTTGAGTAGCCACATTGCCAGTAGGTTAAATTCTCACATTAGTACTCTTGTTACTGATCCTATGAAATATCAGGATATCAAAAAGCGAGAGTTTGGGCTTTGGTGAACTGGCCAGCTCACTCTGGGACTTTCATAATGTATGATTTTGGCACACATTGTCTATCCATCATTTAGACATTACTGTTTCAGCTGTTTCAATCAGGCATCTGAGTAGCAAGCAACATATATAGACACTTGCTTACTTAAGCAAAAGAGGAATTCATTGAAAGAATATTTGTAGCTAACAGAATTGCCATAAGGCTCAGAAAATGAGCAAAAGAACAGGGAGGTTTTATAGTCAGAATCATAGTATGACTCATGCTTCAGAACCACCCATTCAGAACGTCACTGGCACCACCATTGGCTTCCAGCAAGAAATAATTTTCCACTGGCAACAGGTGTGAGTCTAGGGCAGGTGCATCTTACGGCCATGCCCAGGTCACTGCCACACCTCAGCTGCCAGGAGAGCTGGAAGAGCCAATATCTGGAGGAATAAGTTGAGGGAGTCTCCATATAGGAAGGGGGTTGAGATGCTGTGCAGTCAAGGAAATGACAAATATCCCCTAAAATCACACATCCTGTCTAATGCCAAGTTTGTGAGGACGAACACTTGTACAATGGAAGCCCCACTAGGCACCCTGTGGTAGGGGAAATATAAAACTATTCGGTGATTAGAATAGAATGGTACTGATTTGGTTGAGATTGTTTAAATAAAATTCATAGATACGTACCTAAGAAAGTTCTCTATTTTAAAAACTCAGAGGATTTCGACAAGTAGGACTCATCTTCCATTTTGTAGATAATTAGAGACAATGTTAAGGATCTGTGTTAGCCCTTGGGGCAGGACTGGGCATGAGGTTTGTGATGTTCTACCCCCCACCATGTAGGCATGGTGGCCTTTTTAAGAATCAGAAAGAGCAGAGCTAGGGGCTTCTGCCTGGTGTTTCAAATTCCAGTTGCCAGAATATAACCTAAGGAAACATGGAGGTTGTGCATGATGGTGGCACCATTGCTTATGATGAGGACAAATTAGAATCAACTTCAATGTTCAACAATAGGGAATTGATTGCATCATTACAAAGCTATTAAAGAGGTATTTAGATACATATTAACAGCAGAAGATGTTCATGGTTTATTACTAAGAAAGAAAAACATGTTATGAAGCTGCTTTCTTTAAAGAGTCCTATATATATGCATTTAAAAAAGTTATACACATGGTGGTGTGGGATATGATTCTCAGGGATGAGACTGGCTCTGCCTCCGTGGGGTCACCAATGCCATCCTGACCAAAAGGGGGAAAAGAAGTATAACAAATAAGGTATCAGTGGCTGAGAGAGTTCAAATAGAGTTGAGAGTCTACTCTGGAGGTCATTCTTACACAAGCTTCAGTTGGACATTGCTACCTATCATAACTTGCCAAACCCCAACCAAAACCATTCCTGCCAATCCTAAAGAATACCTGGGGTGTTGCTAAGTAAGGTTCTTCAAAGGTTCCCTACAGTAGGGTAATTTTCCAGAAACCTACAACCTCCAGATGGGTCCAGGGACCAGATAAATCCTGATATGCAGAGGGCCCAGCCTCTCCAAACATCAGCTATTTCCATCCCCTTATCTCATATTATTGACAGCCCCTTCCCACATGAAAAAGTTAGAATGGGCATAGCCCAAATACCCCTAAAGAGTGGGAGAAAGATAGTGATGGTAGAGTTATACGGAGAAGGCAGGGTTTAACAAACTCGTTTAACAAATGAGTACGATTGCTGAATCATTATATTGATATTTCTTTTAGTCTCCAGGATCTTAGAGCAGCTAGAAGTAAACACCTAAAATTGTGGAATTGTAACCCATACCAAACCCTGAAATCTGTTCTGCAACTAATTGTTGTGATGTGCTTTGAAGTTTATTGTTAAATAAAAAATTATTTTTTGTATATATGTTATTTTTCACAGAAAAGAAAAAAAGATATATGCAAAAATGGTAACAGGACTACGGATGCTCAGCAGGCAGAGTTCTCACCTGCCATGCTGGAAACCTGGGTTCAATTCCTAGTGCCTGCCCAAAGCAAAAAAAAAAGTAACTGATTTTCTCTGGTGATGGATTATAGTTGTTTTTTTAAATTTCTTCTTGCTCATCGAGTTCTTTTCTTGCAGGTCTTGGGTGTTTCCTGAGTGTGAGTCTGATAATTAGAATTCTGAGTCATCTTTCTTGTGTAAACCAAATCCATAAAATATCTTCTTTGTTTTCTACTCTTGGTTCCTTTAAAGCAGAACAAATATGATAAAGAACTTGCAAAATGCCCTTTACAACCCTTTTCTCCCTACCTAACCCCAATTCCACAACAGCTTTTTAAAAACAATTCATTTTATTGTCATCTCAAAGCATTCAATTTAGGTTTTTGTAGCAGTAACAGTATAAATTCTCCTGCTGCACTCTTTTATGTGTTTAAATGTATTGCATATGTAGAGTAGTAAGTGCGGTTGGGGCAGGCACATTTGGGACTCTTTTGCTTCATAGCTAGTGGAACTAGAGATGCCCAGGAACTTTGGGGAGTCACCTGCTGGCTCTAAGCATTCAGGCTGTTGTCGGCATTCATCTGTAGATTTTAGAGACAAAATGGGGAGTATTGGCTAATTGAATGAGTCAGTTAAGTGAAGGTCATTTGAGAGGCTTCTACCATGTATACAGATTGCATTCATCGTGTCCTCCACTTCTGCCCTCCTCTCTTCTCCATCTCTCTTCAGCTCATCTGGCTCTGATGTTTGGGGAACTGATACTCTCAGGCTCATTTCTAAAGCATCAAGGCCTCCTTTCCCAATATGCAGAGGACCTCGCATTAGCCACACTCTGTCTTTCCTCCAGAAGCTGGACTTCCAGGTTGAAACACCCTAGAACACCTTTTCTTCCTCTTGGTCTGATGGGCTCAGACTCCCTGTTCTAGGGGTCCATGGCTCCTGACTGTTCTGATTTTCTTGCAGCAACCAACAGACCATGTGTTTGGGGAGGTGGATGAAGCCTTCCCTGCCAAATCCCTGCCACTCTGCTGTGGCTGCAGGCAGCCTTGTTTGCCTGTTGCCTCTTTCAGTCTGGGTTTTCTCCCCAGAATAGTATACAAAAAGGCCTTCAATAAATATTTATACAATATGACATGTCTGGGATATTTCCAGAGGGACCTGCAGTCCCACTGATAGATTGTGGAGTGGAATCCTTTTCTAAATTTTTAATTAGTTGCTTAGGCATTGTTTTCTTATTATTCCAGACTCCATGGTACTTTCTTTCTGCCAGCTGGGTTGCTGACCTCTTCAAAAATAGCACTATATTCATATTTGGTGGACTACTTTAGGAGTCAGTTGGCAGCTGATCAGTGATGGTTCTTTGCTGCCAAGAGTTGCACATTTTCTTTGTTATCACCTGGATGTCCTATTGAGTTGAGGCCTCGAAAGCAGAATTGTATTAGGAATTCTAGGAGGAGTGGCTCTTACATGAGAGAAGTTTTCTTCTGGGTTTGATCAGTGGAAATCTTGAATAGAAATTTAAAAGATGCCATCATCTGTATAATATTTAGGGGTTGAATTATGAAAAGCCTTCGATCTCCCTTTGGAACCCAGAGACCCAACAAAATTGTTGCAGAGTTATGTTTATTTGGGGCAATATCATTTATACCTACTTGTCTTCCCAGAACTGCTTTATTATTTCTTTTCCCCCTCAAATTTTTGGTTTGAGTAAATAGTTCCTTCCAAATAGGTACATAAGCAACTCAAGGGTAATTTACCACATCTTATATTTTCTGTAAAATCATACACCCAAGAATTTTGAAGTTTGCATACACAAGCCAGATGGTAACTTCTAATGATTCCAGTGATTCCTAAATGCTCATTAGTCAACTGAGCTTCGTTCTTAAGAACCAGGAGAATTTGTTAAAAATACATATTGCCAAGTATAACCTCAAAAGAGATCCTAATTTGCACCATCAGTGATGTAACTTCAAAGTTTATATTTTGAAGGCGTTCTTCATGTGATTCCGATGTGTATTATGTGGGAACACTCAACCCTTCCAGAAGAGCTCTTCTTTAACTTACAATACCTTGAAAGGTAAACCCTAGATCAACAGTTTGCAGACTTTAATGTGCATTAGAATCACTCAAAAAGCTTGTTCAAAATGAAGATTCACAGGTCCCTTTCCCAAAAGATCTGACTCACTGGGAATATCATGAAACCTGAGAAACGGCACTTTAAAGGAGTCCCAGTGACTCGGATGTAGGTGGTTTGCAGATCACCACTCGAGAAACACTTTGGTGGTAGACAATGGTAAAACACAAGCCAGGTGTTCCCACTGCCAGGAAGTCAGAGAGATATTGGAGTTCATGTTTTATTTAGGATAGCTCAATTAATGAACTTGACTTAAAGAGATTTACCCTAGACAATGCTGCACATGGCAAATGGGTGAATATTTGTTCTTGTCACACTGTGGTTATGATTGCTTTCAACTTTCCCTGAATTCGGTAAACATTGAGCATTTACTACGCTCAGTAAACATTCAGCACCTACTATGACGTTGTACTAGGATAAAGAGATAGTTGGTTTCTTTATCCAAAGAACTCTTTAATTTCTTTCAGTTCTTTTGATTGACATCTAAGAGAAAGTATCTGTTAGTTTCTAAAGGTCTTTGTGCCTCTCTAATAGCCCCTGTCAAACCCTCTTTTAACAAGGAGACTTTTCTCCTGGCTCTGAGATGTCTGCCAAGAAGCAGTAGCCCCATGAGCAGCAGGAGGAACAGATAGAGAGCAGCGGATGCTGAGGCTGCACTGTCACCAGGAAACAGGAGGAAGCCCACAGTGAAAGCAGAGTCCGAGAACTAGAAAGACCTGTACACTCATTTCATTTTCAAAGACAGCTCTGGCATAATGGAATGACTAGTGAATTGAGAGTTAGAGAACCTGAGTTTGTTTCCCAGCTTTGCCGATAACCAGTGATGTGACCTTGACCAAGTTACGTGGCTTTTGGAAGTGCTGGTGTCTTCATCTGTAGTATGAGGATACTGAGATTAAGTTTGGTAACGCTGTAGTTTTTGGCCCCTGGACTCTTTAGGAAGGTTGAAGACAATATTCTCATATTGGAATTAGGTGATGGGATGAGCAGGTCTCTAAGGTTCATTGTCAACACTGAGATTCTTGATTTCCTTGACTAATGCTTCCAAGTTTAAGTTCTCCCTCTACCAGGCTGTTCTGGGGTAATGTGTGCTGTGGTATGGATGGTGGCGATGAGTGCAGGCTCTGAAGGTAGGTGTGTCTTGGTCCCAACCCCATCACCAGGCAAAAAGTTTCTATATAACTTCTCTGGGCATTGGCATCCTTATCTATAAACTAACTTAAATATTTTAGTACTTATCAGAGAGAGCTGCTGTGACTATTAAATGATATACTGCACGTAAAGGACCTAGCCTAAAGCTCAGTATACAATAGGTATTCAGTAAAAGCTATTCTTAAATATTATTGAGCATCTACTATGCTCCAGTCTTTCTGCTAAGTTTGGAGACGGGCTAAACTGTAAGTGATCATTATGATCCTACTCTAACCCTCTCATTTTACAGCTCTGAAGACTAAGGCCTAAAATAGTGAGAGATTGTGTTCAAGCCTACTTCAGTGGGACCTCCCTAACACCCTTACCTAGGACTCCTCTGATCTGAAGACAGTTGGAGTCAGTGTTTAGTCTGCTCATTCATTTCCTTGCCAATCTCTCCTCTAAGTTCTCTTCTTCCCACTTAACACATATTAATTGAACATCTACTGTATTTCTGGCTCCAGTTAGATGTAGAGCAGTGGTTCTCCACTTTTGACCCCAGGGAACTTTCACCAATGTATTGAGCATTTTTGATGCCACAACTGAGGCATGCTAATGGCGTCGAATGGGTAGAGGCCAGGGCTGCTGCCAAACATCCTACAATAGACAAGGCACTCCTCAACAACAGGGAATTATCTGACTGAAAATGCCAACAGTGCTGAGGTTGAGAAAGCCTGATGTAGATTATATAGACTAAGGAGCCCGCGTTCTCCTGCAAGGGGTGCCTACTCTGAGGAGGGTGGGGTGGGGTGGAGGTTACTCTTGAGATACTGGGTGAATACTCCCAGAACAGCAGTGCCCACTCTGAGCTCTGTCTGAAGTACTGGGTCCCAACTGTTTTCCTTCTGAGAGTACTTATTGAGAACCACGTAGACAGAGTAATAAATAAAATGGGGGGCACAGAGCCAAGGGGCGATGGATTATATTTACCTTCCTTGGGGAGCCTAAAGTAGGAAGAAAACTTCTGGTTGCTCAGGGTCTCTCAGCAAAGCCCTTCCTTTCCTCTCCAGGCAGTACCCCACTTGAACAAAATTGAATCAAACCGCAGGCATGTGCATTTCTTCATTTTAAAAACAAAGCCTTTCCCCCACTGTTATAATAATAAAGAATGTTCATTTTAAGAAATTTGGAAAAATATATAAATGAAAAAGAATAAATATCTCCTGTTAACATTTTGGCTTTTTAAAAATATTCTTGGATTTTTTACTTTATGTAGTTGTGATCATACCAAATGAACAAACATGCAAACTGCTTTTAGTTGGGCACTTTTTCATTGTTATGTGCGTTACTGCTATGGGCACTTCGTATATAAAACTCTTCTTATATTTAGGATGCTTCTTTTGGATGAATCCTCAGAAGCAAAATTAATTATTTAAGAGTAGAAACAATTTAAAGGCTTTTGATGTATATTGGAAATTGTTTTTCAAAGAGATTATTCTAATTATGTTCTCCCTGACAGTGTATGAAATTGCCCTCAAAAGTTAATCTTAGGGTGCATGGGTAGTTCAGTGTTAGAATACCCACCTTCCCTGTGGGAGACCTGGTTCAATTCCTGGACCATGTACTCCCCCCAACCAAAAAAAAAGTTAATCTTAAAGTTTGGGTATTGTGATTATAAGCTATTCAAAGGCAGGGATCAAGTCAAATATATTTTGGAATACAGGGATATACATGGGAAGAGAAGATAGAAAAACTTAAATTCTTGTTGACAACTTTATATATATATATATATATATTTTTTTTTTTTTTTAAATTTATCTATTTTTCTTTCTTTCAGTTTTTTTGTTTTGTCTTTTGTTGTTTTTTTTCAATCTACTACTGGATTCAGTGCACATTTGTTATAGAAGATTTAAATATTTCAGTTTTGCAATGTTGAAAACGTCTTCTTCTGTATTCACAGTGTGAAGTACTGTATTTTGAACTGAGTCTTTCTGTGACGGTGGCATTTCATAAATGCACTCAATGGTTTCAGTGTTCCACTGTACCATCACCCTGACTTTGTGTGGTTATTTACTCTTGTATGGAGAAATGTGGATGAGACTTTCATGTCTATTTCCTTTCTTTTCTTTCCTTTCTTTTTAAATTTAAAAACAGTGCAGCAAACAACCATCCCTCCAGGAGTGAAATGCAGAATTTGCTTTTCCTGTTACAAGTTGAAACACATAAATGTTATAGCAAAGAAAAAGTATAGAGTTCTCATTTTATAGTAGACTCTCTCTGCCTGCAGTATCAAAGAAGGTTCTTCCTTGAAGTAAGTACAGGAATATGTTTTCACAACTTAGCAATAAACTGACTTTCTTTAAAGTGAGCTTTTATTTTTCCCTACTGCTTCAATTATAAAATTGGAGATATAGTCTCATAAAAAGGGAAAATCAATGGTAGGCTGGGCTGAAAACACTTGACAAAGGAATAATTTATGACTAGATCAACAAAAGCTGTAGTCCATTTACAGGGGAAGAAATGTAAACTACTAATAATATAGAAAAAGTTAAACTTCATTAATAAAAAAATGCAAATGGAAATGAGATACCATTGCCACTTATCAAATTGGCAAAATTAGAATAAAGATATTCTTTAGTATTGTTAAGGATATAGTGAAAAACATGTGCAGACCTTGCTGTTTGGAATGTAAAGAGGTGTAAGCATTATAGAAATCAATTTAGCAGTATGCTTTAAGAACTTAAAAAGAGTTCACGTCCTTTTTGACTTGATAGTTTCCCTTTTATAAATCTATTCTAAAGTATTCAGAAATGTGTACTAATATGTATGTCCAAAGATGTTTATTTCATTGTTACTTATAGTAACAAAATATTTAAAAGAATCTAAATCTCTAGCAATTGCAAATTGGTTAACTACATTCTGGGGTAGATACCTTGCTTTTCCAAGTATGTTTCAAAGACCAGCAACATCGCCCCACCTTAGCTCCATGAATAAGAACCTGCATTTTAATAAGATCCCCGGGTTCTCCCTACTATGTACAGTGAAATTTGAAACAACTGTTCTGGGAGAGCAGTCCCTATCTGAGGCTCACCAGAACCACCTATTCATCATAGATATTTTTAAAACCAAGAAAAGCTCCTCACTGGGGTTGGATAATCTAAAGTTTTAGAAACTCACGGGTGATTCTGATTTACAGCCAAGCTTGAGAACATTGTTTATAGAAGGTGATGCTACCATTAAATTCGCCAACCTCTCAGTCTCGCGCCTTCTAGGGCACACGTTCATTTACTGAACTATCTTATGCCTCACACTGAAACTTCATACAAAAAACCTGCATAGCATTTGCAATAGAGGGATCACTGAGGCCACTTTCTGATCACCTCCGAGAGCTAGGATATCACTGCTGCTTCTGAGAACAGCACTGGGCACACATAGCTCAACGGTATTGTTGAAGGAATGAGAAGGTGGGAAATGGTTCCTATGGCTTGCACGTCTGCACTCTAGCATTCTGTTTCCATGCTGTTGTTGAATAAGGAGTCTTTTTTTTTTAGGTTTTACAAATCTGGGTTTTCTGATTTAGTTATTTGTTTTAGATGGTTTTTGACTATATCAGGTAAGACCCTGGGAGGAAATAAATGGCACACTCAAACTAGGAGCTTGAGCAATTTAATAAAGGAACTAATTACAAAGGTGTAAGCAGAGTTAAAGGAAACCAATCAGGGATAGCACTGTACCTTAGCTGGGCATGGTTTCTACCCCTTGGTCTAAGCGGCAAGAGAAAGAGCAGTGATGGGAGATGGGGACAGCAGCTCAGTGCACAGCACTGCCTGATGGGATCTGAAGCTTTGGTAGAGGGACCTTGCCAGCTTCTGTAGCCTGGCACCTCTCTTTCTCTCTCTGCCATCTGCCAGTATTTTCTATGGGACCCAAACCAACTGGGAGCCAGAGGGCAACTGGTGTAGCCCTTATAGGTCAGCTTCCCAGGGTGCCGAGGAGGGCGGGTAGGGAGGAGAGTGCATCTGGGGGGACAATGTAGATACTCAGTGAGAATAATGTGCAAGCACCTTCTTCCCTCAACCCCATTGGCCAAGGCTATGAATCAAGTGCCTGGAAGCATCTTTGTTTTGTTTTAGAATCAAAACACAGAACTGGGAGAAGAGAACAAACCTAGGTTTTGTGTGTGTGTGTGTGTGTGTGTGTGTGTGTGTGTGTGAGATTTGCTTGTCCAAGTGTTATAAGGTTTTAAGTGGACAATGTTAAAAGACAAAAGTTAGAAACCATTTTGCATGAGGAATTCCACCTATGGATGCTTTGCTTGCCAATGAATCTGCTCTGCTGAAATCTGTTGGTTATCTCTGTGGTCTTTTGTGCCCCATCCTCTGGGCTCACACAAGCAACAGGCACCGAGAATGCAGAGTAGCACCTTCCTCCTCCAGTGGCAGTAGGTGACACAGATCCTTGAACCTGCATTGCCTGCCCTTTGGTCATAACTCTAAAGTGTTTTGGAGGTGGACTGGTGCATTCACCTCCAAGGTCTACCTCCTCCTTTTTCAGCAACATTAGGAAGATTTCTGAGTGTGCTCAAGCTAGGAGAAGAGCAGGGGGCGTCTTTAACTGTGTAAGTTAAAGAAGCTTAAATAGAATGTTCGTTTTGTGCAGGGACTGGATCCTCCCAGGGCAGCAGGAAGTACCTGGGGATAACAAGGGTCCTTTAGGGATCACAGTGTGACAGAATAACTCTTTCAAGCAAGTGGGAGGGCATCACCATGGCTAATATAGTTTGGGATCCTGACCCAGCATCTGAGTGTTTCGGGTGACCAGCTTCATTCCAGGGCTGTGTATCGCAGTTTGGAATATGGATAAATAAGCTACAAGAAAGATTCTAATGGAGTGATAATTGAACTCTGCCTTACAGGCATGTGGGAAGTAGTCCATTGGCATGGAAGCGAAAGTGTTGAAATAAATAGCAGAATGGAGGCTATTTTTATGCATTTTATTTCCAGTGCATCTTACACTTTAGATGACAAACGCCCTCTGTGAACTTGTGTGAGTGGAACCAAAACTGTTTAATGAATAAGTGACTTTTAGTGCTTTATTTTCATCTAGAGCTTCATTTGAAACAGATCATCATTAGCTTTATGGTTTTAATTGTGTTGAAATTCCTCATTGTAACCTATTGCTTTATTGCATTAGTCCATTAACCTGGGTGCCATGGAGCATAGTTTTAGAGCCTGTATTTATGTCTGGACTAATTGCATGGATGCTTCCAGTATAAACTGAGGTATTTTTCAGATCATCACAGGAAAAAATAATCTGAACCCCTTTCCAAACCTCAGGAGTTGGGATAATAAGAACCAAAAAAAAAAAAAAAAAAAAAATCTTGCTCATTGTTCTGAAATTTTCTCGCTTTGAAATACCTACCACCCTATCAACAAAGAATTGCAAAAAAATAGTATTTTCACAGCCTGTGTTGCTTCCATGTGTTTTTTATTTGGAAATACTGTGGGAAACATTGGACTGCATGCTCCTCAATCAAAACCAGGTGGTCAAAGGTTGGAAACTGGGGGACCATGAGGAACTCTATCCATGCCTTGCTTATAAGAGCAAATGGAGATAGAGCATCCAGGCCACTGTCTGAGACTTTGGACAATAAGACAAACCAAGAGTGACCAAGTCCCAGGTCCCTGTGTAGACCTTGAACTTATCAATAGCCCAAAAGGTGGCACAAGCTGTTAATGCCCAATTGCCCTAAAGCATTTCTTCCAAGAGTCGGGAAGTGACTAATGGTGACTCCAGTATGTTTAGATCACACAGAGTGTTTTTCACTTCTCCTGGAGAAAAGAGCCTGGAAGTTAGAATTGGGCCCTTTGTTACCTCATAAAACTTGGCTGACCTCACAGATGCTCAACAGCAGGAGTGTTTATAACGCCCATCAACTAGGCTTTCCGTTGCACCTGTTGGGGGAGCAGCTGCAGAAAGCAGGTGTATCTGGGACTAAGAGGATGGTGACTGTAGAGAATGCTAAGGCTGCCAGATGTATTCCACATAAAGGCTGGACCAACAGCTGGGTGGACAGGAAAGCGGTGGATTTCATAATGATCTGAAAGTTTGACTATTAATTTCTTCTTGCTGTGTGAATGTGGTGTATACATCAGAACAACTGAACGGAATGTGCTGATGGAAGCATGAGAGTCACTTTTCCCAATTTTGTTCATTGGTCCACACATTGTTCAATACATTTCCATGTCCATTAAAAACAAATTTCCCAGGCAGGAAGCTAAAATTCCAGGCTGTCCAGTGTGATCATGAATTCCTTGCAAAATAAAGAAGACAGTTGTCAATTTAAATAAATGAAGTGAATCAGGCGGTCTCTGGAACCTGCCCTTGTATTTGGGCTAATTACATAGATGGATTCAGTGTAAGATGGGCTACTTGGACCACGATCAGTTGTGCTGTGCTGTGGACAAACAGTGGTCAGTTTGGGCCACTCCGTTGGGTTCTCACGTGCTGCCTAAACCAGAGTCCAGACACAGCAATGCCTTCTGAGGGGGATGGAGCTCAGGGGGGCTTTGGGCACAGCTTTCCTGGATTCTGGGTATTGCCCATTGAGTATATAGAAAGCTTGAGGAGAAATTTCCTGTGACCAGCTCTGGAATACTAAATGTGCTATGGCCCTTTTCACTTGGCAGTCTGAATATATGGGGCACCACTCTAAAGAGATGGAGGTGAGGATACTCTTTAACTTGGAAATGACACATCTTTGGACAGTTTTGAACAGCACTTAAACTTGGCATTGGCTAAAGGAGATTCGCAATGGCAAAGCTTCAGTATCAGAGTGGAGGGTTTCAGGGGTTTTTTGGACCTGTCTTTAGAATGACACATTTTCCATATTCTTTTAGGACATTGGCTCTTACCTGAGAGCCCCTTGAAGCTGTAGGCAGTGTTGTGTACATGTGCATTCTTTCTCTGGGTGGAAGTTTTATATGTAATTTTCTTCAGATTCTTAATGCTCCCAAAAGTTTAAGACCTAAGGAGAGTGTGTTTTTTAGGTGAACTTCTGTCTCAAACAGCACCTTATTTCTATTAAGGTAATGTCATGTTTTCATGGCAAGAAATAATATAACAGTAGCAGGAATCAGTTAATATTTATGGAATTTTTCGTGTTCTGTACTATGCTGAGCACTCTACACATCTTAGCTCATTTAATGAAATGTCTGCAATTGTCAAAAATAAAACACAATATTGGTCTATGTTGAACTGTTTTTATGCTATGAAGGGATTCCTCCCTTTACATGGTATTGAAGATCCTTCCCACTCTGGTCTTGAATGCCAGCCTTTTTCAATATTTGTTTACCCGATGTATTAATTTTCTGTGCTGTGTAACAAATTATCACAAACTTATTGGCTTAAAAAGGCACCCATGTATTATCTCACAGTTCCTATGGGTCAAGATTCCTCATGAGTTTTAGCTCGTTCCTCTGTTCAGTGTCTAGGCAGATTGCAATCCAGGTGTTGGGTTGCAATCTGGGGCTGTGGTCTCATCTGTAGCTTGACTGGGGGAAAAATTGCTTCAGTATTCCCTCTGGCTGTTGGCAGAATTCATCTCCCCCTTTCTTGCTGGCTTCTGGCTGGGGGCTGTTCTCAGCTCCTAGGGGCCACCTGCAATTCCTTACTATATGGTGCTCTCATAACATGGCAGCTTGGTTCTTCAAAGACAGCCAAGGAGACCTATCTCCCTGGTCTGCTAAGATGAAGTCTTATAACATAACTTGATGATGGGAGTGACATCTCATGACTTATAACATATTGGTTAAAACCATGTCGTAGGTTCTACTCAAACTCAAGAAGAGATTATACAAGGGAGTGACTCATTGTGGGGAGGGAGTCACCTTTGGCTTTTGTCTTCTACACCCAACAACTATTGATTCAGTGCTCATTCTGTGCTGCCACAATTTTAGCTAGGGTGCATGGAGCATCATTTTCCATTTTACCTTTTTACTTCCAGTGTACAGGAGCATTATCTGTTCCCTAGATGAGCTGCACATGCTCATGCTGCTGGAGCTTTGCTTATAGCTGTGCTCCCAGCTTGGAATGCCCTCCCTGTGTCCTCTCCATCTATTGCAATCTTTGACAGACTAAAATTCTCAGCTGAACTAGTATAGGGTTCTGTAAACCTTCTCTGCTCCCTCCTCAAGGGTAGTATGGGAGCACTTTTTGGGTACCTCTTCTATAGCAAACATTTGACTGAAAGATTAGAGCTATTGAACAACCCGAGTTGTTCAGCAACAGCAACAGCAACACCACCACCACCACCACAACCAACACCACCACCACCAACAAGACAGTGTTGTTCCTTTGTGAATTTTTTTTTCAAGTTTTAAAATTTAAAATTTATCTTTTTCCTTCATGAGATTTTATGCCCCACTTGCTCTGTATTTCCTTCCTGCCATTTGATGCCTAAAGCAGAACTTATGCTGAACAATCACTCTTGGTCCTGCTGAGAAAGCATCCAGACTGGGAGGCAGGTTGCTTTCCAGCCATTGAGAGGGGGCTTCTGGTGGGTCCTATTATGCCAGCAGCAGTTTAGGTGTTTTTTTCAGATGTGAAATTGTGTTCTATTCTCCCTAATTACTGACTGGATGTTAGAAATGGTTTTGGCCTCAATTTCTTTAGCTCAGTGTAAGATAATAAACAGCTTCATCATACAACCAATTTAAATAACTACTGTCCATTTTTGCAAATGCTGTTAGCATGACATCAATAAAATAAAATCCAAATGGTGTTTTCTGACCTGAGGTTGTAGGTCTGCCTTCTTACCCTGTGGCCAATTACCTCCTAGAGCAAGATTAAAAATATTAAAGAGAAGAAGAAAGGAAAATTCAGTAAAGCAAGAAATATTCCTGACATTTGGACTCTGCAAAGGCAAAGGGTCTAGCATTGATTTCTAACATTTAATATGACAGTAAGGTGAGCCAGATATTGCAGAGCTGGAAAAGAAAAAAATCCACATCAGCAGAATGGCCCTTTATGGATAATGTGGGTGTGATATAGTTATTGCCCATTGCAAGAAGGGTCGCTGGCTGTCTTTGCAATTGCTTTGTTTCTCCCCTCCCCCAAGTCCCTTTATGAAATTCTCATGGACAAGAGAAACACTAACATCAAGTCAGTCATTTCTACAAGACAGCATCAGGCAGTCTTAGAATGTGCTATTCTTTAAAGTACTTGAACGAAGTGGCCACAGAGTCATTCTCCAAGAGAACCAGAGAGAGGTCATCCTAAAATGAGCATGGTCACTTGTCCACACAAGAGGGTGTCTAGGTATGGTGAATGCGTGGTGGCCTCCTGCTGTCATTTAGGAAGTTCTCAGAGTAAGTGAGGACTGCAGAGAAGTTCCAAGCTGGGTCTGAGTAAATCATTTGTTCAAATATTAAGAGAGTGACAGTTTGGAAAACCAAAGGAAAATATAACTATTTTAGATTCCCAGCTGCTAAAACAAATACCATATGATGGGTTGGCTTAACAACAGGAATTTATTGGCTCATGGTTTCAGAGGTTAGAAGACTTGCTTCCTTCAGGGGTCAGTATCTTCTGGCTGGCTGGCAGTCTTTGGGGTTCCTTGGCTTTTTCCATTGCATGGCAGTATACGAAGTAGCATCTTCTCCTTTCTCTGGTCTCCATTGACTTCTGGCTGCTTGCTGTGCCTAACAGCTTCTTTCTCTGTAACCTTCTCTCTAAGACTTCTGGTAATAGGATTAAGATCCATCCTAATTCAGTTGGGCCACACTTTAACTGAAGTAACCTTAATCAAAGGTTTATATTTACAATGGGTTCACACCCACAGATTGGGTTAAGATTAAGAACATGTTTTCTGGGATTCGTAGCTCCTACCCACCGTTGTATCCTAGGAAGTAAAGGATGGCTCAGGGTCACAGAACAGATGGGGATGGAGAGTTCCTCAATACTTCCTGCTTGCACTTCCCTGGGATACAGAAACTTTAAAGCCCTTAGGCTCATCCAGAGATAAAAGTAACCAAGTACTAGATAGGTGTTGGGTAGAAATAGCCTGAATTTGAAGTAAAGAATTACCATGAGCTTTTTTCCCCAGTTTTTTAAAATGCAATTTTATTGAGATTTATCTTCATATATCATATAATCATCTAAATTGTACAATCAGTGGTTCACAGTATCATGTATTCATCACCACAATTGATTTTTGAACATTTTCATTACTCCAAATAAATAAATAAAAAGAATAAAAGTAAAAATAAAAGGAAAAAGAACACCCAAACCATCCCATATCTCCCTGCAACCATTATTTATTTATTTTTGTCTTTTTTTTTTACTCATCTGTCCAGACACTGGATAAAGGAAATAATAGTCATAAGGTTTTCACAATTACAAAGTCACACCTTAAAAGTTCTGCATTTATTTGGTCATCTTCAAGAATCAAGGTTATTGGATTACAGTTCTACAGTTTCAGATATTTCCCTCTAGCTATTTCAATACACCAAAAATGGAAAAGGGATATTTATATACACAGAAGAATAACCTCCAGAATGACGTCTTGACTCTATTTGAAAGATTGCAATCACTGAAACTTTATTTTGTTTCATTTCTCTTCCCACTTTCGGTCAAGAAGGCTTTCTTAATCCCACAATACCAGGGCCAGGTTCATCCCCTGGAGTCATGTCCCATTTTGCCAGGGAGATTTACACCCCTGGGAGTCATGACCTACATCGTCACCATGAGTTTTAACAGTTAATTCTCATTTAAAGGACTTTTTGGACTCTGTGTGTGTGTTTTCATTAGAAATGACTGTGAACACCCAGTACATTTGGGAGGGTCTTAGGTTTTGAATAGACTGAGGCAGAGTCCTGCATTTTGATTCCTCAATCAACTGCAAACAATTATAGAATAACCAACGCACCGAACGTGCTGATTGGGCCCCCTTTCCCAAAAGGACCCCTACTCTCTCCACCTATTCTGTCCCTGAATGAAAGCTCATCCGATCTCCACTTGTAGAGTGTCAGCTTTCATAACTGGCAGACAACAGCAAGAATGTCCCCACCATCCCCATTTAGGGCCTGCAATGGGGATACTAATACATTAGGAGATTTAATGATGTAATAGATATAAAGTATTTTTAAACATTATTTTTGTTGCTATTGGTGATGGGTCAATTCTGTACCCAGGTCTGACCTTGACCTGTGTCTTTCACACCTTCTCACTTGCCTTCTTATAGAGAAAGGCTTGCTTTTTTCCTAGTATAATAGTTAGTGATGGAATATTTTTGTTTTATTTTTCTTTTAATATAGTTTTCACAATAGAAATAACTTTTTCTTTGCAGTAAACTGGGATGTTGAAATGTCTTGGCCTAAAAGTTTGAAGCCTGTTAATGAGAAGAAAATATTATCCTGGTAATCCTAGGGCAGTAGTTCTCAACCAGGACTGGTTTTGCCACCCCCCACCCCATGACATTTGGCAATGTCTGGAGACAGTTTTGATTGTCATTACTGGGGAGTGAGTCCTATTGGCAGCAGGTAGATGGAGCTTGGAATGCTGCTAAACACCCTACCTGCACAGGATAGCCCCTGTATTAATTTCTTGCCGCTGCCATAACAAATTTCCACAAATTACATGGTTTAGAACAGCACAAACTTCTTATGGTATGGATTTGTAGGCTGGACGTTTCACATCATTCTCACAGGGCTAAAATCAAGGCATCAGCTGAGTTGTGTTCCTTTCTAGAGGCCCTAGGGGAGAATCTGTTCCCTTGACTTTCCAAGCTTCTAGAGACTGCCCACATTCCTGTTTCGTGGCCCTCTATATTTAAAGCCAGCAATGGCAGATCAAGTCCCTATCACACTTTGAATCTCTCCTGCCTCTTCTTCATTTATTGCACCAACCCTTTGGTGTCCCTTTCAACTTTTAAGGGCCCATGTGATTATATCGGGCCCACTCTTATAATTCAGGTTCATCTGTCTCTCTATTTTAAAGTTAGCTGATGAGCAACCTTAAGTTCCTTTTGCCATGTAATATATGTACTCACAGGTTCCACAGATCAGGATGTGGACATTTTGTAGGGCCGTTATTCTGTATTCCATGGTCCTCTACAACAACAAATTACCCAGCCCCAAGTAACAGTACTGCTGAGATTGAGAAACCTTGTCCTAGAGAATGTTTCTACTCTTGGAAGGCTGGTGTTCCATTCAATGTGGATAAAAGAAAAGGATGAGCTACCTTTAAACTGCCTAATTTGAAGTGTTAACATCACAGCACATTTAATAATTTGGACAATTTGCATTAAGAGCCACTGCTGGGTAAGATTACTCGTCTACTGCTGTCCGAGATATAATAACTTGGTCCACCTGGCAAGGAAGTGAAAAGTCTCCTATTAAATAAATGAAGCAGCAGCTTCTGGTAACAAACATATGAAAGAGAATATTCATCTTTTCTTCAATGGGAATAACACATGACAAAAGTGAGTCTTTCTTCACATTGTTTGTTTATAGAAAATTCATTTCCACTGAGGCCTTATGTTAAATTTGCTCTCTGATGTTAGCATTTCCAGGATGCACAAGGCCACTGGAGTATGTTCTTATGATCTTACCATTTATTTACCTTGATATGAAACTCCAATTACTGTCAGAGATGCTTCTTGTTAAATATGGCAAGATCTCCAGCTTCTGAGAGTGTGAATATGTATTTGGTTCTCTGGGGCCAGGCTCAGATGGAAGTTAAGAAATAAGAGTTCTGGGGAAGTGGGTGCAAATTAATTAAATATCTAAAGACAGCAGTGGAGAAAGTTTGGGCTTTAGAGAAAAGGCTGGAATTTAGGGAAAGGGGATTGTATAGCAAGAGACTTCAAGCTTCATTTTTCTTCCATTGATTCCTGCTTTCTTGGCCTTGCTTGGTGTGTGTGTGTGTGTGTGTGTATGTGTGTGTGTGTGTGTGTGTGTGTGCTTGTGCCTGCCTATGTTCATTGTGGGCATCACTGTGCTTTTGTGCTGCTTTCTAGTACCTTTCAACACCTAAAGCAACTCTTTTGTATAATCTGAAATCAGGAATTGGAGTACAATATGTAACTTCCAACCACACTGGGGAAGACTGTTTTCCAGATAAAATGTTAGAATTTTCCTGATGTATTCAGACTGTCATATTTAGCTACTGGCTTTTTTTTTTTGGGGTAATCCAACTCTATTTTATTCACAGGCTATTCTAAAAATACAATCAAAGGACACCTACTGGCTACAAGTGACTTTGCTCATGTCTAATAGGGCTGTGAGGAATGGTTTGAATTTAGTGCAGATGGGGGAAAATATGTGCTGTCATCAAGAGCCCATCACACTTTCAACCTATAAAACATCTTGACTGGAGTCTGGCCAGAGCAAGTAGGAGGTGGGAGCTTCAGCAAGAATGAATGTATTGGGTCAGGTAAAGTAAGAACTGAAGCAGACCTCAGGTAGACTGTAAATTGAACAGAATAGGATATTATTATTTTTGGCCCACAAGGAGAAAAATGCTTTTCCCATTTTTGAGTTGCATTCAGTCTTGAACTCTCTCTATATAGTTTTAATTTCTGGGAACCACAGAGGCCTGATTTTGGGAAGTAATGATGCCCTATGTTTCTGCATGTGAGCAATAAATGATTGCATTTTTGTTGCCGTGCTGGGGAATTTTCAGGGGAAACATTTCCATTCCTTTGTAGAAATCTGTTCAGTGTCCGGGCATAGGAGCATGATGCTTTCTTAGGTACAAAGCATATGCCTGCAACAGCTCAGCTATACTTTATAACCCCAGAGCATATAAACAATTTGATTTGGAGACAATTTGATTTAAGTTCCTCCTTTGTATCCCATCTTAACTGCTGTGGAAGTTGTTTTGTCATTCTTCTCTGGGATGGAGAGGATGAAAGCAAAGCTTTTTACTTATAAGAATTAGTATGTGTTCAGCCTTATCTGAAGAAACTACCTTCTGCATGATAGCAGTTAGCACAGAGGGATTGCAATATGTCAAAATCTCAAAGTCATTGCAAGACTCAAATGCAAAGTGGTGGGGAAGACTTCAAAAACCAGAGAAACCAAAATGCGGCAGAGTGCGATAGTTTTGACCTAAAGTGAGCAACAGGATCTCCTGGAGGGTTTCTTACAATACAGGTGGTTTGGCCCCACCTTTAGAGTTTCTGATGCAGTAGTGAGTCCTGAGAATTTACATCTCTAGCAAGTTCCCAGGGGATGCTGTTGCTACTGGCCCTGGACCACCCTTTGAGAACCAGTGTCAGAGCAATTAGGAGTGCACCTTCTGACTTTGACTTTGGGCTCATCTGTTTCCAGTTGTTCGACCTTGGGCAAATTCTCTAAACCCATGCTACTCTAAGTGTGGTCCTTAGGCCAGTGCCAGAGAGTTGCTTAGAGTTTTGGGTCTTGGCCCTGTGTGGACCTACTGAATCAGAATCAGCTTTTTAACGAGATGCTCAGGCCATTTGTTTGCACATTAAAGTTTGAGAAGCAACGACAATCTTTCAGCTCCTTATTTTCTCTATGCATAAAATGGAAATAGCACTTATTTCCTGGGAGTCTGTGAAGTGAAATGTATGTCAAGGGCTTAGCACTAATACCTGGTACAAGGTGTATCCTCAGTAAATGTTATCACCTGGCTGATTTGGGATGGAAAAGCAAGCAGGTTTATTCCTTAGAGCAACTTCTTTGTTAAAGACCAGAAACTGAATGTTTTTACTTTATTTTCATTTTCTTGCTTCTGTGGGCTTCTTGTGTCCATGGAAGTACAAACTTTAAGTGACTGGCGGGTTTGAGGGAAAGGAGTTTCTTATTTACAATTCCCTTCATATATCTTTAATGATCATAAGGAGGTGTTGGGAAAATTCTGAAAGTAAAGTTAGTATTAAACTGAACAACATGTATATCTAGCACTTTTTAAAGGGCTATGTGAGAAGATCTTAAAGTAAGTCAGACTTCAGTAGATTCGGGACACTAAAAACCATTGGAAATTGACACTAGACTTTTTGCCATTCCATCCACTTGTTTTAAGAATTTTATTAAATTACTTTGCCCTAGCAACACCCAGAAAGGGTTGGTGCACCTTAAGAAGGCTTCTTCAAAATTAAACATTTCAGTATTCCCTTGGGAGACTCAGGGCTCTTGCTTTGACTTTTGAGGACCTGTTTCAGCTCAGGTATGACATCAGAATTCTGAATTTACTCCTGGGATCTGGCTCTCGGTAGCAGAAGCCCTAAGTAGCTCGCAGTCACAAAGCACCACCTTGATTGTGCAATTAGAGAGCTTGGTTTCCGGTCTGGGACCTCGTTTTGTACCTGGGACACATCCCTCATACACACTGAATCCTAGTTTCCTCAGCTTTAAATGGGAATTCCTATGTTATTTCCTGCCTATATCCCAAGATTGTAGTGGAAAACAAATAAAATATATAGAAATGCCTTGAAAAAAGACAGTATTGCTTTATTATTGCCCGTTGGGTGGTCACCTGAAATGCAAGTGTTGAGCTGGCTTTAGAGAACCTCTGGGTGTGTTGGTGTCAGGGGTCTGCCCACCCCCCACAACTCAGGTTGGTGATGTTTTATTAAGAGTAGTTGTAAAGACGTGGGCCCATAAAGGCAGGATGGAACCCTAATTCTATTTTTTTGAGGTCTGGTTACTGGCAGCCTCCTTTCCATGTCCAGAGGGTGGGACACTTTTTGGGATCAGCCTGGGGTAATGCCAGTTAGAGTCAACCTTGAGGTGTGTGGAAGCTGACTTCTTCACTGGATTAGAAACAGACTTTGTCCTCATTTGCCCTTTGGTGGATTGTCTCCCTGCCAGTTGCCAAGCCCTGGCTGCATCCCGGAGTGCCATGGAAGGTTGTCCCAGAGGGAGGGGCTGTAAAGGATAAAAGAAAATACAGGACTTGATTTTAAGAAATCTATGTGCAGAGTCTCAGTTAAGAACATCTCTTTCCATCCAGTCTCCACTGCAGTCCTTAAAGGATGCAAGGGACCATCTTTTCTAGAAACTCTTAGATGCCTGTTTAGATAAATATGTAAACAAACAATCAGATTACATTTGACAGAAAATCCTCCTACTATGCTTTTCCCCTTAGGGAGAAGGTCAAGTTGTTTACAGTAAAGAATACTTGGTCTTTCTCTACCACATCCTCTCCACATTTTCCTCCTGGCTCCTATGTGAGTGGATTTCCTCCCTAGTCCACTTTCTCAGAAGGAAGCCAGATTTTCTTCTTTTTTGCATCCTCTCCTTGCCTGACCCTCCCTTGTCCCATCACTGATTTAGATTCCCTGGAATTGACTCAGGCCTTTTGGTTGGGATACAGGCCATGCACTGGCTCACTTAGCCACACCAACTTCCTACATTATCAATGCTGGAAAACAAAAAGCTGCTCAAAAAACCTCCCTTGAAGCTTGATTTCTGGGTATTATACTAGTTCTACCAATCTGAAGCCTGTGTGTGAGGGTGGGTTGCAGAGCTGAGTGGAATGAGAGAGGCCTGAGCCCTCTACTTAGCTGGTTTAGATCAAGGCCAGAGGCTGCTGTGTTCCATGCTCACCAGCTTCTTGCTGCAATGGTTATGGCTTCACACGGTGGGTCACTGGAAATTATTCCTGGAAGTTCTGCAGTGGTGTTTTAAGCCACCTATGTGATAGTAAATCATTTTATGCTGAAACTAGCAAGGGAGGGTCCTGTTGGCTGCAGCTGAATCCTGATACATTGCCCAGGCACTTTCCATTCTGCATGCTATAATTCACCAGCTTTCATACCTGTGTCCTTGGCCAGCCTGAGAATTTAACCATTAGAGTCACCACAGGCTCCATCCCCGTCTGGAAGGGATTTTTCCTTCCTTTTACTCCTAGGCGTGATCTGTGCCATGAACTCTTCTGCTATCATGGCCAATCAAGGCATGAACTGCAGCTTGAGCAATTGAAGAAACACAGCTAAACTAAGATTTCTTAGACTTGGGAATGGAGAAGGATGATTTACACATGAGTTTACATAGCTTCATGTCTTGACCTTCTGATATTTCAAATGCATTGGTCCATTAGAGACTGATTAGAAATTCTCCACAACTTGTCTTAGAAGGTATCCCAGCCTTTTAAGACACCTGGAATTTTTGATTAATTCATTTGCCAGGTTAAAAAAATGCTTTAAGTTAATGAGAAGGGGACTTTCAAAAATGTATACTGTTTTTTATACAATTTTCTGGGTGTTATCAAATGGTATCTTTTAGAAGTCAGGGATTTCAGGGGACATCCAGAGTTACACTGGAGTTCTCAGGTGGGTTTTGTGCAAAGGCTATTTGCATTTCCTAAGTCCATTTCAGAGGAAGAAGACAAACTTATTCTTCATCCCTTAAAAATATCTGGAAACCAGGGACAACTGGAAACTACTGAGCTGTCTTTCTACTTGCAATGGGGAAATGGAATCTGAGAAGCCGGTATGGCTTTCACGCTAGGAGTGTGTGATTGATGCATGAATAACCACATTGCAACCACTTCCTCTCCATTAAAAACTGGATGGATGGTACAAAACCTCTTCAAAGGGTTAATGTGTTCATCAAAGACTGTTGGTGGGAGAGGGTGCGTGGTGATATGTCTTCGTTGAGAAAGAGATTTTATACTCTCTCATATACTTAAGATTGTTCCTCTAGAAGCACAATTAATTTCTGCCTTTGACCACAATCCATTCCTGGAAACTCTATCATAAAGCAGTCACGTTTTCCCATAAGAACAATGTCATAATTGGGCATTGCATTCATGACCAAGAACTTGTCATTAAATAAACCATAGATGTGACAGAAATGTATCATAAAAGCAAAGATGTGACAGCTATAAACCTCTGTAATAATTTTAAAGAATAAAATTATGCTCTGTCCCATAAATGGGCTTGAATGTACTGTACACATTGATTATATAAGAAATCTCAATGAACTGCAAAGTCTATATAATAACATAAAAAGTACTAATCTAGCGCATCATAAATTTGGCCTAAAACTAATATTCTAGTATAATAAACATTAAACATTTAATTAATAATCATTTTCTTGCCTCCTTGAAAGTGGGAAAGATGTTTTAATATATGATTTGAATGGCCCAGATTCCTCTAAAAGAGCCAACCATATGCCTCCTTATTATCTCAGTGAACTTTAAATTAACCAGTAGAGGCATTTCAGAAAGCATCCCACTGACCTTGATGCAATATTCCACAGGAATACTTATTGCCACTAGACCACAGTTTTGTCCATTAATAAACCATTGAATGGAGGCATATGGATATTTTAGAGGGTAGAATAGGTTTGTTCTATGAAGTGATGAATGGATGGAAAGTTACATTGGAAGAGGTGGGGGCTGGGTGCTGCAAAAATATGGTTCTGAGCCTTGAGCTTGAGGCAAACTCTATTGTGTCTCTCTTTACACATTTCATATTTATCCAATGCTTTAGGAATTAATGACTTAGAACTCATGTCTACACCTTCAGTAACCCTACAGTGTTCTTTAGCATCCCTGTAAAAGAGTAAGTGTGAGAGATTTCAACAGCTCTGCCACTGTTTTCTTAACAAAGCCAATTAGAAAAAAATTAGTAAAAAAGCCTTTAACTTATTTCTCTTAACTGTTACTTTTGAGTGCTTATAGTAATACTGTGCTTTTGGGCTTATGGCTTCTAGTGCCTGGAGCCATGCCTGGCGCATGATTGATGCCCAATAAATATTTATTTAATGAGTGAATGAATTAATTGGTCAAATAAGAGCTTTTGCTACCTCTGGGCTTCCAGAGCACCTTTTACTACCTCTGGGCTTCTAGACTCAGGGATGGTTCAGAATATTCCACCCAGTAGAAAGAGAACTGGCCAGGGTCAGGCAACTTAAGAAACAATAAGATTCAAAGGGCCAGGCTAGAAATCCATCCTTTGCCTCCTCTTTGTTCACTCATTCTCCCCCGGTGAGCTCATCCACTCTGCTTCAACTCCCACCCATGACGCTGTGGTTCCTAAACTTGTCTTTGCAGCCCAGCTTCTCCCCACATCTCCACAGCCTTTTGTCTGAGTATTTACTTGATATATCTTTTGGTCCCAAAGGCACCTCAAATTCACCTTGTCCTGAACTAAATTTATTATCCTTTCTCACCCTAAACCTGAACACTTTTCTGTTTTTACTTCTTTGGTGAAAGCCTAAAACCTTCACTTACTGGGCTTTCTTGAGCAAGAGAGGGATAAGGTCTGAACGAGTTTGAATTCTTTTCCCTGTTGCTATCCTGCCGTAGTTTGCAGGTGAGTGGAATTCCGCGCCCAGGGTCTTGGAACGTAGATCTGGTTCTGTTGCTCTGGGTGCCAGAAGCAACTTCTTATGCTCCATGCACTTTAGGAATCATGCAGTTTTTGGAAAAAGCCTTTTAAATTGAGTATCACTGGTGGTTTCAAAACATGTTGAGAGTAGGCTTTTCTGGACTACTAAATGTAGCTAGTAGATGAACTAACTTTGAGAAAGGTGACTGGAGGGAGGTTTAGGAGGAAGTTAGGGTTGAGGAGCTCCCTAGGACTGAAGGGATTCCTGGGATATGACACTTTCAGTGCTAAGACCAGGTCAGTATCTGGCAAACTGGGACAGTTGGTCACCCTATGAAATGATGGTTTGCATACCGTGTAAAACTGAAGAACAAGTCAATAAAAGTTATGTATAGAAAATCTCTTGATCAACATCAAGTCATTTTGGCCAGATCAAAATGCAAGAATGACAGTCTCAACTTTGTATTAACTTGTTTATACTATGAGAATCAATGGATTTGTACTGCTGCATTGTGTAAAAATGGTTTTCATTAATAGAAGATAAAGATTTGTAAAAGTACTTACTGTTAAATCCATGAGCTATTTGCCTGTTTTCAGACAATTAATACTGACAAGTAATACAAATCCATGGCCAATTGTCTATGGGTGTTTAAATGATTATTTGGTTTCATCCATAAGAATATACTACAGAGGGGGCAGCATATATTCAGCAAATGTGTAAATTTTGGTTTGATCAAGTGCAAGAATACAAAGGGATATTTGAAAATTTAATATTCCAGAGACATATTAAAGCAAATATTCCACTCACTCCAATGGGCATTTTGAATTACTTAAAAATAGTTGGCTTTTATGGTCAATTGGCTATAGCTATGTTACTGGTAATAAAACATAAATCTTAATGCATCATCTTTTAAGACTGCCAGGGACTGTATTTTAAGGTAAAGAGAAGATGTAAGGATTTCTACAGCATGCCAATTTGCTGTAATTGTTATTAATAAATTAGCAAGGAAGGGGTAGCAAAATGATGAATTGCTGGAATTAATTAAATTGAGAATAACTCTTTGTGCTTGAGCCAATTATTTCTAAGATAGAGTGCTAAGAGGAGACAGTAGCATCCAAAGCCAAGATATCATACAAGTGGGGAATTCACTAGTGGGAAAAATTCACCATAGCTGTGGCTATTGTAGAGGAACTATAATCCTAGTTAAAGGCTAACTGAAAATTAACTTGACAATTTTCCAGAAATCTCTTTTTATATCTTAGTGGTCAAATGTGGAGACAGATTGCTTGGGTTTGCAACATTCGTAGGACCTTATGCAAATTAGTTATCCCTTTCAAGCCTTGTTTTCTCCCTCTGAAAAATTAGAATGTTAAAGCAGCTACCTCTTGAGTTGTTGTTTGGCACAATTAATATAAGCAGAGTGCCTGGAAGTATTAACTGATACCATTATTTTATATATTATTATATATTAACATACATTTAACATAACTGTATTACATTAAATATTCAAATATTATATACTACATAATAAAAACTGAAATACCGGTGTTGGGATCTGCAACAGAATGAAATGCTAATCTGGTGCTACATTAGAATAATTGGAAATTTTTTTTGTCATTTGTTTTGTCCTTACTGTGAGCCTGCCCTGGATTTGATGATTTGAAAGATTACAGTTTACCAAAAATGGGTTAAGTATTTATGTAAGAATTAAAAACACAGAAACCTGGAGAAGTGCCACTAGTTGGGAAAAAAATCTATTAGTAAATACATCCATTGTGTTCTGGTTGGTAAATCCTACTGGGAAAGTTTACTGTTTGTCAGTGTTTTTTTGAGAAACAGTTTCCTCAGACTGGGAAACTCTGTGGTGGCCTTGCATTGTGTTTGAAAGATGACAAGATCTTTGTAATTTGCACACTTTTGGTGAAACAGGAGCAGTTTTTCAAAGGGTTTAAAGACAGGAATAAATTAGACACTTCATTTTAAACCAACAACTGAGTGTAGCTAACCATGGAAGCCTGCACATGACTCAGAGTCATCAATTTACCAATAGTCTCTTCACACAGAAACACTAGTACGAGATTAAGAGTGGACTGAAATAAGTGATAAACTGAATGGTTTTCAGATAAATAAAGGAAATGCTGATGATGGAAGAGCTCGGTATGTGTTCAAGAACAGGGTGATGAACAAGTAGATTTGAGGAGGAAAGCTGATCCAGGCTGGTCAGATTATGTGTTTCAGAAACTGAAGAAGAGAAAACAGGAATGCCAGGCTTGCAGTAGGGTTTGTTGAGTGAATGAATGAATGAATGAATGAATGGTGACCAGGGTGCAGAGGGGTATTAGTTCAGGGCAACACCAGATTTAAGCTGATGCTTTTTCTTATTTGCAGCATTCGGGTGAGGAAGGGAAACTGAGTTGGGAGAGATCCCAAATCTAGGAATCTTTACCTGAAAGGCTGGACGGGGAGAGAGGGGCTGATGGGACACAGGGACCTCTGCCGCTCTGCAGGGTTTTCACAATCATCAATAATTGCAAGTTGCATTTCCTGATTGGTGGCTCCTGGGGGAGGGAAGGGAGGGGGTGTTGTTCCCTGCTGAGAAAGTTTAATGTCAAGCTAGACTGATTTGCTTTACCTCCAGGTCCTTTTTTCCTCAACTTAGGGATGGTGACTGTTTTTCTGTCAGACACAAGCTTCACTTAATGACTGTGTAGTTTATTACCCAGTAGGTCATATCCTGTATATTTTAAGAACAAACACCTCTGAGACTATGGCTTGGTGGAAGGAGATGACATGTGTCACTGCTGTTATTTTCACTACAGCCTGGTGGAAAAACTAATTACCTTTTCATCTGGGCAAATTCAGAGGTCAGTTTACCACTAGTATATCACTACATGACAGGGAACATGGGTAATTAGGTGGGATGTGTAACCTGGATATACCATGGATCTCATTACATCTTATTTAGAAAGGCTATAATTTGATTGGTGGAAAATTAAGGCATCTTCTCATGGGTCATTTTATCTTTCTACAATAATAATTCTTGGCTTGATTAAAAATTGATCCAGTGTCTCCAAGTGAATTTATTATTGCTGCAATCTATCACCCCCGGACAGATAATCTGGTTCCCATCTTTATCTGATTTGAAAAATCTGTCACTTATTATGTGTTGTTTTTTTCAATCATTTAAATTGATAGCATTCCAGGCAGGCATGTGCAACCCCAGGTTTCTTGGAGAAAAGCTTGCAGAGAGTGCAGGTACATCCTTTTATGGTAAAGGATTGGATAATCTGTCAATTTTAATAAATTGATTTTGAATTGTCTATGGCAACATTTTCGCTATTAAAAATAATCATACCCCATTTTGGAAAGTGAGAACAATTGAAGATAGTGAAAAGGCAGATGTGTTTTCCTTTCTTTCTTCCTTCTTCTCTTCCTCCCTCTCTCCCTCCCTCCATCGCTTTCCTCCTTCTTACCCACCTTTCTACCTTTCACTTTCTCCCTACCTCTTTCTCTTTTTCTTTCTTTATAGTTCCCTTTGTTGAATCAAAGGACTCTAGTTCTATTGTAGGTCCCTAGACTGTAAAACAAACCCTAACTTACCCTAAACTCTGGAGGCCAACCCTAATGTGTTAATGACTCTAAAGAAATCACCCAACATGAGTCTGTTTGCAGGAAAACATTTTGAGTTATTTCAGGTATTCAAAGAAACAAGTTTAAGTCTTCACTTTTTTTACTGGTTCTTCCAGCTCTTGGTGTATTCTAATGGAAGATATAAAACTTGCAAACATCAAATGCATTTTTGACCTCTGGTTAACAATAACTATCTCTTATGAAGTGTTTACTACATGTAGGGAATAATCTAAGTACCTTACGTGCATTAATATATTTAAGCATCATAGCAGCTCTATGGGTAGGTTGAGGCACCATGAGGTTAAGTAATTTCCTGAAGGCACAGATAGTAAGTGGTGCACCAGAATTCACACCCTTGTAATCTGACTCTGGAGCATGGCCATAGCTATTATGCTGCTTCCTGCCTTAGAATGCCTTTCTTAGGATGGTTAGAAGGAAGTCTTTAGAGTAAGCATAAAACCAATAATTTCAATACAGCAATCAATAGAAATTTATTAAGAGATCACTATAATGGAGACCTCATTCTTAGGTACTTGGGAAATACGAAAAACCATATGACAAAGATTCTTTTAATTAGTAAGATACGAACAGAAAGAAACTTTAGTAATAAAAAATATATAAAACTTGCAGTGTGATACCATCACGCAAGAGAGAATTACCCTAAACAAATAATAGAGGACTGGGGTTTTAGGAATTCAGAGAAGGCCAACAACTCTACACACAGCAATCCTGGGCAGCTTCATGGGGGAAGAGGGTTTTGAATTGGGCCTTGAAGAACAGTATAAAACCTGGAGAGGGAGAGAGAAGGGAAATGGTTTTCTAGGTGGGAGGAATGGGGTGGAAAAAGCATGGAAATGGCAAGGGATCAAATGATTTGGGGGACCAATGCCTGGACCAGAGGACATGGGACTGGCGTCGGATGGAGAAAAGGCTGATGTGTTGTTTGGGGCCAGTGTGGAAATCCTGAGCACTAAGTCAAGGAGAGTAGATGTTGGCAGGGCAAAATATTGGAGGCTTTGAGGCAAAAGGGATGTGAGCAAAGCAGACCTTAAGAGGGTTAGATGAACATAGAACCAACTATAGAACACAGTCTGGTCATGTCAGGGGGCTGGTGGTGGACTGCCTGCAAAGGGCAGATGATTTTAGCCCCAGGCAAAGGGCATAGTGGAAGTCTCCAAAAGCATTAAACTGTGGCTGATGTACTGTCTACTTGACTTGTTCTTGAAACCAGGGCCTCCGGAGCCTGGTACCTTCTGCTTGGCCCCAGCCCACCCCCAGCCTCTCACCCTTATCTTCTGCCTCTCGAACCTATGCATCCCACTTCCTGTTCCAATGGCTCCCTCAGCTCTGGTACTCCTGGCTGTCTCCTTACCCAGCCTGATTTCAACCTCATCACTCCGTGTTCCTTTTCTGGTCACTCTGTGGTTTGCTTTGGCCTCAACCAGATCCTGCTTCCATCTGCTTTTTTTTTTTTTGTACAGTATAACATATATACAAAGCAAAGAAATAAAAAAAACAATAGTTTTCAAGCACTCTTCAAAAAATGGTTACAGGACAGATCCCAGAGTTTGTCATGGGCTACTATATGATCCTCTCAGATTTTTCCTTCTAGCTGTTCTTGAATATAGGAGGCTAGAGGGCTTAAATAATTTTTTATCATCACAATCGACTGTTTTTCCTTCTTTATTTGTGAAAAATAACATATATACAAAAAAGCTATAAATTTCAAAGTACAGCACCACAATTAGTTGTAGAACGTTTTTCAGACTTTGGCATGGGTTACAGTTTCACAATTTTAGGTTTTTACTTCTACCCACTCTAAAATACTGGAGACTAAAAGAGATATCAGTTTAATGATTCAGCATTTATATTCATTTTTTAAGTCCTATCTTCTATGTATAATTCCACCATCATTTGATCTTTCCATACCTCTCACTGGGGTTGTTTGGGCTATGGCAATTCTAAATGTTTGATATTGGAAGGGTCTGTCACTAATATGGGGTAGGGAGATGGAACTATCTGATGTTCTGGAGAGGCTGGGCTAGGTTTCAGGACTTGTCTGGACCAGGGAGCCATCTGGAGGTTGTAGGGTTTTGGAAAGTTATTCTAGTACCTGTTACCCTTGTGGAATCATATATTTCCCTAGGTGTTCTTTAGGATTGGCTGGAATGGTCCTGTTTGGGGGTTGGCAGGTTATGATAATAGCAAGGTCTACCTGAAGCTTGTGTAAGAGCAACCTTCAGAGTAGCCTCTCGACTCTATTTGAACTCTCTCTGCCACTCATACCTTATTAAATACACTTCTTTTCCTCCTTTTGATCAGGATATAATTGTTGATCCCACGGTGCCAGATCTGGATTCATCCCTGGGAGTCCTTTCCCCTGTAGGGACACTTTCACCCCTGGATGTCATGTCCATGTAGGGGGGGAGGGTAATGATTTCACTTGCAGAGTTGGTCTTAGAGAGACTGAGGCCACATCTAAGCAACAAAAGAGGTCCTCCAGAAGTAACTCTTAGGCATGCCTATAGGTAGTCTAAGCTTCTCCTTTACCTACATAAGCTTCACAAGCGTAAGCCTCATGACCAAGGGCATAGCCTATTGATTTGGGTATCCCTAAGGTTTGACACAGTATCAGGGGATTCCCTGATGGTAAGGTTTAATAGTTTCATAGCTTTTCCCCCTCCCTCAGAGGACTTTGCCAATACTTTCTGATTATCTGCTTAATATACTCTAGGATGTTTCCAGGCATTACAATAATCTATACGGGATTAAAGGACCTCTTTCTCATTCTCTGCTCTCTGTGTTTCAGTTGTTCAAATGAGCTATACAGATAGGTTGAATTAGATTATGCACTACAGAAAATTTCAGTTCCAGATCAAATAAACCTTTCTTCCATTAGTCTCAAAGAGTTTATGTGGTTCTAAAATACAGGCACTGTCCTCCTTACCCCTATGTTATGAATTACTTTAACCCCAACCTGTTCAGCTTTATTCTTATCTCTAAATATCAGGTTATATATATATATATAACAGCCTCTCACAATCAAGAAATTATAATCATCACTCCAGACTTAATGTGTCTGCTCTAAAAGCTTGCAATCTAGCCCCTGTTTTCTTATAAGCATTTTCTAAAGGTAACCATACCATTGTTGTTTTTTTGTTTCTGGTTTCTTTTTTGAAATATCCCACATATTCATTCATATCGTTGCATGCCTCTTGACATTGCTCCTTTTTGTAACAACACAATCTTTGTTCAAAAGTATACACCATTGTTCACCAATCTACTCCTCTGTTAGTACATCATTTAGCCACCTGCATTCATCAGGCATCATGTAGAGGGCCCAAAGTCCACAGTCCATCAACATTCTTAATAATTTTTTTTTTTTTACATGGGCAGGCACCGGGAATCGAACCCGGGTCCTTGGGCATGGCAGGCAAGCATTCTTGCCTGCTGAGCCACTGTGGCCTGCCCAGTCCATCAACATTCTTAATTTTAGATAATTTCATTGTTCTCAAGAGATGGAAAACCAATAAATACACCCTCACCAAATAGAAAATCTAAACCTCCTCTTAACTCTTGTCCCTCCCTCCATTATTTACCTCTGCTGTTGCTGTGGTAGTGCTGATGGTTTCCTTTTGAACATAGCCCATAGCATGTAATAGCAGTTTTCCCCTGTACCCTGGACTCAAACATTCTTTATACAAGAACCATATCTTTGAAGTAGTTCTTACGAGAACTCATTCATATTTCTAGTGTGAGTCAGTGGGACATGTAGGTCTCTACAACCCCTTTCAATCTTGTTCATCTTCAATATGGTAATATTACTTCTAGACCTACTGGAGTATCACCTTCACTCCTATCTGTTCCCTTACATTAGAGTTCAACCTCATTAGCTAACGGTTCACCCATCTCTAGCTTCTATGTACTCTAAGTCCCCTATATTCTGTCTTATAAGCCTCTGATTATACCTTTATGCTGGTCATAAAAGTGGAATCATACAGTATCTGTCCTTTTATGTCTGGTTAATTTCACTGAGCATTATGTCCTCAAGGCTCATCCATGTTGTCATGTGCTTCAGGACATCCTTTTGCCTTACTGCTGCATAATATTCCATCGTATGTATATACCACATTTTGTTGATCCACTCATCTGTTGATGGGCATTTGGTTTGTTTCTATCTTTTGGTGATTGTGAATAATGCTGCTATGAACATCATTGTGAAATGTCTGTTTGTGTCGTTGCTTTCAGCTCTTCTGGGTATATACTGAGTAGTGCTATTGCTGGGTCGTAGGGCAACTCGATAATTAGTTTCCTATCCATCTGTTTTTTGTGACTCATAGTTCGCAAGCCTGCTTGTCTGCTCTGCCTGTGGGCCTCCCCAGCCAGCTAAGATCTACAGGAGCTGGACAGACCAGTTAGGAGGCAATTGCCATAAAATATGGTCAAAAAGTGGCAGGACCCACCTTAGGTGGGACTGTAGAAGAAGGGACTCATATAAGAGGGTTTTTATGAAAAACTTTAGGTCACTTTTAGGATCTTAGATTATAGAACTCTCTTTTAAGATTAGAGTATGTTTCAGTCTTAATTATAATTTTTATGTAAGCAAAAACAAATGAAGTACTGGTTTCATTTATTCATATGATCATTAACGTAACAAATCTTTATTGAGAGCCTGGATTCTAAAGTTATAAATTCTACATCTGGACAACTTTATGTCTAGACAACTGAAAAAAATCCTCAAGCGTTCACAGCATTTTATAGTTTACAAAATGTTTTCAAACATAGTCATGCAGTTCTGAGGGGAGCTCTGTTGATAGGTGCTGCTATTCCACCTTTTCAAGGAACACTTGACCAGATTCACACAAACTTATAAAGGGTGGAACTGAGAATTAAACTCAGGCTTTTCCATCATCATATAGCTGCCTACAAAGCTACATTGGCCCTAAAGAGGGGCTTTTGCTCTCAGAGTGCAGAATGCCATGGGTGGTGAGACAAGGTGACTCAGTAGGGAGTCTGTGGAGACAGGACAATCAATGGACGGGGGATAAGGTAGGCTCCCCCAAGTTCTGTGTTGACCCTGATAGGGATGTCCAAAGAGTGTAGCAGACTTGACTTGGGTTGGGTTGGGCCCATTGTATGGCTTCAATGACAATTGTGATGAGATCGGGGGAGGGTGAGTCCATGAGTGTCTGGATTCCGAGGCAGCAAGACCAAATTTTGCTAGATTTGCGGTCCTGGGCTTATGCACAGGGTGGAGCCAGGTCAATGGTTAAAGATGTTCAGTCATGGCCCATGGGCAACACTGGGGGTGGTCCAGGGCCCCCGTTATTGAACTGAGTGCTGAGAAGCTTTGCCTCCCTCTTTGTTTTCTTACTACTGTGTTCATTAGCCAGGGTCAATGCATTTACCATGTTTGGGTTTTAAGATTATTCCCTCCCATAAACTGCATTGCTGTTTTCAGTTTCATGACCTTCCTGGTGAGTTGCTTGGTTGATGACCCGATATATTTAACAGGCTCTGATCTCCTCAGAGGGCGTTAAACATTATGGGCTATTATGTTCAGGATTGGGTTCTAGAGGTCCCGAGAATCCCAGCAGTCATGCTGCTACCTGCCTTCCTTCCCTTCCTGTTGTTGCGTGGCTGATACCTGAGTTAGCCTCTTTAAGTCACATCAGAAATGCTGTTTTCCAAATTCTCTATGAGCCCATTAATATGTCAATAATAATAACTTCCACTCGTTTGCCGATTTATACTTTTCAAGGCACTCAAACCCAAATGAGTCTTTTGAATGGTTTTTGGGTCGATTGCAAGGTATTTTTTATTTTTGTGTGCTGTATGGTGGGGTCACATTTCACTCTTTTTCCACGTGAGTGCCCCGTTACTGCAGCACCATTTGTTGAAGTTTTTGTTTGTTTGTTTTGCTTGTTTGTTTGTTTTCTGGGAAGTGCATGGACCGGTAATCGAACCTGGGTCTCCTGCATGGCAGGCGAGAATTCTATCACTGAACTACCCTTGTGCTTCCTGATTACAAGGTACTTTTATTTCTATTTCATGCATGGGGAAACTGAGGCTCAAAGCCCATATAACAAAAGAATTAAGTGTCCCTTCCATTCTCCTGAATCATGGGCAAGTGCCTTCCCAACCTATGGGCTCTCTCCCTGGATTTTCATTAGTTTTTGGAAACTCAGAATTTTAATTGGGTGAGCTGGGGCAGTGAAGGAGGTTTAGTCTTTTTTTTTTTTTAATGCTGTATGGCGGGGGTCACATTTCATTCTTTTTCCATGTGAGTAACAGGTTATTGCAGCACCATTTGTTGGATTTTGTTTGTTCGTTTTTGTTGGTTTCTTTGTTTTGTTTGGGAAGTGCGTGGACCGGTAATCGAACCCAGGTCTCCTGCATGGCAGGCGAGAATTCTACCACTGGACCTCCCTCGCACAGCCTAGGAGGTTTGCTCCTGTCCAATCACATCATCTTTTCAATAATGCTGAAGAAGAGTGACAAATCACCTAGTAGATCTGTGCTCGTTCAGAAGTCTTTCACATAGTTCCTGGCATATCAATGGAGTTTGTTAAAAACCAAAATGAACCCCATGTGACCTAAGGTCTCTTACTATGCCAATCATTCATCTAAGTAAGCAGAACTAAATTACTTGGGCCCCGAAACCCTTTTGTTAAACGAAGAGTGTAGACATGCTCTCACCTGAGCCCAGCAGTTACCCTCAACAGTGGCAGTTATTATAAAGGGCCGTGTTCACCACACACTGGAGAAAGAATGAAAGAAAATTGTGCAACCGATTTAATGAGGTGTGTGTGTGAGAGGGATGGTTAGCAATTTGTCTTTAACAATCTTGTTATGTGGCAAGAGGCTCTGAGGGGAAAGAGAGAGAAAGAAAGAGATGGGAGTTAGTGCTCTATTTTCTAACAATCCTCAAGAGAAAGGAGATAAAGACCAAGAGAATTCACTGAGCAAATGCAGGCTCTGTGCTCGCTGTACTACTAGGCAATCTGAACCCAGAAGGAATATAAATCTGGATTTAACAAAGGTTTCACCTCAGTGGTAATAGAGTTAAAGGGTGAACAGTGGCATCTTGTTCAGCCTTCTCTGGAATCATTTTCAGTAATGCTGGGAATAATTTTGTGATATTTCTGAAGCTCATAGAAGGAAAAAAAAAATACTCATTTGGTACTTCAGCCACTCTTACCAAGCTGGGTAAGTTGGAAGACTAACTAGTATCTAATAAAGTTGAAACCAAATGGCAGAGAACTTTTAATTGCAACATCTAGTGCCTCCAGATTTGTGGGCCCTTGTGCTCTCAGTGGTGAGTGAGGCGCGATGTGCAAGAGACTGAATCACCGGCCTCTGAAAGGCGGGGGGCCCTGGTACAGACCACAGTCTTAGAGCTCAGCCATCAGCCTGAGGCTTCCCTGGTGCATTGGCTTCTGCTCCTTTAGGGTAATTTAGATTCACAGATGTCTAATCAGTCATTAATTCAGAAATGGAACAATTATTTATTGCACAGCAGCTATGTTCCTGGCCTTGCTTCTAGACTCCTGAGGTTTAGGAAGATATTTAAAACAGTCTCGATTAGTCCAGACTCCTGGGTTCCAAGTGACAGAAAGACAGCTGCTGGTGGAGAGGGATCCTCTCTTTTCCAGCTTCCTAATCACTATCACTTTCCCAAGCCAATTCTAATATTTATAGTAATATTTCATCAAAATCAAGATACTTTCCATTGCAAAAAGTGCTGTTGTATGTAACATTTATAGAAAGAAGAAAAACATCCAAGATGGGAACTCTAGTAGGAGACCTGTACACGAAACAAGGATGCCAGCCAGCTACACCATCGATGAAAGGGTAAAGAAAAAATACCCTTGTGACTTTAAAAGGGCCTGCAAGAAAAGCTGCGTGTCTCAACCTCCAAGGTCTCTGTGGAGGGAAGAAAATACAAATCCGAGGATTCGGGACACGTGCTAGTACTTACACAGGCCTCAGAGCTGAATTTGCACCGCAGATGTGGCCCAATAATCTTCAAACAGGGAAATTAATTTAAAGTGGGTGCAGAAAACTCTGCAGAAACAAAGCAAACCATCGTAGAATTCGACATCAATTCAAGCCCAGAGATGAAGAGATTCCATCAATTATGTGATACATTCTGATTTCAGGGATGTTAAAATGTGAGAATAATGTGCATGTAAGAATTGATTAAATATAATAATAATAACAATTTTCATGACTACATTTTAATGTAATTTCATGTAATTATTATTCTTTTCCTTTGCTATGGACAGTGGACCTTTTCTCAATCTTCTGCAAACTGTGAATAAAAGCATCTATAAATATTTGTAGTGATCTGTAACAAACAAGCTTACCTGCATACTCAGTTCCAAGAAAGTCCCATAAGTCTCTTTCTTAAACGGAGTGCCCTCCAAAGACTCTCCTATAAAGAAATGAAAGGACCTTAACCAAGCCCAATTCCAATGGATTGAAACAAAAAAATGAAATGCATGGATGGTGTACCCAGACTGTCCAGTGGTTAGGAATAGCTGGATACAGTCACTCAGTGTTCCCACTGAGATCCAGAGTTGCTCATCCCTTGGTTCTGCTTTCTCCAGGCTGGATTCAAACTCAGATTCCACATGGGGCTCCCAGCAGCTCCAGGCCTACGTAGTCATTCCTGCTGACAGCGTCAACAGAAAGTGAACTTGTCTTTTCCACTCCCATCAAAACTCTCAAACTTTAGTCTCATAGGTTGGTTGGGGTATGTATCTACTCCTGGGGCAGGAAGAAGGTTTCGGTAACCCCTAATCCACATGGACTGAGAGTGGAGGGGAGTGATTCTCAACAGGGATGCAATGACCAAATCGAGGGGGCTTGGATGCTGGTCAAGATACAAGTCATGAGTTATGTGCTGGAAGCCACAGTTGCCTACTAACATAGACCTTACCCTGGAGGAAGTACAGTCTATTTGTTGGCATACTCACAATGAGGTAAATGGCAATTGGAGGTGTAAATTAAAATTCAAGACAGCTACATGAGAGATGTGACGAGGTCATGTGTGACAAATGCCATCAGTAGTACTCACTGCAAAATCTCAGAGGAGGAAGATATAACTGGATTGGAGTAGCCTGGGAATACTTCATGGAAGAATTTGGGAAGATGTCAAAGGACAAGGAGGGAGGAAAACAGAAGAGATAGGGCAGGAAGAAAAACTTGGGGAGGGGTAAGCGAGATAGTCATGCTATTCTAATTGTGGAAAATGGAGAAACGTAGACTTCTGACCTGATGTTCAACTGCTATTTTTATTCCTGTTCACAGGAATATGATTAAATAAGAAGTTCTTGAGTATGGAGAAGATCACTGTGATGAGAAGATTCCTGGGTCTAATTCTGATCCAATCTGAAACTAACCATGTGACTTCATGCGGCATTTAATTTATCTTGGCCTCTACTGCCTCCTGTGAAAATGGTAATCATTTACCTGCTGTGTCTCTCATCTATCTCAATGGGTGGTTGTGAGAATCCAAGCTAGTGTCTGTGAAGGTGTTTTGAAAAATGAAATATGATACAAATACAAAGCATCTTTCATGACATGCAACTAGAACTGTTCTATTTAAACCATGGACCCTGCTTTTTTCATTTTTAATTCTGTTAGGTCTTTTCTGTAGATTATGAAAATAAACAATGAATTTATGTGGGTTTCTAGATTTATAAAAGTGGGAACTGGAACCTCTGATCCATAAATTAACCAGCTTTTCCCTAAGGCCAGTTAATGGAAGGCTGGCAGTTTATTTCTAGACTGTAGTTAACAAACATCTTTCCATCCTTCCTCTCTCCTGCCCCCTTCCTTCCTTCCTTCCATTTGATGAATTTTGCATTTTATTTAGCATATAAAGAAAATGGGATTAAAGGCAAATAACTTAGGTTTCCTTGTATAGCACTGAGAGATCATTTATTTTCAAAGGCAGAGAACACAATCAAAAGCATAGGACATTATGTTGTTGTTACGATTACAAAGAGCTTATAGGTCTTCACGATGACCATCATAAGTAGTCATTATAATTGCACTGAATGTAGCTTTGCTAGTCAACAGAGAGTTGTGGTTGGTGGAATGCAAGAAAACTAACTTTAGCAGTGAAAAAAAAAATGACCCTGGGATCAGAAAAATGGTTTCTGTGAATCTGAAAATCCTGATTGGGACTTAGTGCAAGATTTCAAGGGTCCAGCTTATCAGTCTTCTCCCTTCAGATATAGTATTTGGAGAAAGGATAAAGTATCTCTTTCTTTTTTTTTTTTTTTTTTTTAATATCTGTTAAGCTACAGATTGTCCATACTTAGAGCTCTGATGATATCGTAGCAAGATATCTTTTCCTTTTTACCACACCCTGTCATATTTGAGGAAATTTTTGGGAGGACAAGTCTCCATAGAAATTGTCAAAATATGGCAATGTCCTAATGCAATCTCTCCTGTTAGGGAAAAGAAGTGTTTAACTGGTCCCATGTGTTACTTCTCAGTCACTTCCCCCGGCCGGTTATTATCCTTTGTGGTGAAAAGGAAAGAAACATGGTTTCAGGGAGGGCCTGAATATTAAGCATTCCTTCTACTGATCCATCCTAATGCAATTGTATGTAGATATGTCGATAGTAGGAGACCTTTTTTTTGGTTATTTCTGTCACTTGGAATTTCTCCATTAATGGAGTCTCTGAAGGCATTTTGGGAATGAATAATATCTTTTATCTAGTTGGAATATGCATGGAATTCCCATCAAATCTGTCCTCATGTGACTCTGAGTATACAGCCAGTAAGATTTCCTCTTTCATGTCTCTGTCAGGAATAAATAGTCAGTTCTTCAGGAGTGCCTAGATGAAAACCTGACTGTGGATGCTTTGCTCTGAAAGCAGACTGTGGCCCAGCTGCTCTGTGGTTTATACATTTTTTAGCAAGCCTGGGGCTGGTGGCTGAGCCAGCATTGGCTAGATGGGGAATACACTGGGGGTTTGATTATTTCAAGCAGGGGTTAGAAAAACCTGGCAGTGTTTTCTGGGTTTCCCCTCTGAGGTTTGGAGATTTGTTCAACTTTTGTTCAAAGCCAAACTCAGAAAATGGAGAATGGGAGAAGTGAACCGTGTGGTTCAAGACTTGTGGGCTGGCGCATCCCTGGTGACCCTCTGTGAACAACGTGGAGGCCCCATTCACACCCTCCAGAAGGAGTGGCCATCCAGGCAGTGGACGCTGATGGGTCCTCTCCAAAAATCTCTTACCCGTTGGACATACTAGTATTTGTGGCCCTACCCCCAGCAAAGGCAGACTTTCTTTGTTAAACCTCATTTCAAATGTGCTGGGGAAGGAGTAGGGAGAGTGGGAATTTGGGCCCTGGGGGAGAGAGTGGACTTAGCAGGGTAGAGAAGGTGGCACATCAAAATATGGGAGGCTACCCTGAAAGTCTTCAATGCAATTTTCCCTTCTCTGTAATTTCCTTCCTTTAACAGGGTCCTGAGAGCTGGAGGTCATATTTCTGTGTCTTGCCCCCATTTATTCAGCCTCGTCGTTTTGAGGAAGGGGAAAACAGATAATACCCGTTGTCCAGATGTTACTGCTGTTACGCTGTCCATTGGGATGCCAGGTGAAGAACTGGGAACTTAGACAAATTCTTTCCACTGGGGCGTTGTGAGATTGGCAATAAAGCAAAGTGGAAATAATTTTTGCCTCAATTGGTAGATTGATGATACCAATTGCGAGAGCACTTCCCCATTAAGTGTTTGGCTCCTCAGGCCTGACTGAGTCACTTGGACTGTCTGTGTCAGAGGTTCTCAACCCTGATTTGGGGGAGATTTAACAAATACTGATATTTGAGCCCCTCCCAGGCCAAGTAAATTAGGACCTCAGAGGGATATGGCCTTGGTATTAGTTTAAAAGTTCTCCAGGTGAATCTAATGATTCCCCAGTTGGTCTACACTTTTCAAATCAGCCAGGTGATGCAGTTCCCAGATCTTCATCTTGTGTAAGGAGGCCAGGATGCGGATGTCGGGATGGGTTTGCTATTTTTCTTAGATGGTCAGAAAATGTATCGCTGATATGTGGCATTTGAGAGTGGACGTTGAAAAAAGGGGGTGTGATGCGTGCAGTTGCTAGGAGGTGTTGGAAGAAGTAAAAGCACCCCAGATCCCTTTGTGCCCACCCCACAACAGAAGGCTGGTTTCTGAGGCTGGGTGGGGAATATGTGGGGGTGGGTGCATTATGACATTTATCTTGCTACTAGCTCACTGGTTCAGGTAGAATTAGGCCCTTTCCTTTCATGACTCACCAGTGAGGAAATAGCCCATTGTTTTACAATAACCTGAATCCAATAGTAATTATTAATTGAATTAATAGAAAATCACAACTAAAGTTTGGTTTAGTGTAAATGGGGTGAGGGTTCATATTATCTAGCACTATAGACTAATTTTAAAAGACAAGCAAAGAAATGGAGTGAGCAGTAAAACCAGGGTTGCTGGCAGGGAAAGGACAACGTGGGCCCTTATTTGTTTGGCTTTGAATTGACCGTGATAGAAGCCTGGGGAAGGAATCCGTGGGTAGGTCATGGCAGTGCTTTTGAAGGTGGCCAGTGGCACTGATGGACCCCAAGTGTGCCTGCTTCGTCACCCCACACTCATTAAGTAAGCGAGACACTCACGGTGGAGATTATTTCATTTATCAGGTTCGAATGAAACCTGTGGGAATTGGTTAGATGTGATCTTAAATTAACATACTTCCTGTAGCACCTGCGATGTGGTATTAGAATTAATTAAATAGTCTGAAATTGCAGGCGCGGTGTCAGGCTGGGATAACCAGATGCTTGAGAGCCAGCACGCCTGGGCTGGGTCTCCAAATGCTTGAGCTGTGTCTTTTTCCTTCCCCTTCCCCACATCCTAGTGTGTCTCATTGTGGAGCCTTTGAAGCTTCTGTAGACGTGGCAGAGGTTCTATGGGGATGCATATAAACAAGTAAACCAGTGTTACTCAAATTCTAATACTTTTCTAAGTGTTACCTGGGATGCCAATGATTTTCCAAAGGGGAAGACAAAAAGCCACGGAGAGCTGGCTTTGTTTTTCCCTCCTGTGAGGCTTTGATCAGTTTTGACTTGTTTGGTGGAACAATAAAAGCCCATCTTTCTTCCCTATCTGCTTGAAAAAGACACTGTTACCCAGATAAAATGTATGTGTCAAGACATACAATGAAATGCTGTGTGTGTGTTTATGGACGAGCTCGTGTGCTGTTCCTATCTAGTAGTCATGCCCATTAGTAACATATAGATTTCAACTGCCCGAGGAAATGTGTTTTTAAGATTCTTTTGATCTGGAAGTCAATTTCTGTAACATGGACAATGATCAAGTGCATCCTGACTTAGTGGTTAAAATGCACTTTTGTTGTGTGTAGGCATTTGTTGCAGACATCTACACACCTAATTTATGACCAGTAGCTATCAGCAAGCAAGGAAAGGCTGAGCCAAGGATGGAATGTCTTCAGATAAAAATGCCGGACCCAGCATTAGAGGAACCAGGACCGCTAGTTTCTTAAGATGTAGAGGGCCGTCTGCCACTGCTCAGTGTGTTGCAGAAGGATCACGTGCAGACAGTGAAGCCTGGAAAACAGACTAAATTGACTACGACTGGTACCATAATGACACACCCCCAACCATTGAAAAGTTGGGTAAATTAACTTGTTTCTTCCTGTTTGCCCTAAAACACCATTCATAGAGCTAAGGTAGCTGTCTTCTCTTTGCATTGTGACCAATTGTAGGGCACTGCTCCTTCACTGAATCATAAACTCCTCGGATACTGCATCTTCCTCGTGTTCATAATTCTAGCAGCGAATCTGGCACAGTCTTTTAACTCATTTGCAAGTTGAGGTCTGAGTTATATTTTCCAAAAAGGTAAATAGTTGAAGGGGGAAGTGACAGGTCAGGAAGGAAAATGGCAACTTGTTCCTTACCTAACTGGGAGTGGAACAGAGGTGTGCCCCACAGTCGTTTGGCTCGTTTCACTGCGCCACCCTGCCAAGAAATATCCAGAATGAAAGCATAAAGAGATTTTTTTTGGAGTGCTATCTTCTTAGTTAGTTGGCTCATACAATGTTCTAAGAAAAGTCACTTTACTTGTGAAAGTCTTTACTTATATTGATGATGAAAGCGGAGTTGATTTATTCTGAATAGTTATGTCTGACAAAAGACATGGGGACAATAATTTGCCCATTGTATTTATTTTTTAATGAAACTTTTTTATTGTATCGTATATAAAATATATACAAGGCAAAGAAATGAAAAAGCAATAGTTTTCAAAACACTCTTCAAAAAGTGGTTACAGGACAGATCCCAGAGTTTATCATGGGCTGCCATATGATCTTGTCATATTTTTCCTTCTAGCTGCTCCAGAATATAGGAGGCTAGAGGGCTTAAATACTTTCTTTAATCATCACAATCAACTTTTTTCCCCCTTCCTTTTTTGTGAACAGTAACATATCCATTGTATTTACTTTTTAATGCAGTTCTTCATAAAGCCTCTCATCAATGGCCCGCCACTTACATAATATCTCTAGGGCAATTCCTTCTTTTTTTTTTTCTTCAAAATAGACCTGTTCTGGGTCCCACTCCCGCAGGGTCCTGCCCTCTGCTGACAATTGACCAGGCCCTTCTTGCCCCCCAAAATGCATGTTTGTATAGTCTGTTCTCAGGACTGTGTGCTGTGTGTGTTGTGGGCTTGGACTGGGCACCTTAGGCTCCAGAACTGTTCTGGGACCTTCTGGATAAAGTTTTCAGACATGTTAATTTCCATCAGAGGGAGGAGGTATTAGTGGTCAGAGTCTAGTCACTTTGACAGAAGAAACTGGAGGTCAGAGCAGTTCTGTGCGATTACAAAAGAATTGTAGAGCTGGAAGATGACTTAGAAATTATCATCCATTTTGACAGATATAGAATCTGAGGCACAGAGAGGTGAAGGTCACACAGCAGGGAGCAGGGTCAACTCCAGAATTAGGCTTTCTGACTGCTAGCTCATCGCTTCCTCTAGAACATACAGCAAAGGCAAGTTATCATTCATTCATTTGAACTGTCACTCATGTATATGAACTAAGGCAGAAAACATCCATGTTTCTAGCCCCTTCTTTGGAAAGAAATTCACCCTCAATTAGAAAAAAAGACAACATATAAATGTAAATATTCATTTTATAAATATGCATATCAATTAAATATACATTTATTTTAAATACATGTGTTAATTATACATGTTACATCAGATCACAATTAAGTCAACAGAAAGTGATGATTTGCATATAATCAAGCTTGTATATTAATCAGTTGTCAATCTTGAATGCCATTTTGCTTCTGATGGCACCTTCCATGGAACATATCCGGGGCAGAGATTTGAAACAAATGATCCTATTTTGAAAATGTGCTTCTATGCTTCTTTGTGCTGACTTCTTTTCCCTCACTGAGCCCCCTGGGATCCCATTTTTAGTCCTTCAGGGAGCTCTGGGTATTCTGCCTTTCTCTCAGCCGTTCACTTCTAGGAGAGAGACCTTGTGAAAAAGGAGAGAAGTTTCTCTTTGCCTGAAGGCAAATGTTTCTGAAGTTTCTCACTGCCATTCTAAAGGAGTTTCCAGACAGTAGAGATTGTTTACTAGGTTACAAATGCCCCATTGAGGGGTATCAGTTGTGATGCAGAGTAAATAAGAGAATCAGGTAATTTTGCAACTAGAAAGAACCTTAGTAAAGTGATCTCAGTTAACAAATACAGGAAATAAAGCCCAGAGATGTTAGAGTGACTCCCACAGGAATCTGACCCATCCTTTAGGGCCAACTGACTTTCTAGCTTCTTTATGAACTCACCCGTATATATTCTGCCTTGGAAGATCTTGCTACCTTACTTGCCCGAAGCTATTCTTACAGGTACTGTGTCTGTGGAAGGATTTGTATCATCATAAATTGTTCTCCTCAAGGGAATTGTTTTCTAATCTTCAGTAAACAGTGGAGTGCCCAGCATTTAGTAGGTGCTCAATATATACGTAATGAAGAGGTTGGTGATTGGGATTTTGAAAATATATGGACATATCTGCTCCTTTTGGATATCATGGTATAAAAAGCACCTAAGTGCAGTTGTCTCTCAGAAAACCATGAATCATTTCTTGGGAGGGTCGAGAGGACCCAAGAGCAGACCTCTGGCTTTATCACTAGACTCTACTCTTGCCTCAGGCTGGGCCTGGTTCCAAAGGTAATTAATCAACAAGGAGAATTTCTTTGTCCCCTTGTCCTTTGGTCTGTGGTATGAAAAATGTTATTTCAGCCGAGGAATTGCGATCACTTAGCATTCCCTCTGCATTTGGTCTCTGATATTGTTGTAAGATAGCGGAAAAGGTTTTCCATTTGATTTCTTGATTAATTAAAGTCAGGCATGCTCTACTTTTGTATTATTCTAGTGAAACTATTCCACTTTCCTTGACCCTGTACTCTTGTATGAAATGTTTTTCATTAAGAAGCACTCATTTTTTTTTTTCAAAGTACGCTTTGCAAGGAAGGACCAACATGTCATAAAACAACTCAGGAGATGGCGACTTTAATCCTTTAAAACACACTAAATGTATCTGATGTATGTAATTTTGGCCATATAGAAAGTCAACAGGAGTTGACTTTTGGCCTTTTGAGATACTTATGGCCTATTTACTATATGAAGTTTATTCTACTAGGTGGTACGATAGGTCAGACATGGATTGTGTCCTCAGGAGCTTGTGGTTTACTGAGAAAATTGAAACACGTTAGCTGAAAGACATTGCTGTTTTTCTAAGAACATAATTTATATCCATCACTTATTCGACAAATGTTTATTGAACATCTACTATGAGAGTACAACAATGAATCAGCTAGCCAGGAGGCTTACTTCTGTGCTGAGTACTTTCTAGTGGTTTATAAACATGAAGCTGGGACCACAGACTAGGATGGCAGCATAATTTCATGTGTTGACCTATCCTCATAATGATTATATGTACACAATGGCAATTATACAAAAAGTTAAAAAACCCCATAAAAGTCATAGTTAGTCTTGAGAACAAGACAGACATTTTTGTAGATCAGAAATAGAATGATCCCCCTACTGGGCATCAGGTTGAGAAACAGGAAGTAGTGGCTGGGAGTTAGGTTCTAATCAGGACTAAACAGTACTCATTGGAAGATGGGAGGTTAGACTCAGGCTTACTGCTTAAAGCCAAATGCAGAGGAACAGTTATTTCTATCCCTATACCCACTTGTGAAAGAAGTGTAAAACACACACATACACACACACACAATCTGACAGCTGCTATAGGGGCTACAGCTTATAAAGACTTATAATCCTTGAAAAGAGAGGTGACTTAGACAGATCCTTGAGACCCGGAACTAAATTAAATACTTTTTGGCTGATGTTTGTATCTGTAAGATCCCAAATCACTGAGGAACAGGGGACTCAAGCTTTTTTCCAGACTGTGCATATAGGAGGCCAGATGCAGGCAAACACAGAGATGGGTGAGGTCAAAACAGGGGAATGAGAACAAAGCAATCATAAAAGTCATCTCACTTAAATGAGCCTGAGAAGCTAAAATTTAAGTCACATAAAGAAGCTGAAGGCTAAGGAGATAGTCACCAAAACCAACAATCAGAAAATTAATTCATTCAAATAAAATTTACTTTTTATTATAGTTGAAATAGATATTTAAGTAAATCTATTTAGAAAGTTCAAATTAATCAGGAAAGAATTAGGAGTCATAAAAAGAATATGATATTAGGTAAGAAGAATAAGCAGAAACAAAACCAGAAAGGTTGAATGCGAAAAAGAATCAATTCCAAAATTGGAAGTAAATCTTGGAAGTAAAAATATAATCATCAGAATAAAACACTCAGTAGATGAGGTAAACTCTTGACATGACCACTGAGGGGAGAATTAGTGTATTAGAGGTTAGTGCAGAAGTGTCATACAGAATGTAGCAAGGAGAAATAAAAGTTAAGAATATTTAAATAAAGCAATACAGTGAAAAGACATGAAAGATGGATTGATAAGCTTACCATGTGTGCTAGTTTGAATTATCTTCCTCAGAAAAAAAGCATGTTCTTAATTTTAATCCACTCCTGGGAATATGAACGCTTTGTGAGTAGGGCCTTATGAAAATGCTATTTTTAGTTAAGGTGAGGTCCAAGTGAATGAGATTGGGCCTTAATCCTGTTGCAGAACGCTTTATGAAGAGAAGGTCATGTGGGGGAGCAGAAGCTGTCCAGAAAAGAAAGGAGACACTGCCACATGCTTTGCATTGCCATGTGATGGGAAAACCAGGCCTCAAGGACTGTGGGCAGCCAGCCCCAGAGCACCACAGTGTTCAGGGAGAAACCATTGCCTTGCTGCCCCCTCGAATTTGGACTTCTCCTAACCTCAAAACCATGGGCCAATAAACTCATATTGTTAAGCCAAACCATTGTGCGGTATTTGTATAGCAGCTGGAAAACTAAGGCATCGTATATCTAATTAGAATTCCAGAGGATATGAATAAAAGATATAGTGGAGAAACAATAATTAAGACAATACTTTTTTCAGTATTGAATAAAGACAGTATAAATTTATAAGCATAATTCACATCTTGACATATCCTGGTCAATCTTCAGAACATCAAAGATTTAAAGAAAGTCTTAACAACCTTCTAGAAAGAAGAAAAGAGATTAAATTTAAAGGAGGTATAAATTTTCAGACTAATGGAACTGTCCTCATCAGGAAAATCAGGGGCCAGAGGATACTTATTATATTCAAAATGCTTGGGGCAAATAACTATCTGTCTATATTTTTGCATCCAGCTAAAATATCATTCAAAGTGAAGGCAAAAAAAAGCAATGTTCAGACATACAAAGACTAAGGAACTTTGATATTTCTAGAACTATTGAAAGTTGTACTTTAGCAAGACAAAAAATGAGCCGGAGGGAAGACATAGGATGGAAACATTAGTTAATACAGAAATTGATAAAATATACTGGTAGATTTACTTAGCTATTGATTAAACAAAGCCCTCATTTGTGTGTCTGTGTGTGTATTTAAAACAGGTCAAAGTAGATATTAGAGAAAAATTGATATGGAGGTTGTTTCAATGGGTAATTCAGCAAAGTGAAGTCTGTGGGTTTGGGAAGAGGATAGGAATTTGTTAGAAAGGTTTGTAGTAATAGGTGATCTGTTGGGATTAAAATCCAAACGAGACAAAGCCAAAATCCAAATATAAGAAGCATAAAAGAGCCACACTGAAAGGTGAAAAATTGAAGAATGGAATAAAAGTACATATGAGGTGAATACTAATGAAAAGAAATCTTGTATGATGATATTAATAACAAACAAAATAGAATTTAAGATAAAAGCACTAATCACTATAATAATGGAAATTGCATAATACTAAAGGAACAATCCATAAAGAAGTCATAACAATCACAATTTTTTATTTAGTAATATCGTCTCAAAATATATGAAGGAAAAGCTAACAGAATTACTAGAGAATTTTTGACAAATCTTTAATTATTGCGGGAAATTTTTACATTGTTTCATCACAAATGTACCTACTGAGTAGACAATGTTCACATGGATATAGAAAATTTGTACAAAAAGTTATACCCAACAAATAGGAAATATACATTATTTTCAAGTATACTTCAAATATCTACAAAAATTCTCTATGTTCGAGATAACGGAGGATCTCAGTAAATTTCAAAGAATATCATACAGATCATGTTCTCTGAAATTAAGTTAGAAATCATAGGAATGTAGTAAAACAGTAACAATGAAATTCACTTTTAATAACATGTTTCAAAGAGACAATCATAATGGCAGCAAACCAGAACAAGTGATCCTCTCTACAAGCAAGAAAAAACCCAGCAAAATTGAAGAAAGTAGTGGGAGTGATATAATAACGATGAGCATAAATTAATGAATTCGAAACAAAAGGGATTATCAACAAAATCAAACGAGCTCAATGGTACTTAAAAACCTCTGACAAGTCTCCTCCAGGGGAAAAAAGATAAAAAGGCATAAATAAATAATTACTATAGACGCCACAGAGATTTACAATGGTAAGACAATACTGTGAACAACATTATGGTAGCAAATTGTAGACATAGAAAAAAACGGATAGCTCTCAAGAGACATGTAAATGAAAAACTTTTAAAAAAGAAATAGAAGGGTGCATGAGTGGTTCAGTGGTAGAATGCTCGCCTTTCATGCAGGAGACCCCAGTTTGATTCCTGGACCATGCACCCCCTCCCCCCCAAAAAAGGAGAAATAGAAAACCTAAAAAAATCAGTAACCATCAAGAAATAGAAGGCTCAGATAGTGTCATAGGTGAGCTTTAGTATACTTTAAAGTTTTGAATCATCTTTTCTTGGTATGAACACTTCAGAGGATAAAAAGAGAGAGAATGCTACTGAATGCAATTGGGACTCATTCTTAGCAAAAGTGGACAAAGGTCTAACAAGAAAAGAAAATTGTAGGCCATTCTATAAAGGAATAAAGAAGCATATATATTTTTTCAAATTAAATTAAAAAATAATGCATCATGACTACGTTTTTTGCTTGCTATGAAAATAAATTAAAAACCTGAAAATCTATTAATATAGTATACCCTGTTGTCAGATAAAAGGAGAAAAGTCATTTTATCTGATCTATAGATATAGAAAAAGTATTCAGTTTATTCAATACTAATTTATAATAAGAGTTCTAAGAGAATTAGGAAAAGAAGGGATCCTCCTTAACCTCATAAAGTTCTTCAAAAAATTCACAGCTAAACTAATATTTAATGGTAAAACTAGAAATTTCTCCATCAAAGTTAAATACAAGACGACGTTGTACAGTAGCAATTATTTATTCCACTATTATGACATCTGTTAACATTGTACTGGAGTCATAGCCAACGCAATAAAACAGGAAAAAGAAAAATATATAAGAACTGAGAAGGAAGAAATAAAATAGTCTCATTTGCAGGGAACATGATTGCCTACAACAAAAATTCAAGAAAACATGCTGATAAATTTTCGAAACACTGAAGAGAGTTAAGCAAGTTGTAAAATCCCAAATCAATACGGGAAATCAATAGTGTTCCTAAACTCTATCCTTTCCTGAGCCTTCATAGCGCTAAACCATTATGATTTCTTTCAAAGGCAATGTAGAAGCAAAGTAAGGGTTTTTAACTTAAACAGGTACTGGAAAAGAGAGCTCCGGAATGAAGGGCAAAGGTCAAACCATCAGAAGTAGACATCTATTGCAGAGGTGCTCAAACAGTGGTACCAATTAGAAAACAGAGTAGCGAAAAGTTCCCAGTTACAAAAGTAACAGCATCGGTGAGTTAGGAATAAATATAGCAAAAAGTATGCAAGGCTTTTATGGAGAATTTAGACAAATGTTATTTAAGGATATAAAAGACGTGCATAAATGTAGAATTATACCATATTCCTGGCTGGGAAAGCTTAATATCATAAGGATCTTAATATATTCCAAACTTATCTATAAATTCAATGCTATTACAATAAAAATTTGGTCAGAATTTTTGTAGAACTTGATAATCTGATCCAAAATTTTCTGAAGAAGAGTTAAAGCCTAAGATTGGCAGACAGTTAAAAAATAAAAGAAAAAGAAGGTGGGGAGACATGGCCTATCAGTTATCAAGACTTATTATTAGCTTTAGTAATTAAGACAATGTGATATATGGACAAATACATCAATGGACTACAATGGAGACCAGAGAACAAATCCAAACATATATAGATACAACATTTGATGAAAGTGGTATTTTAAATCTTAGGTAAAATATTCAGCTACTGATGATAAGGCAAGAGGTTGTCCATATTGAAAAAAGTAACATTGACTCGCTACCTTATTCTGTGTAAAACAGTGGATAAAGCAGATCCTTAAAAACTTTAAAAAGTAAATATTTGACAATATATTTTGTAGTTTTGAGGTTTGGAAATGTCTCTTAAACTGGACACAAAAAGCATAAATCATAAAAGAAATACTTGTTAATTTAACATATATATGTATATATTTATATTTATAGATATATTTATAGATATTTTTATATCTATAGATACAAAATATAGATATATTTTATAGATATTTTTATTTATAGATGCAGTTATGTTTATAGATATATTTATAGATAAAGGCACACATGCACATGCATATATATATATGCGTATATATATGTATACACATACATGTGAATAAACTTCTAAACAATGACTTACACAATAAATAAATTGGAAAGAAAAGCCACAGACTGGATGGAGATATCTGCAAAGCTCAAAGCTGATGGAGAGTTGATATCCTTTGAAACAAAGAGGAGCAGAAGACCATGCAGCCCACTTCCCACCCCCACCCGATCTGGAGTCCTGGGTCTGATCTTGGCTTCATCACTTAATAACTGTGTGACCTTAGGTAAGTTATTTAATCTCTCTTGACCTCAGTTTTTTTTTTTTTTTCATTTTTAACCACTTGGATAACAGTTTTACCTACCAGAGAGGACTGTGGGCTTAAATGAGCATGTGGAGTTCTCAGAATAATGTCTTACACTTACTAGGCATTACAACATGATCCCAAATATATTAAGAAAGCCTATAAATTAGTGAGACTAGCAATCTAGTAGAAAAGTGATCAAAGGATATGAATTCATAATAGAGGAATTCTGAATGGCTGATAAACAAAAAGATGCTCATTGTCCTTGTAATGGGGAAAATGTAAACTAAAGCAATAGTGAGATACACTTGTACACCCAACAGGTTAAGGAAAATCTGGAAGTCTGACAGTACGAAGTGATTGCAAGGGTACGGAGTCATGGGAGCTCTTATACACTGCTGGTGGAAACATAAATTCTCAAAATTGGTGATATCTAGTAAATCTGAAAGCACATACTCGGTGCTTCTATTGCTAAGAATGCATTATAGAGAACCTTTTGCAAAGGTACAAAGGGCATTTATTGAAGTCTTGCATGTAAAAGTGAAGAAACTGGAATCAACCCTAATCAAGAGGGGGATGGATAAATGAGTTGTTACACAGACATCAAATACAATACGGAATTCTAAAACGATGTCGTGCTGCATTTATCACATGGATAAATCTCAAAACTTAAAGTTAGATTACAAAACAGCAAGTTAAAGAATAACAGATATGGTTTAGATATTAACTTACAACTTTAAAACAAGCAAAATAATGTTATGTATTATTTATGGCTATACACATAAACAGTAAAAGAAAGAAAAGTTGTGAGGATGATAGATACCAAATTCAAGATAATGGTTTTCTCTGAAGAGGGCTTCGGATATGGGTACACAAACAGTTTTAAGTACATCAGCAATATTTTATTTCTTTGAAAAAAACTAAAAAAATCTTAAATATGACAAAATGTAAATGTTCAAGTTGGGGGGTAAGAATTGTGTCATTGTTCTTTGAGTTTTTCTGTGTCTTTGAATTATTTCATAAAAGGAAAATACAAAGAAAAATATTTTAAATTCACCCAAAATGTATGTATACATGTCCATTTATTTTTTATTGATATGTATTATTCATTCATGTACTTTGTGATCATCCAAACTACATGTACATTTATTTTTAAAGATTTTTCTCTTTAAAAAATTTGTAGCATATTAACTAAAGTCTAAATGACACAGATTTGTTAGGGTCTGGTATCCTTGCACTAATATTGTGTTAAGCTCAAATATAACTTCACATAACTCAGAATGAAATCAACAACTAAGCTGTTTAGATATTTGCCCCCATATTTTGAGTTAATTAGGTTGATCACAAGGTAAAAGTAAATGTACTTATTTTCCTAGAATGCCCAGACCACAGGCCTGTGATGTTTCTTGTGTCTCTAGAGGAGATCAGGTTGACCAAAGGATTATAAACTTGCAGCATTTAATATTTCTATGTTGAAATATGGGAAAATAAGTATGAAGGGAGCTGGGGTAAGAGGAGGGGCTCAGGGAACTGGAGAAAGCTCAATGACAAGAACACAGCTCTCACCTGGGGAGGTGTGACGTTCTAGTTCCCACTTATGAATTGGGAAATGGACTGTGTGGTCTCAGTGGCCCCTCAGAGCTCTTAAATTCTATGTTTCCATACTCCAAGTACTCTTTTCTGAGTCATTTTCAAAAGGAGACATAATTTGGTACGATTAGATGCTCACCTCTAGTGGCGTGTTTACTGCTGAGTGTATTTACCTTCCCCCTGGAGCCTTCTCACACTTGGGTCTGTGGCTCACTGCACGCTCAATCCAGGGTGCATATTCAATTCATTCAACTAGATGCATAGGCAATTTGTCCTTGGGTGACCTTGGTGTTCTCATCATTTTTTTCTGTGGGACTGATCAGAGTTGGTGTGACCTTAACAAAAATGGCTTTCTAACTAATTTGGTTCTTAGTGAGCTAGTGTGTAAATTATGTGCATTTTTGAGAACTCGGTTCTATAAATAGACCTCAACCTATCTTAGAACCAAAGACATTTTAGTATAAATGGAGTATATATCTGAAAGTGTTAAAGCTGCTGCCCCTGTATAATAAACACTAAAAATAAAATCCATCTAACCTGATTTAGAATTACATTGGAAATGGGCCGACGTGCCACAAATTCTATATACATATATATACACTTTTGGATGATAGTGATGATGACCTTTTTGTGCTGAGCTATTAGAAGTAAATGGCATATAAGGTAATTAAAATAACAGAATTCTGGGAAATGGTGGACTGAGCGATTAAAAGCTGTGTTACATTCTTGTGGAAATCCATTGATCATAATTAGCACATAAAGCTAAATCAGAATGAATGGGGGGATTCTAAAGTACAAGCGTAATATTGTAGGTTATGGATAATGTCTTTTCTTTTTGTTTAATGGATATATGATTGGTTCTCAAATGCTTTTCAGTTTGGTAATGGAAATGGGTTTCCCTTAAAAGCCCTTCTCCTAAGCTTTTGTAACACCAAGACATTAACGCTTTCTTCAAACGCGATCTAGATGCAACGTACGTGCTGTCAGCTTAAACAGGTACTAGAATAGACAGCTCTGGGGTGAAGGGCAAGGGTCAAATCATCAGAAGTGGCCATCTATTGCAGAGATCATCAAACAGGCACACCGTCAATGGACTCAGGCGCGAATGTGAGAAATTAATCAGCTCAGCTCTCAGTGTTTAGCCAAGCTGATTATATATGCCCTGGAATGTGAGCATGTGATGACAGGCCTGAGATACTAAAGTAATAGGAGCTCATTCCCAACAAAGGCTGGGGAGACAGATCAATTTGCAATATTCTTTTCTGCACCCATGCAACAAAGCAGAAACATGAAAGCAGAACATTAAGGGATGCTCCCTATGAACTGGACAAATCAATAAACATCAGTGGTAAAGAAAAAAAGTTTCTCATTCTCTTGAGTACCCCGAGGGCTTTTCCATCTTGGGGAAGTGATGAGTGGAGGTGGCCTCTGTCACGTTGCTTTCACCTAGCCGGTGTCATCTCCTGCCATCTCAAGGTGAACGCGGCTAAGCATCGGCTAAAGGAGAGTTTTGTGGGGGTGTTCAAGGAAACGACTGTCTCATGTTAGAAAGACATGTGCTGTGCTGGCTGAGAGGCAGATGGCCAACCGAGTCTGTGGCCTTGGGGGCTCAAAGCCCAGTAAGATGGTAGGCACTCCACTCCCCCCATACTGAAAATACCGGTGAGTGTTTCCTACTGTCAAGATTGAAGGGCCAAATAGTAGTGAGGGTCCTTGTTATTTTCCTGAAATTGAGTCAGTGGAGGAGAGCTAGAAAAATAGCAGATAGAGACTAGCCAGGAAGTAATTTAGAGGTGGAAAAATATGCTTCGGTTTAACACAGTCTGTTATTAGTCTTGGCCTAAGGTGACAGAGACCTAGATTTCAGTGCACATGTGTGCACATGTGTGTGAGTACTGTGTGTGTGAGTGTGCATGAGTGTATGTGCATATATAAGGATGAGAAGAAATAGGACAAGCAAGAAAGGGACTCTCAGGATAAGCACTTTCTAAAACTTATGAGACTGTCAGACCAATTCTTTTCCCTCCTAAATCATTTCCTGTAAAACAAGGAGATGATTATCTGACTACTAGAGGAAAGCAGGGGTATTATATTTCATTTGGGGGGGAATGTAGATTTATGGCAGATGGAATGACTTTTTTTTTTTAAGCCAACAACCCAACAATGGCAGAGTTCATAGCATAAGTTAAAGCACTTGCCTGTGTTTTGAGCTTTAAGCTGATGGAATTTACGCGCATGGGTAGTGGTTTTGAGGGTTGTGCCATTGGAGGGACTCCTGCTTAAGGAGTACAGGGAGAGGGTGGTGGTGGGGGAAGAGCATCCTGTACCTGTTTAACAAAGTCTGTGCTTTACCAATTGTCGTCAGAAGTACTCTGCAATTAGAGACATCTGCTCATCAGGAAAGTGGGTAAAACTGGATTTTGCAAAGGCAGTGGAAATTCAGTCATTGGCCAGCAGTGACCCGGCATTGTTCTGTGTCAGACAGTGTGCTAAGTGCTAGGGTGAGACAATGGGCCGAGAGGCTCCTGGCTTCAGGACACTCACAGGCAGTGGTGAAGGCGGGCTAGGCAAGCACAACACTCCTTTATGAGGTGATATTTGCCTGTAGAGGCCACAACAGGTGCCCTGGGAGCAGAGGAGGAAGGTCTTTGGGGTGGTTATGGGAAGCTTCACACACAGGGAGTCTTCAGGAAGGAATCACCTGTGCAGCGGGGAAATTCTGGGGCTTGGGACCAGCACAAGCCTGGAAGAGCAGTGTGTGTCTGAGGGTCTGTAAGTGGCTTGGATAGCCCGGGTTTCAGGAGCAGAGATGACAGGTGGAATAGTGAAAGTGGCAAAGGCCTGCAGCCAGGGATGGGGTGAGTTCAGTTTCAGGCATTCTGAATTTTGAACAGAGAGGGAAATCTGCCACAAGAGAATTTAGAGGGGAGGCTACTTTGGTTGGGGGAAGTTAAGCTCTCTGACTAAAAGGAAAGGCATCCAGCCCTCAACTTTTTTAACTAGATGAAAGATTAAAAAAAAGTTACCTTTTAATAATGCTTCTACTCATAGTATGAGAACTGTAGAAATGTGCAGTCTTCTCCAGGTTTATGATTCTTTCTTCCCTCAGTAGCTCACTTCGCAGCAGAATTATGTCTACCGCTGTGGAACTGAGGTGGTCCATGAGACCATGGCCCAAGGTGCAACCTGGGAGAGCTAGAGTGGTCTAAAGTATGGACTGATGTCAGTGAGAGCAGGGGGCAGGTCCGTCCTGCATTGCTTTATTAGCACATTCTAGACTGTTCTCATGTTGTTGACAGCCACATTGCTCTGTCCACTGACCTTAAACCTGCAGAAGATAAAACTTCCAGATCTTTCTCATGCCAGTGGCAGGAAGCCATTTCTTGCTATACAACCCAAGCTTTGTGCTTTAAGAGTTTTACCCTTAATAAGTCTTAACCTTTCCTTTTCTGTGTATCTTTCCGATCTTGATTGTGTCCCACACAAATATGATAAGCCATATTTGTTTAAAAGTGTCTGACAATTAAAATATTTTTATTTTAATAAGTTTAGAAGTAAAAATGTAAAATGTTTTAAAACCCACAACATCCCTAACAAACTAATGTTCCTATTATCTCTCTTGTCTTCATTCCCATGCAGGAAACACTACAGATTTGTAACCAAAAATATACAAATATTCTGTCACGCTTTTAAAGTAACATAGCTGCACAATCTTCAAAATGATCATATAAAGCAGTTGTATAATATTCCATAAAGTGGTTATGCCATCATACTCTATACCATTTTTCTACTGTTGGACATAGGGTTGTTTCCTATATTTTATCAGTATAAAAACACTGTAACAGTAGTCATTTGTGCATATTTTCCATTTTCTCCTTTTCTGTATTTTCACAGGGTAAATTTCTAGTAAAAATTATAGGGGTCAAATCACTAGGTCAAAGATAAAGAGCATTTTTATGGTTGTTGAAATGCAGTGCGAAATTGCTTTATAAAACCTAATGCCACTTCTACCAGAAACGTGATAAACCTTCCAGTTCTACATCCTCATTAGTGATGGCAGATGCAAGACTAGTTATTGGTTATTGAATCAAGCATTACAAACCCAACTTAATGTGATGTGATTCCACCCTCATTTCTCCATTCAGTGTTATGAACAGAAGAATATTTGTGGGCCATGTAAAGACAGGGATTTTGCCTGCTACCATATTCCCAGCATATGTGCGTGGCAAAGGCTCAATAAATATGTGTTGAGTGAGCAAAATTTCCTCTGAGTCTCTGTAACATTTCTCTGATATGCCATTTGTTAACCTCATGAAAAAGTAAGAATTGTCATGGAAGGGGTTGTTTTATTGGTTAATCCTCTATCTAGGCTCCTAATGTTTACCATTTTCTTTCTTCAGGACCCTCTCAAAACCACTTAGCAGTGGATTTTATTTTTTATCATACTGTACTATAAATGAAATTGACTATTTAAAAATGAACACATCAACAGAATTAATTTAAAATGTAAATAAAAATGTTTCCATTTTTTTACATTATACATTACCCTACACTTATGCTTGGAAAAGAATATGTGAATACTTTTAGCAGTTTGTGCTTATTTTCCTGTATGCATTGTACATCATACACTTCTTAATAATGTACATTCATACATTGTACTTTCATGCATTTCTTAATAATGTACACTATAATGTACATTTCTTAACAATGTACATTATTAAGAAAATGTTTAATGAAGACCTATGATATACCAGTCACTTGGGATATTGTTTAGAGCAAAACAGTTTACCTATGAAGAATATAGTCTAATGGGGAAGGCAGACATTGAGCAATAGTAATGAAAATGCTAAATGGCATAAGTACAGTGTGCTAGAGGAGGGTGTTACAGGTTGACATAACTCCCCTAGGGAGAAGGTATTACAGGTTGACATAACTCTCTTTGTGGAGGAAATGAAATTTACTGAGTCCTACTGCATGACTAGGGTTGTCTAGTGGTGAGTGGACTGGTAGAGAAGAGCCATAAGGTTAAAGGTATCAGTATGTGCAAAGGTCCTGATGCCAGTGGCAACTACATGTGAGGAACCAAAAAACCAAATGAGGCCAAGTGTGGATGGGTTATGAAAGTGACACAAGTAGAGACAATGCAAAGGATTTTGGTTTCTCCCCGAAGGGCAACATGAAGCCACTGAGTTTGAAGCAGGGGAGTGACATGGTAGACCACAGGGAGAAAGCAATCTTCCATGTAGATCTTTGGTTTACACTGAACATTGATGGCAACATAAGGTAGTCCCTCTGTATTGCAAAATAGACATGAGTTGAATCAGTTCTGAGTTTGTTCTTGCCTTCTTATTCTTTTTCTTCAAACTAGTTCAATTTTGTCGCCACTATAAAGAGCTCCTGAGCTGGTGGTTTCCACATTCCCCATTTCAGAGATGGAGAAATTGACTTGGAAGGAGGAAGCTGGCTTTCTGTTATATTGGCTGGTAGACAACATCCTGTGATGTTGTAAAGCTAAGACCAGGCTGCATACTTTTTTGAAGAACCCAGTTCCATTTTGGATCTGGGTCTCACTTTCTCAGTGGCCATTCTTTGGGCCCCGGAAAGAGATTGCAATTACAAAGTGCAGTAGGAAGGGGGTTGGGGGGAGATGAAGGGTCCTGAGTATCTCCTTTCTCTGGTTCTCTAGAGATTTCTTCCAGTTGCACAGGATGGATTAATATTTATCCTCATGTCCAGCTAGTTTATTTACAAAGACCACCATAGAAGCCAACTATTTTGTTGACATATTTTTCTGGAAATCCTCCTTTCTCTTTTGGATGTATTTGTTCATGTAGTTGCTTTGATGGACTTGGCTGGCTGCTGTTTTATCCGAGATCTCCTTGATAATGCTAGGAGCCAGGTACATAACTATCAATTGAATCTAATAAATAGTTATGAATTAGAGGAACTGGTGAATTTTGTTTAACCTGCTTGTAACTGAATATATAGCCCTATATGAACAATGACGTAAACAACTCTTAATCCCCCTGCCCCCACCACTATTAGTTGATGCCTATAATGTGCCAGATTCTATGCTAGGTGCTAGCATATATTTTTCTCTAATCTTCCAACAATGTTGGAAGGTAGGTATTCATATTGTTGTCATCTACCATGTCAGTAGGGTCCAAGCAGCACACAGATGGCCCAGTCAAATTAGGATAATTCGAAAAGAGTTTCATAAAGAGACTGTAAAAGTGTGGTCAGGGTAAAGGAAGTCCTAAGCATAGAGTGCCTAGGGCAAGTACCAGCAGGGCGCCTTTGTTCCAAGGCTAAGACCAAAGGACAATGGGATGGAGAAGGCTGTTAAGAGACAGCTATCAACAGAGTTGAGTCACTCTGTTAGGCATGAGGTTGGTCCACAGCAATCCTGCAACCAGTGGAGCCAGGAGAATAAGTCTCCCAAAGCCACACTTCTCCCTCCTCAAGTCTCCTGCTTTGACCCCATTGGCCAAATGCTATGGAAAGTCAGAGGACAAGGGAGCTTACTCCAAAGCTCACATTCATGACTTTATCATCACCATTTTCTCTGCCTTACTGAGAACTCCAGGTCAAGATTCCTTTCTTTTTCATGATCCATACCTGTCCCCATGCCTTCACTTCCTTCCTTCGCCAGCTAGAATTCCTCACCTCATCACTGGAATTAATACCATACTTATACCACTAACACCTCTTCTGTTCTCTGATTCTGTTCTGGAAAAACTTGTTTTGGTAAAACCAGCAAAGCGTCTTCATAATGTTGTTTTGGGTTAACCATCCAACTGCTTCTTCCATGTTTAGGCTTGCGTAGCTGAACCTTGTAGGAGAAAACATACAATTGGACAAACTGATCTTATGGTAAAATCAGGACCACAAATCTCAAATGAGCTCTCATTTGTCTACCATTCCTATGCATTTCCTTAGTAGGAAAATGCTTGCTTTCTCTTCAATTTTCTATTTAACACCTTCTCTCCTCAAATCTCTATACTTTTTCTTCCAGTTTCACTTCCAGATAAGGAGCTTTCCTTGTGCTTTACTATGAAAATAAAATAAATTAGCTAAGAATTCCCCCTACTTTTCACTCTCCAAATCTACCAACCTATCTGTACCTGTACTCACACCCTCTACCTTCCCTTTTGTTTCAGTGACGTGTTCTGTGTATGTTAAAATCTGACCCATCCCCTTGTGTTCTAGATCCTAGAACATTTCTTTCTCAAGGCTTTGGACTGTAATTTTCTTCCTGCTTTTCTGTGTCATTGTTTTTATAAACTCTATAATTTCCATGAGCATCTAAATATGTTCTAGTATTTTCCATCTTAAAACACACATCCCCTTTGTGTTTATGCCTCATTTCTCTGCCAGCAAAATATCTTCATAGTGTTGTCAATAGTTGCCCTCTCTGCTTTCTCACCTCACTTTCTCTTCTATCTGTGCCTGATTTTACCTTTCCATGGAAACTGCTCTTGTCAAGATCACCAATGACTTTTATGTTTCCAAATGAAATTGTCAGTAGTTTGTCTTCACCTTACAGGTCTGCTCAGCAGCTTTTGATACAGTTGCCCACTCTTCTTTTTGAGACAACTCTTTTTTATCTTTTCCATGACAGCTACCCTCTGGTTTTGCTCCTGCCTCATTGGTGGCACGTTCCTACCCTCCTTTGCAAACTCCTTCTCCTCTGCTTGACCTCCAAAGGGTGACATGACATAGGCCCTTTGCTTCTCTCTCTCATCTTCATCTCAGCTATCATCATCACTATGCAAAATTGTTATTTCAACTCGGACTTTTCCTCTGAACTTCAATTGCTATATGACCTCTCCATTGGACAACTAATAGATACCTGTATGAGACACTGCTGGGAGGTGACCCAACTCATTTTGTCCTCCTGGACCACACCTAGACTGCACATTACAGTTCTCCTTACCAAGAGGTGTGGTCATGTGACAGATTTCTAGCCAGTGGTATGAACAGAAGTGATGTACACTATTTCTAGGTTTGGCCCATTAAAACCTCCCTCATGGATCTTGTTGGTTTATACAGGGTAGCGTGATGTCCTGATATATCCAAGAGTAATTTGGGCATAGGATAAAAAACTATTTGCAAAGTCCCCTTGGGCGACTGGGGAGAAAGGAGGAAATATTAAACTTCTCCATCTGAGGAAATCCTGATATTCTTGCAAGCAGTGTGGGGACAACCAATTCAATAGGCTGAGCCCTCGATCTTGGGGCTCGCTCCTATGAATTTTATTCCTGTATAGGAGAGGCTAAGCCTACTGATATTTGTATCTAAATGTCACCCCTGGAAAACCTCTTTTGTTGCTCAAATGTGGTGTCTGTCTCTAAGCAAACTTGACAGGTGAACTCACTGCCCTCCCCACTTTGTGGAACATGACTCCTAGGGGTGTAAATCTCCCTGGCAATGTGGGTCAGGACTCCCAGGGTGAGCCATGACCTGACATCACTGGAATGAGAAAGACTTCTTGACCAAAAAGGGGAAGAGAGAAATGAGACAAAATAAAGTCTCAGTGGCTGAGACATTTCAAACAGTGTGAGGAGCTTATCCTGGAGGCTATTCTTATGCATTAAATAGACGTTCCTTTTTAGTTTATGGTGTATTGGAGTGATTAGAAGGAAGTACCTGAAACTGTTGAACTGTGTTTCAATTATTTGATTCTTGAAGGAGACTGTATGATCATATAGCTTTTACAATGTGGCTATGTGATTGTGAAAACCTTGTGTCTGATGCTCCTTTTATCCAAGGCATAGATAGATGAGTGGGGGAAAAAAGATAAAATAAATAAATAATAGGGAGAGATAAAGTGTAAAAATTGGGTACAGTGAAATACTGTGGGTCAATAAGAGGGACAGGTAAGGGGTATGGGCTGTATGAGTTCTTTTTTTCTTTTTTTAAAGTGATGCAAATGTTCTAAAAATGATCATGGTGAAGAACACACAACTCTGTGATGATATTGTGAGCCACTGATTATATAATATGATTGGACTGTACATGTATGGATATTTTTCAATAAAAATATTTTTAAAATTATAAAAAACAAAACTTCCCTGGCCTTCTTTCTGCCCAAGAAGGCAAGTCTTCACCGTAGGGCTTTTGCTCTGGCTGGTCCTTAAAATGCTCTTCCTTGTTCCTCTCACAGTCATTCCATCTTGTCATTCAGGTCTCCCCCTAAATTTGACTTTCCCAGAGAGGCTTTCCTTGGTCACCCAATATTACAAAGACCCACAGTCATTCCCTATCCCAGTTCCCTGTTTTGTCTTTATTACGACACTTAGAACTATTTGATATTCTCTTGATAATGCATTTTATTACCTTCCCTCTCCCCACAGAGACCTTGTTTATCTTTTTCAACACTGTTTCCTTATTGCTCAGAATAGTATCTGGCAGCTAGTGCATGCTCAATATGTGGCTTAGAAGAGTTAAAACATTTACCCAAACTCACACAAGTTCAAACACAACCTCCTTGATTTATTCAAGGTTCATACATGACCTGTTGCCAAGTTGGGTACTGTTGATTATTATTATTTTTAAAGTTTAAAAATTTTGCAAAAGCAATGTTTTCATTGCAGAAAATTCAGACACGTTAAAAAATTATTAAAAATTAGCTGTAATATAACATCCCTGAACAAACCATCATTAATATTTTGGTGCATTTCTTTCTTGCTTCCTAATTATCTATACATGTTTTAAGCAAATTGGTATAATTCTCCCCACAGGGGAATATTGAACATGTCTTTCCATGTCATTGTATTAGTCTTGCTAACCAAGTTTCTTCTTAGAGGGCACCTTTAGCCCAACTTCAAGTTTCATGGTAGGTGTTTCTTTGGAAAGTTTCCTTGTGTCTGCCAAGTGGATGCATCTCTGAACAAGTTATCACACTTGGGCAGGTGTTGGTTGGTGTCAATTATCACTGCCACTGAACTGGGGTGGTGTTAAAAGTCAAACAATACTGTGCTCCCTGTAGTTAATTTTTTTTGTTGTTGTTCTTGATTCTGAAAAAAGCAAGAGACCTATTGCAGAATTCTGTGACCCAGCTGGTTCAATGGTGACTGGCTAATGTCTCCCCAAGCGACTGTAGCAGCTTGCAGATTGGCGGTAATGAAGCTGACCTCCATTACATAGCAAAGAAATAGGAATCTTAATAAAAACCTAAACAAGAGAGAGTCAAAATAAGGGCTGAATCCTTCTTGCCTTAGGTGCTGGCAAATTGCCACATTGTTACTGAAGCCTCCAAAGACAAGGCTTTCAGTTGTGACTCAGTTACAATTTACTTTTCAAATGGAACCTTTGTAACTAATATATGCTATAAGACCAGAGGAGCAGGAAAAAGGCAAATGATATCAAAATGAATGCCCTAGAGGTAAAAAAAATAGTTTAACTTTTTAGTGGTATGTCTCTGTGGATTGTAGGAGGCCATTGGACCAGAGACAAATTTGGCTCTGATTTTGGTCAAGGGGTCACCATTGTTCATCAATCATTTGATACTTGCTGAATCAACCTCTTAGCTTATGTTGCTATGTATTCAGACCCCACAGAGAAATCTTAGCCATAAACTTCTTCTGTAGTTCTGCAAAGGAATTTGCGATGATATGTGTTGTGTTAGGCTGAAAAATGGCCCCCTAAAGATGTCCACTTCCTAATACCTGGAACCTGTCAATGTGTTACCTACAAAGGGACTTTGTAGATGTGATTAAGGATCTTGAGATGGGGAGATTATCCTGCATTATGAGATGGGGAGATTATCCTTCTTCATCGGAGTGGATCCAATATAACAAGGTTTCTTATCAGAGGGAGGCAGGGGAATCATAGTCAAAGAGAGAAGATGTAAAGACAGAAGCAGAGTAAGAAAGAAGAGACAATGCTACACTGCTGTCTTTGGAGAAGGAGGAAGGAGTCATGAGTGAAAGAATATAGGCAGCGTCTAGAAGCTATAAAGGCAAGGAAATAGACTCTTGTCTAAAGTCTCCAGAATGAATGCAGCCTTGCAGACCCACTTAAGATTTCTGACCTCTAGTACCGTAAGATGACAAAACTGTGTTGTTTTAAGCCACTAAACTCATGGTCATTTGTTATATTAGCTGTAGGAAACTCAGGGCAACTTATAATTCAGGGACCCTCTAGGCCAGGATGGCATGTCAACTCTGATCAATTGGTAGGTGGTGCCTGTGGCTCTGGGTTGAGACTGATTCTAAGGCTGGGTCTGGATTCAATGGAAAATATTACCAGATCAATTAGCAATAATTACCATGGGTTCAGGATGTGTACCTGTGCATCAGACCAAAATCTTTCTGGGGTGAGTGGGAATACAGTCTGCCGAGCCCAACAGCTGAAGGTTCCATGCAACTCTAAAAGATGGGTTCCATACTGGACACTGACTCAAAGGAGAGGGCCAAAGGCTTTCAATGAACAATGCAATAGAAGTTTCTTGAAAGGAGAAAGTTGTTGGCTTCACTCACCAAATATTCTGATTTTCTAGAGTGGCTGGTTCTACTCATATCTAGTGATCCACTAATTTGTAGTTGATTTTGAGGTATCTGATGCCCTGTTAAGCCATTTCCCCATCAGTGGAAAAGCCAACTAAGCAAAAGCTATTGTGGGATAAAGTATGAAAAATTCCTCATTTTTTAAATCACAGAAGTTAGGAAATTTTTCTTTAAATATAGAGCCACAGAATGCTTAGTAAAACCAGGGATACATAATTCTCTTTTTAAACCTCCTATCATTTACTCTCAACTTTACCTCTTCCTTCCCAGTCCTTATCACCTCGGATAAGGGACCCAGATACACAGCACCCCTATTAAGGAGACCAGAGTCTCCCAGGAATAGCTGTAAATACCTGAAGATGAATCACATCTTGAGTTTTGAGGACTGTCTTGGTGAGTTAGAACCAAGACCTGTTGTTTGTTATTAACAGACTGGCTGCTGTTATCCATCCTCTCCTTTCCAAGGAACAACTACTATCTGTGAACTCACAGAGGACCCCCTTGGCAGCTGCAGGACATAATTACCACATGCCAGAATATCTTCTAGGCATTTGGATCTATGGCTACCTCTCTGGATTGCTCCCCTGCTAACTAATATGTTACCGGCTTGACACAATTGACAGCCGGCTGTGCCGGTGGCTAACAGACTGCCTCTGGGGCTGTCTCAAAATGAGGGTAATGATGGGCTAGATGAGCTCTCTGGGTTTCTCAGACATCACCTACCTGAGAGCAGAATGCATGCGAGGCCCTGGTGTGGTGACAAGGGGGGCTCAGCACACAGTCAGATGTACCAAATGGGCCAATTATTCTTCTAGGTGGATCGTGGGGATTGTTTTCCTAATTTTGAACGTAATTAAAACAAAGCAAAGCAAAACAAAGCTAAACCATTCCTGCAACCCTGAAAGGCCCAGGAGGGAAAGGATTCAGAAGTGAACAAAAGCTGCCTCTTCTCCTGGAGGGTAGTCTCTCTTCCGCTTGCTCCCCTGTGTTCCCACACATCATTAGGACAAGCCACAGGGCTGTGGGACTCTGACTGAAAGGACATTTAGTATTTATTCTGATCAATGCACAAGTTTTGCAGATAGGGATACAAAGGCCTGAATAAGGAAAAGGCTTTTTTTTTTTTGATACTCAAAACCAGAATCCTCTTTTCCTGCCTTCTAGCTGGGAAAGGAGAATAAGTTCTTGAGATACAGTTGACCACTCATTGGGTTGGGAGAGTCCCACCCAAATACTGAGCTTCTTATGGGCAGGATTTATGCTTGCTCATGTCTGCATCCCTAGCCCTGGTGTCTGGGCAATAGGAGGCGCTCAATGAACATTCGTTAATGAACGAATACATGATTAAATGAATGTTTCTCAGATACTTCAAGGAGGCAAGAAAGTTGAAAGTTTCACCAAATCTTTGAAGCCAAAATTGACTTCTTAAGCATGAGATCGGCTTTATCTTCATTGCCTTGTTTACTTTTTCTTGACCTTCATCAATCTCACAATTACATTAAAAACAGCTCACTTGAGCACAGACGTCTAAAGTTCTGATCATCTCTTTAAGACCGCACTATCCAGTGTGGTAGCCAGGAGCCACATGTGGTTATTGGATTCTCTAACTATGAGTTTGAATTGAGATATGCTCTAACTGTAGAATACATAGCAGTTTTTGCAGACAGTGTAAAAAAAAGAATGTAAAATATCTCATGAATAATTTTAAAAATATTGATTGCATGTTGAAATGATAGTGTTTTGGATATATCAGGTAAGTATGTTATTAAAATTAATTTCTTTAGGTTCTTTTTTACTTTTTCTAATATGGCTACTACAGAATTTTAAGTTATGGAGATGGCCCACACTTGTGGTTTGCAATATATATTTACACTGAACAGCACTGCTATAGAGCATTCGTTTATGTGTTTACTGGGCAAGTGGGCTCTAAGACCAGATTAAGCAGGCATTTATTTGGTATATTATCAAATAGTTAATGGCTTTTAAGGGTTTACTACTAGGTTTACTACTAGCATTCAGTGCTGACTTGCTTTTTAGCATCCTGAAGATGTGCCTTCTTAAGTCAGTCCCATTAGCAAATGTCACAGTATGCCGGAGCCTGCACTCAGAGAGGCAAAGTGACACGGAGCAGGATTGAAATCCAGGATAATGGGACTCCAGAGCCTGTGCTATGTACCTCTGATTATCAAACATGGTGTCCCAAGATGAAAGTGTGGTATGTTCTGGACTCAAGTAGGCCACAAACAACGAATTATCTTCATTAGATACTTTCAATGTTTGTGATCGGCTTCTTTTTTTTTTTTAAACATTTTTTATTGTGAAATATAACATATAGGCAGAAAAACAATAATTTTCGAAGTACAGTTAACAAGTAGTTATAGAGCAAATTTAAAAGTTTGGTAAGGATTACAATTCTACAACTTCAGGTATTTCTTTCTAGCTGTTTTAATATTCTAGAAATTAACAAGAAATATCAATATAGTGATTCAGTAATCACAATCATTTGTTAAATCCTATCATCTCTGTTACAACTCCCCCCTCTCATTTGATCCTTCTCCCAATCTGCAAGAATATTCAGGCAGTGACCGTTCTGATTTCTTTTTTTGTTAATTTTTAATTTTTTATTGATATTTATTATGTATTCACGTACCATGTAATCAGCCAAAGTGTACAATTAGTGGTTCACAATATCATCATATAGTATTGCCTTCATCATCACAGTTGACTTTCTTTTCTTTTTTTGTGAAAAATAGCATATATACAAAACAGCAATAAATTTCAAAACGTATTGCAACAATAGTTGTAGAACAGATTTCAGAGTTTGGTATGGCTTACAATTCCATGATTTTAGGTTTTTACTTCTAGCTACTCTAAGATACTGGAGATTAAAAGTATCGATATAATGATTCAGTAATCATTCTCATTTGTTAAACCTTACCTTCTCTGTACAACTCCACCATCACCTTTGATCTTTCTTCCACTCTTTAGGGGTATTTGGGCTATGCCCACTCTAGCTTTTTCATGTTAGAAGGGGCTGTCAATAATATGGGATGGGGGATGGAACTAACTGATGTTCTGGAAAGGCTGGCCCCTCTGCATCTCAGGACTTATCTGGTCCAGGGACCCATCTGGAGGTTGTCAGTTGCTGGAAAGTTACCCTAGTGCAGAGAACTTTTGTAGAATCTTATGTAACACCCTAGGTGTTCTCTAGGATTGGCAGGAATGGTATTAGGGGTTGGCAAGTTATGATAGTAGCAATGTCTAACTGAAGCTTGCATAAAAGTGACCTCTAGAGTAGCTTCTTGACTCTATTTTAACTCTGTTAGCTACTGATACCTTGGGCTCCTACAATGCTCCTACAAAAAGCCCTGGATCCATCCACTGCTTCTTTAAAGTTAAGAAGGTCCACAGTGAATCAGGGGACCTGAATATTTCGTCTTACACTCAATACATTTAATTATATCAAATAACTATTTTAAGGGACACAGTCCTTTGCTTAATTTTACATATTTTTCACCTAATTCCTCATAATGGGGTGCAAGACAGTTTTAAAAATGAAAAGGAGGGTGGTTCAAGGATAGCTCCATGGTAGAATTCTCACCTGCCATGCGGGAGACCCAGGTTCAATTTCCGGAGCCTGCCCATGCCAAAAAAAAAAAAAAAAAAAGAAAGGGAATGGAATGAGTTTTGTCCTGAGAATTGTATCTAAAAAGTTTTCAAAATCAGGACTGGGAAAACAGTGGTGTCAACGTGGGAATGTTTCTGGGTAATCTGGGGTTCACCTGTGCAGGGCAGCCTTGTATAGGCTATTTGACATGCCATGGCTGTTCTGAGAAAACAGAGGAGCCCTTTCAAGTTGATATTCCCACGTGGGATTAGGCAGAATTTGGTAAACTGTGGGCAACAGAGTGGCCTTGGTGTGTCTGACTCTGTGTTGCTTGGCTGGCTGGGATGTGCCATTGTCTCCTACTAATATTGCACACCAAACCTCATCAGCCCTTTCCGTGCTGCTCCTGACTGGAAGGAGAGGCAAGTGTGGCTGCTTCCAGGGGAGCCAAGCACTTGTCCCTACCCTTATTTCCAAGCAGAAGCAGCTTCTAGTAAAGGCAAACCATAGGTAGGACAGACCAGCCTCCTGGTTACTTCTCAGTGATGGTGGGTGTTTTAAACCCAGACAGGCTGAGAATTGATATCCCATCATTTTAACTTGCAAGACCATCCAATGGTAGGCCACTGGTGAATCCAGTAGAATTTCATATCACTTGCCATAAAGATGCTGTGAGTTTTGCACGTGTGCATAAAGAGAGAGGGAAAAAAGAGAGATGAAGAGATGAAGTTACAGGTCCCTGGGCCAGCTGTCAAAGGAAAAACCCTTGATGCCAGACACAGGAGCTAGGCCAATCTTTTTTGTTCTTTTAAAGTGAAGGTGCGTTTGAGTGGAGAAAATCCTATAGTACTGAATCGTATCATCAGGAGAGAGACAGAGACTTTGGAATATAAATGAGTGCTAGTGAGTTGTAGAATTAAGATTCTCCCTCATCCTTACAGTATGGGCTTCATGTGGGATGAGCATGTGTTTCCAGATTAACTCCAACCTTCCAGGGCCCATTTACTGCTATTATTATTCATAGGATCTTTGATCCCAGCATATGTTAACCTTACAATCTGGAAGGGAAGGCAGCTGTTCTGATGGATAGGGCCTGGCTTGAGCACATAGGGGAATGTCAGGAGAGAAGTAGACGATTTTAGATCCCTTATCATGGTGGGTGAGAAATGGTAGGGGGGAAATGTTGGGTGTGAAGGGGGAGAAAATCTACGGAAGGATGGGTGCTTCTTATGATTATTCTGGGTCCAGGTTCAGTGCTCCGTTCGGGAAAAGTAACTAATTTTGGAAATTGATATGGAGGGAAACTGGATCAGAGAATAAATCTGGTGGGAAGAAGGAGGATAGTAGGTACAAAAATACATTTTTATGAGAGAAAGAGAGCTGTGTGAGAAAGAAAGAAAAATTTGGTAGGAAGCATGTTAGTGGAAAGGGAGGTCACGTGGTGGAAGGGGTGTGGCTGTGGCTGACCCTGCTCTGCCTCAGCCCCCTGCTTATTTTTCTAGTGGGAAGGGGGATTGGGGGAAGGAATGGAAAAAGTCTTCAAGGCATTAAGGGCCACACTTTCCCCTTCTCTTCTTCTTCCACTCTCCCTTCTCCTTACTTCTTCACTTGACTTGCTCCCTTTGTTTTTACTTCTTTCCTATATGCCAACTTCAAATATTCCCATGAAATTTAACCTGAGTCTTGGTGATCAGAGTTCTGTTTTTTACTTTGCTGCTAACTACATGTTTGGCTTTGAGCAAGTCTCTTAATGCCCCTGATTTTGAGATTCCCCATCACATGTACATATGAAGTGCTCTGTCCTTCAGAATGCGCACACTAGTGAAAGCTAACTGACGATGCTTTGTGTTGTCATATTGTGTGTGTGTATGGGAATCATCTTTGAAAATCAGAACTTCAAGATACAAAATGTATTTTTAAATGTATACCTAAAAAAGCAAAAGCTCGATGATAGTTCTTCCTTCCAGGTCACTTCAAGTGGACACTCAGTTAGTGTCTTAGAAATGGAGCATATTGGGTATGCAAGGAAAGATGAGAAGTCTAATTATTTTTCTGAGATGTAGGATATAGGGAGGATTTTGTTTATTATTATTATTAAGAAAAGAAGTCAAATGTATTTACTCTGAATAACAAAAATGAACAAACAAAAAAGATTACATGTTATTACTTGGCATTGCGCTACTTCACAAATAATAAACCCCAATAGACTACTCCTGGAAAACGTGAACTAATTTGCTCAAGACCAACAAGTGAAGCAGCAGGGCAGAGATTCTAATACCAGTAGATGCCAGAGCTCATGTCTGTGCTCTCACACCTCACTGTAGGAAAGAAAAAAAGGAATTAAATAATGCATCAAAAAGCAACTAGAGAGTCCTTCTGTGCACTTACAGAGCTGGAAACAGTGCAAACAGGAGAGACCTGAGTCTTGTCTGCCATGAAGCAGATTCACTCAACGCAACTACTTTGTAACGACATAAGTGGGTGAAAGAAACAGCAGAGCTTAACACCATGCCTACCCAAGACCAAAGAGCTGGATTTTATAAAAGTATTCTGCTAATTGTCCAGATGTCCTTCCCGGGGAAGGCTTTTATATTTGGTTACCAGGGGTATAAAAGAGTGTGGAGACTTCCAATGCAGTTTGAGATGCATCTAGTGTTGTATGAATTGTGAAGTGTTCCCCTCATTCCTTCTTCCTCTTTTCATGGTTGGAAGGTATGCCCTACCCTCTACCCAGGGACTGCAGAAGTTCCAGGTGGTGGAGAGGTTGACAAGATTTCCCCACACACTAAGACAAGGGCAGAGTGTCCCTTTGCTCATTGGAGCAGATGGCTTCGTACAAGCTCTTTAGAACAGTCCATGCCCTGGCTTTGAGCTCAAGTCACTGAGCTGGAAACATGCCTGTCTACAGAGGCACTCACCTTGGAACAGTAGTCATCTGTCTTTTTGCCTTTTTGCATCTCTCCTCCTTCTGGCATTTTGTCCTTGAAATGGGACTTCTGAGTAACGTGGTAGTTGAAGCAGATGGAATGGTGGTTGCCTGGACTTTCCAAGCCATAGGCCACCTGATTTTATTTTATAACCAGCTTTAGTTTTAAAATGACCATCAGCTTATACCCCAAGCATTTGTATCACAATGTAAGTTAAGGATGGCAGAGGTTATAAGGGTGCCTACTTGACAATTATACCTTTCTATGCTAGATGAAGAGGTGCTAAAATCTCTCAGACATTTCAGTATTTCAGACAGTGGGAACCATTTTTACAAACAAGTATGGTTTCACAACAGAGAAGACTCCTTACTTCAGAGAGAGATCAGCGATAAGAAAGTAATGCTCATTTGAGCATGAAGACGCGTCACTGACATGAACAAGCCTTGGGATTCTTGCTTTTTGCCCCTCTGTCCCTATATTTCTAGCCCCCTGACTGCAGATCCCTTTGAATTATTCCCATCACCAAAGCTAGAAGGTTCACCTTCTGATATTAGCAGGGCTAAATGTCTCCTACCCCATAGGGAGAAATATTCCTTTATTTGAAGAGGAAATTTTCTCATTCAAAGATTACGTTCCTTCTGTGACTGTGCCGTGATCAGAAGAGGGAGAGATTTTCACATTCCTTTGTGCCTAACTGTTATGGAAAACAGTGATACCAGAGTTTAGGTTGGCAAGTTGGGTGTCTCAGAAGATGTTGAGGTGGCCTTTTTTGCTTTTGAAAGGCAATATATCCATTTCCTCAGACTAGGGAAGATGGGGCGAAGAAGACGCTGCCTGGGGGGTGATGTGTGTTATGTGCGATCTCTCTGGTCTTTGGAAATCCTCCTTCTGGTTTAGTTGCAAACTTTTTATTTCTTGGAGAAATGTGACCTAGTTAGTTACGTGTTCAATGTCCCGTTTGGACACTCTTCTGACCTAAAGTGATGTTTTCTGAACTTTACACATTAGAGACATCAGAGTGAGGATGGAAAACAAAGAGATAAGATAGTCTGCTTGGATTAGATATTTCTCCTTAATATAACCTGAGATTTTTAGTGCAAAATGACTAAATGTACATATTCAAATAGATTAAACACGGTTTATACCTAAGTCACTTAGTAATAAATAAATAATGGCAAATTACAAATAGTTATAACTAAGGTGTAGTTTGGTTGTCAACTGCTAAACCCACCTCACTGGAGTTTGGGTAAGGTTTTTAGCCATGACTGTTCTGGGATTGGGAATATTTCATAAAAAGTCCAGAGTCCATGCATTTGCTCCTGGATTCTGTGAGGGTCTCAGTTCTGATGGTCAGCCCCCAGGGAAGCTAAGTATACCCTCTACCAGGGCAGGAGCAGACAATTGATTTTGCCTGTGTTCAGTCAGGTGAGGTCTCAGGATGGGTCCCTTTCTCAGGCAGTCCAATATCTGTGGGTTAGGTCTCGGGTCTGTGAAGGTCAGACCCAGGAATGATAACTACATAACAAGTGTGCCAATTCTGCTCACCCCAGTCACTGCAGGCATAGCTAATCACTATGACCTATTTTGCTGTGAGCTCGGATACAGCTCCTCTGTTCCCAGGCAGCTTCAAGGAGTGGCTTGGGAGAGGAAGCTTATCCCTGACCCACTGCCTCCTGATGTTTGAATGATATCCTCATTTCAGGACTACTCAGAAATCCTATTCTCAATGGCTTGAAGTATAGTCCTTAAAGTAAAGACTCTGACCGGTCCATGCCTGGTTGGAGTGATTCCTATTCCTTATTTCTATTCGGCATCTCCACATGACATGACAGTGCCCATGAGCGTGGTGGAGTAGGAAGAGCATTAGTTGGACTGTTTGATCTGAGCTTGAGTCCTGGCTATGCCACGTAGCATTGACTTTCCTCAACTATCTCTTTCAGCATTGGGATTTATGTGTAAAATAAAGGGGAGATTTAAGTGACAAAAGTTATTAAGATAAGAGATAGTATCAATCAAGAGCCTAGCAAAATTCTAACATGCATCAGGCGCTGATACATGGTGGCTATTGTAGAGCTAACACAGTAAAGGAGAGACTAGTGCAGACCCTGGCTAGCTATGGACATTCACTACATGTTGCTTTCTCTTTATCCTGCTTATTTTCTCTACAATTGCTGATAACTCTTACAATGACTTTTTTATGTCTTGGATCATCCCAATTAGGAGGTGAGTTCCTCTAATTGAGGAACAGGTTGATTTTGTTCATGGCTGTATTCAGAGCATAGCTCAATGCCTGACCCATGGTTGTCACTCAGTAAATACTTGTTGAGACTCTGACTGTGCTATCTTTCTTTTTCTTAGTAGAATAAAAATCTGCGAGAGAAATGTGGTATACCTCTCCTCTGCCATACATCCTCAGAAGCTTGCCAGAAGGTAGCATGAAAATACTGGCACTACTTGGCACTGTGGGGAGGGGAAGGATTAATAGGTTTCTGAGGCTTTATATCAGGCAGGTGTCTCTTAAGTTTGGCGGCTGCCAGGGAGCCTTTTCCCCACTTTCCTTACCGCTGTTGTGTGGATCTCACTTCAAATGCTCTGTCTGCAAAGGAGTTTCCTGATCATGAGCTGGACTTGGCAGGGCTTAAATATTGAAATATATAAACCTGTGCTGTCCAATAAGTAGTCACATATGGCCAATGAGCACTTGAAATGCAGCTAGTTCAAATTGAGATGTGCTGAAAGTATACACATGGAATATTGGAGACTTAGTATTAAAAAAGGAAGGTAAAGCATCTCATTAATAACATTTAATATTGATAGCATGTTGAAAGACATTTTTACATATGCTGAATTAAATAATGCCCATTATTAACACTAGTTTTGTCTTTTTACTTTTTACATATGTGACACTTTATATTTCCCTTGGATTAGCACTGCTAAGAGGGATGTTACATTTTCAGGGCTGGGTAGAGGAAAGAGCAGGAAACCAGTTGCCAAGAGAGCAGCTTTTACAGTAATTTGATATTTGACCTTGATTAAGCCATCTAGCCATTCTGTGGCTTAGCTCTTTGTGGAAAAGGTTGTTCGAAGGCTCTGATAGCTAAGAAGGAAAAAGTAGTTTTAAAGTTCTGTATAATAGTTACAAGATGCTCCTTGTCTACATTTTTATTCCCAAAGTCACATTGGAGGCTGTCTGGGGTGCAGGTACTTCCTGATTCTGGGAAGAATACTCCAAGGGGAGTTGACAGCTGCACAAGTCTCACTCTGCTGAGAGATCATAGAGTTCAACAAGCAGGGCAAGGAATTCTACTTTTTGGTGCTAACTAGACGATAACACTTCCTAATGAAGCTGAAATTCCCTCCCAAACTACAACTCTTATGAGATGGAGTGACAAACTGTAAAATTCTCATCCTTAACCCCCTTCCCTCTTAAGCAGTCCACGTTATTTTCAACTACCATAGACTCACTCAGAAAAGCCCCAAGGTCAGTCCTTGGATACTGTGCATGCACAATAAAATTTAATGGAATGACCTAGTGACCTGGAAAACAGAGACCTTTCTGTATATTGGAGACTCTGGGAAACCTCCTTTCCCATAATCCCTGCTGGGAAGGAATCGAAACTCTGATGATGTTGTTTATCTAATTGAGGTTGTGTCTATTTAATTGAGATTGTGTCTTTCTAATTTGTATTATGAGCCCTCTCGGTTGAAATGAAGTCTCTCTTAATGTTCTGTGGGTGTCTAGTGTGTTTTCTGTGCTCAGATAATATGAACAATAAGAAACATCTTAGAATCTTGATGTGTTTTTTTTTAATGTTAAAGTACTTTTATGGAGGAAAATCTCCCTAAGAAGTTGAGGACTTTTTCATTGTGATTGTCTATCTCCCAAACATTTGATGGAAAAGTAGAAAATTCAGGATCCCTGATTATCAACATCTGGACAATTAGCAGAATATTTTTATAAAATCCAGCTCTTTGGCCTTGGGTAGGCATGATGTTAAGCTCTGCTGCATCTTTCACCCACCTATGTCATTACAAAGTTGTTGCATTGAGCAGCTCTGCCTTATGGCAGGTAAGACTCAGGTCCTTACTGGTGGCACTGTTTTCAGTTCTGTAAGTATACAGAAGGACTCTCTAGTTACCTTTATTTTTGGCATGGGCAGGCTCCAGAAATCAAACCCGGGTCTCTTGCAGGGCAGGTGAGAATTCTGCCACTGAGTTACCATTGTACCACCCTCAAGTTGCCTTCTGATGGATTATTTGATTCCCTTTTTTCTTTCCTCCAGTGAGGTGTGAGAGCACAGACATGGGCTCTGTGTATCTACTGGTATTAGAATCTCTGCCCTGCTGCTTCACTTGGTGGTCTTGGGCAAATTAGTTCATGTTTTTCAGCCTCGGTTTCCTTATCCTACTTTAGGGTAAATTATTTCTAGTTTGCTATTTTTTAGATTAAATCAGATGACTTCCATATAACATCTAGAAGTTATTGATAGGCTTTCTCATAAAAGTCTTAAGTTAAAAGGACGCTTTTGCCTTTCTGCAAATTCATGGATTGCACTAGACAGCACCTACTCAGTACTTTTTTAATTCCCTAATGATAAATACTTTGGATTTAATTCTCAATATCTCTGCTAAATATATCCTCATGCCTTTGTCTTTCCATGCATATGTGCAGATAGAGGAAAACGAGATACATGAATTTAATCATGGAGCCCGGTGCTTTCAGCATAGGCTGAGGTGCCCTTTGCAGAATGACTGAAAAAATGAAAATGCTGACCTTTCCCTGCCAGTGAAGAATCTACTGAATACCATTTATTTTTAAATCCCTTGATAGGAACTGGAGATCCAATACCCAGATCAACCCTTCAACCATTAATAAGCTCCTACTGTGTACTGAACATTGAAGAAGGTTTCAAAGAAGATGAAGAGAGAGTCTCTTTCTTCAAAGAACTGACATCTAACTGGTGAGTCAGGGACCATAGATACACAGGAAAATACCAACATGGCCAGATAAATCAACATGTGTTTGTTGAATCCCCACTATGTGCAAAGGCATGCATTAATGCCTTGTGATTAGCACACAATAAATAGACAGGATTCAGAGAAGAGAGGGGATGCTGAGTGCTGGATGAATGAGGAAAGTTTCCTTGGAGATAACTGTGGTTCTGAATTCTCCTTGAGCATCAACATGACCTGGGCCCCGCCTTCAGGAATTCCCACTCAGCAGGTCTGGGGTGGGACCTGAGAGTCTGCATTTCTAACTAACTTTCAGGTGACAGTGATCTGCTGGTCTATAGACCACCCATGAGTTGCGAGCCTAAGGGATGAGCTATTGTCAGCCCTGGGAGGAGCATTAAGAAGGTTACAGCAGGGAGGATGCACCCATTTTGCTTGTGTATTCTTGGCCTTTGCCTTCCTCAGGCTCTGTAATGGGGGCGCCTCCTCACTGTGGTTCGCCAGTGACACGTGGTTTCACCAAATAGTGGAGTGAGGCTTCTTTTGCTCAAGATATTTGCATTTGAACACTAATACACTAATTCCGCCACTCCGCCTTCCACCCCATCTCTTATTTTGATATCAATGAAGTTGTACAGCTTCCCATTTGAAAAAAAAATTTAAGGACTTAAAGTGAAATAATCCCACAAATTACAAGTACTAGTATTTACTCAAGTAAAACCCAGCATCCTGTTGCTTTGTAGATAGCAGGGTCCAACTACCTGACGGTTGGGTGAGCAGTGGCTGGTAGAGTTGAGCTGTCTCACCGCGGGAAGAGAGAGGCATGCACACTCAGATATTTAACACTCCTTAGCAAGGATGGGGGTTTATATTTTCTCCCTGGCAGGGAACGCAGCCCTTTGCTGCAGTGTTTCAAGTTCGCCTCCAATGCTATCCGATAGAAGTGCTTTTATCCCCTGAAGACACTGTACAAAATACAAATCATCATTGGTTTTATCTCAGCTGGAGCTGCTACTTCTCCAAATACGTTTACTCTGTGCAACTGCCCATCGGGCCCATTTTTCATCCTTCATCCCCGCTCCTTTACGATAGCTGGGTTTAAGGCCTTCCTTCTGTTCTTTGTTCCTTTAGCTCCACGAAGTAAACAGCAGGATTGATCTGACACTGCATTTTGGTATTGTTCCAAGTGCTCATCAATAGACATGGCTGGGAATGCACTGACTGGAAAGGAAGGGCAGATGGAAATGCACTTCTTGTTCTTTGTGCCTTTTAGTGTGCAGTGGAATGTCCCTAATCTGAGGTCTGCTACACTGGCTACCGATCGACTTGCAAATTCATCAGCAAATGATGAGTCCCGTATTAATTCCAAGGAAAGTCTTTAAAGGTATCAGTGAGGGAAGAAAAGAAAAGAAAAAAGAATAAAATGGGGCTTTTCTTCACTATCTCTGTATGCTAAGGTCGTTAGAGTGTCTTGGGAAAGAGGAAGGGAGATAAGTAAGCTGTTATGCGATTGTGTTTCTTTTTTGCGTTGCATCTGTTCATAGGTACATGAAGAAGTTATTTTTGAGAGATAGTAAGATGTGGGGGAGTTTGTGGAACTAATTATCTTGTTTCAAATATTCCTTAAGAGCTGAACACATCCCACTGTTGATCAGGTGGTTGGCAGAGAGATGGCTTGACCTTGCATTGATCACTTGCAAGACATCTCTCTTTGAAAGGGGTCCTCAAATTTGAGGGCAGCTGGGGCAATCCTATATTCTCTCTAACTCGGCTTTCAGAAGGTATGGTTTGTCTTTCACTTCCATTTCAAGTTGTATCAGGATAGTTTCTTCTTTGAGCTTTTCCCCAGCACCCACTACCCATCATGGCTCCATCTAATCCCACCTTCCCAATGACATTGACCATCCCTCCTTTGTTCTGGGAAAGTACCAGGTACATGTTTTATTGTATTCATGTTGCTTATTTTTGATGATCTTGGTTTTCATTAGCCATTTGTGAATTCATTGTGCTTTTGAAACATATGTATAAAAGTGTTACAATGATAAGTAGTCCAATGCAGATTTCTCTTATTTAGAACTATGAAGGTGCTAAATTGACCACTGAAATACTGGATGGCCCTCTGCCTTTCTAATTAAACATATACCGTACATCATTAGCAGCCAGTTGTGCAGATTGTAATAGTGCAGTGTTAGTGAACAGTTGTATGCTTGAATATAATGAAGCTACCCAATAATTAAAACTTTGAAGTGTAAAAAACAAGCTATGCAATACTTAACATACTGCAAAAACTTTAAAATTGGGGACATAGAGCAAGGGGTGTAAGTGGTTTAAGGGTGAAAAAAAAAGAATTAATTTTGTTTGGATCCATAGTGAGTCCATCAAACTGAATGAAAAAAAATGGCAAAGCCATGGAAAAAATCCTCATACAAAAATCTCTATAAGACAGCGTTCATTTAGTTTCATTGGCAGTGGGCAAAAAGAAAGTACCAGATTGAGCTATGAAGGATGAGCAAAATGTTTCTTTGATGTTCTCAGAACACAGGGTATCCTTGATTCATCTTTTACTGGTTCATTTCAAACAGGGGCCAGAGACTTAAAAACTGGCATTTGAGACACTTGACAACAGTGACATAGTGAGTGACATGGAGGATACAGTCTGCAATAAGGAGGGGAGAATTTGCACAAACTAGATCACACTGGCGCATTCTGAGCTGCTGATGGCTGACCTCTGTAAGAGATGTGGATTTTTTTCTTTGCATGCAAACAAGTTTACTCATGTAAATGAGTTTGCATTTCGTTTAAATATCAGTTTACATTAAGGCCATTTTGCATCCTCTTTCAACTAGTTATTTTCAAATCTGTGTCTTGAGTTATATATGACCTTTTTCTCTCCACCCCAATTTCTTCAAATATTGTGACCCTTTGAGAAGTAACTGTTTATGTGTTTGGCTGTGAGCTTCTGAGGGAAGAAAACCTTTTCATTCAACTTTGTTTTTCTATTCCATAGCACAGAGCAAGTGCTCATAAATGTTTATTGAATGAATGTTTGAATGAATAAATAAATAGATGAATTAAGATCTCTTAGCTCAGATGACCTTGCCAAAGGCATTTATCACAGATCTAGGAGAGAGCTTAAGACATAAGCTAATTCAGTCCTTTGCCTCCAACTTCTTCTGCAAATTCCAAGTATCTGTGTTATCCCCAAACCACTGGGGCTGTTAACTTGTTTTGAGACTCCTGGTTCATCTTCAGTCAACATTCCTGGCAACTGCCTGTGCTCCTTGTGTTTGTCAAAAGGAACTAAGATTTGGGATACTGAGAATTTGATGTTTGCTAAACTGCCAGAAAGGAACATAATGAAAATGGGTTGGCTTTTACAATGGGGATTTATTAGCTTACACATTATGGTTCTTAGGCCAGGAAAATGTCCAATTCAAGGCATCATTAAGATAATAGCTGGACTCTGAAGACAGGCCGTCAGCATCTGGGACACCTCTGTCACATGGGAAGGCATGTGGCCAGCATCTGCTGGTCCTTCGCTCCCTGGTTTCATTGCTTTAAGCTTCTGATTCCAGTGTCTTCCTCTCTTATGCTGTGGATCCTCTTTTAGCTACTCTAGGGCTTTTCTCTCTTGGCTCTCTGGGCTTTTCTGTCCTGTATCTTTACAAAGGACTCCAGTAAAAGGATTAAGACCCATTTTGAGTGAGATGGGTCACATCTAGTTGAAATAACCTATGCAACTACAATATGACTGCACCTTCAGGAATGGGTTAAAAGAACATGGCCTTTTCTGGGATACATAGCAGTTCCAAACTACCACTCCCAAGTTGCTTGTTGGCATGACAAAACACAATGGTGTCCTGTGGGAGTAGCTCAGTCAGGTTACTAGTGAAGAGTAGAAGGCAGGCTTGACGGCATGCTTTGATGAGCTCTCCAGAATCATCCTAAATCTAGAACGACTCTCTGGGTCCAACTCTTCCTGGGTCTATCTCTTATTTTTTTTTTAGGAGATCTCTATTTTTCTAATGTCTTATCGCCTCCCTCCCTGATACCTTTAATTGAGCTAATTTCAATGTTCTATGCAATAAAACTGAATTCAGATTTCTAAATAAAACATTTGGGCAATCTCAGTAAGCTAATCTGAAAATCTTTTATATCTAGAGATGCTGTGTACAAGTGAAAGACATTTGTGTTCTCTTGAGTTTCATCTGCTGTTTTCTTCCTTATATAGGGGAAATGTCTTTATTGAAGCCATGCTTATAAAATAATTTCTCTCCTGAATCAGAGTAGAAGACAGAAACTAAGAAACTAAGAAAATCAAGAAGCATTAATTTTTGAACTGAAAAGCAACTATAGGTTTTCACTCACAAGTATCTCAATAAAAACCATGTCATGGCTCCCAGAATGTTAGCTCTTCTTATTTCAATGCCACTGATGCCTTCTCTGGTCTGGAAAGTGCTGTTGTCAGTGACCATATAGCCTGAGCAACATCAAGTGATATGTGGAAACTGTGGGTATGTGGCCAAGGGAGAAGATGGCTAGATGATTTATGCAAAGTTCAGACTTGGGCAAAAATCATTATTTCACTAGGAGCCCTACTTCTGCAAACGTGGCCAAGTCCTGACCATTTGTGTCCTGACCAGTTAGTTTTGCTGGATTTAATGGCCACCATGTTACTATATCTCCTCTATTGATTAGGGTGCAGACTAAGCTAAGCTGCTGTATCAAAGAGATTCCTAAAGACAGTGGAGTAACTGTGATAGAAATGCGTTTCTCTCAAGCACAGCAGTCAGAGGTCCATCTTCATTAACTGGTTTCCATCTCTTGGTCCAAAGAGGATATACTCCAGCAGGGGCTGTCTCTCAGTCAAGGGGAAGGGGAGAGAGGAAGGGGGAAAAGAGTGCATGCCCATTCATCTTAAGACACAACCTGGACTTATCGCTCATAGATCATGGGCAGAATATAGCGTCATGGCCACACTCAACTGCAACAATGTCTGGGAAATGTACTATTTTTCTGGACAGCCATGGACCCAGCTGAAAGTCCCAAGCTTTATTAAATAAAAAAATGTGAAAGTGGATACTGTGGATGATTAACAATCTTTGTCACATTCCCCACTCTTTGCCACAACCTCCATACCTCAAATACATTCAGCAGAGAAATATAAACCCTTTCATAGAAGAGCACAGTGATCTGAGCTGGAGAATATGGCTAAACAGTAGAAATCTATATGCCCTGAGTGTGGCCACACTGGTTTTGAGTAATCTCTCTACATTCTTTGTGCATCTGTCAACCAGTCACAGACCTGGGTGAGCAGTTAGGGCTACCTCCCCCTGATGAGTGAACCATCTTTATGACTTCCCAGGGAAGTTATCTCCCTACATCTGCTTGAACACTTAATCTAAAGTTTATTCTGGACTTCCATGTGTAGAGAATTACTTGTAAAGATAATTTTGAAATCTTGAGTGGAAAAATCCTTTATTGCTATGTTATCTGCCATTCCCACCATACTCAATAAACAAGAGGAGAGATAACAAAAATGTTGAAATTCTTTACTCTTCTTTGTACATTTAAGTTTTGGAACATAAAATGCTGGTGCTTGGCTTACACGTAAAGTTGTGTGTATGACATACTCTGAGATGTAAAGGATCTCAAAAGTCTGGAAATTTGAGGTGGAAAATTTTCCCCATTATTGGATAAAATTCCCTTAGATTCTTTAGAAAGATTTTCATTACTTAAATTTAAGATTTTAACAGGACCTTTAGATACCTCACATGGTGGTTTTTCATATTCCCCAATACTCCTGATATTCTTTCTACATAGCATATGTTATGAACAGCCTCAAACGATAGCCCTTAAAGATGTATGTCTATCTCTTATTTGACCAGGCACCTTAAGGAGAATATTCACTTAAAAGTCTTTTCTGCTCCCCTCAGCAACCAATCACTCTCCCTTCAGTGGAGCAGGTACACAATATATACTTATTGTATGCATGAGTGAAGTAAGTGCTAAGAGATTTGAGCTTGATCCAGCTTTCAGATCAAACATCACCTCCTCAGAGAAGCCTTCCTTGACTCCTTGTTTACAATAGCACACAGACCCCCTCCTGTGAGCTCATTTTCTACATAACACTGACCACTGCCTAACGTGGAACAGTGACAGGCTTAATAAATACCTATTGAACAAGTGAATGAGTGATTACAATGAGATGAAGACAATTTTACTCATCAAAATTCCTTTGGAGAGTTCCATGTATGTATTTCAAAAAAAGACTTTCATCAGCCACTGAGGTTGGGGTGGGGGGCTTGAAACAACAAAGAACATTCTCCAATAGTTGAACTGCCTTCTTAAGAGGGCAATTCTGTTCATTGAAGCCTTCAGTATTTACTAGAATGAATGGAGTCATGCAAGTCTGGGATTACAAGTTGGGGGCACAGCTGAATTTTTCTGCCTCTCAAAGGGAGAAGAACTTGAAGCTCATGAAAGTTCTAGAAGGAGAAGGGACTGGAAGGAGGAGGGTGGCCACTGCTGGTTCAGAGAAGGGGAGAGAAAGAAAAGCTCTTTCACAATGTGACCTCGGAGGTATTTGGGGAAAATAAAATGCCTAATGTAGAGTTTATAGAATGCTATGTGACACAATATGGTACCTTCAAGAAGCCTTCCTTTTCTATAGGAAAAGTTACAAAACTCAGCAAATGCTTGGAATTACTGTATTTTTATTGGAAACTGGTAAGGAGCTGTGTTCTGCCTCTGAATATGTACAGCTCCAATGCAGTTTGTACCCCTGGCTGAGAGGACAGGAAGATGTTTGACAGATGTCTGGATTATATGGAACATACTCTAAAGAGAGACAGTATATCATGTGGGTGTCCTGCCTCTCTTATTACACTTTGAGTTTTCACAGCTGGGTCTTGCATCCCCAACTTTCCTTGAAGACTCCACGTGGAGAAAGGCACAATGATCTGGGTTTAAGGCTAACTTAGTGAATGCTGATTGTATCAGTCAGCCACTACTGTATAACAAACCACCAAAATCCCAGTGGCATTCATAGTAAGCATTTATTTCTCCTATGTCTGCAGCTTGGCTTAGGAGTCATCACTCTAGGCTGGGCTTGTCTGGGTGGCTTTGCTTCCAGTTGTGGGTTCAGGCATAGGCTCTGGTTGGCTCCATGTGGATTTATTTGGGGGGCTGGACTGAAAGGGTCTCTTCTTTAGAGGTGATGGAAGAGTCACAAGAGCATTAGCTGAAATATAAGATGCCACTTAGAAATTAGACTGGGAACTGGCAAATTCTCATCTCTGCCCACTTCCCATAGAATAAAGTAGCCTCATGTCAAGCCTAATGTCAAAGGATGGCTTCTTCTGCCTTGTGTAGGAGGAACTAAAAAGGTTGTGTATCTAGGGGAGCAGTAAAGAAATAGGTCCAATAATTCAATCAATTACCTTAACAGACCAACTGACCAGTCAATCAATACGATGTTGAGAAGTTGGGCCAAACAGTAAGCCTATTCCCAGCAGATGTTGGTGTGGCTGTGATTTGAGGGACTCATACGGAGTTAAAAATTTTTCTTTTTGTTTTTCCTCTTTGCAAAAGTGGCCATTAAAGTTAAAAACCTCATTTTTGTAATAGAATGCACACAACAGTACACATATTGACTTATGTTTTCAGTCAATATCAAGATTTATCGTCCCTAGAGTCAAATAAATCGTGATATTGACTCCATCGTAAGCCAATATCTGCCTCATGCACTTTTTTTTAAGTATTTTATATTCATTTATATTAATAGGACACAAACAATCACTTGCAGTGTTGCTTTGCTTTCCCATTTTTGCTCCTTCTCCTTTGTTATTTTCTCATCTGTCCTGGAAATTAGTCCACGGTTAATGCTGGAGTTACTGAAATTGTTGGCGGTTCGGGAAAGACTGTCGATAGCCAGCACCTCTGCACCGTACAGAGAGAGGGAAATTTGTTTCCATAGAGAACTTTACCTTCTCTGATTCTGGATGGTGGAAATAAATTCTGTTTTCTTCAGAAGTTTGTTGTTGTTTTTTTCCCCCTTCCCCGAGTTTCCTCTGCTCTGTGATGATCTATATACATTTCCTTTGGGTCAAACGGAAAATGGTTTGGAGGGAGTAAGACAGGAAGGAACACGAGGGAGGGATTCCTCAATGCCCTTCAGTCGGTTTCTCTGGCTTCCTGTGTGTGCTGCTCCATTCTCGTTTTCTTTGTCTTTTTCTTTCTTTCTATTTTGTAGCTGCATTTACATTTTCTGGAGGAGCAGGGAAAAAATCTTTAATAGTGAATTCCATTTATCTCCATAAATTGGTTAGGGTATATGATCTAAAGGACTCAGCTGTTTTTAAAATAGGTTTATTCCCTTCCTTGAAGATTATTTCCACACAGTATAGACGAGTTAGAAGGAGGCTCATTTTGTAGACCTCTGTGAGAGCTGCGCATTTGCAGGGCATCGTCTCAGATGTGGAGTTTTTGAACAAAGAAATTAAATTTATATGTATCACCTAAATTATTTTGAATTCATGGCTCAGCCAAGAGTTCAGATCCTAATCAGATATGTAGTTTGCATGGGGACTACTCCCCCTTTTCAATAATAACGTGGTAGTTCTATTTACAGTGCTTACCAGATTGGCAGGGTGTGGGGGTGGGATGACGGGGCATGGAGAGACGGCTTTAAGAGAATTTACCTTGGCTTCTGCAGTTGGGCCTGTATTAAATGCAAGGTTTTTACCCAATAAAACTTTCCAGACAGGTAAGTGAGAGAACTTTTCCAGCATATCACATATTCTATAAATAACCAAAGCCGCCCCCCATCCACCACCTCTCAAGAATCTTTAAAAGGAAACAAATTCTTCAAGTCTCCGCTCATCTTCCTTTCCATTTATTAAAATGCAGGTCCCCCCCAGATGCCTGCATCCTCCACGCACCTTCCCCAGCTGCTGCTCTGCTCCCTTCTCATTTCAACCCCTGCTGAGTGGATGGCCCGTGTCACATAGTCAGTGCCTCACTGCGCTCTGGGTGGGTTGCGTTTTCCTGTTCTTTTGGTGTCAACCTTCTCACACAACAGGAGACCAAGGATAGAATGCTTCTTTAAAGATAGGACCTGGGAAAAATGATGATGATGGTGATAATGATAGCAGCTAACATTTATCATTGCTTACTATGTGCCAGGAACAGTCTTAAGTCCTCAAATAGATGAATTCATTTAACCTTACCACAACCCTAGCAGAATCAATTATTATTACTACCTTAGCACAGAGGAGCAAAGAACTGGCCTAAGGTAAAGGGTAGACCAGCATTCAAAACCCAGTTATGGGTCTCTGAAGCTCACACTTTTAACCAGAATGCCTGTCTCAGTGGTAAGTTTTGCAGTAAGCCACAATTTCTTGCTTGAACAGAAAGGAGATTAGAGAAGAAATAGAGAAGAAATCTTAGAAAAAACCCTCAGGTCCTGCTACCAATGCAACTATATCCTGTATCCTAGCCCAAACCCCAAATGGACAAGAAGTCCAAACTAGATTTCTTCTGGTGCCATCCTTAGCAGACTGATGTATAATGCTAAGAGGCGAGGCTCAGGGGTTTCTGAAGCTTTAACGCAGAGAAGGTATGAACAGATTTTGCCCCAAGCAGCTGCCATAGCATGTCCCTGTGCAGGAAGGCAGTTTCCCAATTCCTGCTATAGAGTTTTCTGGGACACAAAGCAGAATGCTGTGTGGCAGAGGACACGCCCTTTTCCAGCCTGGCGGGCAGCCCTCGTGTCTTCAGCTCTTCCCATTTTGGTGGAGAATACACCCTAATGCTCCACTTGAGCCCTGTCTGGGCTTGGAGGAGCCACTCTCCTCCCAGAGGTGTGGGGGACCCTGGGCGCCACAGAGCACACAGAAGCAGCTTTCACCTACATGGCATTCCCAAATGGGTTCACATCACAACAGCTTGGTTTGGTTTTCCTTCACAAAACTAAGGTAACACCATTTGGTCATGCTTACTGCTGTCTTTGGGACTGAGCACACATCTTCTATTTGGTATTCCAGTGGTTAAAAACATGAAACCCGTCCATTTTAGTTGTTAATCTATGAGAATAAGGGGGTGGTGGTGGTGAAGGGTGGAAAAGAGGTAGAGACATCTGTGGGCCACATTGAAGCTTGCAGACATTTTTCTTGGCTCCTGGTCTTGAAAGTGCCCCCCTCTCCCCCTCCCCTCCCCTTCTCTCCTCTCCTCTCCCCTCCCCTCCCCTCCCCTCCCATCCTATCCTCTCCCCTCCCCTCCCCTCCCATCCTCTCCTCTCCTATTCTCTAACTCCATTCTCCTATCCTCTTCTCTCTTCTAACACCCTGCTCTGGTATTCCTGCACACCAATTTAGGGTGTTTGGGCATCTGATGTCTCTAGATATAAATCAGCTGGTTCATGTTCATAGCTGGCAGGCAGATGTTTCTCTGGCTATTATTTCCACAAGAACAAGGTTAAAGGATTGGCTTGGGGACACCGGGCTCCTCCCACTCCAAATGGCAAAATATTCCTTGTTCAAAACACACCAAAATCTAGACTATCACGTCCCTCTTCGATGATTCTGAGTTTATAATTAATGAAGTGCAGGGGGTAATGCCCTCTGTTGCTCAGCCATTGAGCTTCAGTTTGAATTTAGTTTCTGGGTGAAATGAAACCTCTTGAAGCTTGGATGTTTTGGTTTCTTTAGTTTTGTTTCTTGATTGGGTTGAAGTGTGGAGAAGGCCTTGATGAGAAAGGGGTGGACAAAAGACATTCCTTCACATCCTCAGGCAAAGGTTTAAAATGGAACAATCTCATGTCCTCTAAGACCATGTCTGAAAGGCTTCATATTCATATGCTTTTATATTCCCAGTCAGTCTAAATTTCCTGGGTTTCAGTTGGGCTTCTTGAGCATTTCCCCCCTCTTACTTCTTTAGGAGTAGAATTTTTCCAAACTCACTCATTTCTAGAGCTCTCATTTCACCATGTCAAAGAATAGTACCAATTGAGATACGCATTGATTCTGGAATTAAATTTTCAAGGTTAATCTCAGTTTAAACTCAGTCCTCCAGAAATTCTTCTCTGTAGTGTTTGACTATAAAAGGGCGTTTATGGTGACTTCCTAGAGAGGAAAAGCAGAGATCCTGGAGGCAGAAGGGAAGAGAAGTGGCTTAGTGGGTACACAGCAGTACTCCACAGCCTCTTGCCAGCACACTGGCTGAGGCACACAGGCAGGTTTCACTGTTTTACTAAGTAAGCTTTGGGCTTGGAGGCGGGCCAGTGGCCTGAGAGATTGCAGAGGAAATTTATGTGGCTGAGATCGATGCCGCACACTTGGTTGGATTGAATCTTGGTTAAAAGATTGCTGTTTCTCCCCCTCTCAGAGGTTGTTTCTACATAGTGCTATTAATAAATAAGAGCTCACTGAGCTCTTTCGTGTGTGATAAGCATTGTGCTGAATCAGGTGGGAGACACAGAACACGAATTAGATTGAACCATATGAAATTGCTGCTATTGGGCCATTTTTACATACATAAATGTCAATCTCATATAATTCATCCTAAGACAAAGGAGCGTCACTTATTCAACAAATAGTTATTAAATAAAATAAGGCATATAAATGGCTTAGCACACTGACTGGTACATGGCAATCATTCAAAGAATGGTAGCTATTTTTAAAAATCACTATCTACTGACTATGGACAAAGATTATAGATTAATAATCATTCAATCAACTTTAAGCAAATGCCTAAAAGTGATCTTTTTGGTTGGACTGACAGGCCGAGTTGATCTAAGAACTCATTTTTATCCATACCCCTCCCCAAGTTTGTTCAGTTACTTGGCTGAGGGGACCAAACCCCCAGGTTGCTTTGGCAGTATGGACAGCTTTGGTCTTGTTGTTCCCTCTACCACATTTCAGTAAAACAGCCGGTACTGAGTGTCCAACATCTGGGATAAACTCCAGTATTTTCTAAGGTGTTCTTGTAACCCAACCTTTTGAGGAATATTAACCTTGTCCCTAATTTGTGAAATCTTCATTTTTCTCTGAATTGTAATCCACAAGTATTTTCATAAAACTGCAACATTGAGAATTATAAATTGAATTTGATGGAGATGACAAATTGCAGTTTGGGATGATTATATCTGATATAACAGCTGGAAAAAGAAAGCCAGAAATACAACAGAGGCCAATAAAAAGCCTTCATTGGCATGGAGTAGCATATTGTCATAATGTTTCCCCCAAATAAAATCGCCTTTAAGAAAAGAACTGTAGGAATATTTGAAGAAATACAAGTATTTTCTAAAAGGTTAAAATAAGCTCTTTTTGTGAGGGAGTATTTTCAGCGCCATCAGTTTTCAACCTTCAGAGTTTTCTGGAGAGCAGCTCCTACACTGAGAGAAGAAAAACTTTCAGAGCTCTAGGAAGCAATTTCCAAAAACCCTCCATAGACGTTCCTCTCTTTCCCTGGGCATTTTCCATTTGGGATCAAAATCAGAAGCAAGGGTATTTATGAACTACTTGGCACAAATGATAAATCATGGTGCTTTGAGTCAACATCCTCCCCATGTTTTTAAGCCTTCAGACTTTCCAAGCAAGAAGAATAAGAGGTCCTCAAGCAATGGCCTTCTGGATTTGTAGGATGATGGTGGTTATACTGGTGGTGGTAAGAACTCCCGTATCCATTTCACCCATCAGTGTGGTAAGCGATGGCTTCTCTAAGATGGTGACCTTTGAGCAATGTCTGGATGAAGAGTCCTTGAACATAAGAAAGGAATGCATTGGGGCAAGTTTAAGGGGCAGAAAAAGGCCAGCGTGGCTAGAGCTAAGGGACCCAGATGGGACGGGAACTGTTAGATAATGTAAGAAAGCCAGACGGTGTGAGCTAGGTCTAGGGTCTCTCAGGGAGAGAAAGGATTTGCACTTTATCTTGGCTCCTGCACTACTAGGTGTGTGACCTTCATGTGTAAAAAATGTGCAAAGAGCTTAGGTCTGTGCCTTACTTAGAGCAAGTGCTTAACAAATTAAATATTTTAAATATTTTTGGAAGGCATGGAAAGATTCGGGCAGGAGAATGATGTGATCTGATTTTGGCTTTAGAAAAGGTCACTCTGGTTGCTGCATGGAGGATGTAGAGAGATGAGAGAGGAGGCAGGCAGACCAGTTAAGAGGCTATTGCTATGGCCCAGCTGAGAGATGATGACTTGGACAGCCTAGTAGAAGAAGGGGAGAATGGTCAGAGTTGAGATATTTTGGGGGTTATAACCGACAGGTCTTGATGTTAGATTGAATATGGAATATGAAGGGGATAAAAAAATTCAAGACAGTGCTTAGCTGTTAGCCTGAGCAGCTGGGTGGATGTTCGTGCAATTTACCAAACCAGGGAACAATTACCCTATATGATATCAAAATGGTGGCCGATTTTGTCAAAGATGGTTAATTCAATGAAAGGCAAGCAAAAAAGCGTGTCTGAAGCTTCTTTCCTGTTCCTGGTGCTATACCAGACACTTGGGGTATCTCATTTGCTTCTCACAGAAGGCTATGTGCTACCACAGTCCCATCATGCAGAGGAGAACAGTGGGGCTCATGAAGGTAATCGATTGACCTGGGTCACTGGCAAATACTTGGCAGAAGTAGGAAAAGAAGCTAATGCCCATATACCATACCAGAAGACCTCTTGAATCAAATCATCAAAACTTGTGTGTTGTGGGATGGAGAGAGTGCATGCAAAGGAGGGCAGTGGCTGTGCCTGGAGCAATACATTCATAAATAATTAGCTGAATTTCTCACTTTTTAGCCATTGTTATAACGTTGGTTAGAATAGGGCAATGATGTTGGATGTTTCTATATTTGCTTGCAAGGCTTTCTACTCAATATTTCATAGGATTGCATTGACATTTTTTTTTTAAAAAAATAGTATGAAAGCATCTAAGCACAAATACTTGTCAGAAGATCTAGGAGTTTCAGTTTTGAAGAAAGTGTTAGCTCTGTTTTGGGACTGATTTAAGGGCAGAATTACATAATGACTGAGGGGTGCCTGTTATGACTTCTCAAGAGAATCAACTCTCAGTTCTGATGTGTACAACAGTAGCATTTTGAAAGTAAAAGATGAATTAGTGTATTGTAACTTGGGGCCCATTTGAATCCAAAGCACTGAGTTACAGTATTGCGTTCTGGTTTCAGCAATTTCTGCAAATGGTTTTGAATTATAAACCTTGAGGGTTCTAGGTCTTGTCTTACTTTGCCCTACTGCTATGACAAATACCAAAAAACAGGTTTGCTTAAACAACAAAAATTTATTGTTTTACAGTTTCAGAGGCTAGAAGTCTAAAATCAAGCCATCTGCAATCAGGCTTTCTCCCCAAAGTCTGTTGCATTCTGGTGCCAGCTTGTCACAATCCTCGGGGTTCCTTGGCTTGCATCTCTGTCTCTGTCACAGGGTGATCTCTCTCTCTTTGAGACTGCTTGCCCAGTTTCTGCTGACTTCCTGTTTCTCCCTATTTCCTTCTCTGCTGAATGGGTCCAAATTTCTTCTGCTTATAAAGAACTCCAATAATATGGACTAAGATCCATCCTCTTCATTGGGGGCCACACCTTAACTAAAAATAACATCTTCAGAAGGTCCTATTTATAAATGCATTTGCACCCACAGGGATGCAGACCAAGATTAAGAACATGTCTTTTGAGGGGACTCTACCTATACAAGTAAGTCTTGTCTTTGGTCCTTTGTCACTTAGCACTCTACTTGAAATACTTTACCTGAGTCATTATGCTTTTAGCATTTAGCAATGATGTATAATCAGAACTGCTGTAAATGTCTGTAATAGAACTCAAACTTCCTTGAGCATAAGTAACCACTTAAGTAACTGGAAAGTCCAGGGATGACTCTTTCAGAGTTATCCAAGTGGATCCAGGTGTTCAACAATGAGGAATCTGTCTTTTTCCATCTCTCTTCCCCCTGGTTGACTTTAATCTCAGGTATATCCTCCTCCTCCAATTCAGTGGCCAAATAACCTCTGGCAACCCCAGGCATTTATTCTATCCATTTAGTAATGCTAGTAAAAAGAGAAGCGTTCTTTAAAAATAGTTTCTCAATAAGTTGCATCAGCCTAGAGGGGACATCATTTTCTAATTCAGAGGGGGTGCCTTTTTCTAACTCTTACAAAGGTACCTCTGGACCTGGAGTGGTGGAAGAAGGGTAGGTATGGAAACAGTCAGATCCTTTAGAAGGCTCTCTCAGTCACCCAGGTAAGAGAAGGTGATGGTGCTTGGATTAGACTGTGGGTGGAAGAGATGGAGAGAAGGGAATGGATTTAGAATGTTTTCAACTGAAATAAGCAAAAAGAACAGAACTCATTGAATTGTTCATTTACACAACATACAGAATAGTGCCTACTTTCTGACCGCCTCACATGTAAACCAAGAGATAAGATGTGAATACCATATGCCCTACACTAAAATTGCTCACGGTTTATGGGAGAGATGGATGTGTAAATAGATAAGTCTTGCACCACAAGGTAGGTGTGATAATAGACAGCTGAAGAAAGTGCTATGAGAACCTGGAAGGGAAAGTGATTTGGTCTCCCAGAAAGAGTCAGGGAGACTTAAAAGAGGTGATGATGTTTCAGTTGGACCTTGAAGTATAAGTAAGAGTTTTGCAACTGAATAAAAGTGAAGAGGCAGTTCCATGGAAATAGCATGTCCAAAGCATGAAATACGGTGAGACAAACAGGGTATATGGTGTCATATTGGGAAGAACCTTGAATGCCTCTTTAAGGAGTAGGTTTCAATGTAGGAATACTGAATCCAAAGTACATTAGTCCATGAGCACAGACTTGTCAACCAGAACATGCTTAAGTGTTTCATTCTATATTTCAGCTTCAAACTTTAATGCCATGTTTACTGTATAGAATTTTTATGTAGTAAATTTTGCTGTATGTAATTTTCTCATATCATGACACTAGAGTCTAAGAAACAACTCTGTAGAATTGAGTGGACATTGTATTATTTAGTACTCAAAGTTGTGTGGTATATTCTCAAAGTATCATGGGAAATTCGTAGAATTATTTTACTTGCAAAGTGAAATAAAACTCAGCTCAAATTGATCTAAACAATGAAGAAGATTCATGGTCACACATCATTGGAAAACCCAGTAGAAGGTCAAGCTTCAGGTATCGTTCAATCGGGGTTTAGACTCTATTCTCTGAGTTCATCCTGACTCTCTCCTTCGAGTGTGGGTTGGATTTCATTCTCAAGCTGGCTTTCCTATGGCTGCAAGTGACCGACAGCCACGCTGGGGTTACATGCTTCTAATTTCCATCCAGGATATTTCCAATATCCCTTCCCAAGAGCATCAAACAAGAATCCCAGGCCTTATCCCAACTGCGTCATCTCTGAGCCAATGGCCCCGTGCTGACTTGGCTGAGGCCTGGGCGCACTGAATGGCAATGGATGGGCGTCCTTAAACTGCTTCCAGGAGCTGAGGTCTAGACATTTCATCCAAACCTCATGGGGAGGGTGAGAACAGATGCTACGGAGACAATCACAGAGTCCATTACAGTCATATATATAAAAAACACCCCAAACTCAAAACCCTGAATTATTTAGTTAATCAAAAAGACATCATGGCATATGTTATATACGACACAAAATTAAAATCTTAGAAGGCAGTTTTGTGTATGTGGCGTGGTGTTGAGAGTATGTGGTCATTAAATTTTGGTCTAATTGAATGGGGGTTGGATGAAGATAGCTTTTTAAAATTAGGTATGAAAGAAAGGTTTTCCAAACAAATTAGTAAGTAAGATGGCAGAGAGGAGAACTAAATTTATGAGAGCGAATTATTTGCAAATGGCCTTGAAAGATGGGTTTATATATAAGTGGCATGTGCCAATCACAAACTACTGTTAACTGCGCATTGAGGTGCAGTCATCTATTTCTACTCGACAACACGTGGTTAACCTAGGTTAAAGAGTGTTACCATAAAAATATTAAGAACTGCATTTCTCTTCAAATGCTCAGTGAAGTGGAATTTTCATCCATTCAGAAGTCCTTTCTTAGTCATTGATATCAATGAACTTTCTATGTAAGACTTCCCTATTTTCCATTTACTGGGCACTGACAGTTAAGTGATTTTGGAGTCATCTAGACCTTGGTTCAGGTCCCATGTAAGACACAGGACCCTGGATGTCTTCTTTGGCCTCGCTGAAGCTCGTCTCCCTCATTTGGAAGGTGATGATAATACTTACCTACAATATCAGTGCTTATTCAAATGAAATGTTTGTGCACACAGAGGTGCCCAATAAAAGTCAGTGGATAATAATATTGCAAACTCATTTGTGAGCAGTCCTCAGCCCAGATTTTCTTCCTATGATTGTCCCAAGCACGATTTACTCACTCTGTGAGCAATGAAATGAGCAAATAGCTCACGCCGAATTTTGTAGTTCTCTGGCTGGTTTTCAGGTGGAAAGGTGGGTATGGTCAGATAAAATGGTGTTTGGGGTAAGTGGGTGGTGGTGGGTGGAGTGCCTACCTGTGAATTCAGATTCAGGTATCCATGCATTCTTCTTTGTAACAATGGAGCATGTGGGTGTTTAAAGCTGTAGCAAAGGGATGTGTGGTTTTGTCCCCTCTTCCCCTCCCTCAAAAATCATTTGCTTTTGTTCCATTGGTTTTCTGAAGGAGTCCTGAGACCCTTTTGAGCTGTTTTAGTTTTGATGCCCAGATGTTCAGATCCCGGGTCTCCCAGCCTGAGCGTGGAGGCCGTGTTCCCCACACCTGGGTCCACCCTACCCCATCCACACCAAAGCCTGAGTTGAAAGCAGTGGCTGGTCCTACTGTTCTCCCAGGGTTTTAGGAACCACCTGCCTAGGCACATGGAGAGAGCCAGAGACCCTGTTACTCTACTTCCTGGGGCTTATGTGCCCGAGCTGTTGTCAGAAACTTAGTGTTGTTTTAGCGTAATTTTGTGCATATGCAAGAATCCATTTTCTAGGACTGCTGGTGATGGGTGCTCACACCCATTTTATGACTGCAAACCAGCTGAAGATTCAGATACACGGCTCACTCTGGAACAAAATGTGGGGCTTCTCTCTCTTCCTCCTTCACTGGCTATCAGCTCTTTAATCTTTCACCTGAAAAAAATTTGAATTTATTGTAACTGGGGTATTTTTCAAAACTAGAAACACTTCAAAACAAGTTTAAATATAAATGGAATCAATTTCCAGATGTTTTATATTTATTATATCATTTTTGTTTTATCACCCTGCAAAATGTTACAGCATGGAGTTTTATTTAATGCAGTGGCATTTTGAACAGCAATATTAGACAGCTGTATTTGCTTCATATTTGGGGATTTTTTTCTCTTTGGCAGGATATTAAAATTGAAACTAATGCAACATGGTGTTTTGGAAAATATGGACAGGCATTTTGCTTATTGGTAATTGAAAATAACAACCTTCTCCCCTAAAAATGCACACCTCGAAAATAAATTTTACTGTTTAGGTAAGTGATCAAATGTTTTCAGAATGCCAGGAAGTTCAAATAAAGCCTTCAAGGAGAACTTGGCCCCTCGAGTGCAGAGATGGCATCTTTTGACTTTTACTGTGTGGTGCCAGGCAGGGCCTGACAGATTGATTGTATTGTTGATCTGTTGGTTTTGCTGGTTTAGGGTTTTGAAAGGGTGCACAGCACAGATACCCATCACAATACAGCTAAGAACGGAATTATTTTCGGGCACGGAATAAGTAAGTCAAATTCTATCCCCATTCCCCCCCCCCCCGCCCCTCCAATTTATACTTCTCAGCTCCTTCCCTACCTCTCTTTAATTTGCTTTTGCAAGATGTTCCACTGGTGCCCTTAATAAGGGAATCAATCTGATGTTCACAGCTGAAAAAATGCCAGGGTTTTTTTTGATTGTTTGTTTTGTTTTGGTAAAATTTTCTTCCACAGGCTCCAGCAGGCTTCTAGCTCTCCCCTAACCAAATTGCAGGTTCTCTGGTGGTTCTCACACCCTCCGGGTCACAGTGAAATCCCCTATTAATTAAACTGAAATTATATCTGAAATAAATCACTCAGTGAAAGAAACCCACTGTGGCATTTTTCTAAAGATGTTTGCAATAATTAATGAAACATTTGGTGACTCGTGACATTTTTGATAACTCTTAAAATGCCAGAAGATGCTGATATGTAAATAATCTCCGTGGACTCTGGAGCAAGAAGTCAGATGATTTAGCAAGGGCTGAATATTACATTTTGGTGTTTCTAAAGATCTTGTTCCTTTTAAAGGGTGGGTTGGTAGGCCAGTGGGAGCTACTTTTTGATGAGACTTTCATGGAGGCCAGGGATCATAAACAGCTTGTGTCTGTTTTTGTAAGAGAAGTTTTATTGGAGCACTCAGCAACAGCCGATCATTTAGGTTTAGTCTATGGCTGCTTTTGTGCTACTTTGGCAGAATGGAGTGAGAGACCACTGTAAGGTCCACAAAACCCAAAATATTTGCTATTAACCCTTTACGTAAAAGAGACAGTGCAACCCCAGATGTAGGTTAAGTGGTAATCGTTTTGTATTAATTAGAATAGCAGGCCTACTCACAGTAGAATGCCATAAGGATCAGGAATGGCACATGTCTAGCATGTGTGTCACCACTTCCCATGCTCTGACCTGTGACAGACATTACAAGTCAATCACAGCACTTTATCCCACGGAACCCAGGTCTAGTCTTAGAATCCTTTTCAACAGTGTCCTGGTAGCCACTGCCCATGGATCAGAATTATCATGGCAGATAAAACTAATTTTCCATCCCCATCTTGCCCTTTTTCTCCTGTCTAAAATAAGCCCAATCCATCCAAAGGTTCAAGCCTGCTGGAAGTTTTCTGTGATTCTTTTTACAAGGGCTTGTGACTCTGAAGGGCACCAAGCACTGTACAGATACAAAATGTTTGGCATGCATTCCCTCATCCAACAAATATCTCTTGAAGCTCAGTCTGCTGCATGCCAAGCTCTGACCTAGGCACTGGAGATTCCCTAGGGAATAAAACATGTAAAATCTCACCTTTCATGGAGCAAAAAACCTAGTGCAGGAGCCAAACAAGGTAAGCAAAAATACAAAATATAACATCTGGTGGTGCAGACAGCCGTGAAAAAACAACAACACGGCAGGGTGAAGGGGGAAAGAGAGAGCCTGGGGTAATGGTATTTTACATAGGAGGGTCAAGGAGGACCTATCTGCAGAGGTGACGTTTGGGCAGAGACCCAGGGAGGAGGAAGTCCTGCATGTAGCCCGGGAAGGGCGGCTCCGGCAGAGGAGCAGCAGCCACGCAGCCCTGAGATGGGAAAGGGCTGGGTGCGCAGGCAACGTCACGGCTGCCGGGGTGGCCGCGGCGGAGGGAGCCCGGGAAGATGGCAGGTGTTGACTTTTGGCACCCATGGGGTGGAGCCTGACAGCTGAAGCCCCTTCCCCACATCTCGCCCCTCTGGTCCCTTCACAACCCTCCGGAGAAGGTGGGGCTACCTTGTGTGTTTCCGGAAGGAAGACTGCAAGAAGCCTCTCTTAGAGCTGAGTGGTGTGTTCTGGGTCCCGTAGCTGGGACACGAGCCCAGAGTCCTGTCTTACTGGCTGTGCTTTTTTTTCTTTTTGGTAACAGATTTCTATTTCTTATTGAGAGGCCTGTCCTAAGGCAGAATGTGCTAAATAATGCTTTACCCCTCTTGAGTGCGGACTGGAGTTAGTGTCTTGCTTTGAAAGAAAAGAGCTTAGAAAGGGAAAATAGCGATGTTACGGTGGAGGAAGCTGGCAGCTAGGACCTCACCAGGTGCTCAGGGTGAGCAGCCCAGTTGGCCCCGTGGGTGTGTAACCAGGTACCGCCTGAGAGGAGGTGCTGACTAGGGCGCTTCACCTGCGTGAACATGAAAACCCAAACCCAGAGGCCCTCGTGCAACTATGAGAAAACATCAGAAAAACCCAAATTGAGGGATGTTCCACAAAATACCTCACCAGTACTCTTCAAAAGTATAAAAGTCATGAAAGACTAGGCAAGACTGAGAAACTGTCACACGCTAGGAAAGACCAAAGAGACCCGATGACTAAATGTATTATTTAGGATTGGATCTTGGAACAGAAGAAGTGTATATATAATGGAAAAAAAAACTGGTCAAATCAAACTAAAGTCTAGAGTTTAGTTAATAGGAAAAAAAATGCATATGTAATCACCTATTACTTGATAAGTTTTGTTCCTTCTACTCAATAGTAAAAAAAGCAAACAAAAAACTCTACCCACCATGGGTGCTTTGGAGGAGACTCTGGAGTTATAGGCAACCTTGGGGTGTCCTTGGGGTGCTGATGCTGGCTCAGCTGCATCTCTGTCACCTGATTGATCCCCAGGAAAACGCTCCTCACTGGGCACTTGGAAGGCACCTTCCAAACCCCTGATGGATGGGTTTTAATGTCCGTAGGGGATGTACCCAAGAACTTCTCCCTTTCCTCTCTTCTCCCAGCACTCTCCTGCCTGCACAATGATCTGATAAAGCAGGTAAGAAAAAAAAAAGGACTTAATGTATGGGGCCTGAAGGAGTTAAATATAATCAATACTTTTAAGTAGAAATGGTTGACAGGAGCAGCCCTTCCTTACCTCATGCACCTTGCTAGCCTGCTGCGCCTTGGACAGTGGGTCCTGGTGCCAAGACGAGATGTGAGGGGGCAGGAAGCACTGCGGGTGGAGGGGGAAGGAGCCATCTGAGCTGGGCCCAGCCACTAGGTTTAGAAATGGACCTTCCCCACCCCACTTCATCTTGAGGGGTGGTGCTTCTCACGGATCCTTGGAAACCTCAGTTAGTGGCGCGAAGCCCGCTTTTATTGGGGGTTAGCACACGGCTTACTCTTCAAAGGGATTAAACGAGGTAGCAGACGGAGTTGCCTTTCCCAGAGGGGAAGCTGGAGGACCTTTCCCAATCACAGTTCTCCCATCCAACTCTGTTTCCAAAGAAAGGATCTGAAGGCCATTTGGTTGGTAAGGGCCATCCCTTAAGGGGGCTGGTCTTGGCCTGTGGTTTCAGCCTGTGCAGCTCTGCAGATCCAATTCTCAGCCACTCTGGGGACTTAGCAGCTGAAACCCTCCTCAGACACCCCTGAAGCTGGGCAGTGCCGCTTCCTAACTGGTGGCTTTGGAAAGGTTCTATAACCCAAAGTAAAAGTTATTTCACAATTTCTATGAATTTTTAAAAGGTATGAAGCAGGGTTTGTTGGCCCTGTTCTTTGGGCGTGGGCTGTTTGGCAGCAGGGTTCGCAGCGTCACCGGCGTCTACCACTAGGTGCCGGTAGCACCCCTATCCTCAGTTTCCAGACACTGCCAGATGTCCCTGGTGTGTGTGTGTGTGTGTGTGCGCGCGTGTGTGTGGCCATGTGTGCAAAATCACACCTGCTTGAGAATAACTGGTCTAAAGAATGGAATGCAGTTTGCATGGTTCATGGCACTTAGAAGTAGGTTGATTGAGGCTTAATTCCTTACCTTCCCTGGATGCGGTGGGGTTTATAACCTATAGAGTTCCCATTTTCAGAAATTTAGAATCCAATTGGGAAGAAAGGACGAAGTCAGATGAAAAGATACTTAGCAGTGCAAATTATGGTTGGGATATTGGTTCCTTGAGACCATTACATTGATCATCAGGTTACTGGATGCAGGGAGGAGTGAGTTTAGAAATAAGCCATTTGGGGCAGGAGAGACTCTGCAGAGAAGCCAGTGGGTAAATGCCAGGGTGGGAAAGAGAGGCAGAAGTAGCAGTTCTGCTGTGGTGAAGACCTGGCTGTTGATGAAATCTGAACACAGCTACCAGCTGACCACTCTGCATTCAAGGGCAGACATAGACAGAAAGGTTTGAACCAGTTACTCTACACTTTGAAAAAAGACTCCTTTCATCAGATAAAAATATCTCCTGATAAAGAAATGAAACATTAAAAACAAACAACCATTGGGCTTACATATTTTTTGCAAGTTCCCTATTAAGACAGTTAAGAGGTAATTTTATCTGATTCCCCCCACCTCTTCCTCCAATTACAAAATGACATTATTTGTATGTAGTGATTGGTATGGTTTGTATGTCCATGAAAACTTTAGAATTGACAAATGGGGCAAAAGAAAGAAAATAAAGAATTGTGGACTTTGGAGTTGAGACAGATGTAGTGATCACCTTTAACTCCCTGAGTTTAATGAAAAGGAAACCAAAGCCCAGAGAGGTGAAATAACTTGCTCAAGGTCACACAGTTCATTAGAGTCAGAGAGAAGTCTTAAACCCAGGACTCCTGGTGCAGTCAGTTCTTCTGTCATGATGCTTCAAGTTCTCCCCTTTAGATCAGCTTCCAGTATTTCAAGGAAGAGTGTAGGCTCTTGATTTTTGTCTTCTTGTTGTTTTTTAGTCCTTGAAAGCAAAAAACACATAAAATATTAAATAATTTTCATATTACCAGTTTTTTGTTCGGTTTTAAGTTCTCTTGTAGAACCTTACTTCTAAGGTTACGTTCAAGACCTCAGGAAATCAGAAAGTGTGAGTCTTTTAACTTAGTTCTTCTTTTTCAAAATAGTTTTGGCTATTTGGGATCCATTGCCCATCCATGTGAATTTGATGATTGGCTTTTCCATTTCTGTGAATAAAGCTGTTGAAATTTCGATTGGGATTGCACTGTATCTGTAAATAGTTTTGGGTGGTCTTGATATCTTAACCATATTCAGTCTCCTAATCCATGTTCATGAACTTGTCTTTACATTTATTCAGTCTTCTTTAATTTCTCTCAGCAATGTTTTGTAGTTTTCTGTATACAAATACTTTCATCCTTGGTTAACATTTATTTCTAGATATTTGATTCTTTTAATTGCCATTTTAAAGGGAAGATTTTCTTGATTTCTTTTTTGGATTGTTCATTGTTGGTGTATAGAAACACCACTGATTTTGTGTGTTGATCTTGGACCCTGCCATTGCTGAATTCGTTTATTAGCTCTAGTAGTGTTTTGTAGATTCTTTGGGATTTTTCTCTATATAGGATCAGTTACCTGAAAATAAATACAGTTTCACCTCCTCCTTTCCAATCTGAATACCTTGTATTTCCTTTTCTTGCCTAATTGCTCTGGCTAGAACTTCCAGTACAGTGTTAACTAGCAGTAGTGACAGTGAGCATCCTTGTCTTGCTCCTGATGTTAGGGGGAAAGCTTTCTGCTTCTCATCATTGAATATGATGTTAGCTGTGGTTCTTTTATGTGGTTCTTGTTTTTCATGTTGAGGAAGTTTCCTTAGACTTCTAATTGTCTGGGTGCTGGATTTTGTCAAATGTCTTTTCTGCATCAATAAAGATGATCATGTGCTTTTGCCCTTCATTTTAATAATGTGGTGTATTATATTGATTAATTTTCTTATGTTAAAGCACCCTTGCATATTTGGAATAAATCTTACTTGGTCATGGTACATAATCCTTTTAATGTGCCATTAGATTTTGCTTGCTAGTATTTTGTTGAGGATTTTTGCATTTGTATTCCTAAGGGATATTGGTCCGTAGTATTATTTTCATGTGATATCTTATCTGGCTTTGTTATTGGATTCATAGATGCTGGATTCATAGAATGAGTTAGGGAATATTCTCTCCTCTTCAGTTTTATGGAAGAGTTTGGGCAGGGTTGGTGTTAATTCTTCTTTGAAGGACTTGTAAAATTCACCAGTGAAGCCATCTGGTCTGGATTTATCTTTGTTGGAAGATTTTTTATTACTGATTCAATCTCTTTGTTTCTTATTGGTTTGTTGAGGTCTTCTATTTCTTCTTGATTCTAAGTAATTTGTGTGTTTCTAAAACTTTGTCCATTTCATGTAGGTTATCTAATGTGTTGATATACAGTTGTTCGTGGTGTTCTCTAAGGATCCTTTTTATTTCTGTGGGGTGGGCATAATCTTCCTGCTTTCATTTCTGATTTACTTATTTGTGTCCTTTCTCTTTTTTTCTTTGCCAGTCTAGGTCAAGTTTTGTCAATTCCAATGACAATGATCTTTCCGAAGAACCAACTTTTAGTTTAATTCTGTCATTTTTCTGTCCTCTGTGTCATTTATCTCTGCTCTAATATTTGTTATTTCCTTCCTTCTGTTCATTTTGGGTTCAGTTTGCTCTTCTTTTTCTCTAGTTTCTCCAGGTGTGAGATTAGGCTACTCATCTGAGTTCTTCTTTTTTAATGTAAGTATTTCCTGCTATAAATTTCCCTCTGACCATTTCCTTTTCTTGCTTCGCGTAAGTTTTGGTATGTTGTGTTTCATTTTCATTTGTCTCAAGATATTTCCTAATTATCTTTGTGATTTCTTCTTTGACACATTTGTCGATTAAGAGTATTGTTTTATTTCCACATATTTGTGAGTTTTCCAGTTCTCCCTCTGTTATTGATTTTTAGCTTCATTCCATTGTTGTCAGAGAAGACACATCATGCATCATATGATTTCAACCTTTTAAAATTTACTGAGACTTTTTTCTGTGACCTAACATATGTCTATCCTAGAGAATGGTCCATGTGCTCTAAAGAAGAGTGTATTTTGCTGTTCTTGGGTGAGGTGTTTTTATATGTCTGTAAAGAACTTTTGTTTATACTATTGTTAAAATCTCCTATTTTCTTGTTCATCTTCTGTCTTTATGTTCTATCCATTATTGAAAAAGTAATATTGAAATATCCTACTATTACTATGAATCATCTATTTTCCCTTCGTATCTATCAATATTTGCCTCATATATTTTGAGGCTCTGTTGTTAGGTACATACATAGGTTTATAATTGTTATGTCTTTTTAATGAATTGACCCTTTTATCAGCATATACTGCCCTTCTTTGTCCCTTGTACAAGTTTCCGACTTGAAGTCTATTTTATCTGGTATTAGTGTAGCCACCTGAGCTCTCTTTTGGTTACTCTTTGCATGGAATATTTTTTTCATCCTTTCACTTTTAAACTACTTATGTCATTGAGTTTAAGCTGATTCTCTGGTAAACAGCATATAATTGGGACATATTTTTTTTCCCATCTTGCCAATCCTTGTCTTTTGACTGGACAGTTTAATCCTTTTATATTAAAAAAAAAAGTCCAAATAAAATTTACTGCAACTTTTGTTAGGATTTAAGTTGTATCACAAGAGATGTTGCATAGGAAACTATTTGAAGCCCCTAAGGAAAATTATCCATGGTTTAAGGTGCAACTGGTTTTGTTTATTTCTTGGGGAAAAGGTGAGAGATGTTTCTTAATCCATTTACATTTAAAGTACCTAGTGATAATGCAGGACTTTCTTCTGCCATTTTATTTATGTTTGAACCTTATATCTATTTTCCCTCAATTCTTCCATTGTTTAGTTGATCTTTTGAAATGAACCGTTTAGAGTCCCTCATTTCCTTCTGTGAATATTTTTCAGATATTCTCTTTGTGGTTACCATGGTGTTTAAATTTAGCATCCTACAACTTTAACAATCATATTTGATTTAATACCAACCTAACTTCAATAGTACACACAAACTATGTTCCTAAACCTTTCCATTCCCAAACGTGAAGTTGGGGGGAACTTTAAATCCATCTTTATACATTGTCTGTTCAAAGCCACAGATTTATCATTACTTTTTATAATTTGCATTTTAGATCCTATAAGAAGTAAAAAATGAAGTTACAAACCAAAAGTACAGTACTGGTGTTTGTAATTACCCATGTAGTTGTTTTTACTGGGGATTTTTATTTCTTTATGTAGCTTTGATCTTCTTTCTAGTGTCCTTTCCTTTCAATCTGGAGATCACCCTTCAGCATTGCTTGTAGGTCAGGTCTAGGAGGGATGACCTCCCTCAGCTTTAGTTCATCCAGGAATGTCTTAATCTTGCCTTCACTCTTTTTTTGCATGGGCAGTCGCTGGGAATTGAATCCGGGACTCTGGCATGGTTGGTGAGAACTCTGCCTGCTGAGCCACCGTGGCCCGCCCTGTCCTTCACTGTTGAAAGACCATTTAACCAGATAAAAAATTCTTGACTAACAATTATTTTATTTTAGCACCTTGAGCATGCTGTACTACTGTCTTATTGCCTCTGTGTTTTCTGATGAGAAATCAACACAATCTTATTGAGGCTCTCTTGTACATGGACATATTGCTTCTCATTTGCAGTCAGGATTTTCTCTTATGGCATTCAACAGTTTATTTAATATGTCTGAGGATGGATCTCTTTGATATTATCCTGTTTGGAGTTCATTGAGTTTCTCGGGTGTGTACATTCTTGTCTCTCATTAAATTGTGGAAAATTGTAGCCATTTTTTCTTGGAATATTCTTTCTTTACTTTTTTCTCTTCTTCTTCTGGGACTCCCATAACCCATATGTTGGCAAGTCTGATGGTGCCCCACAAGTCTCTTAGGCTCTGTTCACTTTTTTTTTTCCTTTCTGCTCCTTATACTTACTTGGTCTACTGCTCTAGACTTGTGTTGAACCGCTATAGAGAACTTTTAATTGCCGTTATTGTGGTCTTCAGCTCCAGTATTCTGTTTAATTTCTTTTTATGATTTCTATCTCTTTAATGAAATTCTCATTTTTGTACTTATATCATTTTCCTGCCATCCTGTAGTACCTTGTCTGTGTTTTCCTTTAGCTCTTTATGTATATTTAAGACCATTTTTAAAAAGTCTTTGTCTGGAATATCTGAAGTCTGTTATTCTTTGTGAAGATTTTTTTGGTATTTTATCCTGCCCCTTTGGATGAGCCATTATTTTCTGTTTCTTTGTATGTCTTGTAATTATATTTTGCCTTTTTTTATTAGAAAATCATGCAGAAAGTACAGAAGTCCCATGACTGTCCTACTGTTAACACCTTGCATTAGTGTGGTGTGTGTTTTACAATTCAGTTAAACACATTTTAGTAATTGTACTATTAGCTATAGTGTATCATTTACTACAGGGTCCACTGTATTGTACAGTCCTATGGTTTTTAAAAAATTCTATTCTAGTGACATTTTGTTGCATAGCACCTTTTAATATTTTAATGTGTTAACTCGGGAATTTAGTCCCTGAGGTGTCTATTCTTTAGGTTTGTGTTGATGTAGGGAGATGACAGATTTTATCAAATGCCGGCAGCTAACAAACAAAAGCAAACTTTTTGCTTTGAAAGATTAGCTCTGTGTTGGCGGGTTCTCTCCCCAGAGCTTAGCCCTCCTGACAATGAGGATAAAGAACAGTACAAGGTGAAAGCATTGGGTTCTCTCCAGTCTTTCTCAGCATGTATCTTGTCTTGGGCAGGCACTTATGGATTTCGGAATTCCCTGTAAGCATGGATCTGAAAGTCACCTCTTCTTCCAATGAAACAGTTCTTCCTCTTAGTCCTGTGTACTCTACCGTATGTCTTAAAGCCAGTCATTCTTTGTCCTAGGCCACTGAAATTTAATTGTTTCTTACATTGATTTAACTATCCAAAGGGGCAAGATAAAATATCAAGACAATATTCACAAAGAATAACAGACTTTGGACATTCCAGGCAAAGAATAATGGTCTTAAATCTACTTAAAGAGCTAAAGGAAAGCACAGACAAGGTACTACAGGATAGCAGGAAAATGATGTAAGTACAAAAACGAGAATTTCATTAAAGAGATGGAAATTATTAAGAGAAATTGAACAGAATACTGGAGCTGAAGATCACAATAACTGAAATTAAAAGTTCTCTATAGAGAAATTGCTTCTGTGTACAGGGCAATTCTAGGACAATAAGCCATAGATGAGTGTCACAGTTCAGTCTTTCATGCTGCCACCAGATAGATTGGTCCAGACATACATGCATCCCTCTATGCACATAAGGCTTACTTGATTCCCTCAGGTATCAGGACCAGGAACCTGCACTGAAAGCGTAGGCTGGCCCTGCACTGAGCTGGGGAGGGGTTGGGAAAGAGCCAGCAACAATACCATGAGGTTTTCCTACCATTTGAAAAGTTGTCTTTTTCTTGATTTGGTGCTTACCCAATTACCAAAGTCCTTCAACTGTTTTCCAGAACTCTGAGAAAGATGGATCTGCCAGTTTCTGCTAGTTGCTTAAAGATTCAGTGGGGGGATGAAACCCTGGGGTATCTCACACCACCAATTTGGTAATATCACAGCCCCTGTGTCTATAATATTATCTCTCTGAACAAGTCTTGCAAAAGCTACCACTACTGCACCACGGAGAAGGCAGTCCTTGCCCTAGTACTCATGGTTGAACTTTTGTTATGTGGCATGTGGGTGTCCTGGCCACAGGTGGGAGTGTTTATGTCACAGGGGGCCTTCTTATGGGAATATCTGACTGCATGCAGTACCTTCTGGATATTGGAACTAGACCACTTTGCCATATGGAAAAGCCAATAGGCACATTTCTTCAGCCAAGGCTGCAATTGCTCATTCATGGGCCATAAATGTTACAAGCCATCACATCTCAAAGTGGAGCTACGAGATTCCCACTATTCTACAGGAGACCCAGACGAGGGCTTTGCCACTTGCCTAGATGGAGGCCTATTAGCTGGAACATCAGGTCAGTATTTTAATTACATGCATAGATCTCAAGACTCAACATCCGTGGCTCTAAATCTGGTTTATACTCTAGAGTCACTGGCAGAGCTCTCAAAAATGCCACTCCAGAAATTCTGACCTAATTGGTCTAGGGTGGGAACATTGGGGCCAGGTGATTCCAGTATGCAACCAGGTTTGAAAACTGTTTGAAATCTTTGCATCTATTTTCAGAGGAAGCCATGTCTGCCTCTGGTCTATGGTGGTGATTATAATGATGACACTGGTGATATTAATCAGAGCTACCATTTATTGATATATGCTGTGTACCAGCTTTTGTACCTCATCTGAGGTAACCTTTGCAGCAAACCATATGAAGCAAATGCTGTTATTGCCCTTATTTTAGGTATGAGCACACTGAGGCACAGAGGAGTTCAGGTCACCCTGCTAATATGTGGCAGAGCGCAGGAGGATCTTGGGCTGTAATTGTGCACTGTGAAGGGTGGTTGGGCTGTTAGGCTGAGTGCCGCCTTCTGAAGACCCTCCAAGGTGGAGGAGCCCCCAGTCTCCTCAGACAGGGCTGTTATAGTCCTGTCTCTTTTCCTCTGTGCGACTGGACATGGATATTGCCGGGCACAGAGAGAGGGTGGCATCAGAATGCAGAGCATAACCCTTGACAAAGGTCTAGAGCTCCACCGGGGGCCTCTCCTGTGTCTGAGTGGGCAGCCACTGCCAGATGGAAATACCTGTAGTGATTTCTGTGTTCAGATGAAGTGCTTTTAGGAGGAAACACTAACGAGTGATTGAAGGCAAGGATAAAAATGCTGAGATATTTTCCTGACGTGGCATTAATTGGAGGACACGGAAACTCATCTAGTTTCTTTTGTCTCCTGTGGCTGCTTCTAAGGGTATGAGGTTGGGTTTTGGAAACCCCCTTTGGGGATCATTTCACATCCCAAGTGTTTTGTAAGTCACCAGGCTGTCCAAAATACCAGGAGTTTTTACCATGGAAATGTGCTCTGGGTGGGTCTGATTTATGCCACCTCTTTTCCTACTGTCCTCCTGGACTGCTTTCCATTTCCTGCTGCTTCCCACAGGTTTTCCCCTTGGTCCCTCTAGTGAATCTAGTGCTCTTCTCTTGGTGCATCTAGTGCCCTTCTTCAAGTGGTCCACATCTTGCTCCTTTGCTAATGACTATCTGACCCGACTGACTCTCACCTTCCAAATCCCTCCTCTGAGCCTACTTTTCCTGTCAAGTCTGTGCAAAATATGATCCTACTTGTCACTACTTCCCTCCAAATCTTAGCAATGCCGGAAGGAACAAAGAATCACTAATGATACAGTTGTTATAAAGATAATTGATAACTGGTGTTTTCTTGAGCATGTAGAGGGTTTTTATTTATGGATTTTTATATCAGTCATTCATTCTCCTCTTTGGTGTCTGAACTTGGGTGGTGTGTCTCTCATACTGCCTCAAGAACTGCACCATTTCTTGCTTAATGCTTAACAGTATGAAGCTAATGATTTTTATGTAGGGAATCTTTACATTCATGGTATAGAAATTGGAAGCTGAGGTCTTAAAAATAATTAACGTTTTCTTAGATTATAGCCTGCCCTTCATCTTGTGGTTTGTGGATTTTTCCAAGTCATTCTCTTCTTCTATCAATTTCATTTATCAAACTGCTTGGTGCTCATGAGGCAGATGATTGGGGAAAATGTAGCCCAGATTAATCAAATCAGCTGTTTGGCGACTATTCCAAGGAAAGGCAATATCAGGCTGGAAGTTCGGCTCTAGGCACACTTGGGTTTTGAGGTCAAATGGGGATTTCATTTATCTATGCCAAGCCCATTGCCCCTTGCCCTCTGCCTAGTGATCTTTGCCCTCACCCAGTAACCTAATTTGTGTTTGAAAAAGAGCAGCAGTTGCAACAGCACCTCGAGTTCCAGCATTGAGTCAGCCTAGAGAGCAGATCAGGAAATCAGGTAGGGATCTGCTGGGATCCAACAGTGTGCAAAGAGACCCAGGTGCCAGGTCTCTTCCCTGGCCAAAGGTATTTCTCAAGAGGTCAGAGGCAAGGAGCTTGGTGAGAGAGGGAGGCAGGAAGGGGTAAAAGGCAGTGGGGCAACAGAAAGAAGGCTTTCACAAAGGGAAGTTGCTGATTCTGTCTGTGATCCATCACGCTTAACAAAGAGGCCAGTGACACAAGGCCTTGTTCTCCCCAGAACATCGCCATTCTGCCGTCCAAAGCCTATCAGAAGACGCCGGCGTTAATTTAAATCAACGTCCCCCGTTCTTGTTGGCAGCTTTTCCCAACAGGGTGGAGTTGACAGGCTGATGGCAGTGATTTTTTTTTTTTTTTTAATTCCCTTGATGTGGTCCTGGGTGGAAGGGACCACCTTCACTAGAGGCCACACATTTTCCTAGTTGCGTCCCCAAAAATGTCAACCTCAACTATAAAGCTGAAAAAGACATTTCACATACATAAAATATGTAATTAAAATGATGAATTATTGTAAGATAGAATATTAGCCTTGTGACATTTTAATCTGAACGCGAGAGCGAGGGAGAAGGAGAGCGCAATCTGAACCGCTCAATTAAATTTAGAATTTCCCCCCCCTCCATTGTTATGAATAAATAGAAAAGATTCTGTAGCAGTCGGTGCAATTATTAATTGCGACTGGTGTAGGAGGTGCATGCACCATATCATGAAATGGAATATCATTGTTAGTGACTATATTTCTTGGTAATTAAGGCCCAGACTAATGATGCAAGTTTTCTCCAGCATGATTTTCATCTGATTATGAGGCTGCTTCATTAAGAGCACTCAGCCTAACGAGCTGTAGCTGTAATAAAGTAATTTTCTGTCTTGTGCTCTGATTGATAAAGAGTTTCTATAGCTAAAAGGAATTGAAAATATAATTATAATTAGAAATGGTTGAATAAAGTTATTACAGGATTGCTGAAGGGTAGTGCAATTGACACCATAATGTTTTTTTGGAAGTGAGCATCTTAAAATTAGACTTTATAAAGCAACAAAACTCCTTTGCTAATAACTGGGCCGAATGTTGCTGCTTCCATAAAATGAACATTTAGATGAAAGGAAAATGAGACTTTCCCACATTGTTCTCGACAAGAAAAACATATGCAAGGAGAATGCCATCGCCTGTCTTCCCAGCATACTTCCCACATGAAGTAAAGCTTATGAACATACTTTTCACTCCACTTATAATAATTTTCCTCCTGCCATATGTTTGAAAAAGATCTTTTTGATTAAGCTGATGTCTTTCTAAGCATACAGTACAATTCTGGAATTTCTCCTTGCCAATGTGCAAAGAGTTATGCTTTTTATATATTTTTATATATTTATATTTATGAGGCAGTGGGTCTTATATAATAGTTCAAATTGTGTAGAGGGTTTTTCCCCCTGTGTTTGTCATGCATTGGTTGCTATCAAAATATCACCGGGGAGGATACAAGATTCTAACCCCCCGCCCAATGGGAAATGCTAATCAACTTTTTATCCTAGAAACCTTATTTCTTTTTATGATGTTCACATTTCTAAACTGTGAAAACTCCGTTAGAGCAGTCCTTGGTGTGTATGCCACTGGATATGTCTGCAATATTGACATATAAATCTGTGACAGTGGTTTTATTTAGAATTAGCTGATACACTTTGTGCTACAAATTAGTTTCATATATTTAATGTAGTTTCTTTTGTCTCATTTTAGCTCTTTGAACTGCATGAAAAACATGCACATACTTTAAAGCTATATGGTTATGTAAATCTGTCTTATGCAGACTCACCCAGGTATTACTGAGTCAGAACTGAGGAATGGATCTTTCTAGAGCCACACTTCTGACTGATTATTGCAAAGTTACTATTTCACACTGATTCTGACAACTGGAAAGATTTTTAGAATTTTTAAGAATCATTTCAAACATATTACTGGGTAATAAAATCTTGTTATTGGAATACCATTAGTAAGATTAGAGAGGAAAAAAAGAGCAGAATTTTATTGGTGGTTCATTGAAAATGTTAGCTGTGATTAGTTACATAATCCTACATTAACCTGTAAATTAAAATTCCTTGGTGCAATTTGATGGCTGATTTAATTTTGTCTTTCTTTGTTTGCCGCAGGCTAATTCCATTATGAATTCTTTATACAGCCTTTTCCCTCAATGATTAGCAGCTTCTACTCAAGTTCTGATTACTATTGTACACTTAGCACTACATAAAGCCGGGGATTAATATTCCCCTGAAGAATTGTTGCTATGGATCTGCTCTATTCCTTCTAAGAGATGTTTCTGCAGCTTCAATTGTCCATAAATTATGATCTCTAGTGAATTATCAGTGGGAGTGAGCTGAGCTTAACAAGCTGAAGAGTGCACTCTAGTTCGGAGAGAAAAAAGGCAAGGGAGAGAGAGAAAAAGAGATTCTCAATTATTAATTTTCAGGTTTGATCATTCAGAAAAAGTGCTGTTTTCACCATCTCTATCCTTATAGACATGTGCAAATCAGACTGAGGTTGTGGGTTAGAGCAGAAGCTTTTTGTATCTTTCAATATTTGGTGATCATAACATGCCAAGGGGTCTTAATTACCTATAAACAGGGAGAGAAAATGCTGGCTCTGCTCCCCGACAATGTAACGGGATTAGAGGGTGCGTTTTATTTTGAGAAGTGGCATTGTCTTCATTTTCAAAGTGTGATTTCCTCATCTACCAATTTAGGAATGTGTATTGGGGGACCATTGTTTTAAAACATTCCTGGGAATAATAGAAGACTGAATAGGAATTGATAAAGATTTTTCAAAATGAGGAAGGTTTTTTTTTTTTTCAAGAAGCTGATATTTCCAGGTAAAATTGACCCATAGCTTGCAAAAGGTCTCAACTTTGCTTTGCCAGGACTTAAAAAAATCAGAGTTTGGGTAACTATTGGGCATTCTTTCCCTCGTGCATATCATATCACAAGGGATTGTGTTCAGGGTTTGTTTGGGACATTAGCTTGGGTAAATCTGTATACCCATCCCTCCTGCCATACAGCTTTCTAATGGGTCTCAAAGAGTGAGCATAGGCTTTTCCTTAGCATGATTGCTGGCTGGGTTCTTGCTCCCTAGGAAGACATCTGTGGTCCTGCGGCATGTGGCAGAAGCTCTAATTGGGTCAGATGCTGGGAGTGAGTTTAAACTGGGAAACTCATTGGAATCGGGCTAAGACACCAAGCTTACTGATTTCCGTTTACCAAGACCTGTTCCAGTCCAAGAGAAACAAACATTTAAACAATATATTGTGAAAGATGAGTCTCTTTTCTGTTTCCTCTCATTTAATATCCCTCTTCCTTTTTACTTCCTTTCTTTTTCCTCTATTCTCCATTTCAACCTTCCTTTTTTGCTTTCTCTTTTTTTGTTTCTCACCCTTCTAGCCGTTCATCCCCAAAGGGCTAAAAATACTCTGCTGAAAATACTCTGGCATTTTAAAGTTGAAGCAAAAAAGGTGAATTTTATTGCTACTTGGAAGCCAGCTAAGGGCATTCCTGAGGGAAGTGAGATAAAATAATGGAGCCTGAGAAATGCACTTAACAGAACAGACACAGTGGAAAGAATCTTTTCCAGGAATTATCACTTCCCAGTTTTCCAACTGTAAAGAAACAAATCAAATACCAAGTCAGGGCAATTCCTTTATTAAGAAAGTGGTTCCTGTGAGTCATCCTTCAACTGTCCTCAATTTGTGCGGACCAGTTTCATGGCCGTTTTATCAGGAGCCTGGGTTCTGCAGCACAGTTCATGCCAATTTGGGTGCCTTCAGACACACAGACACACATTTGCACATACACATTTTGCAAGCATGTACACATACATGCATGCATGTTTGCATACACACACAAACAAATTCCTGTGTACCTCATTTGAGGCTCAGTGTGGGACATAAGTCTTAAATTAGGGTGATGATTTATTTATTGATTTATTGTCCAAACCACTGCTATTGTGATAGTGGAAAGGATGTTATAGATAATTCAGCCAGGACAACAGGCATAAATGAGATGGTCCCCAGGCAGACAGGACGCCCTGTGCCTCTGTTCTTAGGGGTAGTTGTCCATGACCTTGAAGGTGAGGTCTCTTCATGAGCCCTGAGCTGTCACATTTGCATTTCCTTTCAGTCAACCTGCATCTGAGCCTTCTTTCACATGTGATGATTCAGCTCCTAGTGGGCCTTGTAGGATTCAGAGACATCTTTCACTCTTTGTTTTCTCTGACCCTTTTGCCTCTAGACTACAGGCCCATGGAGCTGATTGGACTTTGGCTTGAGGATGAGTGATGCAAAGAAGTGGGGTCTCCCAGGAGCTGCTCGCAGGTCCCCAGTACAGCAGGGATGGCATCCTGCAGTGGCATCCAGAGCCCAGGGCTGGGGTTCTGTGAGGACCCGGACTGTAGGGAGGTTTTGGATGTGGTTCCTTGACATGTAGCATCCCAGTCTCATTCTCTAGTCCTCTTGTTGATTCTGGGGGAGCTAAGAGCTTATGATGAAGGAGGTGCTGTGAGAATTAAATGTGGAAACATATGGAAGACGGTGACAGGACAGTGGCCAAAATTCACTCCATTCTGAGAAAGGGTATTATCTTTCAGCTGCAGGGCAGGTTGAGAATGGAGAGCGGGTGATGAGAAGCTGAGGCATGGAGGAGGCTTGCTGGGGGTAGCCACATCTACTCTATTACCTGAAAGCTCCTCTCTAGCCCTGAATGGGGGTCCTCACTTCACTCAGTGGTGGGGGCAGGACAGGGCCATTAAGGGTTACCTCTTCAGAAGTCGTAAGCTCTCTAGGAAGAATCACCCACTTTCTCAAGAATGTAATGTTGTGTTTCTTAACAAGGGAGTCAATGGCATTTTAGACAGACAAATTCTTTTTTTTGTATTATTATCCCGCTTCCCACACTAAATGCAAATAGTGATCTCCCAAACATTGTAACTGCCCAAATCCCCTGCTTCACCCAATTCCAGACACCCATGGAGAATAGTACAAGCCCAGGTAATTGGATTAATTGGATTAATATATTCTTCCGATCACACACAACAGTGACCCCCAGAAGAGTTTTGACAAACAGAATTTTAGCCATTTCATGACATTTCTAGTAATGTTCTATGTCCTGGTGATACTTTAGTGTTGCTTGCTAATTGGTCCCTGCAGAGCTTCCCACCTCCATCTGCTCTCTAATCCAGCTCTGCTTAGAGAGGATGTGAGGTAGGGTACCAAAGAAAAACAAATCTCACCCATTTTCTTTGGTTCAAGACCCATCTTGAAACCAAATTTGAAGGACAAATAAAAGATCCAACACCTATTTTATTTTGGCTTATAGCCTTGCACAGCATTTTACATACTGAAAGTGAGTGCTATTTTAGAAGTTATGCCTGATTCTAGAACCTTCTTCCCCAAGCACTTGAGTGCACCCCACAGGAGTGAATCTAGTGCATGGAGACCCTGGAGGTGATGTTTGCTGTTGGAAGATGTGCTGACCCCTGGTGGAGGCTCATTTTGTGTTAAGGAACACAGAAGGTTCTGATTTATAGCTAGCTAGAAATCTAGAACTTTCTTACTCACAAACTTATGCAACTGTTTTCCCATGGAATATGGCAAATAATGCATATTTAATCTATAGAATGATAGAATATTAGAGAGGGCAGTAACTGGATTAGTTTCTTTTCTTTTTCTTTTTCTCAACAAGGAATGTGGAAGTTACCAGCTTATCATCTTCATAATAGTAGCTCACACATACTATGTTCCAGACAATGTTTGAACATTAGCCATTCTAAATATTAAGTAGTTTGATCCTCATGGCAGTTCTGTTAGGTAGATATCATCATCCCTATTTTATGGATGAGGAAACCGAGGAACAAAGAGGTTAAGAAATTAATCTATATAAACCACATAAACAGTAAGTGGCAGGGTCAAGATTTGAACTGGGGCCAATTGGCTCCAGAGTGTGTGTCTTCAGCCATTATGTTGTGTATCTCTGGAGGGGGAGATTTCATTGGAACTTAGGTTTGTTTGCTCTTAGGTATAGTGTGCTTTGGTATTTCTGTGAATGCCCAGTGTCCATTCTCATCCCTATGGCACCCTAGCATCCTCTGGGGATAGACCCCTCAATTGTTGTAGCAAATGCAATGCCTTCCTCCCACCACTAAGGCCTCCGCATCTGCAGTAGATGCTGTGGGGCCCATCCAGAACCTTTACTGGCTCATGTATCTATCCTCTAGCTGCTGTGCAGTTTCATGTCTAACAGTTCACAGCTTGGCTCCTTCTCCAGAGAACTGCCCTTGGCTGATGGGGGCCAACTCTCTGGGATACCTTTTTGGAGGCAACCCACAGCTAATGACTAACTACTACAAGGGTATAAAAGGCTCTTGCCTACAGGGGGGCAACTCTGTGGTGTGGTTTATGCTCCAGGGCCCACTGTGGAGAAGACCCAACACTAAACTTTATTTAAAACCATGTTCTTGCCCAGGTCTTTCTCTTCTCTATTCTGTTTCCTTCTTTCCCTGATAGATTTTTCCTGAAGAACATGCTCTCAGTGAGTCCTGTGCTCTAAGTCCCTGGTTCAGGCTCTGCTTCTAGAGAACGTGACTTAAGGTTCCCTGGACCAGTCCAATGAGGGTTGTTCATCATCACATTGCTAAGCTGTCTGAGTTGATCCTCCAGGAGACTCTTCCGTACAGTCTGTGTTTTTGGCTTACTGGTGCCTCTTGGAGTCTTCCACTTCCAGGCCAGTCTTCCTGATTATTTTCAGTTCTCTGAGCAGCTTGAGAATTTGCATTTCCAACCCATTCCCAGGTGATGCTGGTGCTGCTCTGGGACTCGCCTAGACCATTCCTTGGGGTCTGTTTCTCTAGCTCATTTCCTGGGGTGTGACTGGTGGGCTGCCTCTGTCCAACCTTACCCTGTCCAGGCAGAGGAGGGCAGGCAAGTTCCTGCACATGGTGGGGAATGTGGAGCCACTTCTGTGGACAGTAGAATGATAGCCATGGCATGGTGTGGGAAAGCAGATTCAGGGAAGCAATTCAGTGCAAACACATGAGCAAGAAAGCTAGGGAAATGGTGCATAAGTTTACCTGCTTTCCGAACTCCAGGAAACTGCAAAAAAGGTTTTGCCTCAATCCTATGTTGAACTCAAGAGATGGGTCTTGGAGTAAGTACTATTCATATCTTAGAAATAAAACTGTTACCATAAATGTCTGATCTCCTTCCTGCCTTTTTCCATCCTTTCCTCCTCCTTCTTTTACTCTCTTCTTTTTTTTTCTTTCTCTCTCTCTCCCCCTCTGTGTCTATCTTCTATCTATCTACCTATCTACTGTCTGTCTATCTATCTGTCTATCTATCTACCTATCTACTGTCTGTCTGTCTATCTACCTACCTATCTGTCATCGAGGGGAGGGTTCTGTCTACCAAGGAGCTCCTTTTGCTTCCTTTTCCTGCCTCATTCAGATCCTCGTACTGACATTTACATGCCCACTGCCTCTCAGTTTTTACTGCTGCTTTCTTGCCGAATACAAATAATTACTGTTCTTTTGCTTTTCCTTGTTTCTGGTGCGGCAAGACAATGAGGGGAGCACAGATAAATGTTTCACAGAGCATGGCCGTTGTGAGCCTTGAAAAGAGGGAGCCCTGGTAACAGACCCAGAGGTAGAGACAATTTCCTTTCTTCATTGATGTCTCTTCCAGGGAAGAGATTCTCAGTAGTGGAGCCAGCCCTTGATTCAGAGGAAGCAGCGGCGGTTTCAATGGTGTGTGTGGGTTTGTGTGTGTGTGTTCGTAACACTGTTTAAGGCATAAGTTAACATTTTCCTGTTCTCATATTGGCCAGTATGAGACAGTGAATGAAGACTCCAATGAAAAGGATCACATTCTATGGATGCCTTCTCTTTCCTTTTATTTCCCCTCCATTCTAGCCACAGCTCAAGTTTGCTTTTGAGCCAAGGAAGCTGAATAATGTTCCTTCTTTGTGGAAAGACTTGCTGTCAAATTCCATGCAAGTTGATTCTGCTGATTTGCATGAGAGGAAATATAATCTGATGAAGATGTAAATGTACACAATTGTTTTCTTATCTGTAGGCTTTCTGTTTCTTGTTTGGAAAGAGTCTGATTTAAATATTCCCATTTAAAGTAACTTAGAGGGGCTTATGCTGTGCCAAGTGATTACATTTTTAAAGACTTCTCATCGGCTGATTCCAGCTTTCCTTCTTTCATATTAATTCTTTTAGTCAGGAATTTTGAACATTTATATTAAAATATCATGAGAAATAGGACACAAAGGTAAGTAAGAAATAGGTCCTGCCTTCTAGGTGTTTGCAATAAAGCATATTTTAATTTTATCTTGAAGTTGTTTTGGAATTGGGAATGGATTTCCCGTAGAAACAAGTTTCTAGCACATTACAATTATCTAACACTTTATGGTTTGCAAAATACTATCATAATCCTAGGCAAGACAACAAAAGCTTCTTTAACTCCTTGTGTCATTGAACCAGTATAATGGGAAACCAGTTTAAACGTTGTTTCTTAGTTCTCTCAAAACCCAGAACTACCATCGTCAGGATCCTGTGCTTCTCCTTCACCCACTTAGGTCCGAAATGGATTACTATAGTGTCTAGTACTGGGACATAATCCTGCATTTCGGGTGAGGAGTGTCACAGGGTCTCAACTTTTGTACCCCTCTCACTTTTGCACATTATTTGTGGCAACTCTAAACTATCTTGTGTGGGTCAAATTTAGGCTTTCTTACCTCAGTCAATAGGATATTTCAAAAGTGTGATGTCACCTGCCAGCCTCTAAGAGTGTGTACAGCATTTCTATCAGTATCTGTTTAGGCAATTATTTAAATATTTAATGTATTTTTTCCCTGATTATTAAAAAAATGAGTCAGAACAGGAGAATGAAAATGCTAATGTGGTGACTTAAAGTCTAGGGGTCATCAAGTGAATTTTGATGTATATGAGATAGGTTGAATAGTATTTGGTATGTTCTAAGTGGGCGGATTAGCCTCTTTAAGCCGATTGAGTCGGGCAAATGTGATGATCAGTTGTGAAGGAAAATAAGAAAATGAGAAGATACATAAAAGATGATAGGTATAGATTATTAAAGAGTGCGTGGAAAAGACAAAGTATAATTAGGAATTTTATAAGATTTTTTTTAAGCTCTCGGAGAGCAGAATTGCTCTGCAAGTTTACAGTTCAACTTGCATGCCTTTGACTTTCTCGCCTATTTCAAGGGCAGTATGGGTGGAATTCGGGGGTAGTAGGACTGTGTAGGGTAGAAGGGAGTGGCTGGTGACAGTGGTGGCTGGAGCCTCTAGCTGCAGAGCAGTAGCAGAGAAAGGGAAGGAGGGAAGGAGAAAAAGAGGACAGCAAGGAGCGTGGTCTAAACCAGCAGCAGCAGCTTAGAGGAAACCATCCTGGGGCTTGTGGGAGCTTGGTAGGAGGGTGTGGTAGTTAGATTCAGTTGTCAGCTTGGCCAGGTGAAGGCACCTAGTTCTGTGGCTGTGGACTTGAGCCAAGGGTACGTGAACCTCATCTGTTGCTGATTACATCTGCAGTCGGCTAGGAGTCGTGCCTGCTGCAATGAATGAATTGGCTGGTGCTTAAATGAGAGACCACAACGTAGCACAGCCTAAGCAGCTCGGCATTCCTCATCTCAGCCCTCGCAACTCTGCCCAGGCCTTTGGAGATGCAGAAGGAAATCTTACCCCGGGGAAAGTTGTTGGAACCCAGGGGCCTGGAGAGAAGGCCAGCAGAGACCATCCTGTGCCTTCCACGTAAGACAGAACCTCAGTGGAAAGTTAGTTGCCTTTCCTCTGAAGAACCAACAAAATAAGTCCCCTGTTATTAAAAGCCGATCTGTTTCCGGTGTGATGCATTCCAGCAGCTAGCACACTAGAACAGAGGGGAAGGTGAGCCTCTAGCTAACTGAGCACTTCAGCGAGGAGCGTTAGAAAGCCAAGCAGAATGTTTTCAGTCCTATGTGAGATGGAAGGACAGACTGCTCTGCATGTTCAGGGAGAGATGAGATCATACTTGATACTGGATCTGGGGAGACTTCAGCGCCTGTATGACATTTGGGCCGAGTCTAGAAGTATACATAGGATGCTTTTTTTCCTCCAGAAATTTGAGGAAATGATACGAGGAGAACAAAAGGGATAGGTGAATGAGGAGAAGACAAGTATAAAGGTAGGAAATTCAAGCACATGTTTGGGAAACAGTGAACAGTTTGACAACTATAGTTTGGTTTAAGGCTCATTGAGGTGAGTGGAGAGTGGTTAAACTGCAAGGCTAGGTTGTGGCCAGATCGAGGAGGTTCTGGAGTTCTAAACTAAACTATGATCTGCAGTTAATTTATTAACCACTTAATTTGGAGGTGGGGACACTGGGACATAGGAGGAAGGAAAAACGATTAAAAAGTCATTGTAATTTTCAGGTGAGAGTTCTGAGGGCTGGAATCAGGGCACTGTCACTGGGAACAGCTGGCAGTGATGGATTCAAGAGTTAGAATAAGCACAGTTTGGTATGATTGGGTTGCTAAGGATGAGAGAAGGAAAGGACTCGAAATGATTGTGTGAATGGGAGATTAGTGGTGTAAGGGAAACAATTAGGAGAAAGATGGGGAGAAAAAGGAGCAAGGTGAAATTTAAAGGTGTCGAGTTTGAGGTGCCTGTGGAATATCCTGATGGAATTCTCTGGAGTACTGGTAGAATTGAAGACATGAAATTTGGAAGCAAGTTCTTGGAGGTGAGGGTGGAAATGATGCATGAGCATTCCCATGAGAGGATAGAGAGCAGGGAGGGTCAAGAACTGTGGTTTTGAATAGTGGAAATTTCTACTTTTAAGGTTTGGAGGAAGAAGATGAATCAATGGGGAGAGCGACAGGAGAATTAAGTGCAGGGTAAAGGATGACAAGGGAAGATTGTGCTACAAAAAGGAAGTGGTGAGCAATAGCATATAATGTTCGGAGGCAGCGAAGGATGTGGCTATTACAGGTCAACAGAGACTCTTAAATAAGCAGGTCCATTTAGAAAGCTGATGTGATAGTTTCTGTTTTATTAACTTGAACAGCTCAGCAATGCAGGAGGCAAGGCTATTGCTGGGACTTAGAGGCTTGGGGATGAGAATGGGGCTCTAAATGGAAGTTTAGAAAAGCCGAGGTGAGATATTCATCAGCAGTGAGGACTCAACTAGAGTGAAACAGCATTGAAAGTGAATCCAGTCAGCATGGCTGGGGAACTTTTTCTTAGGAATGATTCAGAGAAAAGTAGATGGTGAGAGTTTCCAGGGCTGGAGAATGGCAAGACAGTTTCTGTGGGACATCAAGGATTGCAGGACTCCAGGGTGTTTGCAAGGATGAGGGCTGAAATCCTGGCATGGGATTGAGCCCAGGAAGTAGGGTGGCAAATGAAGCTGGAAAGGATGTGAGCCCATGGTCTAGGACAGCAGAGAGAGGCTTGAATGGTTGGCTTTCTTGATAAGGGCAAGAAATAGGTTTAGCAGAAGTGAGCATGTGGAGGAACAAATAATCAGAGAAGGGAATTTCAGCTTTTTGGATATTGAGCTGGGGTAGTTTCCAGTGTTGTGAAACCAAGGGTATGGCTGAGATTGTGTTAAGGTGTGATCGAGTTCCACAGGTCTGGGAAAAAATGTTATGTCAGGTGCTAAAAGGATCATCAATATGAATTCTGAGCTCACCAGAGTTCAAGGCAGGGGACAGAAAATGTAGGAAGGAAACCTCTATTATTGAGATTATATGTCAAGCAGTATACTGATTTTTCACATCTCTTGTCACATTTAATCATCACATTAACCCTGTTATAGTAGGTAATACTGTGCCCATTTTACAGATGAAGAAGCTGAAGCCAAAAAGAGATTGGCTCGAGGTCTCCCAGGTAGGCACCCGCTGTCTGTGCTCCTTTGTGAGGACAGCCACAAGCCAAAAGTTGACATCGTTAATTCATGGTCTCCTGGGGGTCACTAGACAATGGTGGCCAGAATGAGGATAGTTTAGTATTTAAATAGATGGCATGGACATCAAGAGAAAGTATACTGTAGAGTGTGTTGGGAGAGAAGTCTGGGAAAGAAAATGCAGAGCCAGGGTGATTTTGGTCCCCCATGGAGAAGGATTGGGCGTGAGAAGGATTGGGTTTTGACAGGTTATTGGGGGAAATTAAGATTCCATTTAAAGGATAAGGTGCATTTTAGAATGGTTTAGACTTATTCTGAGACGTCCTCATTGCCTGCCTTCAAGCTGATACAAATACGATGCCTGTTTTCATCCTTTCCATTTCTGTTCTCTTGTCTGGTAGGAGCAATGCTTTAGGACGCATTCTTCTTTAGGAATTGTGATTATGTATGGTATGTAATTCAGGAGCAATTCAAATGGGTTATTTTGAATCCTGAAACATTTATTTAAAACAGGAAGTGTGAAGGGATAGCTTTTACTTTTCTTAGTACAGGCAGTGAGTTTGGAGCTTTCTAGAGATCTGATTAATTCTTCATCCTCCTTTTCACTTATGGGAGAGCAGTTAGAAGGAAACTGTTTTCTGAAGCTGATTCTCCTTTAATATTATTCATACACTTTTGCCTTCCGAATCCTCTAACCAAAATAATTTGTTCTCTATGCTGGGCATATTTAATTACAAACTCTTAAAATGGGCAATATGGTATTATGAAGATTTTTCATGGGTTTGGCACTGTGGATAGAATTATTTCCCAGGCCTGAATAAGAAGTAATTGACGTCAGTGAATGATTAGCAGGCTCCTCGATGCCATGTTTCCTAGTCTTTGAAGAACTGTTACTATGAGGCTGATATCTACAGGACCAGAGATAAGGCCTGCTAGAGTCAAATGTTATTACAAAAAAGTGTTAGTCTATTAATCAAGTTAAATCTAAGTTAGGGCTCTTGTTCTTAGTTTTTCCCTCAATGTAACAAACTTATAAACTGAGTGGGTCTAGTTTAAAAGTTTCTCCCCATTCCCTCCTTGGGGAGAAATTCCTTTGATTTTTTAAATTGTTGAACTTAGAATTACTGCATACACGAAAATTCACTTATTTTAGGCTTTATTAAGTAGAATATTTTAATCACATTTCTTTGGATAAGAAAAAGTCCTAGATATGTTAGAGGGAAATGAAAACATTATTCTTAACTTTGAATGAGTGTCTACATTTTTTTTCTGGTGGATGACTGGGAGATGGTCCACTAAGAGTTAATTTTCCCTGTCCTCATTGGCCAAGTGATAGGGTGTGGAAGGTCAAAAATATACATTGAATGCCTACGGGTCAGATGTTGTTCTAGCATCTGGATTTCCTGGTGGGGGAGACATACAATAAACAAATAGACAACTAAGTATATAATTTATAATATCAGAGAGTAGTAAGTGGTGTAAAGACAAGAAAGGTAAGAAGAGAGAGAGTGAGAGGAGTGATTATTTTTATAGTGGGGTCAGAGGAATTCTTTCTGAAGAGATGGCAGTAGCTGAGAGCACACTCAATAGGAAATTGGAAAAATTTGATATTGAATGCTTTGCATTTGCTTTTAAATGCACAGAGTGCTTTGCTAGGTGATTTAATCATCACAAACCACCCTATGAAGGAGGTGTTAGTATCTCCGCTTTCAGATGAAGACATTAAGGTGGGGGGCATTTAAATGACTAGGTAGCATGCAGAGAACTGGGTCTTGAGTCTGTGTCTTAATCTAAGTGGAGTATCTCACCCCACACCACAGGTCAGACAGGCCAGTAAATACCCTCCAACAAATCCAAGAGAGACTCCAGAGAAGTAGCTAAATGCTGAGGCATAATGCTAGCAAGGATGGGCCCTATGGACCCCAACCGGGAAAAAAGTGGATGCAGGTGTGCACTCATTGCCCCTCCTGGGTCCAGCCAACTTAGACAATGAGCTTAGACCTCTGAGAACCAATGTCTGACCATGGGGTATCCCCAGTCACCTTTATTTGAAGGGATTTTTGAAAAATCTGAAAACTGCATTAATTTATAATGATATCCACCAAGCCCTCCCCAGCCAGTCACACCTCAGGTGTTTAGGAAATGCTGTGAAGTAACTGACAGTAAGCAAGATGCGCAATGTGCTTTTTTGTTCTTTATTTTCTGTTTCAGTTGGAGAATTCAGGCTTTCTGTAGTTCCCTCTGGTAACAAAACATCTAAACATGTTCAAAACAGTGTTGTTATCTTTCACTTTACCCTTGAGCAATGCAAAGAAAATACTGTGAACTGGCAGGCATCATTTTGCTAAAACACTCTCGTATATCCTGGCTGTGTTTCTCCTAAGAAACCTCCCTTTTCATTTCTGGAAGGATGTTTTTCACTTTATATTTTGGTATCTGTTTCCAGGAAGCACATGGCTTGAGTTCCTTTTAAAATTTCATCCCAGCTTTATCCATTATGTCTTTAAATGAGTACTGTTCAGCAGATGCAGAACCAGAACTTGTTTCTGGTTTCATGGAAGGCATTTTACTTGGAATGCAAAGTGGCTGGAGGCCTGAGCTTTGTTTTAGGATTTGTAGAGCCTCTGGGTTGGTGGTTTGAGGCTGTATGTACATCAGAAAAGCATGTTCTTAAATCTAATGCATTACCGTGTGTGTAAACCCATTGTAAGTTGAGCCTTTTCATGAAGTTACTTCAGTTAAGGTGTGACCACCTCAGTAAGGATGAGCTTTAGTCCTTTTACTGGAATACTTTATGAGAGAATGAAACTGAGAGAAACAGGGAGAAAGGCACAGGAGGCAGCAAGCTAGAAATGGAACATGGAAGAGAAAGAAGAGTCCAGGAGACACCCCTGCATGCCATATGACAAGCTAAGGACCATGGGTCACCAGCAGCAAGACCCAGGATGCTACAGTCTCAAGTAGAAAGAACTGCCTGAGAGATGCCTTGATTTGAATATTTTCCTGGCCTTTAAATCCTAAGCTAATAAATTCCCATTGTTTAAGCCAACCCATTTCATGGTAGTTGCTTTCAGCAGCCTAGGAAACTAAAACAGGTGGGGAAGCTAGAATGTAGCACAGGTGCTACCCCAACAGTAATCACTCCTGGCACTTTTTCTTCTTAGGTATGGACATGGTGCCAGAGTCCTTCCTAATACTGTATACTGGCGGCCACTGCCATTCTACTAGATTTACTCATGAAATACAATATATTTGTCATCTCTAATTGACAGTGTAATTCCCCAATGTCTGTTGTCATTGTGTTCCCTATAAAGTTTAAAATAATTTAAAATGCCCTTATTTTACTCTTTGTATTAGCAGAACAAATACAACAAAACGTCTGTGGTTTTCAGTGTGAGAGGATGGTGTTTGAGCATCTTTTGGTGCAAGAGATCTAGACTCGTAAATGTTTTAAAAGTTCCCTAGGTTTTCTAATAATTCCACCTCTGGGTTGAGAAATGTTGGAACACACATTTCCACTTTCACCTACTTTACCACGGAGTAGTCATCCCTGGACAAGTCTGGGAAGAGGAGACTGCAAAGTGCTGTCTGTTGACAAAAAGCTCTAGGAGGTCCAGCTCAACTTTGGGGCAAGAGCACTCATCTTCATCCCAGGAAACTGTATGCAGTGGCTGAATCTCCTGAGAACAATGATCAAGGCTCCTCCTTTCCAAGCAAAGGGATTGTGTCCTAGTTTTGTCTTTTCAAGGACTCATTTCAGACTTAGGAGGAAGGTAACCTCCCATGGTGGAAGAGACCCACTTCCTATCTGAACTTCCTTTCTTATTCTGACCTGAACCCACCCAGAGCAGCCGATGTTTATGTGAGTGAGCAGTGAGCAATGGCATAGCCTGTCAGGGCAGAAGGTGACTTCTCTCACAAACACCACTGGTAACATCCAGGAGAAAGAGCTTCTCAGAATGCTCAAAAAATGAGTTGTAAAGGTAGTTTTTTGGAGGCAGTTGTTAATTCTGCCAATAAATGCTCCTCACGGGAAGTAATGATTTGGCAATTATAAGTCAAAATTCAAATAGGAATAGGGGACATATTTCTAAAGAAACAAGCAGGGTTCCTTCTCACTGAGCAAAATTGCATATTGAAATTTCATAGAATTACTTTTCCTCAAGGACCTTCAAGAACTGAAAAAACAAACAAACACAAATTCATTAATAATATCAGAGTTTCTAGATGGTCTGTGCCAAAGGACTCAAAGTATTTTAGAGGCAGACTTTATGTAATTTTTTTTCCTAGGCAAGAGGGCAATTATTATTATCCATGTTTGGATGAGGGAACTGAGTCAGAGGAATTTGGCCAGAGTATAGCTGAGGGGCCTTTCGCTCTGTGTAGTATTCTAAGTGGGGTGTGGGGTGGGTGCTATGGGTCTGAGGTGCAGTAGAGGGTATATGACTCCTGGTTCCTACAGATGATGTAATGCCCTGGAAGACTGTGTTATCATATAAGGAGCAGCAGCCTGAGTTCTAGCTTGGAGCCTGCACTTGAGCCTCAGTTTGGCACCTGGCAGGCCAGGAGATTCTAGGGAGGTCCATTTGAGTGGCTTTACCTTCCCCATACCAAAGTATTTCTTAGGAACACCAGAAGCAAGGATGTAGTGGGAAGAGAGAAGCCAAGAAAGGGTGAAATGGAATAGGCTAGAAGAAAGGAGGCTTTCACAAAGAAAAACTGCTGAATCTGTCTGTGATCAATCATGCTAACAAAGAGGTCAGACACAGCCTTGTCCTTCTAGGACATCACCATTCTACTAACCGAAGCCCCATCAGGCTGTGCTGACGTTGATTAATAGGGAAGCCTCCTGTTCGCTTTGGCAGCTTACTCCACTGTGCATGGGGTTCTTTGCTGGTGGCACGTTTTCTCTTAAAGTTCCCTTTGTGTGTAAGCAATGGTCAAGTTTTCATACAAAGCAACCTTTGGAAGAAAAACATTTTTTCATCTTTCGTTTAAAAATAATAAAAAGTTTCCTAGTAAGTTACCCTTGCCTGAGTTTTGATAGGTATGAAAACATTTAACAAACAGCCTACAACAACCAATTTAACCAAACCTGAATTTTCAAAATCTTGTGAGCATCTTTCATTGAGATCTTTGTTAGACTCTCTTGAAAAATACAAAGTTTCTATTGCTTTTATATATATATATATATATATATATAAAAGCAATAGAAACATATATATATATATATATATGTAAAATTAATGTATGGCATATTAGTCATTTTAACCATTTTTAAGTGTGCAATTCAGTGACTTAATTCCATTTGCAATGTTGTGCAACCATCACCCCTATTGATTTCCAAAAATTTTAATCATCCTCAGTTATGTAGTTTTTATTTTGCTTTACTGGGTTAAAAAAATACAATGTAACACATGTCCCATTGTTTCAGGGCCTTATTTCTAATTAAGCATTTGGTGCATACTTGATTGATCAGTTGCCTGGCCTGTCACTGTTCTTCCCGGGGCAGCCCTGACAGTGATCTTTAAGGCTGGCTTCATAGGAGGTTAATTAGTGACAAGCCAAAAAAGGTTCAGTGGTCAGAAAGGTTGGAGACATTTTGGGTAAAACAATGTTCAACAGATTTTTTTCCACTGTCAACTCTCTGAAAGATTGTCATACGCTAAAGAGCATTGAGTCTTTCCAAGAGGGGGTTAAAGTGCGGTGTATCTTCATGCTTCTAACACAAGATCCTCTATTGTTGTAGAATATTAAGGGTCAGATAGTTCTCAGAACACATGTTAGAAATACAGCTCTAAGATTTCTAATAGGTAATAGTGGGGACAAAGACGGAGTGAAACTCAGAATAATGGACTTTGTATGCAAGAAGCCAGATGTACAGATCTCCTTTTTCTATCTCTTTAAACACTTGCCCTTCAAACTCACCCACTCTGCCGTGAGGATATCTAAACTGGCCTACCCGGAGACGCCCATCTGGAGAGGAGCTAAGACTCCCAGACGACAGCCAGCGTCAACCTCCGGACGTATGAATGGATGAGACTTCAGATAATTTGAGATCTCAGCTTTCACGTCTTCCAGGAGAGACCCCAGACTCTGTGGAGCAGACATAAGCTTCCCCTGCTGTGCCCCACTGAATTTCAAACCCATGGAAACCATGAGCTTAAATGGTGATTTTTGAGCAATAAATTTTGGGGTAGTTTGTAACAAAACCATAGTGACTTGAACAAAAAGGATAATGCTCCAGATTAGTACCTGATGTTAAACGCTCCTCTCCACTGTGGTCCCAAACTACCCACCCCCCAACACCCAATCTCTTCCTTTGTGAACTCACTGTCCAAGCCCAGCTGACATTTTTTTTTTTTGCACCTACAACAAAAGTCATACCTATTTTTCCTGAATATCTTTGCCCATTAGATAATAAGGTCTTTGAATTGTTCTTTCAACCCATATTTCTCAAGATCTAACACAGTGCTTGGAATAGAGTAGGTACTTGATAAATATTTGAAAATGAAATCAGTGAATAAATGAATGAGGCCATTCTCAGAGACAGACATGGCATTCCTACTTTCCCCACCTACTCAAGTCATGTTTATCCTAACAGACCAAGTTCAAATATCACTGCTTGCTTGAGAAGCTTTCTACAATTATCCCCAATTAGGCAATCTATTCCTATCTTGAATGCTAATATAATGTATTGCTTATCACTCTTACATAGCTCTTAATGGTTACCAACTGCAGTGGCTGTTCATCTTTCCTCTGGCTTATATATAATTACTCCAACGAAGTCTTAAGGTCCTTTGGGATGGGATCATGCCCTGTTAGCCGCCGCCTCCTCCTCCTCCTCCTCCTCCTCCTCCTCCTCCTCCTCTTTCTTCTTTTATTCTTCTTGGAACCTAAGGTGTGCAGTGTGTGTTCAAAGCCTACATGTGGATTATTAAGAGCCAAGAACAGAATAACAATGGCAGAAGCAACTTTCCAAACAAACAAAACTAACAGAAAATTTGATTCAACCTTAGGCTGCATCATATTTGTAGTAAATTGGGTTCCAGGGGACCCCTCTGAGCTCTCGGCACCATTTGGGCATCGTGCACTAGTCCGGGAGGACGGCACATCGATGAGGTTAGAGTAGGGAAAAGATGGAATCCAGATTCCCACCCCTTCTGTCTATCACTTCTACCTTGTCAAGGTCTACCACATATCGTTTTATTTGGCTAAACTTCTGTGGCTAAAACAAAATTAAAAGGGGCCTGAGCAGGGAAGTGAAGAATTTAGAAATCATCAGGATGTGTTGGAAGTGCTGGGGGTGTTCAGGTTCATCTGAGAAGACATAATAGATGAAGAGACATGATACTTACCTTCAATTAATGGAATGAGTCCCAGGGTCATGAAGGATTCCCTCTGGAGGGCTCCCACTGACAGCAATAAAGGGAAGGAATGGGAAGATCTGGGACCATCCTCAGGGAGACCTTATAGGAAAATTGCCTATTAAGTAGTGTGCTTTCTGTATTGAAAATTTCAAAACAGAGTCAAATAGCCTTCTTTTAGGAATGATGATTTAATGACAGGAGGTCAAATTTAGTGAGTTCATTTCAACTTTCAATTTGTAAGATGAATTTACTCAAGGGAAAGGAAAGGATTCTAAATATTTCAAATAGAGGGGATTATACAGGAAATTGGATATAAATTTGTAGGAGAGCCGGAAGAGCAAAAAGACAGTGGAGTGGGTTTGGACGAGACAAAGGGAAGAAGGAATGATACCCATGTAACAGAAGCTGCCCATGTCCGTGGATGAAGCCCCTGAGGCTTCATCTCTGCTGCTCTGTTGGAAACATTTTACAGTCCCATCTGGATGGGTTGCAAAGGAACTGTTAACCAGGCCTGAAAACCCTGAAGAGGTGCTGCTTCTCCCAAGGCTGCTGCAGTTGAGAAGCATCCCATTCCTATTGCTACAACAACAATAACCTGCAACTGATGACAATTGCCACACTGTCAGAGTCAGAAGTGTGAATCTCCTCTTTCTCCACCTTCTGATATCCTGCCAGACCCTAAAAAGAAGCTAATAGGCAGTGGAACCTGAGAAATGTGGTTCATGGACTCAGCCCAGCAGAATGTATAAAAGTGGACCTGGGGCTGAGAGACAAGAGGTCAGCAATTGTCATATGGGCCCACAGAGCCACACTGGTACAAGCATCTCTCACATGAACAGCTGTAGTGGCTTTAACTGGTCTCCTTAAATCCCACCTATCTTCTCTCTTCCTCCTATCTTCTCTTTGCTATAGCCAGAAGGGATCTTTATAACAAAAATCTAATTGTATCACTCTACCTAAAACCTTCCAGTAGCTTCCCATTTCCCTGAGGAGAAGAACCCACCTGTGTGGTCTCTCTTGCTCACCTTTAGAGCATTCTCTTATACTAGGCTTCTCCTCCATCTCTGCAGTACAGTTATAATGGTTTCCTTTCAGTTTCTTGAATGTTCTTTTCTTCTTTTGCCACAAGCCCTTGCTTCTCCCTTTATCTGATGTGTTCTCTCCTAGATGCCCCACACATTATTTCTTCAGAATTCAGTTCAGTCAATCT